>NW_019154106.1:5948790-6548790 GCF_002288905.1 Enhydra lutris kenyoni
CCCTCTCATCTCCATGCCCCAGGCACCCAAAGAAAGGGCTGACGGGAGTCGAGGCCCGCTTCCCTGTCACCCCATCCAGCACCCCCCAACCTGGAACCCTGCGTCCACCTGGGTCTCCTCCACCGAGTGCACCAGCCACACGTCCTGCAGGTCCTCCACGGCCCCGTCCAGCCAGTTGTTGAAGGGCGCTGCCCGCCGGGCACCCTCTCATCTCCATGCCCCAGGCACCCAAAGAAAGGGCTGACGGGAGTCGAGGCCCGCTTCCCTGTCACCCCATCCAGCACCCCCCAACCTGGAACCCTGCGTCCACCTGGGTCTCCTCCACCGAGTGCACCAGCCACACGTCCTGCAGGTCCTCCACGGCCCCGTCCAGCCAGTTGTTGAAGGGCGCTGCCCGCCGGGCAAACTCCAGCTGTAGTTGGTCGATGGTCTCCAGGAGCTTCTCCATCCGCTAGGGGCCACAGGGATGGCGAGTCAGCAGCCCGCCCACCTGGCCCCGCACCAGCCTCTAGTCTCCAGCCCCCAGCTCCTTGGCCCCCAAACCCACCTCCAGTGCGTCCCTCCTCTTCTGGGTCAGTGTGCCCAGGGTGTCCCACTGGTCGCAGATGGCCTGGCAGCGGCTACTCACGGAGGCCGCCTCGTGGTAGTCCAGCTCACTGCGGGCCAGAAAGGGGATGAGGAGGGGGTCAGACCACAGCCTAGATTTCCCAGACTACCGTCCTGGGGCTGGAAACTGTGCGCCAGATGGTGAGGGCGCAAGGGAGCCAGGCAGGCAGGTGTGGGTGAAACAGGGCATTCATTCCTGGGGGGTAGAGGTGGGGGTTCCAGGGCCTTCGTTGGGTAGGGGGCGCACGTGGGTCCTGAGCTCCAGTCCCTTGTGGAGCGTCAGTGGGGGGTGGGGGGTGCTACGATGCGAGAAGGGGCGGGTTTAGAGGAGGAGGTGGGGAAGCCAGGGCTGGTGGGGAGATTTTGAGCTAGCAGGCCAGGGACCGCAGCTGAAGGGGGCCACCAGGTTAGGGCCGTGGGGGTAGGGCAACGGGGAGGGAAGAGTGTGGGGGCCGCATCGGGGACAGGGTTAGGGGAGGAGGAGCAGAGCAAGTGGTGATGGGGAAAGACGTGGCACCCAGGCAGGGTTCCTGAACTGGGAAGAACGAAGTCTTGCGTAGGGCAGTGGGGAACAGGGCAGCGAGGGGCAAAGCCAGGTAAGGTAGTTGTCCCCCCCCGGGGGGGGGGGGGGGGGCGGGGGGCAGGCCCAGAGGCAGGCCACGCCTACTTGAGCTCCTGAGCCAGCGCCGCGATGTGCTCTACTCGGTCCTGGTGCGCAGCCAGGTCGCTCTCGAAGGCCTCGTGGCGCCGCAGCAGCGCCCGAACCTCCTGCAGGGAGGCCGACTCACAGTCGCGCTGGCTCAGCATATCCTCCTTCCCTACTCGGAGAGAGGCCCGGCTAGGGTCACCCAGCAGCAGCCAAGGCGGGAGCTGGGTTTTGGAGCAGTCCGGGCGACCGTGCAGAGTCCTCCCTCATCTGCGAAATGCAGGTGGTTACACCTGCCCAGCTCATCCTAGGGGTCTGCTCTGCCATGCCAGAGTGATAAAGTGAAGGTCGTGGGCAATCCTGTAAATGACGTCAGCGTCCCTGATCCCACACCTCTCACGGTGGCCCTTGGTACACTTTGGGCCTTCCAGGATCGTGAACTACCTCCCAAAGACTCTGAGCCCAGGGAGCCCCTGACCTGGTTTCCTCGGCTCACCAGGTTCTCCAGAGCCTGGCACAGTGCCTGCCACTTGGTAGACCTTCTAGGAATACTTGTTGGATGAATGAATGATGAATGTGAAAGTGCTATGAGAATGAATTACATTACACAAATAAAACCATAATTATAATAATAATCGCAGCCCCTACTATTTATGGAATGCACCTGTATTTTGCAGAGATGCTACGAGGCTTAAAGATTCAGAAACCGCAGCACCTGGGTAGCTCAGTGGGTTAAAGCCTCTGCCTTCGGCTCAGGTCATGATCCCGGGATCCTGGGATCGAGCCCCGCGGCGGGCTCTCTGTTCGGCGGGGAGCCTGCTTCCCTTCCTCCCTCTCTGCCTGCCTCTCTGCCTACTTGTGATCTCCGTCTGTTTAAAAAAAAAAAGATTTTATTTATTTTTTTGACAGCCGGAGATCACAGGTAGGCAGAGAGGCAGGCAGAGAGGGAGGAAGGGAAGCAGGCTCCCCGCCGAACAGAGAGCCCGCCGCGGGGCTCGATCCCAGGATCCCGGGATCATGACCTGAGCCGAAGGCAGAGGCTTTAACCCACTGAGCCACCCAGGCGCCCCATAAATAAAAAAAAACTTAAAAAAAAAAAAAAAGATTCAGAAACCTCCTCGGAGTCCCATAAACAGGTGTATACTTAAGGAGTTCTTGTTTATATCAGACCACTGGTAACCTTCATGTCCATAACCCATTACTAACTTTTTTTTTTTTAATTTGACAGACAGAAATCACAAGTAGGCCGAGAGGCAGAGAGAGAGAGACGGGGAAGCAGGCTCCCTACCGAGCAGAGAGCTCGATGAGGGCCTTGATCCCAAGACCCTGAGATCGTAACCCGAGCCGAAGGCAGAGGCTTTAACCCACTGAGCCACCCAGGCGCCCCATTACTAACGTTTGTTTGTTATTTTTAGGCAGGGCTCACTTATCTGTAGGATTAATCCCTGATAAAAGACAGAATGGACGCTTTCATATGGAGTGATGTATTTACCCCCCCGCAGTATCCTGCCATGGATATGCTGAGTCCAACATAAGTGCTGTTAGGGTTGGGGACTCACCTGTCACCGGTACAAACAAAATGCTACATGACCAGTGAATCAGAGCAGACCTACAGAAGGCTGGAGCCTGGCGACAGGGGCCCAAGTTTACAGATGGAGAAACTGGGACCCAAAGAGGAGCCGTGACTCGGCTGCACAGCAAGTCAGGGTGGTTCTAGAAAACAGGTCCCCACCTTCCTGCCAGGACACCTGTTCCTGACCTGTGCATTTTGTCAGACCCACACCCCCCCCACATACCAGTTTCCACCCCGGGACAGACTCAAGCCCCATGAGGTGTACCTACCTCGGGTCCAGGCTTCGTGCAAGGAGGCCTTCTGTTGGAATTTCTCCGCCAGGTGCTGGAGCCGCTGCAGGCGTCTGATCTCCGAGAGCAGCCAGTCCTCGTAGCCCTTCTCCACTTGCTCCAGCCCCCGCCATGCGTTGGCGATGTCCTGTGGGGCAGGCAGAGGCGCCTTCCAGCATGGTTTGCCCATTGTACAGATGGGGACCCAGAGCCCTATGTCACCCGGAGGATGTGGGCAGAGTGGGGGTGGCTCACCGAGACGAGCTTGCCCTCGGAGGGCATGAAGGCAGGCCGGTGGCTCAGCCGCAGCTTGGTCTGTAGCGTATTGAAGTTGATCTCCAGCTGGCACTTCTCCTGCACCCGGGGCGGCTTGTGCAGGCGCCGGTAGTCCCGGAAGTCCTCCAGCTTGCGCTGCATGGCGCTCATGCTGGGCTCGCCCATGCGGTTCTCCAGCCATGATACTGTGCGGCGGATCCATTCCAGTAGCTGCCACGGCCAGGCAGGTGCGGCACAGAGATCAGAGCTGGCCAGCTCGCCCCGCCCGGCTCTCACCCACCCACACCCGGGCTGTGGACAGAAGGCCAGGCCCCAAGCAGAACGGGGGTTCCCACTAATCAGAGAAGGAGCAGATGTCAACCTCTGAGCCTGGTCAGGGACCAATATAGGCTGGCACAGAGCAAAGGGCCAGAAGAATGCCTAAATATGGGTGAATGGATAAAGGAAAGAGTGAACAAATGAATGGTGAGTGAATCTGTGAATGACCAGGAGCTTGGACAGCCAGAAGTGGGGGAAGGACAGCCAGGGTTGGGGGACCACCGGTGTGGGAAGGGGAAGGGCCTTCTCTGGCCTCATCTCACCTCACTGGCTAGCTTCTCATACTCTTCCATCAGCTTCTCATTCTCCTGGTTCACGGCCAGTACCTTGCAGATCCTATTAGCGGCCGTTTCTGCCTGTCGCGGGAGTCGGAAAAGGTGGGCACTAGAATAAGCTGCGGCAGGCGCCCTAACCCTCAAAACCTGGGTCTGTGCAAATAGGGCAGCACGTCTTTTTAGATGAGAAGGGAGCTTCCAGGCCAGATGCCTCTGCTCCTGGGTTCCCCAGAGACTGTCTAGGCAGCTGGGACAGTGGCACTCCCACCCACGTGGGGCCCAGCACCTCCCAATGTTGGGATGCCACCAGGGTTGGGCCCTCGGTCCACACGCTCAGCCCAGGCAACAGCAGCCGGAGCCCCCTTACCTGCTCAGCCCCGGCGAAGGCATGGTAGAAGCAGGAAACATAGGTCATGATGGCCTTCTCATCAGGCTTTGGGGTGTTCACGATGTCTAGGGGATGTGGGGTATGTATTGGCCAAAGCCAGGCTTGGGGAAGGGGCTCACACCCCTAACCAGGCAGAGAGCTCCCTGGACACAGGAGGGGTGGAGACATCTAGTCACAGCCACCAGCTGCCAGCTACCCCAAACCCAGTATCTACCTCTTCCACGAAGCCCTCTGTGATTGCCCCAGGGCCCAGGAATCTGTCCTCTATGGGGTGAGTGAGCAGATGCGGCAGGCCTCGAGAAGCAGCAGCCCACGCTGCCTCGTGTCTCCAACCCTCCCATCGCTCTGTGGGTCCATCCATCTGTCTTTTCCCCAAGTTCTCAGCCATTGGTGCCCACACATGTAGGGCACCAGACACAGTCGGTGCTCAGAAAATATTTGCTGCCTCAGTTGACTAGAGCCTTGCTTGGGCAGGACAAGAGGCAGGACCTGCCCCTAAGGAGCTCCCATGCTCCCAGGTGAGCTAGGTGATGGAGGTATGAACCAAAGGGTGGCGCCCCAGGGAAGGGGAAGGAGGGGCTGCTTCCACTGGCTGGAGAGGGGCAGGGGGCAGGAGAGAGGGCTCCTGGGGAGGGCGGTCTGGGACAGGAAGGAATTTTTACTAGAGGGCGGACTGAGGAGGGAAGAGCAGGGGCAGGGGGAGGCGGGTGGGGTAGAGGGTGGACTGTGCCTCTGGTCTGTAACTGGAGTCCTTGCCTGGACGGGGCTTTGTCTCACCTTCTGCATCTAACATCCTGGGGATGTCCAAGTATTTCTCCGCTACCTCGAAGGCAGTGTTAAGGTTGCCAACGGGGTCATCCTAGGTGGGTTGGAGCAGGGACAGGTGAAATGTCAGCTGAGGACAGAGGCTGGGGAGTCAGGGCTAGGGGTGGCCGAGGCCCACCTTGCGCAGTTTGGCGTAGTCAATGAGGTCGGGGCGGTGTCGGTGGATGAGAGCACAGAGGGCCAGGCCATCCTTCCAGCTGGACGGAGAGAAGGGGGATCAGGCCTGGATTCAAGCTGATGCCCGTCCTCCCCTTACTCCAGGAGGGTCCCCATCAGGACAGCCTCATCAGTAAGATGAAGTAGAGTCTCAGCTCGTCGGCTTGGCACCAGAGGCCCCTCATTACCAGACTTGGACCATCTCCTCCAAGCTCATCATGATTCCTTCCCATACCCTGTGCCTGGGTCATACCACTAGCTGGATGTTGTGGGGCTCCAGGTTTTTGCTCACATGGTTCCTTGTGAATGAAACGCCCTTCTAGGGATGTCTCCAAGGAGCCCTCCCTCAGGGATCCTCCCTCCCCACCCAGATTCAGTTCAACATCAACCGAGTCCTCCTACTCGCAGACACCATTCCAGGACCTTGGCTGTGAGGGCCCCTCCCCCGGGGCGTGTGCCGTAGAGCCTGGCAGAGGCCCATGTACGTGTGCCAACCGCAGACAGACCTGGTATGGAAATTCTGCACGTTGACGTTGCGGTAGGGCGCCGTCTTCCGCTGGCACCACAGGAGCAGGCCTTCTTTGGCGGAGGTTTCTGGGCAGGGATGGAGATAAGTGTCAGCTGGGGAGGGGTCTGGGCCAGCCCTCTCACCCTCCTGGCTTCCCTGCCACTCACCCTCCACAGAGATGTCCTGGATGGCGAAGCGGAGGATGATGGTCCAGATCATGCCCAGGGTCATCTTCAGGTTCCCGTCCACAATCTCTGCAGGGCGGGAAATGTGCATGACTTCCATCTGGCATTCAAGGCCTGTACTGCCTCAGCTGCACTCCCCGCCACACACCATGCTCCATGCCTTGGCCCTTGGCCCCCAGGCCAGAGCTGCTACCTAGTCAGTGTTCAATCATGGAACACCTGCTAGTCCCGGGCACAGTTAGCAGTCCCTCCTAGGAGGCTCAGATGGTTACCCCCACAGTTGAGAAGACAGGCTCCCAGAAGTGACAGGCTGATGTCAGGATGGCCCTCTGCTCCCCTCCCGGGCCTCCTCCTGCCCCCTCCTCACCTTCAGCACCGATGGACACCAGCTTAACCCCCTTGCTGGCAATGAAGTCCAGGGCCTTGTTGACATTGGCGATTTTATGGAAGCGCATCTTGCCTTTGTCTGGCCTGGGCAGCCTCTCTCCTGGGTGTCAAGGGGAGAGGTCAGGGGCCAAAAGTCACAAGAAGAAGCTGAAGACACTGTCCTCAAACTTCCACCTCCCCCTCAAGGTCCCCTCATGCTATCATGTTTCCCCCTGCTCCCTGGATTCCCCTAGGGCCTAGGGTCCCTGTGCCTTGATTTGCATCCTTACCTGAAATGACCTCCAAGAGCAGCATGAGTTTGAGGCCATTGCGGAAATCCTCCTCGATGTTTTCAATCTGGGTGCCGGCCTTGCGCAGGTGTGAGTTGCACCAGGCAGTGAAGGTCTGGGGGCAGAGGACAGCACTCAGACCCTAGCCCTGGGTCTAGAGGACACTGGGGTCGAGCTGAGAGCGCTGGCCCCAGAGTCAAGTCCTGGCTCAGCCGCTGACGTGCTGTGTGCCTAGGACTGGTCCCTTTTTCTCTCTGAGTCTTTGTTCTCCTGGAAAAGGAGAAATGGGCTCTAGGCCCTGCACAGGTCCGAGTCTGGACTTGGGGCATGCCAGCTATGGCCAGTCTTAAGCCCTGCAGGGGGTTTTAGAAAACTGTAAAGCATATACTCCAAAGTGTGAGACCCTCTGTGGGCCGAGGCGGAGGGACACTGCCCTTCTAACGCCTGAACTATCCTGGACTGAAGCACACCCAGTTCTGAGGGTTTTGCCTGAAGGACTGTGCACCTGCATTATTGTGCTCTCAGCCCCACAGACCTCCCGGGGCTGTTGTGAATTGGCCTCCAAGTAGAATGTGAGGGTGCAAGATCTTTCCAAGTCATGGAGGACACAAGGACCAGCCTGACCCAGTTCCCGGAGGTGACTGCCCTTCCCCTCTCCCCAGAGTCAGCCTCAGCCTCCATCTGGGATGCGAGGGCTGCTGTGCAGCTCTGTGAGTATTGGGGATCAGGGTGACCTGCAGCCTGATACACCAGCTCCACCAACCTACCGAACCCTCAAACCTTGCATTCTGCTATCAGCTGTAAGGTGCTTGGTAGAGTCTCTCCTTGGGCTCCAAGCCCAGCTGAGACGCTCACTCACTGTGACCTGGAATATACACTTTGCCCTTTCTTGGGCTCATTTGTACAATTAACTGGCCAGACTTCATGATGTCCCAAGGTCTTTCTTCCTCCAGTTGGGTAGGATTCTAGAATTCAGAGCATTCCCCCACCACAAAGCAATTAATCCTGGGAGATGGCCTGGAAGTCCTTTGGGATTATTTCCCTCAGCCAGCTTCTTTCCCTGAGACCAGCTTCTTTGCTGCCCTAGAAGCTGGACATGAAAGATAATGCTTTAAATTCTTGAAGAACTGTCATTGCTAAGGAAAGGGAGTGAGCTTCCCGTCACTGGAGGTGTACAAGAAAGTGCTGAGCACTACTTGATGGGGACCCAAGCACGGGAGAAGGCAGGGATTCTCTGTAGTTCCCTCCAACCCTGGAGTCTGAGACGCTCTGGCTCTAGATAAAGCAGAGGGAAAGGCAGGACCGGGTGGGGCTTCCATGGTGGAGGAAAGCGCATTCTTTCATGTCAAACAGGACTTAATGAGATGGAGTCCCTGCCCTAAAGGAGCTCACGGTCAATCAAAGGGTCATGTTGGTCTGAGAAATGCTGGGAGAGACTAGTGTCAGGGAGAAGAGGGAAGGGTTCTGCGAAACGGGCAGGGGACCTCTTGGGGGAAGGCTCATATTTGATCTGAGCTGCAAAGGAAGATCAGGAATTATTCAGACAGAGAAGGGCAGGCAAGGGCATTTCAGGCAGGGGCAGCCACGCAGGCAAGTGCTCGGCGCTGAGAAACAGTTGCTAGGTTTGTGGGGTGACAGCTATCTGGGCGCCGCTGGAATGAAGCTGGGGGTGTTGGGATATAAAAGGCGAGAGGCGGGCCGGAGGGGCAGCAGGGGCCAGGTCATGCACGGTCTGGGGTGCTAAGCCAGGGAGTTTCAACTTGATCTGACGGCAACAGGGCATCAGGGAAGATTTTGGGCAGAGGGAGGTGGGCAGAGCTGAGTTGCAGAAAGCTCTTTCTGGTGGCAGAGTGGAGGCAAATGGCTTGGGAGAGCAGGAGGGAGACATGAGCAGGTGGCATGGCGGGGGGGTTGGCAGGGAGGGGTGAGAAGGGGTTTCAGGGAGGGGAATGGGGCAGGGTCAGAGGGATGGGACAGAAACACTCTTCCTCGCTGCAGTGTAAGCTTCCTGAGGCAGAGGCTTTATTTTGTTTCCTGCTGAAGTCTTGACACCTGACACAGTGCCTGGCCTAGAGGAGGAGCTCCCTAAGAGATACTGAATGAATGTTTTGGAATGAGGTTGAACCAAGAGGACTCCGGGATCAGGCAGGAGCAGGAGGGAGCGCTCCGAGTCACGGGTGGAAGGGCAGGGGTAGAGCGGGGCTAAGCTGAGTAAGACATACTCAGGCTGGAGGAGAAAGAAACTCCAGAATGGCTAACTTCCAGGGATGCTGATAAATTTACGGAACATCGAGGTTGTGCCGCCGTTGAATGAATGGACGAAGTGGGTGGCTGTAGGCTGGGTTGGAAGGGTATTCCTGGTATTTTGTGAAACGATGCAGGCAAATTACAGGCTAGCATGTGTCTCATGAAGGGCATGCGGACCTGGATCTGAGGGAAACCTGGTGGGTGGGGTGGGGGTAGGAGCTGTTGCAGAGCAGATGGCGGTGGGAGCCAGGGGCAGGGATGACATCACTGGGAGACTTCCAGGCCCAAGGACCACAGCCCTGCTTGGAGACAGGTGCAGGAGGAGCCAAAGGGGAAGCATGTCACTGGGGGCACCCCAGCTTAGTCAGCTGAGCCTCCGGGACTCTGGGGTCATCTCCTGTCATCCAACCCAGCAGAGGTGCTCTGATTCTAAATCCTAGGATTCTCAGATCCTGCAAATTCCACTGAGCGCTCCTGTTCCCTGCCCCTTTCCTGGAGTCACACACTCTTGGCAAAGGCTCTGCAGGGTCTAATGACTTCAGAGTTCTCCCTCCCTCTGGTCTGCCACTCCCCCAAGTCTGCTCACTCCAGCCTGGATCATTTTCTCTTTTGGGAACCCAGGTGTCCTGCCCCCTCCACTTGGGAAAGTCTAGGAGTGAAAATAGATCAGGAAGGGGGCCTGAGTGCCCTACAAGGCTGGGCCTGGGCAGCAGCTGCTCATGTGCCCCACTCCAGCTCCCCCAAGCCGCTGCCTCAGCACAAAGAGTCCATCTGGCCGGAGAGTCAGGTTACTGTGTAAGGGGACCCGGGCTCCCCTCTTCCTTGACCTTGTGGCCTTTTCAGCAGATTTAGGGCCCTGCGGTGGGGAGGGGTATCTTGGGAAGGAGTGGGGGAGGGGCAAGCAAGGGGCAAAGACCCTTAGGTTGGGGAGGGAAGCCCTGTTTTCTGAGAGTATATGATTTGGGTCCTATCTCTGCCCTTTTCTGGGCCTCAGTTTCCTCATTTGACAATTGGGATGGGTGGCAATGAACCCCAGGGTGGAGAGGATAGAGATGAGAGAGTCGGACAGGTTCTGAGATGGTTCTCTCCTCCCCCACACTCCAGGTCCACTAGTTGCCGCTGCAAGTCCTCAGGGTGGGGTCTAAGATATTCAACTAGAGAGTTGGGGGTCCGGGAAGAAAGATTATTTTCCCCACACTCCCCAAACTTGGATCTCCTGGGCTTCACCCAACCCCTTTTCACCAGCAGAAGTGGGACAGTGCGTCCAGGGTAATGAACTCCTGGGAGATGGGGACCCGAGAAACTCTCCTTGTTATCCTAAACCCCTCCCGAGGGCTCCCACCCCTCTCTTCCAGCTCTGGGAGACAGTGGAGGACTGATGGGCAGAGCCCAGGCTAGGGAGTGGCACTCTGGGTCTAGACGGGCTCTGCCCCCCAACTTGCCGAGATGCCAGGGACAAATCGCCCGGCTTCTCAGGCCTCAGTTTTGCCATCTGAAAATGGGTGAGCACTCACTTTCCGCTGCTGCTTCTCCCAGGCCGGGTCGAGCAGTAGGTCGCGGTCCCAGTCCTCCTCCTGTTCCATGTACTCGCCGCCCCCGCTGCCGCCCACGAAGGGCCCCTCCCCGACCCCCAGACCCTCGGGCTGCATAACCATCATCATCTTGCTAGGGCTCCTGGCTCCGCACCGCTCGGCGCTCTCCGGAACACCGGGGCCGCGTTAAGTAGCGCCCGGCCCAGCCCCGGATCGTATTCGCGCTAAATATGGGGGAGGAGGGAGGGGCCGGATGGGGGCGAGGGTGCTCGGGTCTGGACGAGGCAAGTGGTTGCCCTGGGACCAGGGACTACAGGATTTGGGGGCGCTGGGGTGGATTCTATGGCGGAGATTCGAGGTTCCCGTTCCCGCGCCGCCTCTTGGGCGCTGTGTGACCGTGAGAAAGCCACGCTCCTCTGCTTCCTCACGTGGACAACGGAGATAAAGATAATAGTAGCGACTGCAGGCCGCTCTAGAAGCTGCGCCTTAGTCCTCCTGACCGTCTCTCTGCGCTGCGCAGGCGGGAAACAGAGAACCCTATCCCCATTTCACAGTCAGAAACACTGAGGCGCAGACCTGTTGGAATGTTTTCTGGGGTGATGGAGACACTCGAGCACGGGGAGGGGTTCCAGGCCAGCCGGATGAGCGGGTGCAGGGCTATTAATATCGGGGCGGCTGGGGGCTGAGGGGGAATGTGCTGAGCCGAGAAACCCCGACGGCACCGAGCCTGCAACTCAATCTTCCAAACCAGCCAGCGAGGCCAAAAGGCGGGGCTTCTGCGGGGGGCGGGGGCGGGGCTCAGTGGGTGGGCGTGGCCACAACGAGCAACCCCTGCAGGCTCTAGCGCCAGGGGGATAAGCTTCCCCGAGGCTCCTGCGGCCGTCCAATCACATGTCTGCATCTGCCGGCGCTCCCCGTGACGCTAAGCTCCGTTCGGAGCTTCTATTGGTGTAGCAGGCGTCCGTCTGCCACTATCCCCGCCCCAATACGGAAGCGGCGGTGTACTGGGATCCGACTGCGGGTGGGTCCAAGCCATGGGGCAGCCCTGGGCTGTGCGGACCGCGGAGGGGGCGCCCGCGCGACTGCCTCTCGTGCTCACCGCGCTGTGGGCCGCGGCTGTGGGCCTGGAGCTGGCCTATGTACTGATTCTGGGTCCCGGGCCACCCCCGCTGGGACCCCTGGCTCGGGCCTTGCAGCTAGTGCTGGCCGTCTTCCAGCTGCTCAACCTGCTGGGCAACGTGGGGCTCTTCCTGCGCTCGGACCCTAGCATTCGGGGCGTGATGCTGGCCGGCCGCGGTCTGGGCCAGGGCTGGGCGTGAGTGGGGCGCGGGAGCTGGGGGTTGGGGTCGGGGAAGCAGGAGCCTAGGACCAGAAGCTGTTAGAACCAGATTACAATAGGATCCGCTTGTTAGCGCCAGAACACTCTTACAGTCTGGGATGGTAGATCCAGAAGAAATATCATTCATTCACTTACAAATATTTAGTGAGCACCTACTATGTGCAAGGTGCTGTTCCGGCCACTGGAGGTCCAATAGAATAGATTACTGACCTCCTGGAGGTGATTCCAGTGGCGGGGTGGGGGGCAGGTCATAAGCTATAGGTATATAAATAAGGAAATTACGTAGAATGTTAGAAGATGATATGGAAACAAAAAGTAGGGCAGGGTAGAGGGTGTCCGGGTTGCAGTTTTTTTTTTTTTTTTTTTTAATATTTTTATTTATTTATTTGAGAGAGAGACAGTGAGAGAGAGCATGAGCAAGGAGAAGGTCAGAGGGAGAAGCAGACTCCCCATGGAGCCGGGAGCCCGATGCGGGACTCGATCCCGGGACTCCGGGATCATGACCTGAGCCGAAGGCAGTCGTCCAACCAACTGAGCCACCCAGGCGTCCCCCGGGTTGCAGTTTTAAATAGGGTAGTCAAAGTAGGCATTTGACCAAAGACTTTAAGGACGTGGGGGAGTTAGCCATGTGGGAATCTGGGGGGAGAGCATCCCAGGTAGAGGGAACAGCAAAGCTGTGCAAAGAGCAAAGCAGTTATGTGCCTTGCATGTTCCAGGAACAGCAAGAAGGCCAGTATGGCTGGTGTGGAGTGAAAGGGAGGGGTGGAAGGGTAGAGATAGAAACCCTGTAGGATACTGAAGGTTTTGCGTTTCACTGCCAGTGAGATGGACAGATTGTAGGGTTTTGAGAAGAGGAGGAGGACACGACTTAGATTTCTTTTTTTTAAGGTTTTATTTGACAGAGATCACAAGTAGGCAGAGAGGCAGGCAGAGAGAGAGGAAGGGAAGCAGGCTCCCAGCTGAGCAGGGAGCCCAATGCGGGGCTCAATCCCAGGACCCGGAGATCATGACCTGAGCCGAAAGCTGAGCCTTAACCCACTGAGCCACCCAGGCGCCCCCACGACTTAGATTTTTAAGATCAGCCTGTCTGCCGGGGTGAGATGATACCAGGAGGAACCGGAGCTGGGATCAATCAGGGAGAGAAGTTAAGAATCTGATGCGGTAATCCAGGGGAGAGTTCATGGTGACTTGGACCAATGTGGTGACCACGGAGGAAGTGAGAAGTTGGCTCCCGGATGTTGGAGGCCAGAGAAAGGCCTTAAGACTGGGCTGTCCGAGCTGCAAGAGCCCTGGCACCTTCAGTGCTCGAGCTGGAAGGGCCCAGGAAGGGGTGTCCGGCCTGCGTTTATGAATGATGGGGTTGAGGCTGTTAGGGCAGTGGCTGTGCCTGTTTCCCCAGGGTGGGCTCCGAGGCTGAGAGGGCATGATGGGGCGCACTCCGAGCTGCTGGCGGAACTGACGCTGTGGTTCCTTCCCTGCAGTTACTGCTACCAGTGCCAGAGCCAGGTGCCACCGCGCAGTGGGCATTGCTCCGCCTGCCGCGTCTGTGTCCTTCGTCGGGATCACCACTGCCGCCTGCTGGGCCGTTGCGTGGGATTCCGCAACTACCGGCCCTTCCTGTGCCTGTTGCTTCACGCAGCAGGCGTCCTGCTCCACGTCTCTGTGCTGCTGGGCCCGGCCCTGTCTGCCCTCCTGCGAGCCCACGCGCCCCTGCACACCGCCGCCCTCCTCCTCCTGCCCTGGCTCATGCTGCTCACAGGTGGGGACCTTGGGAGGCACCCACAGAGGCAGAGGCCCTTGCAGTGGGTCATTCTGGTGGGGGAGGGGATTTCTGGCTGGTTCTCCTGGTTACATCCTGGGGACCCAGTTCCAATGTCATTTATGGGGGGTGAGGGCAGCCTTGGGATTTGACTGGTTATGCAGTACCGTAAAACACAGGGCCTTGACACAGGTACAGAGTTCTGGCTAGGAGAATCAGGCAAGGATTCTAGGTGTTGGCAGAGAAGGAAGGACTGGTGGGAGTTGGGGGTGGTGTTGGGGTTGGGAGGGAGCATTCTCAGTGAGGGGAGCAGCCCGAACAAAGGCATGGAGGTTGGGCAGGGGGTAGCTTCAGACTGGATGGTGGAGACCATCCCTGAATGCTGGTATGAGGAGAGAGAGCCCTGACTTGCCTGGACACTGGGGAGCCAGTGAAAGTTATAGGCAGAGGGAAGCTCCAGTCTTTGGAAGTTGGGAGGTGAAGATAGGGATCAGGAGGCTGACTGAGAGGCCATGTTCTGCATGACGCAGTTAATCCTCCCTGATCACTCTGAACAGTGGCCGTGTCTCCTCATCCTCTCCAAGCCTGGCTCTGGCCCCTCCCTGCAGCCCGGAGGGGTTTGGGGAAGGCCTTGGGAGGCCCCATGGGGCTGTCAGTCTCTTGCTGTGACCACGCTGGCTCTCTGAGCAGCCCTCCTCTGCCTCCTCGATGACCCGCTGCTTCTGCAGAGACGCAGGCCCTCGGGCTATACTTCCCTGCACCCCACCTCTCTGTAGCCATTGTCTCCTCAAGCCCTGGGCCCTGTAGAAATCGCGGGTGGCTGGAAGTCTGGGCGGATGGCCCACTCAGTGCCCCAGTTGCTCAGCTTCTGGACCTTCTCTCCATTTGATCTCCTTCACCCACTCCCACATCCACCCTACACCTCAGAGGCCAAAGTGTGTCATGCCATGAGCCGGTCCCCCTCCTTCTCTGCTCCCCACCTCCTCTCCCAGCTGGCTCTTACTCTTACACTCTAGGACGCCTGCCCTGTGAGCTCCCGGCCCTCACCTTTCTGTCCGTCAACGCCTGCCTTCTTCCCTGCCCCCGCATCCAGCCTAGAACCCTCATTTCCACCATTCTCCTGCCAACATCTCATCCCTCTTGGCTCTGTCTCCCATGGTACCTTTCTGTCTTCTGTCTGCTGCCACTGGGTGCTGAGAGCTGGTACTTTGTGGCCATTGGTCCCATGTCACATTCATGGCAGCTGACCCCAGCTGGCCCTCATTCGTGCCTGGCCATGCTGGTTTCTCATAAGCTTGCTCCCCCTAATGACTGTGGCTCCAACCTTCCCACTTTCCTGTTCTCCAAGGCCCCACCTCCCTTGAATTCAATCCGTCACAGAGAAAATGTCAGTTGGTATGTCCTTTGTCCCATCCTCAGATCCGAAGCCAGGCTGACTGCCCCCAGCTTCTCCTGGTGTCTGGCCCTTTGTCCCTGCTTGGAAGCCTCACTGTGGCCTGCTTTTTCTCCTGCCGACCCGGTCCCCCTCCACTGGCTTTTCCCACATGTACAAACCCTCCCGTCCCCACACATCCTCCTCCTCCCTAGCTCTTGCCTTTGGCTCCTCTCTTAGCAGCCATGCTTCTCGAAAGACTTCCCCGGACTCATAGGCTGCTTTTCCTCACCTCCCACTGACTCCTGTACCTGCTCCAAACTGGCTTTTGCCCCCCTCCCCCTCCTGAGAATGCCTTAGTCCCCACAAAGCCCAGAGGACCCTTTTGAGGTCTCTTTGCTTCATGAGACCTTTCTGCCACATAAAACTGCTGGCCTCCCACTTCCTGGAAGGCTGTACCCCGGACATCTCCAGGAGCTCATACTGCAGGGTTTTCTCCCTAAAGTTTTGGTTTCCCTATCTTCTCTTGATCGGGTCCCAAAGGTCCTGGTCTCCTGATGCTGAGGTCGTGGCACTGCTCCCATCCCTCTCTACACTCTGACGGGTCTTGGAACCGTCTATGCCAACCACCTGCATGTCTGCATGTTGGGATGTTGGGGTTGGGCTTCTCGCTGGAGCTTCCAGAACCATCCACACACTCTCTCACAGGCCCCTCCCCATCCTGCCTTACGACCGTCAAACAGAATGATTTCTCCCCTCTTTGCCTAGCAAATACGTCCTCAGACACCACCCAAGATGTCACTTAATAAAAACAGATGAAATCTACTTCCTTTAGCCTCCGAAGTCCACTTGGCATTTCCCCACATAGCCTCTCTTTTTTAATGAAGCGGAATTCATATAACATGAAATTCGTCATTTTAACCCCTTCCTAGTATATTATTCAGTGGAATTTAGTACATTCACAATGTGGTGCAGCCATCACCACTGTCTAATTCCAGAACATTTTCATCAGTAGTCACTCCCCACTCCCCCTGAGTCCCCCAGCCCGTGTGTGTCTCTGTGGATTTGCCTGTTTGGGACATTTCACAGACGTGACATCGTTTATGTGCCCTTTGTGCCTGGCTTCTTTCACTGAGCAGAATGACAGCAGCCTGTAGGTCATTATTTCAGCAGCCTCGTAGTGCTCACTGCGGGCCGGAAGGTGCTCTTTCCCCTGTAACACACATCCCATCCGTAATTAAGTGAGAAGCCATCTGTCTGTCTGTGAGCAAGACACTCGGGCCAGAGCTGGTGTCCGCGTTCCTCCTGGTGTCTGCCACCACGTCTAGCACGTGGGAGGTGCTCACAGGTTTGTGACGAATGCAGGTCGGGTGTTGGGCAGGGGCTGCGTCTACCCAGGTCGCCGCGTGGGCTGGCCAGGGAGGAGCCCCTCGGCTTTGCTAAGCAGAGGAATGAGCCCTGCTTTGTGGCGGAGGGTAGGGAGTGGAAGAAGGGCAGGAGCTGGGCTTTGGGAGGGCTGGGCCCGCAGCTGCCCCCTGACCCTCTTGCTTTCTCCTTTCAGGCAGAGTGTCTCTGGCGCAGTTTGCCCTGGCCTTTGTGACCGACACATGTGTGGCAGGCGCACTGTTGTGTGGGGCTGGGCTGCTCTTCCATGGGATGCTGCTGCTGCGGGGCCAGACCACGTGGGAGTGGGCTCGGGGCCAGCACTCTTATGACCTGGGCCCTTGCCACAACTTGCAGGCGGCTCTGGGGCCCCGCTGGGTTCTCGTCTGGCTCTGGCCCTTCCTGGCCTCCCCACTGCCTGGGGATGGGATCACCTTCCAGACGGCAGCAGATATGGGCCTCGTGGCTTCCTGATTCCAGGAAGAGTCAGAGGTGTTCAGGGAGAAGGTAGCAGGAGACGGGGGCTTCTAACTCCTTTTGGGCCCAACTCCAGCCTCCAGTCCCATCCTTGGCCTTGCCCCTGCCCAGCTTGGACTCCGGTATCCAGGGCTTGAGTCCCGCAGCTCTGCCTCTGTTGGCCGCCTGAGTAGAGTGGATGGTTTGGTAAGGGGCTGCTTGGCCAGCCTAGTCACCCCTTTGCTGGGTTAATAAAGTGCCCACTTGGTTCTTGGACTCCTTCCATCTTTCTGGGTTTCTGGTCCCTCGCTATTGCCCGGGCTGCTCTTTCTGGTTTCCTCTGATTGCCACGCATGGGAACCACAGAATGCCTGACAGCTTAAGGGGCTAGGGCTCTGCCTCCTGTGGCGTTGGTGTGGTGGGTCTGGGGCAGCAGCAGACCAGGGCGGCGCATAGTGACCAGGGAACGAGAATCCAACATCCTCAGGTTCAGTGCTTTACGGCAAGAAGCATCTCCACCGGGCTGTGCCTCTCGGGCTAAACCGGTTCCGGGGGCAGCAGTTACGAGAGTTGATGTGGTAAGGTCATGGGGCAGTGAATGGAGGAGTCAGGATTTGAACCCAGATGTTTGTGCTTTCTCCTTCACCCTTGCTGGGCTGAGGTAAGTGAGTAGCAAAATCGAGGCAGAGAAATCAGGTGGGATGTTCAGGCATTGGCGGGATCCTGCTCAGAAGGCGAAGCTCTTCCTCTCTGGGCCCTTCGGGAGCTCCCTGTTAAACGTTTTTATTTAAATATAGTGAACAGGGGCGCCTGGGTGGCTCAGTGGGTTAAGCCTCTGTCTTCAGCTCAGGTCATAATCTTAGGGCCCTGGGATCGAGCCCCGCATTGGGCTCTCTGCTCAGCAGGGAGCCTGCTTCCCCCCACCCCTCTGCCTGCCTCTCTGCCTACTTCTGATCTCTCTGTCAAATAAATAAAATCTTTAAAAATAAATAAATAAATAAATACAGTGAACAGACTTCCAGTGAAATGTGGCAGGTTTAAACATATGGGTTTACCTGTTTCCTTTTAAAATCTAAAATGACAGTAAAGACATAAAACATATATATCCACAAGGATAAAGAAACTAGAAGGGAAACGAGTAGACCAGAGAGCCTGATGACATTCTGAAAGATGGGAAGAGGAGGCTCATTTCCTCTCTTAGCAGAGAATTAGAAGTTAATTCTTAGAGGGAGGGGCCGAGAGGCAGCCAAACTGCGCCCCAGAGCCCTGGAGAGGCTCAGAAACTCCTGGCACCAAGAAGGCAGGGTTTGGGACTGATAGTAGGGACTGACCCAAAGTCTGTATGAGAAGCAGCTAGGTCGCCCCTCCCCACCCAGGGCCCCCTTGCAGCCAGGCAACTACCCCTCTGAGGTACAGGTGGGGGCCACCTGAAGAAGCTTGGGGTCTCAGGGGAGGGTGGGGGATGAGGGCCTGGACCAAAAATGGGGTTAAGTGAGAAAGTCTACAGATGCTGCCTTGGGTGGGGAAGATGTCATCCAGTGACACGGCAGGCTTGTTGCCCAGGAACCCTCAGAGAGGCCCAACCTTCTGACAGGCCCTGTCCATACCCACAGAGCTTTGAGCTGCTAGGACTTCTTGTTTCCCCAAATAGCATGTTCAATTGCTAGTTCTTAACAGTTAGGAATGTGGCATGCCTGGCACTTGGTGCTGCACAGAAGCACTGGCCGACTTCTTGTTTCCTCCTCTGCTTTCTATTGTTTTTATTAAGTAGTAAAGAGATGCAAGAAAATATTTATAAAATAAACTCCCTCCCTCCCCCCATTTAAGAAATAGAGACCACTTCCTTTGAAGCCCCCGCTGTGCCCTTCCCAGGTGGAGAAAACACTGCGATGTCTGAATCATTCCCTTGCTTTGCCTTGTAGTTGTATTACCTAGGTTTGTATTGGTTTTGCAAATGTTTGAATTTCATGTAAATGGAACCATACCGTGTTTATTCTTCTGTGAGTTGCCTTTTCACTCATTATTACGTTTCTGAGATTTATTCAGATGAACGTGTACAGCTGTAGGGCATTCCTTCTCCTTGGTGTATAGTGAGCCACTGACTATACCACAATTAATTTTTCTACTTTGTCCACCTCTATTGTATGACTTCCTAAGTCTTGGTCCTTGCTCTTGGTCATTGCTCTTCCATATAAATTTTAGAATGCACTTGTCAAGTTCCAGCAATAAAAAATCCCTTTGAGATTGTGAATGAAACCCAACTGAATATATATATCAGTTTGGGAAAGATCAACATCCATATGAAATTGAAATTGCATTTTTCAGTTCATGAACATGGTATGTCCATTAAATTTTTTCAATAAAGTTATATACTTTTTCTTATAAAGATCATGCCTTTTTTGGGTTAGATTTATTATTATTATTTTGAGAGAGAGAGCATGAGTGTGGGGATGGAGGGGCAGAGGGAGAGGGAGAAGCAGGCTTCCCTCCAAGCAGGGAGCCTGATGGAGGGCTCGATCCCAGGACCCTGAGATCATGACCTGAGCCAAAGGCAGACGCTTAACTGACTGAGCCACCCAGGCGCCCCACAGATGGGTTTTTTAAAAATCTAGACAAGACTGTCTTCCAGTTAAAACATTTGGTCATTTATATTTATTGCAATTAATGTACTTTGGTACATTATTTCTACCACTTGAGTTTGTGCTTTCTATCTGTATCACCTTTTGTAGTTCTTAGTTTTTTACCCTTTTTATTTAAAGTTCCAGGGTGCCTGGGTGGCTCAGTTGGTTAAACCACTGCCTTTGGCTCAGGTCATGATCCTGGAGTCCCAGGATCAAATCCTGAATCAGCCTCCCTGCTCACAGGGAGTCTGCTTCTGGCTCTAACCAATCCCCACCTTTGCTTCCTCACACACTCTCAAATAAATAAAATCTTAAAAAAAAAAAAAGTTCCATGTGATGGAGTCCGGAATTGTGCTCCTTTCTCAGCAGGGAGCCTGCTTCTCCCTCTACCTGCTGCTCCCTCTGCTGTGCTGACAAATAAAATCTTAAAAAAAAAAAAAAAAAGTTCCTTTTTGCTGGGTGCAGAATTCTAGGTTAATAGTTATTTCCTCTCAATATGTTAAAAATACTATTTTGTCTTTTTGTCTTTTGGTTTCCATTGTCACTGTTACGTCAGCTGTCATCTATTGTTTTTCCTTTGAAGATACTTTTGTCTCCAATGCTTTTAGGACTTTTTGTCTTTAGTATTTTGCAGTTTACTGTACACGAGTGTGGTTTCCTCTGTATTTACCCTCATGAAATTCCTTGGGTTTCCTAATTCTGTGAATTGATGTCTTTCATCAGTTCTAGAAGATTCTTAGTCACACCTTCACATATTTTCTCTGTCCCTACTGAAGCTCTGATGAGACCTTTCTACTCCATCCTCATATTATCTATGTTTGGAATTCTGGATAATTTCTACAGATCTACCTTCCAGTTAGGTCTTTCTTCCCCTGCGAGACCCATCTATTGAGGGTTTTTTTTGTTTGTTTGTTTTGTTTTTTTGGTTTTTTTTTTTAGTGGTTGTGCCCATTCCTCCATGAGTTTTACACATCAAATATTTTATTCTTGTTTCTAGTTTTGTTTGCTTCTTTTTCAGATTTGCTTGGTCATTTTATATCTTCTCTTGGTCTCTACTTATATTTTAGGTTTTTTTTTTTCTTTAAGTATATTGAAGACACACATCTTACATTGTTTGGTAATTCCAGTATTTTAAGCCTCTGAGGCCTGAGTACATGGGCTATTGTTCACGGTGGCTCCTCTTCACAATGTCTTATTTTCTTGCAATTTGTGGGTTTTGACTGTGAGTTCATATTTCTTGGCATTTTATCAAGGGGGATTGTTTTTGAGATTGGGTCAACAGTAAATTCCTCCAGAGGGGGAAATGTGTTTCTCAGTCACCTGATGACAAATCCTGCACCACTTTATTTATTTTTTAAAAGATTTTATTTATTTGACAGAGAGAGACAGTGAGAGAGAAAACACAAGCAGGGGGAGTGGGAGAGGAAGCAGGCTTCGAGCTGAGCAGGGAGCCTAATGCGAGGCTCGATCCAGGACCTCAGGATCACGACCCGAGCTGAAGGCAGACGCTTAACAACTGAGCCACCCAGACCCCCCTGCACCACTTTATACTAACTTTTCAGCTGTGGGTCTTTTGGACCACCCAGGTATTGTCAGTTTAGGTTGTAAACCTAGTCAGGCTGGCTTATGGGCAAAAATTCTCAGAAGAGGTTTTTCTCCTGCTTCTACCTCTCATTAAACTTAGAGATAGGCATGAGATGAGATTTGATGATGATATAGAAATCTGATGAGATTTCCAAGAACCAGCTTTTAGTTTTGATTTTCTCTACTAATTTCCCATTTTCAACTTTATTGATTTCTGCTCTAATTATTTTTTCTTTTCTTTCCTCCTGCTTACTTTGGACTTATTTTGCTCTTTTCTTATTTCCTAAGGTGGAAAGTTAAGTTATTGATCTTAGATCTTTCTTCTTTTTTAAAACATGCGTTCAGTGCTGTACATTTCCCTTTAAGCACTGCTTTTGCTGAGTCCCACAAATTTGGTAACTTGTGTTTTCATTTTCATTCAGTTCAAAAGATCTTTAAATTTTTCTTGAGATCTCTTCTTTCATTCATGTGTTATGTAGAAGTTTGTTGTTTCATTTCCAAGTATTTGGGGATTTTCCAGCTATCCTTCTGTTAGTGATTTCTGGTTTAATTACATCTTGACCTGAGAGCAATGTATTCTTTTGATTATTTTAAATTGGTTAAGGCATATTTTATAGACCAGAATGTGGTCTGTTCTGGTTATTGTTCCATGTGAGCTTGAGAAAAAAAATGTGTATTCTGTTGTTATTGAAGTAACTCCCTAGAAGTCAGTTGTTGACTGATGGTTTGCTGGGCTCAACTAATGTCTTTGAAGAGATAATATAGATAAAGATTGAACAGAGAACAGAAAGAGTTGAAAATTAAAATAATGGAATCTTAAAAACAGTTCCAGAGAAGAGCAGAAAGATAAAAATCCCTCAGACAGAAAGACAATGTGAGAACAGAGAGAATTAAAATAGATGATCAATCCTGTTCACTCTGGAATTAACCATTTATCAGGTGCTGGGTTTAATGAGAATTCCAGAGTGAACAGAGACAATGGGAAGAAATCATCAAGAAAACAAAAGTTTGTAGAAGTGAAGGATATACATCTCCACCCTACAGCACAACACATAATGACACACAGTACGGCACGTCCTGACATTTCAGAACCTCAGAGAAAGAGAAGGTCAGGAGTAAAAATGGTATGAAACTTCTCAACAGCATTACCAGAAATCTGAACACAAGGAAATAACTGCCTTAAAAATGATTTTTTAAAAAGATTTTTGTTTATTTATTTGACAGACAGAGATCACAAGTAGGCAGAGATGCAGGTAGAGAGAGAGAAGGGGAGGCAGGCTCCCTGCTGAGCACAGAGCCTGATGTGGGGCTTGATTCCAGGATCCTGAGATCATGACCTGAGCCGAAGGCAGAGGCTTTAACCCACTGAGCCACCCAGGCGCCCCAAAAATGATTTTCTTGTGTGAAATTATTTTCAACTTCTAATTTTATGACCTGCTATCACACATGGATGAATGGAATAAAGATTTTTTTAGACCATGTTTTAAAAATTTTAAGTCTAGTGACTTTTTAGAGAAGGTACTTGTGGATATGCTTCACCAAACGAGGGGTAAAAGAACTATGAAAGATGAAGACACGGGGTCTGGGAACTAGAGCATCTAGTCAGGAGAAATGCTCTGCAGCAGTTTTAGGGAGCAAACAGTTCTCACTGAGGCAGGGGATGAAAGAAAGTGTCCAGAAAAAAAGAACTGTTAGACTGGATGGGGGAAGAATGAACAATTGGTATATACAGAAAAGGAAGCAAAGGAAAGAAAAAGAAAAAGGCAATTGTTAACTCCATGAAAAATTCAAAAGTAATTTAATTATATCCCAATTTTTGACTCTACATTGAATAACTTTCACATAATAATATAAATAGCAATTTAAACAGTGAGTATTAATTTACCTAAAAATTGGGGCAAGAAGGGAGCAAGGTCCTGTCACAAGGGAGCTAAAGGCTCATCTGTTACAAGAGAGCCAACAGACAGTGTCTAGAATGAGAAATCAAGCAAGAGTAGTATAAGCAAATATATATATATATATATATATATATATATATATATATTTAAATTTCTCATTTTTTTCTTAGAACAAGAGCAGGGGGCAGAGTAGGAATAGAGGGAGAGAGAGAATCTTTTTTTTTTTTTTTTTTAAGGATTTTATTAGAGAGAGTGAGTGAGTGAAAGAGCTCAAGCAGGGGGAGGAACAAAGGGAGAGGGAGAAGCAGACTCCCTGATGAGCAGGCAGCCCGATGTAGGGCTTGATCCCAGGACTCTAGAATCATGACCCAAGCTGAAGGCAGATGCTTAACCAACTGACCCACCCAGGCGCCTGGGAGAGAAAGAATCCTAAGCAGACTTCTTGCTCAGTGTGGAGCCCAACACAGGGCCCGATGTCCTGACCCTGAGATCGTGGCCTGAGTCAAAAATCAGAGCTGGATGCTTAACCAACTGTGCCACCCGGGTGCCCTGAAGCATATTTTTAAAAGATTTTATTTATTTATTTGACAGAGATCACAAGTAGGCAGAGAGGTAGGCAGAGACAGAGAGAGGCGGAAGCAGGCTCCCTGCTGAGCAGAGAGCCCGATGTGGGGCTTGATCCCAGGACCCAGGGATCATGACCTGAGCCGAAGGCAGAGGCTTTAACCCACTGAGCCACCCAGGCATCCCACTGAAGCCTATTTTTAAAATAAATAGCTAATGGGGTGCCTGGCTGGCTCAGTCAGTGGAGCACGTGACTCTTGAACTTGGGGTTGTGAATTCAAGCCTCATGTTGAGCTCAGAGAAATCACTGAAAAAAATAATAGCTAAGAGAACTGAAAATGACTGTAGCAAGGGAGCAGTCGTGGGTAATGGGCAGAGGCTATTTTCTTGTAAACTAACTCCATAGTGCTAAGTAGGTATGTTTTTAGAAAAATACGTTTTACAAAGATACCAACCCCCGTCATCCCCAAAGTCGACAGCCTCCTGAAGCTCTGACTAGTGAGGGCCCTGGGTGGCACGCACCGCCCTGGTTTCCTGTTGCTCCACTTGTCCACAGGGGCACAGTTCACACAGGTACGTCGTATCAAATCACACAGACTCTCAAGAGGCGCTGGGCTTTGGAAGTTTCTCCACTCTCCTCATCACGAAAGAGCTACGAACAGAACCCAGATCAGACTTTCTGTTCCAAGTTCACAAGTCATCCCTTGATTGGGGTAGGAGAGAGTCGACAGTCACGTCGCCCAGCACACAAACCCTGCGAAGAGCTAGCCCCGTCCCAGAGACGAGGGGCTCATCTCCTTCTAGGGCAGGTCTTTCCGACTCTGCTAAGCTCCCTCAGAAGTTCTTCGGGTGAAGCTGAAATCCCTCCGGCTACCAGTGACACTCCCCGCGCCTCCATTTCCGGGCAAACCGCCTGCTTGCTCCCAGCTAGAGACCCTTCGCCGCTCTGATCCATCTGACCCGTCTGATCCATCTGATCCAACTGATCCATCTGATCTAGGTCTGCGGCGGCCAGACTGTGCACAGAGGAGGGGGATGGGCTCTCTCTTTGGTCCAGACCTCACGCTTTCTCTTTTTTAAGTAGGCTCCACACCCAGCACGGACCCCAACGCAGGGACTGAACTCCCCACCCTGAGATCAAGAGTAAGTTGCTCAACTGACTGAGCCACCCACGCACCGCCCCTCCCCCACTTGCTTCTCTTAACCCGGTCCCAGAATGCATTCCTTGGAAGGGTTAGGGGGTGGGCTGTGAGCTGTGGGTGCCAATCCCTCACTGGTGTCCTGGACACGGAGGCCACTGCCTGGGCACAGCAGTTAGGTTGGGGCCCTTGGCATCAAGGGCCGGAGCTCCACAGTTACCCTGTCAAATATCTCCTTTCTGCAGTTGACTCATTTCCTCTAGAGGGGCTGCCCAACTCCCAGGATGCCAGAGCTGAATCTGCTCAAACTGCTCCTTCTACATGTGGGGAAAGCAGCCCGGAAGGGGTTGGTTCCTTCCCACACGCCTGAGATACCTACCACACGGGAGGCTGCTCCTGGTCAGACAGAGGAAGATCCAGGCCCTCAAGGGGCAGGGTCCTGGCTCACAAGTGGCTCGGGGTGGCCCTGGTAGCACCAGCCTTGCAGAGGGCTGAGAGGTGGGCCAGGCAGACCGGCCAGGGCTCCAGGAGGCCCTGAGGGCCAGGACTGTGGGTCTCTGGTTCTTGTGGTCTAAACATGTGCCTTCCCTCAAGGTTAAGCCGCACTCAGTGCCTCCAGTCCATGCCTTCCCAGCTCCGTTCTCTCACCCGACCACACTGCCCAGTGAACTTCCCACCGACATGACTGATCTGGGCTCCAGGGCACAGAAGAATCATCTGGGCTTCTGCCTCCCGTGCACCTCCCCAGGACCCCAGAAACGCCCGTGCACCCCAGCCCCACCTCTGCTCTAACTGAGCCTTCCTCTCCTGGGATGCCCTTTCTGGGCACAAACATCCAAATCAGGACAGCAGCTGTGTGGGCTCCAGAAGCCTGGTGGGGGCGGGAGTCACTAGCTCCCTGCACGGGCCCTCTATGCCCTCCTGCACCAGTTCCTCCCTTGGGTATCGTCACGGAGCATCACAGGCCCAAGACCTTGGTTGAGCCCAAATTTCAGGAAAGCCCCCTGTGAGGAGCCAGCCACTCCCTGGGCCCCCTGAATAGAAAGAGGAAGGTCCCTTGTTTAGCTCACAGGGAGAGATCGGAGCATGTGATTTGCCTGTAAGCCAAGCTAGGCGTCAGCCAAGCCTCTAGAACCCCAGGCAGCAACAGGGGGCTCAGTCTTGCTCAAGAAAAAGCCTCTGATTATCCCAGGTCAGGCCGTAGCCAATTCTGGCCTTGACCTGCAGCCACACGAGTAAATGTGTCTAAGGAAAGCAGCGAAGGAGAAGGCTGGGCCTATGCCCCTCCTCTCGCCTTTACCACTTCAGAGATCCTCCTTCAGACTTGGGTGTGATTTCTGGAGAAAAGTGGGGAGATGGAGGAGCAGCAGGCGTCCAGGGGGCAAATGCCTGGGATTTCCTGAGGGGAAGGAGCTGAGCCTCCTGGGTACTCACTGACCTGCTTCTACAGGTCACCCAACAGCCAGGTGGGGAGAAACGAGATACATGGGAGAAGGAAACTGTAGCCCCAACATTGGGGAATGGGCCTGGGGCCACTCGCTCTGTCCAGCTCGGTGCAAGGGGCTGTATCTTCCTGGTCCTGATTCCGCAGGGCTCTCAACACCAGTCCGGGGGTCAGGCGGCTGCCAGCCCCTCACTCACAGGCATGTTGATATGGGCACTCAGCAGGGGTGCGCTCTGGCCTTCTCGAAGCACCAGCACCTACAGAGCAAGTGCCCGTGGCAGGAGGGGCAGGCCCCTTGTCCTCCCTGCTCCCTGCAAACCCAAGCCTGGCCTGGTCTGTACTGGCCCCTGTCACAGGCGACCAGGGCTCTATTGAAGGGGACCGGGAGGCTGCAGATAGCCACCCTGACCCAGCAGCCACCCGGGGGCCTTGTCCACCTGGGTCTCACTGGCCCCCCATGTACTCTCACTGGCCACTCACCTTGATGATATCTGAGATGCCCTTGTCACTGAGACTCTCCACAAAGGTCTCCAGCGGGTAGCTGAGTCCTGGCACCAGCAAGGGGACCTGAGTTTGGCGACAAAGAGGTAAGGAGATCAGCCCTCGTGCCTGGACAGTGTTTGCCAGATTCCAGGGCGCTCTCACGCCTGCTACAGAAGCTGTGTTCGCTGTAGCCTGAATCTGGGGGGCAGCACGGGCAGGGCAGGCCCATTCACGGGGCATGGGGTTCAGGGAGGGGAGTAGACGCTTCAGGACCACACGGATGTCCAGGATTAAACCTAGACCTCTTGACTCTCAACCAAGTCCCAGAGTCTTTCTCGGGTTCTGGTCCTCCCAACTTAGGGTCCGATCTGGACCCGGCGGGAAAGCAGGCCCCTCACTGTGGAAGAAAGTCTCCTTGGGGCAGAAAGAAGCTCCCATTCCCACTGCAGGTGTGGCTGCAAGGCAGGATGGGCTCTGGGATCCCAGCACCAACGGGTTTCTGAGAGAGGCACAGGTGGGAGCCCGAGTCTAGCTGTTCTCCCAGAACCTTCTGTGTGGCTCCCCGAAACCTCTCTCAGGCGGGAAGAAAAGCAGCAGGGCATGTCTTGGGCATTCCCCCCAGAGATCTCTGCCTTGCCCCAGCCTGGTCTGCGGCTGCAGCCCCCGGCCAGCTCCCTCACCACCCATCTGTTTGGATCTGCGGGCACCTCCCCAGGCCCCAGCCCGGTCTTTCTCACTCCGTGTCTCAGTGAGGCCCAGTACCTTGAAGAAGGCCCGGGGCAGAGCATAGAGCACCTCGTTGTACAGGAAGCAGACCAGCAGCCCCAGGATGGGTCGGGCTGCTGACGTGTTCTGCAGGTGAAGTGTGAGCTTAAAGGTGGGGCCCAGGCCCTGAACCTGTGGAGAAGGTGGAGTGAGTGGAGAAAGCCCTTAGAACCGCAGCCCTGGGCGCTGAATCCCATGTGCCCTGCCCTCCAGCTTTCTCACCCGTGTCCTCGAGTCACCTTTTTCCAACTACTCTAACGCACTGTCCTGCCCTTCATCCAGGGCCCCTCGGAAGCCCAGGAGGCTGGCTCCTCTGTACAGGGACCAGCAAAGGCCCAGAGAGGGGAAAGGGCTTGGTGCAGGCCACTCAGTTGTCAGAGGCAGAGCTGGCCTGGGGACGGAAGCCCCAGCTCCCACCTGCGGCCTCACCACCATCCCTGCCCGTCTTCCCAGGCTGTCCCCACTGCCTGCTCTCGTCCTGTGGTGGCCACAATGACTTCTTTTTCCTCCCTCCTAGCCTCAGTTGCTCTGCAGCCTGTTTCCCCCTCCCCACCTACTTCCTTTAGGGAGAGAGAAATCGGAAACCCGGTTGGATCAGGCAGCACACCTCTGGGACCCACTGAGCCCTGGCCAGAGCCCAGATGACCTTGCGGTCACTTGTGTCCGAGTGCAGGGCTCCTCCTCCTGTGCCTGGGCCAGTCTCAGGACTTCCCCTCCCGGCACCAGGTAGTCCCGACACCTCAGGCTGCCCGCGGGTACTCGAATGAACCGCTTTGTTCCTCGTCGCCTGGCTGTGAGAGTCCCTCCAGTGCCGGGAAGAAATGTCCCTTGGTGGCTACTTGCGAAGCCTGGCCCAAATCTAGGGGCCTGTGTGAGGCACAGCATGGGCCAAAGGAGCTGAGGAGTCTGGCCCACTCTGTAGCCGCTGAGGAAGAGGCAGCATGGCAGAGAGGAGAGAGGGCGCCCGCTTGAAGGAAGATAGAGACTTGGTCTCTGGGCCTTCGGGGCTGAGACGTAGGCACAAGGCCTTGTGGGCTCTGAATTGGCTCTGGGGCTGAGGGGTTCCTACTCACCCTCGACCTTTGTCCCTCCAGCCCTGAGATGGCCTGACCACCCCCCCCCCCGGGGTGTTCACTCACCACAGCGTGTAGCTTGAGGGGCTCCCGGGCCGTCACGGACACAGGGTTCAGGCTGGACTCGAGGGCCTGCACATAGGCACGGGCAGTCCGGAGGCGCAGCAGGTAGAGGTCGGTCTGGAAGGCCCGGTGCATGGCTGAGGACAGGGACACAAAGGGCTGGTGCTAGAGGTCAGGAGGGTAGGAGGGAGCAGAGGTGGGGGAGAGGGGTCTCCCGCGTGGGCAGCCGCTCAGACATGCGAGACCCTGCTCTGCGCGGCAGGGAATGTGGGGAAAGGGAAGATGGAGGTGACATGGCCTGGCCTCCCAGTGACACAGGGCGCTGTGGGCCACACGTGGCTTCCTCCTTCCTGATTTCCGACCACCGCACTGCCCTCACGCACAATCCCAGTCTCCCGGACCGCCCCTGAGATTCTGCCGGAAGGGCTGGTGTCCCCTCGAGTCTTGCCCTCCATCCCCCTCCTCTGGGCAACCCTAACGTCCCACACCAACACCTCACACTCAGCACCGTGGAAACCCACCTCATCTCCTTTCCTCAGTCTCCACACCCCCCACCCACCGAGTCACCCAGGTCCTGCCCTCGAGGCTCGTCATTTGCCAAGGCCCGAGGCCTCTCCCTCAAAGCCATCCCCGGAGCCCGTGCTCCCTCTGTTCCCCCTGGGAATCTTCCAGACTTCGCATGCTGGTTTCCCAGGCTGATTCTGCTCCTTTCCTTGTGTGCGGGGCCTTCTGCTGCTCAGAAGTTTTCTGTCTTTATGGTAGCCCACCATTAATCTTTCCTTTCTCCTCTGGTACTTTTACAACTTATTTTAGTTTACCCAGAATGAATGTGTTTGGTTTGAAGTAGAGCTCTGTTTGGTTTTTCTAGAAGCAAGTTGTCCTGATCATGCTTTTTGGACAGTCTCGCCTCTCCCCACTATTCTAAAACAACACCTTTAACATATATGGACCTTCCACTCGGAGGAGGGTCCGTTTTTGGACTTTCTAGATGTGGCCTGGATCGGCGACAGTTCCCGTAGTCCTACCACCACTGCCAATTCCTACAGCCTCACAGATCATTCTCCTGACGGCCAGGTCCCCTCATTCTTTAATTCCCCCCTCCCCCTGCCAATTCTTAGATTTACTCTTAACATCAACTGGTCAGGGGCGTCTGGGTGGCTCAGAGGTTAAGCCTCAGCCTTCAGCTCAGGTCATGATCACAGGATCGAGCCCTGCATTGGGCTCTCTGCTCAGTGGGGAGCCTAATTCCCCGTCTCTCTCTCTGCCTGCCTCTCTGCCTACTTGTGATCTCTTTGGTCAAATAAATAATAAAAATAAAATTAAAAAAACAAAACAAAACAAAACCAACTGGTCAAGTCCTCAGAGTAAACCCTATTGGGATTTGCCCTGTAACATGGCTATGTTCCTAGATTAATTTTAGAAGCTATTAATTCATTAATGAACAGCTTTAGGCATTAGGTCCTGCTACCCTGAGCCTTGCGAAGTCTCATCATTGAAATATTCCGGTAGTCTTTTATGTCCTGGAGAGTTTTGTAACTTTCTTTCTTAGACTGCCATTTTCTTGTTAAGTTCATTTCTATGGGTTTTGTTGCTATTGTGAATGGAAACTCTGCATTATATTTTCTGACTGGTTACTGTTGGTATAGACCAAATTACTGATTTTTTTGGTATATTTTACATTTGGTTACCTTAGAGAACTTCCTAATTATTTCTCAAATGTTTCAAATGCTTCTCTTGGATTCTCCAGGCTGTAATAGCCTGCTAACTCTTTTATCCTCTAATTTCTCCCTTACAAGTGTAAGCAAGGTCCCTTTATGAGACAGAGCTGGCTGAGTTACTGTATTTTTCTGTTTGACATCCTTCCCAGCCCCCACTACCTAGAATTGACCAAATATCTTAGCTCTGCACTCCAGGCCCTTCGGAGCCTGCTCTGACCTGCCTTGCCAGCCTCTGCTCTGGTCACCTTCTGCTTCTGGTCGCCTTCCTGCACGTGCCTGGGACTACATGCAGACACTCCTTGGATCCAGGTAGCGTCCTGTGCCTGAATCGCTCTTACCCACCCCTTTCTGGTGGGTGGACTTGTAATCATTTCAGGGTGAAGTCCAACGTCCGCTCTCTCTGAAGCCTCTCCCAGGCTCCCAGGCCAACTTCCTCACTCTTGTGAGCCCCACCAGAGACCTCTTTGCAGAGACCTCTTCTATACCTGTCATGCAGCATGTAATTAGCAAGAGGGACGGAGCTCCTCAGGTCGGGCCTAGCCTATTTCAAGGCACCTGGCAGAACACTGGGCATAATCCCAGGTATTAGATGAATGGAAGAACGATGCTAGAGCAGGGAAAAACCGAACAGGAAAAGGAAGAACCCTGGTCCAGTTCCACTTCTCTCGTAAGAATTCCTGCATCTAGAAGCAACTGTTTTCTCCTCCGCATTGATAAGGCGCAAGCCCTCATCCCCGACATCTTCCACCTGGAGGGAGGTACTGCAGACAGGGTGTACCTCCTAGGCTCTCTCTGTGCTTCCAGAGACCTGGCTGGCTGCCCACGTCTCCCAAGGCTCAGGGTACCCAGGGTACCCAGGGTTCACCTGTTTCTTGCTGCTTCAAAGCCACGAAGAAGGAAGAGAAAAGACCTAGTCTGAGTCTCACCGGTGCCAGCCTCCCGCTCTCGCAGTGTCTGATCCACATAAAGCCGGGTCTTTCGGGGCACACTGAGTTTCATCGCCTGGGCTGGTGGGGGGCCCACCTCACCTCCTGCTTCCACAAACACCGCTGTACGCTTCAGGATCTTGATGATCAGGCCACCGCCTAGGGAAGTGGACACACAGGAACAGATCTGTCCTTCCTGGTCTGTCCTCCCCAAGCAATCTGCCTCAGATAGAGCCATTTCTGTCCATGTCTGTTTTCCTGCTGAGATTCTGGGTTTCTAGAAGGAATACAGTGTGTCTTAACAGTGTCTTACCATTCATTCATTCATTCATTCATTCATTCAGCAGTTACTTATGGACTGTGATGTTCCTGGCATTGTGCAGGCTCTGGGGAGACTGGGGGGAACTGGAGACACTGTGTCTGCAGGCCTTGCTTCCAAACCCAGGCCTGGCTGGGCGTCACAGCCACCTCTTCCTTCCCAGGATCTGGCTCATCACCTTGGCGCCTAACTCTAAAACCCCTGCCCGGCCTGAGTCTGCTCACCCCGTGTAGTCATGATGAGGGTGTTGTCTTCCCGCCCGTAGCGGCCGAAGCAAAGGCTGGTCACTGCGTCCTAGGATGGAGACACCAGCGTTTAGGGGGGAAAATAGCTTGGAGAGGAGAGCAAGACTGCGGTGGGGTGATAAGCCTGGGAGACCCCAGATATGATATAATAAAGAGATTTCAGGTAAGGCCTGGGGCAATGCGGCCTCCCAAATAAGTCTTGTATTTCTCACTGCCTTTCAACCTTACTGCCACAGCCACGGTTCCAGAATAAACGTCACCGGGCTTCTGGGGTCAGCTTTCTAATAGGCCCCCAGCCTAGTGTTTCTCCCCAGGCTGTCCTTCACATTGCTGCCTTTCAAAAACGCGATCATGTCTATTTTCTGCCAAAAAACTTCCAGTGGCTTTTATCTTTCCCGTTAGAACAATTCAAGGCTTTCCACATCTGACTCCAGCCTGCCTTTTCTGTTCTCCTCTACCACCCCCAAACCCCACCTCACCTGTCTCCCAACAGCCTGCGGTCCAAACCAGCTGCTTTCAAACTTGACACTGTGACGTAGGACACTTTATATATACCTATATGCAAGTTTCACATCTGATATACTCTGAGCTTTCTTTTTTCTGTTGCTGGTTGTGACCCATTAAGTGAGTTGAATAAGTCACAACTCAGTGTCTGAAAAACTCTGGTCCAAACTCATCAAGCCACCTGGATTCCTTCATCAAGAATACTTATGCCTCTCAGCCTTTGTTCATGCTGTTTCTGGTCTAGAAGTTTCTTCCTCCACGCACCCACTTGCCAAACCGTTTTGAGGCCCAGCAGAACTGTCACTTGCTCTGGGAAATGACTTGCGAGTTCCACCCCGTGCTTCCCCACCACCCCAGTCACCAGGCCCCCTGAGCTCTGTCAGTCCTCTGCTCGGCTTTAGTCTCGCTTGTATTTGAATTAGCTGTGACTCTGGTTGGCTGTCACCTTAGATTATAAATTCCCCGAAGGCAGGATTTAGACATCATTTTATCCCCAGAATAGAGTGAGTTATGCTTATGAGATGTTCAACAAATGTTTCTGAAAGACGTCAAGGGACACCTGGGTGGCTCTGTTGGTTAAGCATCTGCCTTTGGCTCAGGCCATCATCTTGGGGTCCTGAGATCGAGCCCCGTATTAGGGTCCCTGCTCAGTGGGGAGTCTGCTTCTCTCTCTCCCTCTGCCTGCCTCCCTCTGACCCCCGCCTCTGCTCATGCTCATGCTTTTTTTCTCTCCAATAAATAAATAAAATCTTAAAAAAAAATGCATAAAAAGTCAAGGCCATCAGGTGGAGAGGGATCAGGAGAGGCAGCTAAGATGTCCCAGAGGTGGGAATGGGGGGCAAAGAGGAGTGAGCAGCTCACCGGGGTGCGGATGACATTCAGCAGGGCCTTATCATGGTAAATGCGGACTTCTCCGTTGGCCAGCCCAGCCATGACGGCCTGCAGGCCCCGTGAGCACTGCTCTAGGAGGTTCATGGTTAGGATGGCTGCTGGCATCTGCACTGTCCACAGCTTCTTACCCTGGGAAGGAAGAGCTTCTTAACTTGGGGGGGTTCAGGGCATGGCGTGGAAAGAAGGGGTGGCTGGAGTTCCAGGGAAAGGGACGCCAGAAGGAATCTCTTGCTGAAGGGGAACCAGGGAGACACACGTGGACGGGGTGGGGAAAGCCACACCTTGTGGGTGAAGCCATGCAGGCTCTCTTGGGTGCTGCCGACCACCAGGACCTTGTGTACCCGGACGAGCCCCACAGGCTGGGCGCTCAGCTCGATGCAGTACTTGGGGCGCGTGGAGTCTCTGTGGGATAAAGACACACTCTCCAAGCCCCAGAGAAACCTCCTCTCCTTCCCTGGCAGACCCTCCTCTTTCTAAGCCTCACCAACTATCCCAGAAGGAACCTTGGCCCCAAAGGAGATGACCGTAGTATTATTTCCACCTTTACCACTTGGCCCCTGTGTGACCTTGGATAACATAAAGTGTGTTTTCTTTCCCCGTCTCCCTGCTGCCTTCATTGCAGTGATCTGTGTGAGAACCTGGCCTTGAACAGTTTGCCGTGAGTGTACCTTCGGCTAGACGAGGTGCTAGAGGAGGCAGTTCACCAACTCATCAGAAATGCGTGAGAAGTCTGCTCTGTGTAAATGCCCTGTTTTTGGTTTCCTGGCTTCTGAATCTTAGTTTCTCTTATCCAGAAAGAAGGGGTAATTCCAGCCAACCAATCACAGGCTATGGCTCCCCTTTCTTCATCACCAAGTCTGATGATCATATCCCATCTGAGAGCCTCCCTCTGGTCTCTGGGCCTCCTTCCAATCTACTCTCCACCCAGCAGAGCAATCTCTTAAAAATATAAATGGCTCGCGTCATTCTTCTGATTAAAACCCCATAATAGTTTTCCAAATTCTAAATCCTTACCATGTCCTAGCAGGGCCATGCACGAGTCAGACCTGGTCTCCGCACACCTCTTTCCACCCTCCTCCTTGCCCATCAAGCTTCAGGGGCACACACCAGTATCTTTCCCATCTTGAATTTGCTTAAGTTTTCTCCGCCTACAACACTTCTTCCCCACTTTTCGAACACTTGGCTCCTTCTTAACCTTCCACATTATCTCCGCAGACCGGTGCTCACCGATCATCCTGGCCCTGCTATTTCTTCCCACTGAGCTTGTATTTTTCCTCCAAAGCACGCAAGGACTACATTTATATCATTTAACAATACATCAATACATCCCTGATACCTTACATAATGCTTAATACATAGTGGGTGCTCAAAGATATTTCTGGAATTGGAAGACGAATGTTGTAAGGAGTATCAACCTAATGCGCAAAGACACGTTCCGTACCTATAAAGCCGGACGGCCACAGGAGGCTATTTTTACTTCTTCCCATCTCTGGCGGTACCTCTCATGCGTTATAGCGGCCCTGCCCAGTCTCTCACTTTGCCGGTCCCCATCACACAAGCCTCCAGATGGCCCCCTACGCACATGAGCTCAGCCTTCTCTGTCAAGTTCCCAGCTGGGGAGCTGCAGTGGAAAGAGCTTTTCCACTCCCGAATACCAGCTCCAAAGCCCCTAAAACCATCGGGGTTCTGAGATGCTCCTCTTGGCCCCAGAGACCACGATGCAGCTACCTTCTCAGGATATAGATGTTTCCGTTACGGCAGGCGGCGGCAAGCCGGAACTCCACATCGAATTGGCCAGAAACCTCCAGGAAGACAGGCACACTGGGTAGGCTCATCTGCAAAGGAGAGGCTCAAACATTCCAGTTTTCCTGGCACCCCTGTCCTTCCTCACCTTGAAATAACTCCTCTGAGTTGGTTCCTTGTCCAAATTCCCAAACTCCTCAGTCACCGTGGGTCAGTTTAAGCTTATTCAGTTTTTCTGGAGGGAAACTCGGCAACATGCAGCAGAAGCCTTCAAGTCTATCCCCTTTGATGAAACATTGCCACTTCTAGGAATGTATCCTAAAGAAGTAGTTAGATGAGGATGCACAGAAATCTTTAGGAAAAAAGGGGCGGGAGTGCCCAGGTGGCTCAATCATTAAGCGTCTGCCTTCAGCTCAAGTCATGATCCCAGGACTTGGGATTGAGCCCCATGTCAGACTCCCTGCTCAGCAGGGAGCCTGCTTCTCCCTCTCCCTCTGCCCCTCCTCCAGCTTGTTCTCTCTCTCTCACTTGCTCACCCTCTATCAAATAAATAAATACATTCTTTTAAAAATCTTTAAAAAATGGCTGGTTTGGTTTTATATATACATATGGACAGACATTGATGGGCTACCATTATGTGAAAAGGGCAGGTTATACGATCCCGTACCACTAAGTCATTTTTTTCTTTTAAAGATTTTATTTATTTATTTCACAGACAGAGATCACAAGTAGGCAGAGAGGCAGGCAGAGAGAGAGAGGGAAGCAGGCTATCCACGGAGCAGAGAGCCCGATGCGGGGCTCGATCCCAGGACCCTGGGATCATGACCTGAGCCGAAGGCAGAGGCTTTAACCCACTGAGCCACCCAGGCGCCCCCACTAAGTCATATTTGTAAAAAAATGTATTTATACGTTATAGATCTGTGTCGCAATATGAAATTTCTGGAAAGACATACCAATACTTTAATAGTAGATACTGTGGGTGGTGGTATTTTCTTGGACGTATATTTTTTTCTTTATGCTTATCTATATTTTATGTTTTCTACAACATGTATTACCAAGAACTGTGGGCAGAAGATGTGGGGGAACAGAGGGAGGGAACGCAGCCTAGGCCTCAGCTGTGCCCAGGGCCAGGCCCCACACTGACCTTGGTCAAAATGGTGAAGGCCTCTGGGTCCAGTACCAGGAGCTCCTTGTTCTCGGTGCCCAGCACCAGGCAGGACACAGCATCCTCGTCGGCCAGGTTCTTCTTTAAGGTGGTCATGGTGGTGATGACTGTCTGCAGGAGGACTTCAGGAGTCACCCAGGGGATCCCCAAACGCCATCCCCACAGACACCTCCAGAATACCAAAGGAGGGAAGAAAGAGGGCAAAGGAGGAGGAAGAGCACCAGAGATGGGATGGACGTTTCATGTGCAAAAGCGTTAATTGCAACAAATCTAATTTTCTAAAAAAGAGGCTTGTTTAAGTCAATTACAAATTTCCATGTGATCAAAAACCATGTAGTGACTTTAAAAATCACATTTTAGGGGTGCCTGGGTGACTCAGTGAGTTAAAGCCTCTGCCTTCGGCTCAGGTCATGATCCCAGGGTCCTGGGATCGAGCCCCACATCGGGCTCTCTGCTCTGTGGATAGCCTGCTTCCCTCTCTCTCTCTGCCTGCCTCTCTGACTACTTGTGATCTCTGTCTGTCAAATAAATAAATAAAATCTTTTAAAAAAATAAATAAAAAATAAAAGTAAAAATCACATTTTAAAGGAAGATTCAATGACAACCAGAACATTTCTAATGTACTAAGAGAGAAAAATAGGTAAAGCGTTATGTCAGTATAATCCTAGATTAGAAAATATCTGAATAAAAAACCATGCCGGAAGGCTAAACTCATAAATACAAAAACTGGTTATCTCTGGACAATGAAATCACAGGTGATGTTTAATTCTTCATTGTGCCTTTCTAGAATTTCTACAGCGTGCACATGTTCCTTTTGTGATTGTGATTGGAGAAAAAACCAAAAGAGAAGAGGATGGTCCATTTTTTAGGAATTTCTCCTACGAAAATAATCTAGCAGGACCAAAATACCTCTTTTGTAAGATAAAACTGCTCATTGTGTGATTATCTTTAAGATTAAAAGAGAGGAATCATTCTAATGCCTGGTGGAAAGAGAAAGGTTATAGAAATGTGGATAGTAATGGCGCCCAAATATATAATCATGACATATGTATCTTGGAAAGATTTCTTCCCTCCCCCAAACTGCATCTTTTAAGCAATAATTAATTTACTTCATGATTTTGTAAGTGCTCAAAGATATTGGTAACTGTGGCTCCGAGCTGCTGGTTGGCAGGAGAGAACAGCGTTGGTCTAAGGCTAGCCAAAAACTAACGCATGCATTGGTCCATGTGTTTGGTTTGAGTGGCTTCTACAGAAGGGGAGGGTTCCCATGAGGCTTTCTGAACCACAGAGAGCAGCTCTGGGACTGGACTGAGGGTCAGCCCCTAGGTCAGTAACCACCAGACTTTCATGAACACGTTCACCAATAAAACCATTAAAATCATAACTAAGAAAAACATGAAGTGAATAAAAGGGATACATTTCTTATCCAGTATACATGAATAGTTCCATAAACTATGAATGGAATAATTAATAATCAATGAAATAATTAAGGGGCCATTAAGAATAGAGTTCTTAAAGACTATTTAAATGCTCAAGATACACTGTTATGTACTCAAGGGAAGCAAATTATAAAGCATATTTATGAAGAAAATGTACCCAAATAGTAAGAACGAGGACCTCTGGGTGGTGAGATTATAGTCATTTATACTTCTCCTTTATACTTCTCTTTATTCGCTTATGAGAACATATTACCTTTACTCTTAAGACAAGAGACGTTATGTAAAGTTATGTAACTATATATCAATTCAAAGCTGTCACCGTCAACAGGACATGGAGAAGGCTCCGCAGCTTTGTGACCGTATACGTGTGCCACAGGCTGGAAAGGAAACTGCAGAGTGAACTGAGTCGGGTTTGGTTGCAGAAGCTACCACTGATGTTACATTGTCTTTTAAAAACTGTCCATATTTTTTTAGAGGGAAATCAAGAGAGAAGGGACGTTACCTGCCGCTTAATGGACTTGGACTTGTGCTGGCTCACAAATGCCTCCATTTCACTCAGCTCCAGCTGTAAAAACCTGTGCGCACAGAGAACTGGCAGGTGCATGGCCTGGGCTACTTCCCTCCACAGGCCACTCCTTAGCCACCTTCTCCCCCCGTGGCTTCGGGAGGCCCGACCCTCCACAGGGCCCTTACCTGAGGGACTGTACAGACAAAGGCACCTCTGCCTTCTCCCTGAAAGGAAAGGGGCAAACATGGCAGATTTAGTGGAGAAACAGGACCCTGGGGATCAGACGGAGAGCACTGGGATGAAGGAGAGGGTCTGGGGGACTGCGGGAGGGGTGGGAGGCATATGAAGGGGTAAGTGGGCTCTCACCGGATGCCTTCCAGCATCTCCTTCAGGGTCAAGGGGTCAATCCGGTCCTACAACAGCAAGGAAGAAAGGTAAGCCTGTGAGCTCCAGAGTCAGGCAGGGAATGAGGACTCAGTGGCCGCATTTTTGCCTTCTTATTCCTACCCCTGACATCACTTACCTCCTTGGCCTGGTTCCAAAGATCTTGCTCCAGGGGGTTTGGAGGCAACTGGGGCAGGCTGAACTTGAAGTAGGGCCTAAGATTCTTATATACATACACACAAGGGCCTGAGGCGAGTGCTAGAGCTGGCGTCCGGGGCTCGTGTTGCTCCATGAGGAAGGTGGCGGCCGCAGCTGGCAGTGCAGGTAAAGGACTTTCAGTCAGCACTGTGGGTCCCTTGAGCACCTTCAGGCGGGGATGCTGCCCACCGGGGCCAAGGTCCCCCACCACCAGCTGTAGAAAGAGGCTGGCTTATTCCAGACTCAAGATCTAAAGACCCCTCCACTGACTCCTTTCTCAGGCTTAGACTTATTTTATTTTATTTTATTTATTTCTTAGATTTAAAAAATTTTTTCGGGCTTAGCCTTTTTACTGGCGCACATTCATTCACTCACACACCAGTGCGCCAAGTCGGGGGCAAGGAGATTTTGTAATAAGGCTTGCAAGACGTGTGACCTTGGAAAAGCTGATTAAACTCTCTAAGCCTCAGTCTTCCCACCCGCAAGAGGGGACTATCTACCTCATGACGCTTGCAGTGAAAATCAAATGAGGTAATGAATTACGGAACCTGGTGAATGCTAGTGAGGAGTGGGTGGCAGATGATGCTTTCATTATTCATTCAGCAAACATTTCTTCAGAGTCTGCTCCACGCCAGGCACTATTCTGGACAGTGGAGGGTGGCTGAAGTCAGTGGGGTGCTGGAAACTCCTATCTGGGCCTCTGAGGCCTGGTTTCCAGATGGGAACTGAGCTAAGGAAACACAAGCACGCACGCAGCGTACGATGTGCTCTGTGGACAGACAGGAGACTCAAGCTCCTCGGTCCCTCTTTTCCACCCTCTAATCTATCATCCAAGCTACTGTGGCTGCCACACAAGCTCATTCTCTCAAGTGAGGCTTTCAAGGCCTCTTTGATCTGGGAAGGTGATGGAAAAGAAGCTGGAAACCAGATCCCAGAGCTGGGACCAGACTCTAGGTTTGTCTGAATCCCAACCAGTGGTCTTAACTCCTATTTTATACTGGTTTTCACTTTCCAACTCCAAATTTACTCTTTCCAAATATGCTACAGATTTCTAAGCCTCTGTGCCTCCACCTGTACTGTTCCTCTGACTGGAATGCTTTCCCCCTCCTTCCCTCCATACCTTCTTCATACATTTCACTCATTCTTCAATACCCAGTTCACTTATCACTGCCCCCTGTTACCTCCAGATAGATCTCACCATTCTCTCCCTGCTGCTCCCATCCTTTCCATATTTTTGATTTCAGCATCCACTCGTTTACTCCACAAATATTTACTGAGTACCTAATGTGTGCCAGGCACTAGGGCAGATGCTTGGAATCAACAAACTAACCATTAAAAAAGTGATTACACAAAAGCAGCTTATGTTTCATGCTAGTTATTGAGGCTGCGATTTCTCTACCTTTCAGTGCTATAAACCCAGGGCCAAGCAATCAGTCATTATGATTGTCATGATATTGACCAATCAGTCAATATCATGGGCAAACTGAGGCCAGTGTCATATCTCCTCCCGACAGTGTACTGATTCATTTCCTAGTTTAGTGTCGGTACAATGTGTGACACACTATTGGGGTTCACTGGACGCTTGCCAAATTGCAGAATGCTTTACGGACCGGAATTTGGAGGCAAAAGTCCACCGAATTCTACTGTACCCGCCGTGAAGGATGTGATTCCAGAGCTATCTTCTAACGGCCCAAATAGCATGCCCACTGTGGGTTCACTGCCCACCGCTGAGCAACAGTGGAATAAACACATGACTGGGAATGTGACAGGCCCAGGTCTGCCACTTTTTACAAATTTGCTAAGTTTACTCATCCTCTCTGAATCCATTTTCCCATTAACAAGTTGAGAACAAGTAATATCTACGTGTGGGAAAATGCTCAAAGAGGGTCTAGCCCAGAAAGGGATACTAAAATAGGTTAACTACCTTTCTGTAAGCCCAAAATATTTCACAATCTTTAAAAAAAAACCTGTATCTTTAATTTTTTAATTAATTAACATTTCATTTATTAACAAGTAGGCAGAGAGGCAGGCGGAGAGAGAGGGGGAAGCAGGCTCCCCACCGAGCAGACAGGACCCTGGGATCATGACCCGAGCCGAAGGCAGAGGCTTAACCCACTGAGCCACCCAGGCACCCCTATCTTTATGTTTTAAATTAAACTTAAAATTCGACCTTTTTATTATGGAAGGATTCAGACATATACGAAAGCAGAGAGACTCATGTAATGAACCTCCAAATATTCAGCATCCAGCTTCACCAATTATCAGCTCATGGCTAATCTTAAAATCTATGCCCTTTCAATAAACATAAAACTCCCACTTTCCTCTCTTCTCCTTTCTCGCCAGATTCCAATGCCACACCCCCAACCAAGGGATGTGCCCTTCCAGCAAAGAATTACAAGTCAACAAAATTAAGAGGCTTTGTCTTAGTAGAATCCCCAACAGCATTTTGTTCTGCTTTCCTTTGTGCAGTCCACTATGAAATCAACAGGTTCTCTTGACTATCCACATAAAAATAACACTGGACACTAAATGTACTTTTTCAGCGTACACATGGGTTCCAGATTATGCTGAACTCTTCTGGAGCCATCAGGAAATGTCAGTTCTCACGCTCTCCCACGCCCCAGTTCTTTTTCTGCTGGGGTCAGGTGCTTGCTTACCTTGTACTCCCCATCCCCGTGCAAATCTGCCAGCGCTGGAAAACACAAAAGGACCGTAAGCCAGAGTTTCCCAATCCTTGAGACTTCGCTACAGAGCCGTTACTCCGCTCCATCTCCTGGTCCCAGAGACTCACCCAAGCAGGCGGAAAAGGTATGGATGTTGGCCATGGGGTCGTAGTGTGCGTCCAGCCATTTCGAACTTGCCTCATTGCTGCGAGAGGAGGGGAAAGAGGTGGCGGCTGAGTCCCAAGGGAGGGGAAAAAACACTTTGCGGGATCTAGTCTCTGAGCGTGACGTGTGCAGGGGGCTCTGAAATGGGGGTGCAGACGCCTGGGGCCAAGTCCAGGCTCCTCCAGAGACTCACTGAGTGACCTCGAGTCACTCGCACAAGCCCATTCATTCACTCCTCGGGGCTCAGTTTCCCTATTTGTTCCCTAAGATCCCTTCAATGACTGCCAGAGCTTTTCGAGAAGCGAAGGAGACCAGATCCCGGGGTCCAAGCCCCCCCTCTTTACATCTGTAGGAAAGACGGCCTCGAGGACCCCGGCCTTCACCTCTCAGCTCGGCCGCTGTCGGAATCCGACGAAGACGCAGCCGCCATCTTTGCAGGCGTCGCCTTGGTAACAGGCTCCGGCCAGCCACCGCGCAACGCCCAAAAGCGCCCGGGCTCTGGGAAGCGCGCTGGGAAGAGCACGTACAAAGGTTCCGGGCGCTCGGCTTTCCTGCCCAGAGCTGAGAGGCCACCAGGCAGGCAGGGAATGACGGCCTCTTAGCTGGTTTACCCTGCTGAGGCGCAATCCCTCATCCCAGATCGTATGGTTTCTCTTTGCTCCTTCCCAGCTGGAACCGCTGGGCCCTGCAATCTCTGGATTATTGGCAGGACCCTCTCGCCTTGAAGCAGCCCTTCTAGTGTCCCTGAAAAGTGAAACAAATCTCACACCCCTTTGTCCTCAGGGTTAACCTGGCTGTAAAGGGAGTATGACCTTTCTTCCCATCTTATTCTACAGGTCTGGGTTCAGAGAAACAGAGCACAGGGTTGAGAGATTAAATCCTAGGACGGACTGAAATTGAGAGTTTCCAGCGTTAGGGTTCCTGGAATATTTTTAAATACAGGATACACCACAAAGGAGGACTGTAAAAATTGTGCCACGTTCCTCCTTGTGCCTGTGTCTCATCCTTTAGAGGTGATATCAAAATCCTGTTGTAGAGGGGCCCTAAAACTGACCTTCCCCAGGCTTTGATCCCTTTACCCTGCTGGGAGCAAAAGAGAAGTGAGGCAAGGATTCACACAAATTGCAAAGATGGTGGTTGTTTCTTGTGTTTATTTTCTGGATATAAAAGCAACACATGAAGAGCACTGGATTGGGAGGCATTTTGAGTCCTGTAGCATCTAGACAGGTCGCTTCTCGGAATTTCCATTCCCTCATCTGGGAAGCAGGGTAAGGAGCTGGGTGGGCCTTGCCCACTCTACCAAGGGCAGTGCAGATCAAATGAAACAACACAGGAGAAGCACTCGGGAAACTGGAAAGTGCCGACAAATGGAAGGGGTTAGTGTCACCACCCTCGGCTGAGGTAGCACCAAGGTCCAAGCTCCAGCTCCTCCCCCAGCATACCCAGGAAAGGAGGGGCTACTTGTGGCCCTGATTTGATGGAGTTGGGGGAGTTGCTGCATAAATCTGTCTCAAGCCTGGCCAGATGGGGCCTCACTGGGGAACCTCCAGAAGCGGGCATCGGCTGTGGCCAGCTGGGTGAGGACCTCCTCCAACTCGGGCCCATCCTCCAGGAAGCGCTCAGAGAAGGATCGGATGAGGCCAGCAGCCGAGGCCTCATACTCGAGAAGCTGCACTTCTGAACCTGCAGAGACGGAGAAAAGGCAGCAGGAAAAGGTCTTAATAGGAAGCAGATAATCACAATCATAACCCTAGGAGCAGGTGGTTTTTCCTGACCTCTTACCCTGTGCCAAAAAGTGCTCAGTGTTTTATTATCTTATTTAATCCTTGCAATAACCCTAGGAAGAAGGAAGCATTAAAGGGGGAGTATTCAATGAATTGTTACATTCATTCGCTCATTCATTCACTTAATAAGTATATACTCTGGTGTCATGTAAGGTTAGACAGACGGTCCTTGGCCTCCGGGAGCTTACAGTCCGACAATTGTTTTATCTCTGTCTACTGTGGGACCTTGGGCAAGTTTCACAACTCACTAAGCCTCATTTTCCTCACCTGTAAAGTAGGGGTGAACACAATACCTCCTCTCTCAAGAAGCTACCGTGATTGGGTACAGTAATGCCTTGAGTGAACGCTCGAGCACTAGCTACCACTAGCAACATTCTCTCGAGCACCCAGCGGAGCCAAAAGGGTACCCACTGAACTCATGGGCTGTTCCAAAGGTCGCCTGAATGCTCATGGGAAGCATTTCCCTCCAACATGGTTCCACTACTCCACCCACTCACAGGCCCTGCTGTGCTTCGTGGCCCTGTGGGGTATACGTAGCTAAGAGCACAGCTTTTGGGTTCAGACGGCACACGTTCAAATCCTGGCGAATGCATGGCCGCTCAGTGTCTCAGTTTCCAACTGAAAAATGGGGGCAATAACTTCCTCCTGGGGTCGATGAGTTCATCCATCCAAAGTTTTACCCAGTGACAAGCACACAGACGTCCTCGAAATTCCTTGTCATCACCACCATCATCATCCCCATACCTGTGAAAACGCTACCTGCTCTACAGGCTTAGTTTAACCACTTCCTCACCAGAACCTTCCCTGATTCCCTCAAAGGTGAATGGGATCTTCCCTTCTCTAAGTGTTCAGACCACTGTTTGGGCCTCTTGGGTGCTTACCAACACTCCCTGGGTGTAATCATTTCTCTTCGGGTCTCATTCCTAATGGACTATGGACTACTTGAGGCAAGGGCCTGGGTCTGATTCACGTGTCCATACCCAAGGGCCCACACAGGGCCGGGACAATCAAAGCGATGATGTTTTAATGAGCACTTACTATGTGCCCAGCATGATTTGTCCATTTCCTCATGAGCAGCTCGTGTGTGCCAGGCCCTATGCTAGCTACTTGCTGGGGATGTGCTGTTCCTGCTAATGTGGAAGCAAAGCAGACGGGAAAACAGCAGAGTGATGGTGCATCAAGGGATTGCTTTAGGAGGAGGGGTCAGGGACAGCCTCTCCCAGGAGGTGTCATTTAACAGAGACCAAAATGACAGGAAGGACAAACCAAAGACTGGGGGAGGACTGTGCCCAGCGGAGGAGACAGTGAGTGCAAAGGCTATGGGAGCGGGACAAGCTCAGAGGGTTAGAAAATGGAAAGACATGAACCTGGAGGCCAGTGAGCCAGGAAGAGGGGTCCCTGAGGCCTGCCAGGGGTTAGGACCAAATCCCCCGGGACCTCTGGAGTGTAGCACGAAGAGTCAGAAATCAGCCTCGCAAATGTGTTTTCCTTGCCAGTAGGAGGTAACTATTTCATTTAACCTTCACAACTGCCCGTGACTGTGGGAGCGAGACGCAGTCTTTTTTTTTTAAGGTTTTTTTTTTTTTGACAGACAGAGATCACAAGTAGGCAGAAAGGCAGGCAGAGAGAGAGGGGGAAGCAGGTTCCCCCCTGAGCGGCTCAATCCCAGGACCCTGGGACCATGACCTGAGCTGAAGGCAGAGGCTTCAACCCACTGAGTCACCCAGGCGCCCCGAGAGAAGCATTCTTAATCTAACTCTAGGTTCCTCCAGTAAAGAGCCATAAGCCTCGAGCGATTTTTGTCTCTGGGCCTCAGTTTTCTTAACTGTAAAATGTAAACTGTAACTATCTCATTGGGTTATGGTGAGGATTTGTTTTATTTTAACTTTATTTTTGTAAGTGAGCTTTATGTCAATGTAGGGCTTGAGGGGCACCTGGGTAGCTCAGTGGGTTAAGCCTCTGCCTTCAGCTCAGCTCATGGTCTCAGGGTTCTAGGATCGAGTCCCACATCAGGATCTCTGCTCAGCAGGGAGCCTGCTTCCCCCTCTCTCTGCCTGCCTCTCTGCCTTCTTGTGATCTCTGTCAAAAAAAAAAAAGTAGGGCTCGAACTCACTACCCCAAGATCAAGAGTTGCATGCTCTACCGACTGAGCCAGCCAGGTGCTCCCATGGCAAGGATTTAGAGAGTGAAGCCACGGAGAGCAGCAAAAGCGTGAAGGACCTCATCCAGGTCAGCTGCAGCCTCGGCACCCAGCACACAGGCTTTACGGACAAAGACAAGGTCCCAGCACAGCTCTAACGCTACCTGTACCACCTTGGCTGAGGTGCCTCAGTGACAGGCATCAGGAAAGACAGGTCAGGAGAGAGGAAAGTGAATGCAGCAGGGGGCCTCTAAGACAACAGGTCTAAGTGCAGCCTGGCCAGGGTCAAGGCTTTGGAAACAGAGTCATCACTTGAGAAGGGGGCACATGGGGCTGCTCATCTCTCTCTTGGGCTCTGCAGAGTCACACTGTCCCCTGAGTTCCACCAGCCTGCTGGGTTCCACCTCCTGCCTGTCCCTCACCTCGACTCCACACACCTACAGGCCTCATCCTCCAGGACTATGCCTGGCCTCCCCATACGCCTGGGGTCTGTCTCTTTTACTTGGCCTGCAAACCTCTGGTTGCTGTCTTATAAACAGCACGGCCCTGTGTTGCGGGGGCTGGTGGTAACAGATGCTAAGGTTTGGGCCCTAGGTTTGGGCATGGGGAGCCTTGGGCAGGGAGGGAGAGAGGCAGGAGTCACCCCAGGTAGCCTTTCCTGAGCCCAGGGATGGGTTCCAAGCCTCCTTTGCCCATCAAAGGGAGCTCGGGGGTCCTATTACCTTCAAGGCGAGTGTTGGGCTGAACGATGAGCTTTCGAGATTCCTTCCGGAGCAGGACGGTGTCCCTGAGGGTGAGGAAGCACTCAGGGGGCTCGTCAGTGACTGCCGCATACCCCTCATACAGGGCCCGGCCTCCGGCCACATCTCCTGTGGACTTCAACACCTGTGGGAAGGCAGAAGGAATTAGTGCCTACGATGGGCAACCCTCCCCGCATCCAGGGGGCTTTGCCAGGGGCCCCAGCCGCTTGGGTCTACCTTGGACAGTATCTGCTCTCTCACCATATGATTGTGCTTATTATGGGAGAAATACCTGGTAAGGGCCTAGGAAAGTGAAGCTAGTGTTTCTCATTTGAATTTCTCATTTGAACTGGAGACAGAGAAAGCATTACCATCATGCTTTTAAAAAAAAAAAAATTTCACACGTACAAAATATGTAGTATATATATAGTAGGTTATAATATGTAGGTTGCAAAGAATACTTAGGTTATTAAAAAAAAAAAAAAGACACCCATATAGCTAGCACCAGCTTAAGAATCAGTTCCCTCCTTTTTGTAAATTAAAAAAATCTTTTAAAATTTTTATTTAATTTATTTAATTTTTATTTTTCTTAATTAAGTAGGCTCCATGCCCAATGTGGGGCTTGAACTCACAACCTTGACATCAAGAGTTGCAAGCTTGGGACGCCTGGGTGGCTCAGTCGGTTGAGTCTCTGCCTTCGGCTCAGGTCATGATCCCTGAGGCCCAAGATCGAGTTGCACTTGCAAACACCCCACAGGCGAACCCCTTCCCAGGACAGGGGCCGCTTCTGCTGTGGGCCATTCAGTTGTGCCACGGACACCCCAGGCGCCTCCTGACGGACGGAAGGGACAGATGCGGGTTTCTCCAAGAGAAGCCATGGTCTGCAGGTCAGGTGGACGCTCCACCTTAGACAAGCCCACGCGCCCACGTCGCTCTCCCGAGGTGTTGCACAAGCTGATGCTCCCAGAAGCAGCGGCTGGCGGTCCTCGCTGCTCTGGATGCCAGGCTGGTGCTGGCACTTTCCGTGTTTGCCAAGCTGGTGGGAATAAGGCTCATGCGGTTTCAGCTGTGCTTTCCTGATCGTTCAAGAGGTTGAACATCTTCCCAGAAGTTGACGCTTTTTTCATTTTCCTTTTTGGGTCATGAGTTTTGTTTTACTTTTCTGTACGGTTGTCTTTTCTTCCTCACCTTTTTTTTTTTTTTAAAGATCTTTATATATTTAAATACTAACCTTTTGTTCACACATTATGTGGTAAATATCCTATCCTCGTTTAAGACTTGTCTTCTCACATTCTTTATAGTAACTTTTGATGAATAAAAGCTACTGTCGTTTGTATTTTTAATTTTATTTCTGCATTTATTTACTTTTAAAAGGCTTTATTTTTAAGTCATCTCTACACCCAACGTGGGGCTCGAACTTACAACCCTGAGATCAAGAGCCACATGCTCCACGGACTGAGCCAGCCAGGTGCCCCCCAAAAAGCTATTTTTTATGTAGTTAAAAGAGTCTGATCTTTTCTTTGATGGCTAGTGTTTCTTGTGCTTTGAGAAATTTTCCTTCACTCTGAGGTCCTAAAGATACTCTTCTCTGTTAAAAACTTTGTCTTTTCTATGTAAACTGTTAAGCTCCTAGGATTATCTTTGTGTATGGTAGAAGGTAGAAATCCAGTCTGTCTCTCCATTAGGCTAACGGGTTGTCTGAGCACAACTTGCTGAACGGTCCCTCCCTTCTCTACTGGTCTGCAATGTCCCTTCCATCATATACCCAAGTCACTGCTGCTTCTTGGCTCTGTTCCACTGGTCAATTTGTCTATTCCTGCCCCAGGGCCACACCGAATTTAATTATCTTAGGATAAATTTTGGTATCTGGTAGAATGAGTCTCCCAACCTATTTTGTTTCAGGAGTGTCTTGGCTCTTACTGGTGATCCTTTATGCTTCTGTCTAAATTTTACATTAGCTTGTCAAGTTCCAGAAAAGTCCTCTTGGGACTTCGTTTCTTTTTCTTTTTTTTTTTTTTTTTTCAGTTTTTTTTTTTTTTTTTTTTTTTTTTTTAAGATTTTATTTATTTATTTGAGAGAGAGAGCAGAGTGAGTGAGAGAGTGCATTTGAGCAGGGGTAGGGGCAAAGGGAGAGGGAGAAGCAGCGGTGTTCAGTAGGGCTCGATCCCAGGACCCTGGGATCTTGACCTGAGCTGAAGGCAGATGCTTAACCAACTGAGCCACCCAGACGTTCCCGCTTTAGGACTTTATTCAACCTTGTGAAACTCGCTGATTTCATTGATTTGTTTGTATATTCTTTTGACTCGCTTAGCCAGATAATCTGCAACGTTGAGTTTTAATTCTTCCTTTCTAATGCCTAAACTTCACGATTCGGTCTTGTTTCCTTCCAAAAGCTAAGCCCTTCAGCAAGCTGTTGATCAGAAGTGGAACTAGGGAACATTTTGGTATCTTTTTCTGATTTTAATTAATTAATTAATTTTTTAAAAGATTTTATTTATTGATTTGACAGACAGAGATCACAAGTAGGCAGAGAGGCAGGCAGAGAAAGGGGGAAGCAGGCTCCCCCTTGAGCAGAGAGCCAGATGCGGGGCTTGATCCCAGGACCCTGAGAGCATGACCCAAGCCAAAAGCAGAGGCTTTAACCCACTGAGCCACCCAGGTGCCCCTGTCTTTTTCTGATTTTAAAGGGAATATTCTAGTGTTTGGACAGATGACAGTTACTGTATTTTCATTTTCTGAGACATTCTTTATCCGTTAAGAAAATTCTTACTGGGGCACCTGGGTGGCTCAAGTCAGTTGAGCCTCTGATTTTTGGTTTTCACTCAGGTCATGATCTCGGGGTCACAGAATTGAGCTCCAAGGCTCTGTACTCAGTGGGGATTCTGTTTTCCCTCTCCCACTTTACTTTTTTTTTTTTTTAAGATTTGTTTATTTCATTTTATTTTTAATTTGTATTTATTTAATGCCTCCTCCCACCTTCTCGCTCTCCTTTCCTCTTGAGGGGAATCCGTTTACACACCCTAGACTTTTCTACACTGGCCCCCACAACCCTTCACCTCTCTTAAATTTTTTAACTTGGTCTCTGTGCTACATGCCATATACTTTCTTTTATCTTTAGCTGGATTTCAAACCTGTCTAACCTATTTTTAGTTTCAGTGGTGTTACAGTTTATTTCTGGGAGTTCCATTTGGTTCTCTTCCAAATATCTGACATTTTGTGGGTCTGATCCTTACTTGGGCTGCTTGGCAGGTGGCGAAGTAGGGCTCCCTCCAGCTAAGCTTCCCGGCTCCCTCCAGCTAAGCCTCCCGGCTCAGACCCAGGGTTACAAGGATTCTCCAGATGGTTGCGGGGGGATCCTCCAGGGGGACAGTTAAAGAGAACATCTTGTCTTCCTGTCTTCCCAAGAGGACGGAGAACACAAAAAGTAGTGGAGACACACTCATGAAGCCAATAGATCGGATCCCACCAGCTTAAACCGGAGAGCTGGTAACCTCGATGCCAACAGGAGGCAGGACAGAGAGTTTGTATATGCCCCTCGGCTAGCTTCTCCTGTTGTTAACACTGTACAAAACTGGTGCATCACTGTCAACTAAACTCTAGGCTTTTTTAGGTTCCATTAGTTGTCCCATTAATGACCTTTTTCTATTCCAGATCTAAGACCCATATTGCATTTTGTGTCTGTTGATTTTGTTTAAGATTTTATTTATTTATTTGAGAGAGAGAGAGAGAGAGAGCAAGCAGGGGGAGGAGCAAAGGGAAAGGGAGAGGGAGAGAATCCCCAGCCAACTCCATGCTCAGTGCAGAGCCCAGTGTGGGGCTCGAGCCCAGGACCATGAGTTCACAACTTGAGCTGAAATCAAGAGTTGGATACTTAACCGGCTGAGTCACCCAGGTGCCCCTGCAGCTACTGATTTTTTTTTTTTTTTTAAGATTTTATTTATCTGAGAGAGAGCAGAGCCAAAGAGAGAGCACATGAGTTGGGGAGAGAGGCAAAGAGAGATGGAGAAGCAGACTACCTGCTGAGCAGGGAGCCCGATACAGGACCCAATCCCAGGACCCTGGGATCATGACCTAAGCCAAAGACAGACGCTTAACCGACTGAGGTACCAGGTGCCTGATTTTCTTTTATTAAAGATTTTATGTATTTATTTGACAGAGAGAGAGAGAGAGAGCACGAGCAAGCACAAGCAGGGGGAGCGGGAGAGGGAGAAGCAGGCTCCCCGACAAGCAGGGACCCCAATGCGGGAATCGATCCCAGGACCCTGCATCATGACCTGAGCCAAAGATAGATGCTTAACCAACTGAGCCACCCAGGCACCCCTAATTTTTAATTTCTAATTTTCTTTTACTTTAAAGGCCAAACACATATCTTTCATTTAAAAATGCCTTAAATCTGGGGCGCCTGGGTGGCTCAGTGGGTTAAGGCCTCTACCCTCGGCTTAGGTCATGATCCCAAGGTCCTGGGATCGAACCCCAAGTCGGGCTCTCTGCTTAGCCGGAAGCTTCCCTCACCCCCTGCCTGCTCTCTGCCTACTTGTGATCTCTGTCTGTCAAATAAATAAATAAAATCTTTAAAAAAAAATGCCTTAAATCCTTTCTGGAAACAGGTGGGAGTATAATCATGGAACTCTTTGCTGAATTGAAGACTAGGCCTTCTAACAGTTGAAAAAGCCAGCAGGGGGTGCCTGATTGGCTCAGTCATTAAGCGTCTGCCTTTGGCTCAGGTCATGATTCCAGGATCATGGGCTCAAGCCCCACATTGTGCTCCCTGCTCAGTGGGAAGCCTGCTTCTCCCTCTCCCATTCCCCCTGCTTGTGTTCTCGTTCTTGCTGTGTCTCTCTCTGTCAAATAAATAAATAAAATCTTTAAAAAAAAAAAAAAGAAAAGACCGGCAGGACCCAGTTCCAACAGAAGGTCCCGCACAGTAGAGTGGGCCTTGAGTGGTTCTCAAACTTTGCTGAATGTCAGACTCACTTGGTAGGCAGCTAAACATGCAGATTCCTGGGTCCTACTCACAATTTCTGAATCAGGTCTGGCGTGGTCCCAGGAATCTGCATTTGTAGGCTGCTTCTGGGTGATGTGGATGCTGCTAGCCCACGGACCATACCTAATGTCATACTGGCTTGGATCCAGAACATTCTATTTGCTCAGTATGTTGTATCATTTGCTTCCTGCCAGGTGAGGCGGGGGATGTATCCCATTTAACAGATGACATAAGTGGGGCCCCGCAAGGCAGAGTATGTTTCCCTAATTACATGGCTGGTTAATACTGACATCAGAACCCCAAAAGGTTTCTACGTGGGAGGGAAGCCAGGGCCATGAGACCACTGTCCTTCACCTACTAAGTTCCAGGCCTCCTTCTGTCCCTCAACCCACGAAGCTCATTCTAGTCCCCATTCCAGACTTTGAGCTTTCTGTTTCTTCTGCTCATCCTGGTCCCCATTCCAGGCTTTGAGCTTTCTGTTTCTTCTGCTCTCAGACCTTCTCATAGGCTGGTTCCTGCCTGGCACTCAAATTGCAGCTTAAATGCCATCTCCTCCAAGAAGCCTTCCCTGACCACCCAGGCTGAGGAGGCTCTGCATTCTTTTCCCTCCAATTTCACTTGTTATCGTATCACCAAGTTTTATTGTCTTTACAGCTCTTGTCATGATTTGAAATCATCTCATTCATTTATTGTTTATACATTCACTACAACATAAGAAACTGCTCACGGCTTATGCTCAGTGCCCCACACAATAACACTCTTTATACACACTTGTCCAATGAATGAATGAATGAATGAATGAATGAGCTGATGATCAGAAGGCTACGAGGCAGTGCTAGAGGGTGGGGAGACAGGGTGAGGCTGAAGGGCAAAAGGGCTCCGCTTACCTGAAGTTTCCTCAGGAACCGCTCCAGGGCGGGCTTGCCCACAGGCCGGATCTTGTCGCGGTCCAGGCGGACCCGGGCATCTGGACGCCCATCAGCCCCTGTGGTGGGAGTGACAGTAACGAGTCCCTCGCCAGCCTCCAGCAGGACTCTCAGGATCACAAACCGGGCCTGCATGTGGGCCTGCCAGAAGCAAGAAGAAAGGAGTCATTTACATGCTGATAAGGCATATCAAAAGTCTGCTCCAAAGCCTCATATACAGTATGTGCTCATTAATTGTCAGTTATTCTTACCACTTCTTCTCCCTCACCCTGTGGGTCTTTTACTGCTCTATTCCTCTCCCCTTAAATATTTCCTCCCCTCTCTGCTCATGAGGGAAGGCAGGCTGCCCTGGAAAACAGGAAAGCCATTTCCAGGCAGGTCCCAGAGCCCTGTGCTCCCCCTTGCCAACCACCGTGCCCTTCGCTGCTCCAGAACGCCCCCAGATGATACCAGATACCCACAGGGGTCCCCCACAGTCCAGGTCACCAAACACTCTCTCTTCTACAATCTTGTTTGCACTCAACAGTGGGACCAAACGGGCATCATGAACCCCAGTTTACAGATGATAAACCATAGCCCCAGAGAGGTAAAGTGACTTGCTCAGGGTCACACAGCTGTTAAGGGAGATCAAGGATTCAGACCTAAGTTTCCTGACTCTAAAACATGTGTTCTTTTGATGACACAAGACTGACGTAAGACTGATGACATAAGTTTATCAAAGCATACTTGTGTAACTTTGAAGAACATTCCTATTGTTAACCCTATTTCCCATCTCGTAAGTGAGCAGTCTCGCCTAACCGCTCTGGAGGCAGACTACTTGGATTTGAATCCTGGCTCTGCTACTTACCAGCAAGTTACTTAATGTCTCTGTGACTCAATTTCCTTATCTCTAAAATGAGAGTAATAATAGTACCTATGTCCTAGGGCTGACATGGGGAACAAAGAGTTAATTCAGGTAACATGCTTAGAACTGTGAATGGCACAGAGGAAGTTTGTCGCAATCCAGGTATGAGCGGTCGTGGTAAAATCAGCTGGTCTGGTTTTGCCCTCAGAGGTGGGCAGGGAGATTATTACTCCCATTGCACAGACAGGGACACTGAGGCTCACAACGGTGTGACTTACCCCCATAAGGAGTGGAGTCTGGGATTAAACCCAGTTCATGTGTCTCTTTGGTAGATATGGTTGTCCCATCCCCATACCTAGAATCCTGACCTCAGACCCCACTGCAGGCCTCCCCCCAACCCCCAGCTCCCTGCTGGCCCCCACCTGTCTCCAGCTGGAGGTCTCTGGGGTATAGAACTCCAGAGCAAGCAGCCCAGCCCGAACCATGTTGAGCCAGTTCACGTAGATCACGTCTTCTGCATCAGCCCCCTTGAAGCCGAAGATCCTGGCGGAGGGACAGGGAGGAGGCAGGAGCAGTCAGAGGCTGCCTGGGTGCTGACCCCCACCAGTACACCTTCTGTCCACAAGGGAGGCCCACCCCCCAAGCCTGTTGACCATACTCCAGCACTTGGGGGTTGAGGCAAAGGTAGAGGCCCACACTTTCAGCCCGGCATTCTTCGTAGCTAGAGGCGATGGTGCTGAACTTGCTGTCCCAGGTCTCCCCGCTCCGGTACCAGCTCTGAATCTGGGAGGGGAGGCCCAGGAAGTAGGCTTAGGAACAGCTGCCATCCCAGCCAAGCCCAGCCCCCCAGCACGACGGGGTCTCTGCCGAGGCCGCCTGCCCTCACCTGCTCTCCCGTCTCTGGATTGATCACGGTCTCCTGGTCAAAGTTAAATGCTCCTTTCTCGTCCTGCAGAAGCGTCAGGACACGGGGCAAGTGAGGGAAACAGGTCTCTGCCCCAGCCCAGCACCTCAGCCTGGGGATTCCAGCGCCATCCATGTGCTGCCACCTCCAAACCAGAGTCCTGTGACCCTGGCTGCCCTCCCACCCTCAAGCCACATGAAAACCCAGAGCCGGGATCTCCGGACCCCAGATATGTGCCAGTGGATGGGCTAGAAAGCTTGGGGGCTGCTCCCCTACGCGCTTCCCACGTCCTCTCCCCATGCGGGCAGAGGCCACAGTCTGCGACTCTCTACCTCCAATAAGCATCGGCCTCACTATCCACTCCATGTGCCAAGTGTCTTACGCACCACCCACTTATTCCTCACACCCCGCCCCCCGGAAGGTTCTATTACCCCACTTCACAGAGGAGGAAAACGAGGCTCAGAGACTATGAGCCCCAGCGTGGAATCGAGCACATAACCTCCACGCACACTCTCTTGACAGTAAACCCACTTCCGAAGGGCCTACTGTGTCGGCAACCCTAGGGCTTTGCTTTTATTCCTCATGATGGCCCATACGGTAGGAGCCAGGGTCCCTGTTTTGCAGATGGGCCAACTGAGCCTCAGTAAGGAGGACTGACTTGCGGAAGAACACAGAGTGGCCACATTTGTCCCCACTTCCCTGGACAAGGCTCAGGGCCAAGCTGCCGCCCCCATTAGCTGTTCTCTGAATGGTCCTGACCTCCAGCCCCTCCGGACTCAGTGACGAGCCCCACCTCACAGGGAGCAGACCCAAACAGAACCCCCCTCTCTCCGATGCCCGGGCCGCGCCTGCCTCTGGTCATCCTGTCTGGCACAAAGGCTGCCTGTCGTCTTTGTATCCCCTGAGTGGGGGCATCACAGGGGCTCCAGCCACTCTAATTGGCTGGCAGGAAGGGGCTGCTCTCGCGAGAAGTGACTCACTCCTTGTTAATATCTGGAAAGGTATGGGTTCCAGGGAATAGTAGTCCCAAGACAGACCATGCTGCAGCCTCAGGACTGGGAGCGTGCAGAGACTGCCCGCACAGCCTCCCTGTCCCTGCGGCTTTCTGAGTCACACCTCCAGGGCAGGCTTCCTCGGCCTGAGCCAAGCCACCCCTCCTGTGCAGGGGACCTCAGCTGGACTGTCCTGCAGGCCCCATGCCCTTGGGGCTCCTGGGACATCTTGGGGGAGGATGAGATAGGAACTTCCCTCCTTTAGGGGCCATTTCCCCCACCTAATCCGAAGCCAGTGAGGGCAAAGATGGTGCGGCTTCACCCTGGGTGGGGTTGATCATGGAGGAGGGGAGCTGTGGGCACGTTCTCACCTGCACAAAGAGCTTGCCGCTGCCATGGCCCAGCAGCTCGTGCAGTCCCACCTGCACGTCAAAGGAGGGCCCCTTCCAGCGGATGTACAGGTCCTGCCAAGATAAGCGGAGGCCCATGCTGTCTGCCGCCCCACCAAGCCACACGGCCTGCTGCCGCCCCTGCTGCCGAGCTGACGGCCAGTGGCTTCCTTCCCACCAGGCTCCACCAGCCCCCACCCCCGCTTCGCCCATCGCCTCTTTGCAACAACCTGGAGGAAGGGACCACCTCCACCGTTTGACAGGTGAGCAAACAAGCCAAGTCACAGGGCCCCGTCTTCCTGTGTCGGCCGTTAGTCCAGGCCCACCCCCAACCCTTTGGCTGCCGGTGCCCACCTTGTCCTCCTCCTCCAAGAAGGTCAGCTTCTCCCGCTGTGTGGCGTAGGCCACGGCCAGCACGTTCCCCAGCGACACATTCTTGAAGCCGTCCGTCTGCCTCAGGTCATCATCTGCAGAAGGTGGGGAGGGAACCAGGGAGAAGAGGCAAAAATCAAGGGCCACGGATAAGGAGTCTAGACAAGAGGACCAGGCTGGGATGGAGAACTGAGGGGGGCATGTGGCCAGGCCAACTGTGTGCGGAAGGGGAGGGGCGACTCTCAGGGGACATGGCTGCGGCTTGAGGAAGCTCACAGTTGGGGATGTTGATGCCAGCAGGGATGCCAGAGCCAGAGAAGGTGAGAACGTCCAGGGAGGTGAAGTCAGGGGTGAGGAACTTATCCTTCTCGAAGGCCGGAGGCCAGGGCAGCTCCTTCAGCAGCTGTTCTGCACTTGCCACCAGGCACTCGAACTTGGCACTCATGGCCTTATTCACCATGGCCACAAAGCCTGTAGGGAGGGAGGTGGGCTGTGGGCTGGCAGGGTTTGGGAGGGGTCCCGTACCCCACTCTACCCCGCGACCCCTCCAGCCATCATGCATGTTTCAAATGTCCGCTGTCTGCGGTACCCTTTGCGGGCCGGTGGGGAGATCAGGGACCCAGGCCTGGCCCTGCCTTCATGGAGGTCACTGGAGGGGGTGGGATGTAGAAGGAAGGCTTCACTGGATAACCTCTGCCATGGATCTTAAAGGAGAGGGCAGGGAGCCCATAGAGGGTGGTGGGTAAAGAGCAGATTCCCAGTGGAAGGGACTCCTTGAACAAAAAACATGTCCTTCTTTTGGGGGCAACTGAACTCTCCTGCAAGGCTTCAGTATTTGGCTTACGAGGGGGGTGACTGAGGCTGTGCACAGGAGGCCTGGGATTGATCTTTTTAGGTTTCATGTGGTTAGAGAGCCTAGCTTCCATTTCTGTTTCCAAAGCTGCACTCCATAAAATGCAGTTTCCATGAGAGCCTTCCTAAAGAAAGAGCTTCCTGGTCAAATAAGTTTGGATAATTCTGTATGCTCTATCTCTAAATTCTTAGAGATTCCTAATGTACGTTTGCATATTAGAGATACTGAAGAGTCCTCCAGGCAATACCCTTTGCCTCTGAACCCTTCTTGGTGTAATTCCTGGGACCTACAGGAACTATACTGCAGAAAGGCCCGGCCTAGACTACTGCATGGTCAGGCTCCTGCACAGAATCGATTAACTTGGCCAAGGGGTTAGACCTGGCAAAGCCTCCCTGTGTGGAGCCACTGTGTCAGGTGGAATTGACATACCAGGTCAGGAAGACAGGATGATTAAAATAGCAAAGAAGAGGGGGCGCCTGGGTGGCTCAGTGGGTTAAACGTCTACCTTCAGCTCAGGTCATGATTCTAGGGTGTTGGGATCAAGCCCCACATCGGGTTCCTGGCTTAGCAAGGAGTCTGCTTCTCCCTCTCTCACTGCCCCCTCCCCCGCCCACCTGCCTATGCTCTCTCTAATAAATAAAATCTTTAAAAAAAGAAAAATAGGGGCGCCTGGGTGGCTCAGTGGGTTAAGCCTCTGTTTTCGGCTCAGGTCATGATCTCAGGGTCCTGGGATCAAGCCCCACATCCGGCTCTCTGCTTAGCAGGGAGCCTGCTTCTTCTCTCTCTGCCTGCCTCTTTGCCTACTTGTGATCTCTCTGTCTCCGTCAAATTAAAAAAAAAAAATTACAAAAAATAAAAAAAATTTAAAAATAAAAAAATAAAAAATGAAAAGAACAGGGTGGAGGGAGTCCGGCTGGCTCAGTCGATAAAGCACGTGACCCTTGATCTCAGGGTCACAAGTTCAAGCTCCATACTGGGCGTGGAGCCTACTTAAAAAAAAAAAAAAAAAAAGTAAGTAAAAGGAACATGGTAGGTCTATATGTACGGATATGAAAAGATATCTAAACTATTTGGTGAAAAAAGCGGGTGGCAGTACAATCCATAGCACATATTTGCATCTCTTGGGTAAGTTGAGTGTCACGTGTGAGCTTAAACAAAGCTCTGGAAAGACCCGTACTCAACTGTGTGAACTGTGCTGACCTCTGGAGAGGAGGGGCACAGGGGGCCGATTTCACATTTCATCCTACATACTTCTATATCATTCCAATTACTTACAACAAGCATGGATTTTTAAATCACACACACGAACACACAAACACACATTTTAAAGCATTATTAGCTCTATCTAAAAACAAAAAACAGGGGTGCCTGGGTGGCTCAGTTGGCTGAGTGGCCAACTCCTGGTTTCAGCTCAGGTCATATCTCAGGGTCCTGGGATCGAGCCCTACATGGGGCTCTAGGCTCGGCCAGGGAGTCTGCTTGTGGATTCTCTCTCTCCCTCTGCCCCTCCCCCCTCACACTCTGTCTAAAATAAATAAATAAATAGGGGGGAAAAACCTGACAAGGTACACTCCCAATTCTAACCTTAAGGTGGGAACAATCACGGATGATTTTTTTAGTATATTTTCCAAAATTTGTGACCGTGAATATGGATGACTTTTCCTTTTTTTTTTAAGATTTTATTTTTAAGTAATCTCTACACCCAATGTGGGGCTCGAACTCACAACCCTGAGATCAAGAGTCACACACTCTACTGAGCCAGCCAGGCGCCCCTGGACTACTTTTCTAATAACCACAGTGAGTTAGGTAAAGAGGGGAGCCTCTGAGATCAAGGCTGCTCAGGAGGTTCTGGGGTCTTGGCCATCGGAGAGGCCTGGACAATCAGGACCCAGGCAGAGAAGATGCAGGTGTGCACACCTGTCCTCCCTTCTGGTCCCTGAACCACCTGCGCCCTGGGCCTGCATCTCTGGGCTTAGATCTAAGCTCCTCACTGGCTGCTGGGGCTGTCCTCTCTCCTCCCAAATCAATCTCTCTGGCTTCTAGAAACTGGACGCTCTAGACTCTATCCCCAGAGGCTGGGGAGGATAAGGCTTTGTACAGAAATCTAAATCCTCAGGCTGGATGCCCTGCCTCCCACAAGTGGGTCCAGTTGGGGTATGGATATAGGCATGGGGCAGGGCCAAGGCAGCCTCCTACCTGCCCTGAGATGACAGCAGCCAAGTCAAGTTCACTGTCATAATGGCAATTACGCTCCCATTCACCCACGACCTTTTACGTGCCTGGAATTCTGCTGAGCAATGTCTCTTCCCACGACACCCAGAAGGGAGTGACCGATGCTCAGATATGGGGTTTACCTAGTTGGGGAGGTCTCACAGTGGGTGAGCGGCAAAGTTGGACTTGGAATGGCCGTAGCCTATGCCCAGATCAGACAGCAGAGGCAGCACAGCAAACTGACTTAGAGCCAAGGTGCCTCGCTCAGCCACTCACCAACTATACCTCGGTAGCCACTTCTATAAAGCGAGAATAACAACTGTCACGGGAGGACAGTGTTCAGATGAGCTCCTGGAGCTAAGTGCCCAGTGTCTAATAAATCATCAACACTGGTTCTGGTTATTTGTATTATTATTGCCAAGGGTGGAGGGGAGAACCCTCAGGGGACACTGAGGATAAGCGTTTGCAAGCTGACCCCCCTCCTCCCAGAAGTTACCTTCAAACTCTCCACGGGAACCAAAGGGGTCTCGGTAGCTCTCGATGAACCCGATGTAACTGCAGGAGTAAAGGGCAGAGATGGAAGAGGGGCAGGCAGGAGGGGGGCAGATGGGGTGAAGGCTGGTGCCTCACCTCTCCACAATGGGGCCTTTGTCCTGGATCCAGAAGCGGGAACCCCTCTTATGGGCCTCGATGGAGCCCTGGGTGAAACTCTCTATGTACTGGGCCAGCATCTGTTCCTGCCGGCTGTTGGCTGCATACGCCTGGAGGTGAGCAGGGGTCAGTCAGCCTCAGGCCACCCACCTGTCCCAACACCTGTCTTTGCTGTCCAGAGAGATCTGGAGCTTGCGACCCTCAGCCCCCAGCCAGCCCTACCTTGGCCTTCTCCAGGTGCTCCACCACCTTCTGGAGGATAGGGGCATAGTCCCCCCGAGTCACCTGGAAATGGCTCCCCCGGAATTCGTAGCTCTTCAGCTTGGAAGTCATTTCAGAATGCAGAGCAGGCTCTGAGGGAAGAAGGATCGCTTAGGGAAAAGGCTAAGACACCCCAGCAAGTTTCTCACCATGACACCCTTACTCTAAGATCTTCAATGACTCCCCACTGCCTACAGAAATAGTATAAACTTTCACTAAAAAAATATATATGTGTGTGTGTGTGTGTGTGTGTGTGTATTAACTATGTATATACTTAACTCATTTAAGCCTCACATCTACTCTGGGGGGTTATCTCCATTTTACAGATGGGGAAACTAAGGCACGGAGAGGTAAAGTAAGTTTCCAAAGGTTGCCAAGAGCAGGATTCAAACCTAGGGTGGCAAATGTATTTAGAAAGACAGTCAACCCGAAATGTAAGGAGCCTTATAAGGAGAAGAGAAGGTGAACAGGAAGTAGGAGACGGGATGAGAAGATGCTGGAGAGAGGGCAGGAGGGGGACGGGACCTGAGCCAAGGAAAGCAGGCCGCCTCTTGAAGCTAAGAGCCAAGGAGACAGACTGCCCTCTGGAGGCTCCAGGAAGAACTGGAGTCTTGCTTCTAACTGTGGACCCCCCAGAACAGTAACAGAATAAATTTACGTTGTTTCGTGCCACTACATTTGTGGTGATTTCTTGCATTTTGCTTGTTGTCCCTGACCAGTAGCATACACTTCTAGGTTATGTTGTAAAAAAGAAAAGATAAGCACGCGTCTCCCACCTCCCAAGGTGACATCCCCCACCAGGATGCGGGGGCTCTTTGCCCTCCTCTGGAGGCTGGGCAGGCTTGTGACTCTAGCAGAAGTGACACCAGGGACTGCCGAAGGGGGTCCAGCTTCCGCCTGGCTCTCTCTGCATGCTCCCTTGGGGAGGCCAGCCAACAAGAGCCACGTCAGGAAGCCACGTGGGCCGTCCTGGCCCATAGCCCCTGCGGAGGTCCCAGCTGACGGCCGGCATCTTCCGCCAGGCGTGTGATGAGTGCACCTGCGGGGGATTCCAGCCTCTGGCTGCTGAAGGCACCCTGGCCTCCGAGTCTCCCAGGCTGAGGCCCCGGTCGTTGTCACCAGGCACAAGCTGTTCTGATCGTGCCCCATCCTGATTCCTGACCCACAGAGTCTGTGAGGTTGAAGAGGTGGGTTTATGTCCCTAAATCTGGGGGGCAGCTGCACACCGCAGGAGGTAACACAACTGGTACTCAGGCACCAGAGCCTCCCTTTCGCACCCTGTCTTGCACACAGCAGAGCATACGGAAGTATGGGCTCGGCTTACATTCCAGCACGATCGATACCTAGTCCCATGGACCGGCGTCCTTTTCCTGAGTCAAACCCAACAATGTGCCAATCGCTAAACTTTCTCTCCGCCATGCTCTGGGGCGCACACTGTTCCCCCCACCAAAGGTTTGGGTGCCATCTTCATCTAGTCCCACACCAAAGATCTGAGTTTCTGCCAAGTGTTAGCCACTGGGGGGACCGTGGTCAGTGAAACACACCATTCCTCCTCCTGAGAAGCCCGCGTCAACAGTGACAACAAAATGCCCACACAGTTGCTGGGTATGATGATGGAAAGGGGAAGAAAGTCATGGAAAGACTGGGCAGAGTCCTGGAGTAGCTAGTGAGAAGGTGTTTATCACGTGTAGATGGAAGGCAGGACTTCGAGGTGGGCAAGGGGACAGACTGTGCAAAGTTCTGGACAGCAGATGTGACAACAAACAGGGGGGTTTTCAGGGGATTGTAAACCGCTAAGCATGGCTGGGGCTCAAAGTCTAAGTGGGAGGCGGGCAGGGATATGGGGCTGGGGGCTGGGAAGGGGAAAAGGGAGGGCCCACTCGCAAAGGTCCTCGTAGGGGCCTGGCTATTTCTGTCCACACTACATGCATTTCCCTCTCACCTGGTAACAGACCCCAATTTTCCTCTAAGAATCCCCCACCCCACACCTCCAATTCAGGTGTGTGGGAAGGGCTGACCTCACTGTCACCTGGCTCCCAGGTCAGCTTGGGATCAGGGTCCAGACAATGAGAGATCTATCTGTCCCTTGACCACAGGGACCACAGATAAATATGGGACCCACAATAGAGAAACTAGAGCCACTCCCAGACCTTACTGAAGAAACTTCTGGGAGAAAAGGGCCCTCTTTCTGCTGGAGTGGCCAGGCTGGTGACCAGGCCCCGTGTGGGAGGAACACGCGATAGATAAAGTGAGAGAGAGGAGGCCGGAGGCAGAGAGAGAAATCTCTCGGAATATGGTCCGAGCAGCTGGGTTCAGCTGTGCTTGAAGCCATTCCGCTCTGGGCTTCTTAATGTCCCAAACCTATTAAGTCTCCTTCTGGTTTAGGCAAACGTGTGCTAGATATCTCACTTGTGAAGAATTCTGAAAAGACAGAGCCCTTGGAGGTGGATTTGGGCTTTACCCTGAGGGTACTCAGAGACATTTAGGAAGCAGACTCTAGTACGTTCACCATCTCCCCTTTCCACGTTCTCCCGAACCTCCAAGACCCCTAAGGTGGCCTCTTTCACTAAGCCTGCACGGATGTGCAGTTTGGATTTCTTGTCTAGCCTGTCATGGGGCAGGTGGCCCAGCCTCTGTTCCCACTGTTCTCGTGGATCGTTATTATCTTTTGTGCCACTGCCTGAAGTATGGGGACCGTCAAAGCTTGTGGTGGTAACATCCGCCAAGTGCCATGGAACCCTTCTCCCTGTCCTCATGTCTCCCCCCTTATCTTTATTGTCGCAGCTGGCCCTGGGGCTAGTGTCCCCCTCACAGGCAGCACTAGACGCAGAGCACAGCAGTGACCACAGCGGCAGGAAGTGCACCGTCAACGTCTTTGGTGACTATCGTGCCTGTCACTCCCGGCAGGACCCACTAAGCCCTGCCCTGAGTCCGGCGCCATCCCCACCCCGGGGCGGAGGTGCTGAGGAGGGAGCGGAAGGGCCGTGTGGAGCAGCTCACCCGCGCCAAGCACCGAAGCCAGCCGCACCTCGTAGCACGGCTTCCCGTCCTCAAGGACGCCCTTGAAGAGTCGCGTGTTGTAGGCACTGAGGTTCTAGAAGAAAGACCAGGGCAGGGGTTGGGGGAAGAAGAGTAAGTCCAGAGGGGTCTATAAGGCGGGAGGAGGGAAAGGGAAGAGGAGGTCCGGAGGCTGCCTGAGTCTGCAGCGAGGGGAGCAAGCGGGTGGGCAGCCCAGGCCGGGCTCTCGGAGACGCTCTGCTCTATGTGCTGAGCGCCAACATTTACTAAGCGCTGACCCAGGGCGAGGCGACGCAGCAGACCTGGAAACTGCTTACGCAGCTGCTGGGGGGTAAACACCACAAGTGGACTCCAGAGCCCAACCGGAAGTGGCTCTGAGGTCTCCACTGTCCTGCCCACAGGCTGTCACCAAGGCCTCCAGCCTGTGGCGGGCGGGGGTGGGGGTGGGGGGGCTCCGTCCCTGGCACATGTGGGAACGTCTGCCTCGCTGGAGCCAGGCCAACTCTTAGACAAGGATTCCCAAGTCTTTCCTACTTCAAACGCCCAGGATGCTGTGTCTCTGGACCCAAGCTGAGACCCCGGAGTGGGTGCCAGTGGCAAGGGGACCCTGTGAACCCCCCGTCCCAAGTTCCCTAACCCTCAAACCTGTGAGTCCAGAAAGTCCTGGGCCAGCTTGGCGTCTTCCATGGTACAGTCCCCAGAGAAGTAGGTGGTGATTCCCTGTCGGGGAAAGAGACAGGTGGGAAGGAGGAACTGCCGTGGTCGGGACACACTCCTCCAAGCCCCCGCACCTCCTCCCAGCCGCGTCTACCCTGCCCTCCTCATCTCTTTCCAGGGGAGAAAACCGTAACACAAATCGCACACAGAGGCCCATCTCCAGCCTTCCTGAAGCTCTGCTCCAGCCTTTTGCGGGCTGGCCCACCCCAGAGCCTTGCCATGTCCCTTGCACCACGTGGTGGCCAAGTGGCCTCCAGAGGCGGGAAGCCCAGGCTCCTCCCTTTCCCATCTGCCCCTCCACAGCTCCCTCTCTCAGCTCTTCTCTTCTTCCCTCCTGCACACACCACCCTAGGCTGTCGGAATGAGAAGGGCATTCAGAAAGCATTGCATCCAACCTGCTTCCTAGCTTACAAATGACAGAACGGAAGCCCACTGCCTCCCTACCCGGTACCCTTGCCTCCGCTCCAGGTGACTTCCAAAGGATGCCCTCCACTTTCCTGCACGATGGGGGGTCCTCACCTCCTTCCCCAGCCCGAGGTGTCGAAGCCGCGGCTCCAGAGAGAACATGAGCTCCCTGCAGGTCTGCCAGAGGCTCTTGACTTCTTCTGGGTGCTGCCCGGCTGCCTTACTCCCCAGGATCACACGTTCCAGCTTCTCCTGCAGGGGAGGAGGCCACTGGCTGGGCCGCAGCGCCCAAGCCTGTCTTCTGCACCCTCCACATCCACCCCCCAGCTCTTCTCCCGCAGCCTAAGGCCTGGCTCAAAGTGCAGCTGAGCGACAGGCAGCATCGGTGCTGTTGAAGGAATGCTGGAGCTCAGGCCCCCCGCAGACCTGTTAGTCAGAAGCTGCATTTCAACAAGATGGCCAGGCGACTTGTGTGGACAGTGAGTGCTGAGAGCCCGGGAGTAAGAACTGCTGATGCCCCAGATGGGCCCAAGCTCCACAGTCCCCGCCCGCAAGGGACTCACAGTGCCTGGGCCTCTCCACCATCCCCAGGGATGAGATGACCAGGCTCCCTTTTTGCAAGCACTGAAGTTCACACACCCTCCCCTTGTCTGCCCTCAAGTCAGCACCGTCAGGAAGACACACTGCTTTCCCTCGCTAGGTGAGGAGCATGGCAGTGACCAGGCCCCCCACTACCATCCCACCGGCCCCAAATTCCTCACCTCCCCCAGCCCGCCCTCAACTCACCTTGGGCAGGTTGGGAACAAACTTGGTGTCACCAAAGGACTTGTAGTTGCCCATGTTGGAGTAGATACCGGCTGCATAGACCAGGAACGCCTGGAGGGAGGTGGGCATCAGAGACCCAGAAGCACAGTGTCCGCCCCCCCCACCAAACCCCACCCTAGGGAGGTTCCCGCCTGAGATGTTAACACCCAGAGGAACCAGTACTGGCGAGGCTGGGAAAGCTGGGGGCAGGACCCAGATCCCAGGAGGCCCCAGTCTGGCCCCAACATACTTTCCCAGACCAACTTCACATGCCCATTGTCCAGCCAGCCTGGTCTTCTCAGCAGCCCCCAAACACACCCACCTTTGTTCCTGCTATGCCCAGCACCCTCTCAGCCACCCACGGCCGTTCCATATGACCTGTGAAACACTGTGCCTCTGCCTCCTTGTGCAGAAAGCCTGTCTTCTGCTCCCAGCCAGCCAGGTAGCTGGCATCGGAAGCATCAGATGTTAGGGCCGGAGGGCCCTTGGTCATCCGGACATCATCACAGGCCCAAAACTCAGTCTCCCTTCCTCTGGCAACAAGACCTTCCTCTTATGAAGGTGGAGGGCTCTCCCTTCCCTGACTCCAGGGGTAGGCTCAGGCTCAAGCTAGACGGTAAGAGCCCTACCTAGGCAATTTCCTAGTGCCAAAGAGCCTCTGTTTTTATACAAGGGATCATAGAGCCTGGAGCCCCTGGACCTCCCCTGTTGCAGTGAAGAAAGAAAGCCAAGCTGAGAGATGAAGACTGCATCAATATGGTATCCCTGAGCCCCTGAATCCAGCCATGACTGAAGCCTGCTCTAGCCATGGACTTTTCAATTATATGAGCCAGTAACGTTCTCTTTTTCAAAATAGACTTTATTTTTTAGAGCATTCTACAGCCACAGCAAAACTGGGGAGAAAGTATACAGATTCTCCACGTACCCACTGACCCCCCACACGAACAGCCCTCCCCATCATCAACGTCTCCCACTGGAGTGGCACATTTGTTACAACAGGTGAACGTACCTGGACACATCACCACCCAAGACCAGTCTACGTAAGGGTTCACTCTTGGTGCACACTCTGTGGGTTTGGACAAATGGATGGCATATGTCCTCTATTACGTACGGCACGTTACTCTGTCCTACAGAGTAGTTTTAGCGTCCTACGATCCCTCCCCTCGATGCCTGGCAACCACTGATCTCTCCTATCTCCACGGTTTTATCTTTTCCAGAGTATCGTATAGATGGAATCACATGTACGTAGGCTTTCAGATTGGCTTCTTGCATTTAGTAATACGCACTTGACCTTCCCATGTATTTCATGGCTTGATACCTCATTTCTTTCCAGCACTGAGTAAAATTCCATTGTCTGGATGGATCACAATTTGTCAGCTCAGCTACTGAAGGACATCTTGGTTGCTCCCATCGTTGGCAATTGTGAATAAAGCTGCTACAAACATCCATCTGCAGGCTTTTGTGTGGACCTACGTTTTTACCTCCTTTCAAGATTTCACTTCAGTCAATAACCAAGAAGCATGACTGTTGGATCCCACAGGAAGAGTAGATTTCTTTTGCAAGAAGACGCCGAATGACCTCCCACAGCAGCTATATGATTCTGCATTCTCACCAGCAATGAACAAGAGTTCCTGGTGTTGCTATCCCTGCAACAGCATTTGGTGTCATCCGTGTTGTGGATTTCGGCAAAGCTAATGGGTGTGTCGTGCTTCTCTCATTACTTTATTTATTTGCAATTTCCAATGACATATGATGTAGAACATCTTCTCACGGGCTTATTTGCCATCTGCGTTCTTCATTGGTGAAGTATCTGTTACAATCTTTGGCCCATTTAATTGGGTTGCTTGTCTTCTTATTGTTGAGTTTTAAGAGTTCTTCATGTATTCTGGCTAAGAGTCCTTTATCAAATATTACCTTTTGCAAATATTTTTACCCCAGTCTGTGGCTTGATTTTTCATTCTCTTGACAATTTCTTTCACAAAGCAGAACTTTTTAAATATACTGAAGCCCGCTTTATCAACTATTTCTTTATGGATCATACTTGGTGTCGTACCTAAAAAGTCATCTCCATACCCAAGGTCATCTAGATTTTCTATGTTATCTTCTGGGAGTTTTACACTTTTGCATTTAACATTTAAATCTCTGATCCACTTTGAATTAACTTTTGTGAAAGATGTAATGTCCATGTCCGGTCTAGATTCTTTTTTCCTCTTCTTTTTTTCTTTCTTTTTATCAAGTAGATGTCCAGTTGTTCCAGAACCACTTGGTGAAAAGGGGCACCTGGGTGGCTCAGTGGGTTAAGCCTCTGTCTTTGGCTCAGGTCATGATCTCAGGGTCCTGGGATTGAGCCCCACATTGGGCTCTCTGTTCAGCAAGGAGCCTGCTTCCCCATCTCTCTCTGCCTGTCTCTCTGCCTACTTTGTGATCTCTCTCTCTGTCAAATAAATAAATAAAATCTTAAAAAAAAAAGAGAGACTATTTTTACTCCATTGTGCTGCTTTGTTCCTTTGTCAAAGATCAGTTGACTGTATTTATGGGGGTCTATTTCCGGGCTCTTTATTCTGTTGCATTGATCTATTTGTCTGCCCTTTTGCCAACACCACACTGTGTTGATTACTGCAGCTTTAGAGTAAGTCTTGAGGGTGAGTGTGATCCTCCAGCTCTGTTCTTCTTCTTCCCTCTTTCCCCAATATTGTGTTGAAAATAAAATAACTGGGATTTTTAATCACATTGCATTGAATCTATAAAGTTGGGAAGAACTGACATCTTTTTTTTTTTTTTAAGATTTTATTTATTTATTTGAGAGAGTGAGAGCACAAACAGGGTGAGGGGAAGAGGGGAAGCAGACTCCCTGCTCAGCAGGGAGCCCAACGTGGGGTTGATTCCAGGACCCCAGGATCATAACCTGAGCCAAAGGCAGACACTTACGTGACTGAGCCACCCAGATGCCCCAAGAACTGACATCCTTAAAAATCTGAATATTCCTATTCAGGAACATGGACTATCTCTCCATTTATTAAGTTCTTTGATATCTTTCATCAGTTTGTAATTTTCCCAAGTTTTAAAACACGTTTTGTTGTATTTTCAAACTATGTATTTTACTTCCTTGTGTGCTATTTAGAAATAGTATTATGGTTTTCATTTTGAATTTTTATTGTTCCTTTCTGGTATATTAAAAGCAACTGTCTGGGGCACCTGGGTAGTTCAGTGGGTTAAAGCTTCTGCTTCCGGCTCGGTCATGATCTCAGGGTCCTGGGATCGAGCCCCACATTGGGCTCTCTGCTCAGCAGGGAGCGTGCTTCCCCCTCTCTCTGCCTACTTGTTATGTCTGTCAAATAAATAAAATAAATAAAAATAAAATAAAACAAACAAATAAATAGATCTTAAAATAAAATAAAATAAAATAAAATAAAATAAAATAAAAGCAACCGACTGGGGTGCCTGGGTGGCTTAGTTGTTGAGCGGCTGCCTTTGGCTCAGGTCATAATCTCAGGATCCTGGGATCAAGCCCCACATCAGGCTCCCTGCTTGGCTCCCTCTCCTGCTCCCTCTGCTTGTGTTCCCTTTCTCACTGTCTCTCTCTGTCAAATCAATTAAAAAAAAAAAAAAAAAGCAACTGGTTATATCTATCTATCTATCTATACACATATTTAAAGATTTCATTTATTTATTTGTCAGAGAGAGAGGCGGGAGAGAGCACAAGCAGGGAGAGAGGCAGGCACAAGGAGAAGCAGGCTCCCTGTTGAGCAAAGAGCCCAAGGTGGGACTCAATCCCAGGACCCTGGGATCATGACCTGAGCTGAAGGCAGACAATTGACGGCAGAGCCACCCAGGTGCCCCTGATTTTTGCATATTAACTTTGCACCCTGCAACCTTGCTATAATCACTTATGAGTTTCAGTTTTCTGGTCAATTCTTTTGGATTCTGTACATAGATGGTCAATCATGTTTTCTGTCAACCAAGACAGTTTTGTGTCTTCCTTCTTAATCTGCATACGTTTTATTTCCTGTTCTTGCCTTATTGCATTAGCTAGGACTTCTGGTAAAATGCTGAAAACCAGTGAGGGGACTTCTCTGCCTTGTTCCTGATCTAAGTGGGAAAGCGTTGAGTTTTTCACTATTAAATATGATATTAGGTGTAGGGCTTTTGTAGATAGGTTTTATCTTTATCAAGTTGAGGAAGCTCCCCTCTATTTCTAATTTGCTTGGTTTGATTGTGAATAGGTGCCGGATTTTGTCAAATGCTTTTTCTGCATCTACTGATATGATCATGTGGTTTTCTTCTTTAGCTTGTTGAGGTGATGAATTATTTATTTTCAAATGTTGAGACAGATTTGCATGCCCAGGATAAATCCTACTAGGTAATGGTGTATGGTTTTTTACATATTCTTGGATTTGATTTGCTAATATTTTTGAGGATTTTTTTTTAATCTATGTAAATGAGAGAATGGGCTGTAGTTTTCTTGTATGGCCTTTGTCTGGTTTTGGTATTAGGATAATGTTGGCCTCACAGAATTAATTAGGAAGGATTTCCTCTGTTCCTCTCTCTCTTTTTTTTAAGATTTTATTTATTTATTTGACAGAGAAAGCAGGCAAAGAGGCAAACAGAGAGAAAGGGGGAAGCAGACTCCCCGCTGAGTAGAGAGCCCAATGCAGGGCCTGACCCCAGGATCCCGAGACCACGACCCAAGCCAAAGGCAGAGGCTCAACCCACTGAGCCACCCAGGCGCCCCTGGCTGGTAGCTTTTTCTCGCAATACTTCAAATACTTCAATCCACTCTCTTCTTGCTTGTGTGGTTTCTGAGGAGCTGGATGAAATTCTTATCTTTGCTCCTCTAAAGGTAAAATCCATTTTTTCTCTGGCTTCTTCTAGGACTTTTCTATGTTTCCTGACTTCTAACAGTTTGGGTTCTTTCTTAGGGTTTCCAAGTCTCTGCCTACCTGTTCCTGCATGTTGTCTGCTCTATCCATGAGAGCCCTTTAGCATATCAGCCATAGTTGTTTTAACTCCTGGTAAGTCCAACATCCTTGCCACATCGGAATCTGCTTCTGATGCTTTCTCTGTCTCTTGAAACTGTGTTTTTTGCCTTTAGTATGTTTTGTCATTTTTTCTTGATAGTCAGACATGATGCACTGGTAAAAGGAACTGCGGTAAATGGGCCCTTCAGTCATACGATGGTAAGATGTGGGAGCAGGTGAAGCATTCTCCAGGCCCATGATTAGGTATCGGCAGTTTCTCAGTGAACCTTTACCTCAGTGAACTTCACATGCGCCTCTCTGTCCCATGTCCCCGCCCTCCTCCTTAGGTGGGACAGGACAGTTCTTGAACTGTCTGAAATGGGATATTCTCCTCCACCCAGGTCAGTTAGGCTCTAGGCTCTGCTGATACAGTTTCTCCCGAGAGCTAACTGGGAAGAACAGAATGTTCTGGCATTTTTCAAAAATGGTTCCCTTGCCCCTCCCCTGGCCAGAAGCACAAGGGGCTTTTCCTCTGAAATCCAATCCATTGTGAGGACCAAGATCCTGGAGGTAAAATTCCCCAAATTCCTGAAAGTGTGGAGACCCCTCCTCTGACTGGGTTCTCCTGGAGTTTTTAAACTCTCAGAGCTGTCCACACTGAGCCTCCAGCAATCTGTCAATCACAGTTCAGGTTTTCTGACTCCAGCACTGGCTCTGGGGGAAGCTTCTGCTCATGAATTTTTGCACTGGTGAGTTGTGATTCTCTGTACCCACCTGTCTGTCTCTCCCATGTGGGGGCAGCAGTTAGCCCTGTGGCCTCACTTACTTAAGGACAGATAAAATGTTATTGATTTTTCCAGCGTATTCCACCTTTTACTTGCTAGGACAGACTGGTGACTTATGAGCTCCTTACATGCCGGACTGGAAACTGGAAGTCATGATTTGCATTTCCACTCAAGCCAGTTTGAGGCGGGTTTCTGCTATTTGCAAGCAAAAGTATCCCACGGAGAATAGCAACACTCAGGTTGCACTTTCCCAGCCATTAGCTCTTTTAATAAGTCAAGGTCTAGAGATGGGATGTGATCACTAAAAGTTAAAGAAAAGGAGAAGAAACAGCCTGGGCCTCAGCTCAGAGATAAGCAATCCAATCCCTTTATTTTACAGGTAGAAACACAGGCCACTTTCTCATACATTGTTGGTGAAACTTTTATAAAAGATGACCTAACAACATCGATCACTTGTAAATGTACAGAGCCTTTGACCCAGCAATGCTAATTCTAGAAATAGAGCCTCCTCACACATGTGCACAAGTATGCTCACTGTGGCACTAGTTCTAAGAAGAACCAGGAACAATCCAAATGTCCAACAATAAGGAAAAGATTAAACTGATTCTGGTGTACATTGCAGTGGAGTGCTTCACGGTCAACAAAAAGGATGAGGTGCCTTTCTATGTACCCCACAGAAGTTCTCCAAGACATGGTGTTCAATTAAAAAAAAGAAAAAAAAAAGTAGGATTCCTAAGAACACGGAGAGTATGATCTCATTTATGTAAAAGACAAAGGGAGGAACCGGTGCACATGCGCATGTACACATAGAGGAATGCAATACACAGACAGAGGACTTGAAAGGCTGTACACGCCACCATCCAATAGGCGATGTTCACGTTTCGTTTTGTGTCTTTCTGCACCGCAGCAATGCACTACGAATGCGTCTAAGTAATTCTTGGCCAATGAACCCACAAACAAACAAAAGCCAGGGCACAGGCAGGGACCCACAACATGGCAGAGGAAGATCTGGTCCAGAACTCAGACCTCCTGATTCCTACCCTGGACTCCCTCCTCTACTATCTCTGAGTGTCCATTGCCGTTTCCTTTACTCACAGTGGCCACTATTTATCTTGGAATCAGGTCACTGCAACCCCAGGAGGTACAGACTACCCTCATGCACATTTTCTAGATGGGAAGACTGAGGCTCCAGGAGATGTTCCTATATTTGTAGCCCTTGGTCTACTCTACAGAGAAGGACCTTTGTACTCCTGCTTGTGGTCCCTCATACCCAGAAGCCATTCAGGAAATGCCAAATGACCTAAAAGAACTGACCTGATACTCCTCCTCGGTAAGGCCCTCAGCCAGGGCGAGCTGGCGCAGCTGGTCGGGGTCCTGGGCGCGGAATAGGCGACTGAGCAGGGCATAGATGTAGGGGGCCTCAGGGGAGGTCTGCAACAGTACTGCCAGGCCTCCATACCAGGCAGCCCGTGACAGATGGTGGGCATAGAGGCGCTCTGTGGGCGACAGCAGGCGGAAGGCCTCCCGGCAGTCCAGGCTAAACACACCGATGTCATTGGGCAGGATGTACTGGGCGTCCGCCATGGGCCCTGCTGAGAACCATCACCATCATCACAGCCATCATTTACCACATACTGACTACACACCTAGCTAAGCACTCTCATGGTCTCATTTAATCCTTCCTCAAACCCATTCGCAGATATGTTAACTGAGGCTCAGAGGTTGGGCAACACACGCAAATATATTACAAAATACACCGGTAGGTCATATTTGGCCTCGGGCCCTTAACCTTAAAGACTGAATTAAACTACCTAGTATTACCAATGGGGAAACCGAGGCCCAGAGAGGCTAGGAGCTTTGCCTACTAACACAAAGGGAGAGGTCAGAAGCAGAGACCTGAATCTCTAGACTCCCAGCCCAGGGCCCTCAGGCGCCCCTACTCCTTCCCTGACTTCTTAGCCTCCTCTTCAGAATTCTCCCATAAGTTCTTCAATTTCACCCAGCACTGTGGTGGCAAGGGTAGAGTTCCAGGCCACCAGCTGGAAAATCCAGGTTCCAAACCTGATTCAGCCCTTAGCTCCTAAAACCAAGTCGGTTGTTTCACTTTTCTGTGCCTCAGTTTCCACCTCTATAAAATGGGGGCGCTCACCAGGAGGGTGTGCAATCTGTCTCACTCTCATCCTTCTAAACACCTTTTCTTTGGCCCTCCATCCTCCAACCCTCTCCCTGTGCTTGGCCAGGGGAACTACAGAGCCACGTTAGTTCGGAGCTGGAAGAAAACTCATTTTACAGGCAATGAGACTGAGGCTTAGAGAGACCACGCGACTTACCGAAGTCTCACAATCCCGTTGGGACACGGGATCTCCCAACCCAGGACATTCTCCACACCGCCCTCCCCTCCCGGGACTGAGAGTCCAGCCTCCCCCACCGCTCCGGATGCCCCGCCCCAACAGCACAACCCTCGGGGTTAACTCTTTGCTGCCCGGAGGGTTTCTTGGCCTCGGGGCCGCGGTGAATGTGGAAGGGGTACTGGATGGAAGGCAGAAAAGGAATAATCCTGCCTTCGGTCCAGGATCGCCCTGTCCCCCGAGAATGACGCATTGTGACCCCGAAACCCGGGCGCCGGTCCTCACCTGCAGCAGCCGCTCTCATCGAAAACTCACTTCCTGCTTCCGGCTCCCCCATTCATTGGGGCTCCGCGAACTCCGCCCCCCGCGGCCAATCGTCGGGCTTCGGGGCCTGGATGGGCGTCAGCTCCGGCCAATAGGCGCCCCTCGGCGCGCTCCGCCCGCCTGCCGCTCTCCGCTCCCGGGCCCTACTGGGTCGCGTGCAGCATGGCCCCAGCGGCCTTGGCCTTTGTCCGCGAGGGTGCTGGCGCTGCGGCCAGGAACCGGAGTGGCCGGCCTGGCCGCGGCCTAGTCCCGGCAGACCGGGCTGACAAGGTCGCTTCGAGTCTGGGCGGGGGGACATGGGTGTCATGTACGGAGCAGCGGAGACTTCCCTCACAGAGCCCCAGCGCCGCCCTCCTTTGGGTCCCGGGACCTCAGTTTTGCAGGTGGGAACCTGCGCTCGGGAAGTGATGTGACTCTCCCTCCCTCACTGGATTCGAGAGTCAGGGGGTGGAGACTCTTAGGACACTGGGAACCTACAAGGTCAGCTGCCGATGAGCCGAGGCGATCACACCCCTGCGGGGACAAGTGCTTCACTGCACCGCCATCGATTCGCTAGGGCTTGGAAGGCAGCCACTAAACGTCTCTGAGCCGGTTTCCTCAGCACAAGGACGCGAGGGGCCTGGAGCTTGTTGGTGCTCGCGCGATGCCTGATGGAAGGGAGAGCGGCCTGTGACCCCAAAAGGCGGCCCAGGACCGAGCTGGGCCTGAGGTCCAGCTTTGCACGTCTGCATTGACTCACAAGAGGACAACCTGGTTCGGGCATGGCCTGTCCGAGCGTTGGCGCCAGGCCTGGGCTCAGTGGGGAACATTGTGAGGGGCCTGGGTCAGCGTGGGCGGAGCCAGGTCATCTAGGTCAAATCCCGCCACCATCATCTACTGGCTGTGTAGCCTTGGGGGGGACACTTTACCTCTCTTAGTCTTGGCTTCCTCAGCCAGAAAACCCAGCTAACAATTGCCTCCACTCCCAACGATGCTATAGCTGGGAGTAAACTGATGACTAGGCAGTCTGCTCCCTAGTGTTGTGCCCGTAGGGGCTGGCTCCGATGAGGACTATCATCACCGAGAAAAGCTCAATAAATTCTCTATGTCCTTAGGAAGGTCACCCCTCTTCTTCCCTGTGCCTCAATTTTTATTGTCTTTAAAATGGGTATACTCCCCTGACTTGGGTGAATTTGAGCGCCGCACCAGTAAAGGAGGTGGCGCTCTCTAGCCATCAACGGGCTGCTCAGGCTCTCAGAGACTCAAGATCTCAGGACTCCTGGGACCCTCAAAGAAGCCACATTTTTATGTTCACAGTTAACACACAAGGTCCTATGCTACCAGCTTAACATGGAGGCTATTTCATTCTTGTAAAAACCCTGATAGGATAGTACCATTTTACCCATTGTAGGAGATGGAGAAACTGGGGCTATTAGTTTCATTGACTTCCTTGAGGCCACCCAGGCTGTCCCTGAACTGGAGTCTAGCCTTCCTGAGAACTTCCACCACGCTGTCTCCTCCACTGGCCCCAGTACGCACACATGCATAATCACACAGAGAAATCCACTCACTGGAGCCTCGGCCATCCCTAGCCTTGGTTCTTCCCCATGGACATGCAGGAAGGGCAGGTGAGGAATGAACATTAAATACCTGCTGTGTTACAGGTGCTCTCAGTACATTCACAGCCATCTGGTCATATAGGAATTGCTACTCCATTTAAAAGGTGAGGAGACTGACGCTCCAAGAGCTGGAAAGGGGCAGAGGTGGGCCAAGATCAAGTTCTCCCTGGGGCGGCACCATGCTCTGTGCTTCTCTCTTCTCTCCTTACTGGAAACAGGATCAGAACATCCCTTACCTGGTTCCCAATAGGGCCAGAATAGAGAACTGGATTATCAGTGTTTTGTGTGTGCATGTAGGGCTTGCAATATTCCCACAGTTGCTTGAGTCTCCCCATCTGGGCTCCCTCACTGTGGTATGTGGGGCCCCGGGAGCAGGAATCTCATCAGATCCCCTTTTCACCACCCTCAGGAGCCCTCTGTCCTCTGGAGAGCCCGGGTCTGGTCTCTGTGGCCCCCACCAGCTGTGCGGCCTGCAGCAGGCCCTCCCCTTGGAATCTATAGTAAGGCTCTGGCGGCTGTCTTCAACTGGGGATGATGGCCAGGGGGCCTATACTTAGCAGCTTCTTTTCCAGATTTTTTTATATTTCCAGAATCTCCATTTACCAGTCTCCCTAGCTTGCTCCCCCCAGGAATGGTCTAAGAGCAACCCCAGCAGCACAGCGACCCTGCCTTGGTTCTCAGGGAGAGGTGCTGCTTAGCCAAGATGAGTCAGGGTCCAGTTCCGTCTTGGTCTCCATGGCAACCAAGGGCCACCAGGCCCCAGCCCAATGTCCTCACCCCTCATTTCTCTTTTCTGCCCCTCCAGACCCAGCTCCTTTGTGGGTCAAGCATATTCTCTGCCACACATTTGCACACTCTGCGCCGGTGACCAGGGCTGCCTGCCCCTCCCCTCCCACCCCCATCCAAGGAAAGCAGCCCAGGGTGATGGAGAAGGCCAGGCTGAGGCCAGGCTGAGGCCAGGCTGAGGCCAGGCAGGCAGTCACGGATCTGGGTCCTGGCTTGGCCACTTTCTAGCTGTCGGACTTGGCACCTGTGCCTTAATCTCCCTGTAAACAGAAACGGTAACCCCTCCCCGCCCCCACCCTGCTACTGTGAGCATTAAATAGCAAAACCTTCTGGTTAGTTAATAGATAGTTATTAGCAGCAGCAGCACAGTGAAGGGCACGGTGGGCACTTGGTAATAGTGGCCCTTCTGTCACAGCCAGCACTCCAGGACTCCGAGTCCCCTCCCCGCCCCCGGCTCCTGACTGTCCACAAATGAGGTTCCAAAGCCTCCATCCAGCATCTTCCCCGTCAGGGCAGCCCCAACCTCTTGCTCCAGCCCTCTTTCTGCCCCCTCTGCAGCCCCTTCTCCAGCCCCTCACTCAGGTCCCTGCTTCCTGACACCCTCGCCTGTGCTCAGCTACCCGCTGCCCAGAGCACCCTCCCCTTCCTGTAGGGAGTTCCCACGCGAGCCTCCCTCACTCTCCCGCCTGCTTGGGAGACCAGCTCTACAGCCCTTGATGATTCTCTGATCCTGGTGCCCAGGAAACCGTGCACCAGGTAATACCCGATTCGGTAATCGGGTCTGTCGTCCACTAGACTGTGCCTTCCACCGGGCAGGGAACCAAGTCTGATCGTCTCTGTGTCCCCAGATCCCACGTGGCATGGAGTCCAGCCTTCAGTGGGTACCAGCAGATGCAGGCCCCGGCCTGCTGCCCACCCCTCACTCATGCAGGGGCTGGTGGCACCACGCGCACCCCGGACACGCGGGATCTGTGAGGGCAGGCTGAGCAGCGAGATTTATAGAGGAACCCAGGGCAGCAGCGGGGTGAGTATCTGGGGCTGGGTCGGCAGGCTCAGGGCACGGCCAGCCTAAGCTGGGGGTCAGGAACCCACGGCCCCTTCACGCCCCCAGGGACACAGTGTAGGCGGCATGATGCGGGACACACCAGGAAGGGCCAGGCATAGGGATGGGCTTCCCTCCATCAGCCCGGGACAGAGCTGGTGCTGAGGGCCCCGTCATTCCGACTGGGGTAGGGGTTTCAGGGACCAGAGTTAAGAGGGGAGGAGCATAGCCCATCCATCCAACATGTCCATCTGGTGTGGCTATGTGCCAGCGGGTAGAGTCCCACATGCAGAGCTCCCTCTGGGCTGCAGGAGGTGGGGGATCTAGGTGGGCAGGTGGGCGTGGCAGCCGGGACCCTGGGGGAGCCTAGTCCAGCGGCCCCTGGAAAATGAGGCGGACGCAGCCATGCTCGCCGGTGAGCCAGGCCCCACAAAAGGGGCAGGCAGCATGGAAAGCGTGGGTGCCGTGGGGCAGCGGCGTCTGGGCCCAGTAGCGGGCAGTCTTCTCCGAACACACATGGCCGCAGGGTGCAAAGGCATGGCTCGGTGGCCCGGGGTCCAGACAGAGGCCTGCCTCCTGGCCAAGCCACAGGGGGACGTAGGGCCCCACGAGGCGACAGAGAGGACACTCGCGCTCCTGGGGGCCCCGCTCTCTCCTGCAGCCCCAGCCGTGGTAGCCATGGACATGGCCACACCGGACGTAGACCCAGGGCTGCTGCTTGTCGGGTGCTGTGCGGCCCCGGGCCGGACTCGGGAAGGCCAGGGTGCTGAGGCCCACGGGGCACTGGGGCCGTGCCGCATTCGCCTCCTGCCGCTGGGCCTCCAGCTGCTTCAGCGTAGGGGCCCTCAGCAGCCCCGCCGGCGTGCGCCACAGCAGAGTGGCCCCACACAGGTCAATGAGGGAGCCGTCCTGCAGCACGTTGGACTCATTTTCCACCTGCCAGAGACAGCAGAAGGGCCTTACTGCTCAAGAGGCCGCTCAACCCCTGGCCGTTGGGCGGCCATCCCCTCAGCCAAGCCACCTGTCTATCCCACCAAGCCTCCCTGGAGAACACACCCTGCACAGGGGGGCCAGTTAGGCCAGAGGAGACGGCAGGGCTGGGGCAGATGAGCGGCGAGGATGGAGGCAGACGAGCCAGGAGGGCTGAGAAGCCACACAGGAGGGCAAGTCAAAGTCTCCAGGCATGCATTGTCCCTCACAGTGGGACAGGGACTTAGTCATGTCATCGGTCAAATCAGGAGATCTGGACCAAAATGAGGTTTCCCCCCAGGCTCTCTCCTAAGGGCACAAGTGGGAAACTCTTCTATCTGAAACCTGGGGACTCGGCCCAAGGCCGCTGTCCTCATGGCTGTGGCTAAAAACAAGGACTCTAGAGCTAGCCGGTCTGGGTGTGAATTCTGGCTTCGCTGTCTATAACTCGGCATCCCTGGTCGAGTAACTCAACCTCTCTGCGTCTTAATTTCCTTATCCTCAGGCTGGATGCTACTTCTCATACTTCCCGTTATCTCAAGTGGTTCTCACGAATCAATCACTGTAAACGCTTGGAACGGAACCTGGAACGTCGTGGGTACCCCGCAAGCGGGTGCTAGTGAAATTCACGTGCACAGCGTTTTTAAAAGTAACGTTTCCCCAGATCTCCCGGTAGAACTGATGCTCTGGAAAGAGAAGCCCTGCTCTTCCCTGAGATTTCTCCTCCGCGGGCCCGATGTGCTCACACGCTGAAGAGCTCTGCATCATGGCCCATTTGACGAGCTTGGCCCCATGACCTTGGGCTGGCCCCTACCTCTCTCTAGGACTCTCGCAGCTCTGAACCTGGGTTCTCTAATCTGTGCCATGTGGAGCCTTCACTGTCCCCTCAGTCAGAACTCCTCTAAGGGCCCTTCCGGCGAGGCGAGGATAATAAGGCTAAATCCGTCTGAACGTGAGAGACACCTTACAGACTGCCAATACTTTAGGCTATAATCCGCTCACACCTGGGCCAAGTGTCATCCTCGTAAGAGGCTGTGATTCCTCCAACTGCAGCCTCCCTAAAGCCACCGGGAACTGCAGCATTCACGTCTGCTCTAAACACGCCACCCCACGGGCCTCCGGCAGCACGTGGGCTACGTTCTGGAGACTCTGGTCTGGCCCTTTCTGTGGGGCAAGTGGTACAAGACCCCTAGATGGAGCCTGTTGGGGCTCCTTTGGGGAGGAGGGGAGGAGATCAGGGGGAAGGATCCGGCAGGGATGAGGGGAGAAGGTGGGCAGGGAGCAGGCCACCTACCAGTTTCCCTCGCTGCTGTGCAGAGCGGCTGTCCCTCAGAGTGTACACGTTCCCACAGACAGATATCTCCCTCCAGACACCCGGGGCTGAGTCCTCCGAGAAGCCGCCTGCTGGGTGCATCACCAGGACCCCATTGGTGGTTAAGCCGTCCATCAGGCCGTCGGGGGTCCGCCACTTGGCCGCCCGCTCCTGAGACCACACGTGGATCAGATCCTATTTCCGAGTGCCCCCCCCCCACCGCAGCCAGCTGTGAGCCAGGGATGCTGCCCTTCTACCCTCACGGTCAGAGGCGACCCAGAGAGGACTGGAACGGACACTGCACAGCCAGAACTCTCGGAGCCTCTCAGTGCTCATTTGTTAAGTGGCATCGCTGGTCCCAGCACAGGTCCTGGTTAGGATGGGTGCCGGCTGGCCCATCACCCCAGGGCGCTGCCCCTCCCTACCCGACCCTTCTGCTCACTCTCAGATGACGTCCCAGTCCCTGCCTGGGGGGCTCACTCACTCCAAGGAAGATGTTGCTGGAGGCATCGAAGCCAGCGGCATAGATGCGGGCAGTATAGGGCGGCCGGCGGTCACACAGGATGCGGCAGGCGTAGCGGGAGATGGTGCTCTGGGCTGAGGGGCCCTCGGCAGCCCCTCCCCCGGGGGATGTGTCTGTTACCACAAAGTCGATCATGTTCTCCGTGGAGCGGCCGATCTGTGACGAAGCGGGGAGCAAGCCCAGAGAGGCTATGTGTGCAGGTCAATCCCAAGGGCTTCCCCCAGCCTCCGCCAGCCCGGGGTTCCCAGCAGCTGCTCTGTAGGCAGGGTCACCAAACAACACGGAGGGAGCAGTACCATCCCAGCTCCCCGGGCCCTCTGGGCTCTCTGCTGGCATCTCCATATCCAGTCACTCGGGTCTGGGGCTTCTCTGTCTCCCCTACTCAATAAACATGAGTTGATTTTTTTTCTTTTTTTGAATGATCAGTGGAAAGGTGACACCCAGTCTGGGAGTGCATTTTTTGTAGGTACTAGATACCAAGCCCCGCGCTTCACGTGCAGTATCTCCGCTGATCTGCCTGATAGTCCATGGAGCGGTATGTTATGGGCCCACTGCAGAGAGGAGGAAACTGAGGCCCAGAGCAAGTGAGTGACTCTTGCCCAAAGTCACCCAGCTGGTAAGTGATGGAGCTGGGATCTGACCCAGGCAGTATGATTCTCATGCCACACTCTGAACCCCTAAGCTGCATGGCCTCCTGTGGCCTGGGTGTCTGGTCTTGGGTTTTTAAAATTTTGATGCGGCCACTGATTTGCTGTGTGACTCCAGGAAGTCAACAGCCCTCCCTGGACATCCTGCTTCTTCATCTGGAGCATAGTCGACTGTACTGGGGGCCCCCAGAGCAACTTCACCACGGCCTTGGTCTTCCAGGTTCACCCTGGAACGCCCGCAGAGCTGGACCTCGAGGCCTGGTGGCTCAGTGACCAAGAGGCAGGCAGAGGGGCCTGAGCGTACCTGGAACATGTCCGTGTCGCTGTCATGTGTGTACTCGACGATGACTGAGTGGCTCCGGGACAGCGTGTACGAGATGCTGTGCTGGCCGCGGTTACTCAGTGCCTGGTGGGGAGAAAGGAGAAGTCATTTCCCAGGGCATGTGGCCAGAAGAAGTGTAAGCCTTGGAGCCAGAGGCTAGAACCCAAGGCCCGCCGGCCAATCCCAGCGAGAGGCCTGCTCTACCCTCACCAAGGCAGTGCCGTGTGGCCGGCATTATATGCAAGTTACCTTACTTGACCCCTACGGCCACCCCAAGAAGGAGGCATCATTATCATTCCCATTTTACAGCAGAGGGAACTGCAGCTCAGAGAGGAGAAGAAACTGGCCTAAAGACACACAGTTAGACACAGGAGAGCTAGTATCTTAACCCAAGTGCTCTGAAGCCAAAGGCATTTCCTTTGCCATTGCTGTGTGACTGTCATGTCCCTCCTCTGAGCCGTGGCTGCCTCAAAATGATGCTGACCATTTCCATTCAACGGCTGGGGTCTGGTCATCCAAGAAACATTTTGTGAACTGTAACTACAGTGCACTACAAGGGATCCCTCCCCCACACCATTTCTCTGGCAGCCCAAGGCCGCAAGTGAGTGAAGACACAAGGGGGCTCCCCTGCTCCAGTGCGGTCGCGTGTGGGTAGGACCCGGAAGGCCGAAGACCTGGGACTTGGGCAAGGAGCACAGGACCTCTGTCCAGGTCCGCTGGGACAAGCTGCTTGCCTTGGAGACGAGCGGTGTGGAGATGTGGTGCATGACGTCGGGCTTCACGCCATTGGCATGGGGCCGGCGGCTCAGCGCCAGGCGGCTTCTCCGGCGGCCCTTGTCCCCACTTGCCAGACACCCGTTGTAGCTGTGGGTGTAGGGGGTTAAAAAGAAGGGGTTGCCGGGAGAAAGAAAGAGAGAGAGAGAGAGAGAGAGAGAGAGAAAGTGAGCCCCTGAGAGATTTGGAGGAACTGCCAACTTCTGGGCAGTTTACCTTCATAAACAAACTCTATAACCAGCGGAAACTAGGAGACCATACCCTACCAGTCTGCGTTTGGGGAGTAGGATGAGGGGCAGAATATCTTCAAAAAGCCTTTCATTCAATTATCCAGTGTTTCCTGGACACCTGACTGGTCAGCTGCTGGGTGCTGGGTGGGCACACCGCAGGTCAGTTCTGTCCCCTTGGTGGCAGGGAAGGGGTGTCCTGAGCTTTTCAAGGAAGCTGGGCACGAACTGTACCACAAGCCCAGAGGCAGGAGAAGGGAATTCTCAAATCAGGTTTCAGAGAGTAGGCCTTGAAGAACTGGAAAGGATTCACCTTTACCACAAACTTTCGTTTACGATACCACAAGTACGAATGGAAACCAGAATGAAAGAAACAGACAGACCCACAATGCCACCAGCTCCATATATCCATACATGTCCAATTACTACCTTCCTTCCAGCTTTTATCCAGAGGGAGTGACTGTGGAAGGCAAAGATGGGGTGAGTCACAGCCTTGATCACTGCCATGGACTGGAGCCTCCTGTGTTCCTGGAGTTTCACATTATTAATTACCTAATGGAATCTGTGCAATGTCCTGCCAGGCATCTTTCTTCCCATTTTACAGATAAGGAAAATTGAGGCTCAGGGAGGTAAATTGACCTGCCTGAGGTCCCAGGCTAGTAAGTGAAAAAGTCAGAGATTTGAACTCAGGTCTGTCTGACTCTGGCCTCTCTTACAGAAGCCCTTCCAGAGGGAAGGCTTGCCCCAAGCGAAGGGCCTGAGACTGGCAGGGTTTGGTGAGATCAGGGAGTGGTGACTTGGGTGGTGAGCTGAAGTAGAGGCAGATGAAGCTGGGGGAAGGGCCTTGAACACCAAGCTTAGGAGTCTGGACTTTATTCTGTGAGACTAGGGAGCTACAGAAGGTTTTGGAGCTAGGAGTGCCAGGATGAAGAGGTGCCAAATACAGACAAAGACCATTTGATTCAGAGTTTTCTTGTGAGCTTGTTAAAATGTAGATTCCCTGGCTCTACCCATGGAGACTCTGATTCTGTAGGTTTGGGATGGGACTGTCAGGGGGTCTTTTCAGTGTGCTCTCCAGGTGCCTCTATCCAGCGTGGGGCTTCATTGTTCTAGCAAGCATTAACCGCAGCGAAGAGGGCCTCTACCCTTAGGTCTACAGCCTCCCTCATCAGTGGCCTCGCCCTCAGATGAAAGTCTGCCCTTCCTTTGGGACACCCAGCAGCTGTTTTTCTCATGCAAGCAGCCCTGACAGAGGCAAAATCACTTTTGCCCTCGTAAACTCTTCCCACTTACGGGGTGTGGGCCAGTTCTGGACACAGGCTCGGGACTCAGATGGGCCTGGCTTCAATCCTGGCTCTTCCACTTATCACATAACCTCTGTAAAATGGTGCTAATTAATCAGGACCTACCTCGCAGGTTCATTGTGAAAACTAAATGAGATAAAGCCTTTGAAAATGCTTGGCGCAGAGTCTGGCATATACAGATTGCAAGCCCTTGATAAATGTTAACTTATTAGGAAAAAGCACATGACGTGTACATGTCAGCAAACAGTAGCCACTATTATTTCTAAATAATCATAACGATAGCAGAGCTCATCAATATCTTCTTCCGTGCAGATGGCAGAGAGAGAGGCCAAAAGGAAGTGTGGATGGGGGAGGAAGAAGAGGGATCTGCGCCTGGGGGCAGCGCTAAGTGGGTGGTGCAAGGATTCTGGTCAGGGGGAGACCAGGAAGGGAATGAGGTCTACCCAGCCACCAGCTCACATCGCTTCCCTCCTCCTGGCCTCGGTTTTCTCATCTGTAGCATGAGGGTCAGCTGTGGCTTAGTCAAAGTGCACTCGACCTGGAGTGAGAAAGACCTAGGTCCGAATCCCAGCCCTGCCACTTACCAGCTGTGTGCCCTTGGACCAGTCACTTCCCCTCTCTGAGCCTCGGTTTCCTCACCTCCTTCCTCACAGCATCTTTGTGAAGATTGAAATGAAATAATGTCCATGAAAGGGCTTGGCACAAGCCTGCCTCCCAGAACACCTGATATGTGCCAGGCACTGTCCTACGTGCTTTACAGAAATCACCTCCTTCATTCCTCTGACAACCCTCTGAGGTATCATTATCATCCCTACTTGTAAGATGGGGAAATGGAGGCACAATGAAGTTAAGCAACTTGCAGAAGCAGGATTTGAACCAAGCATTTTTGCTGGAGAACCAGAGTTCTTCACGCCAGCCTACATCTGCTAGGTGCTTTTGAAAGGCAGATGGTGCTGCTTTTTTTCTGATCAGAAACTTAGGTGGGTAGTAAGAGATTTCTCAGTAATTTATAAAAAATGGGAAGATAAAATAACAAGAATAGAGGTGGGTTTGATCAACTCTGTCTCTCAGTTGGGAAGGTGAGGAGGGACGAACAGCAGAAGGTCATACGTGGGGAGAGCTGGGGCCCTTGGTCTGTTGCCCTGGGGGTGCCTGGTGCCCTGCCCCACCTGGACCAGGGTCACTCACCCCAGGACGATGAGTTCGCCATATTTGATGGGCTCCTCGCCTGGCTGTGCATCTTCACCAGGAGAAGAGAGGACACAAGAGCCCTGGGTCCCTGGATGCCGAAGGTCTGAGGCTCGGGGAGACCCCACTTCAGGGTTTCCTTCTAGCACCATTCTGGGCAGAGTGGGAGAGGAGAAAAAGAATTTTGCAACCTCCCATCCCAACCCCCCCTCAATGCCAGCCCAGGCCTGCTGCAGGGCCACCTAGGCTAAGTGACCTTTCACCACCTCTGTTGCTATGGCAACTGCTCCACCTCTGCCTCCTTTAAACTGTCCGGGGGTTGCCAGGATACCGGGGAAGGGAACCAGGTGGGATGGAACCAAGGGGAGAGGGCGCCCCATTCAGAGAGTCAGGATCTTTGGTGGGGCCATAGGGGTGGACCAACATGGGGTGGCCAGAGGCTTCTTTTTGGCCAGGACACCAGTCTGGGATCTGCTTGGAAGAGGGACACCTCAGGAGTTGGAAGACCCTTATTCCTCATCTTAGACTTAGTTGCTGGGTTGGCTCTTGGCCCAGTGGCCTCTGAGTAACCCTTCTGTGGGGTCTTTGGAATCTATCTATCCATCTTAATCATTCAGCCCCTTTGCAGGTCTAGGCCTCTTGTCTGTCTGTCTTTTTTCTCAATGACTCTCTGCCCTCCTGGGCTGTCCTTTTTCCGCCGTCTCTCTTCCCACCCTCCTCCCCATCTCCGTCTGTCTGGTCACCTTCCTCTCCCCATCCGTCTGCCTCAGTCTCCCCACCTTGGCCTCACCGGGCGGGCAGGCCTCTGGACCCCTCCCGGGTGCGCGCCCCCTCCCTCCCTCAGGTGTCTGTCTGCAGTCCCAGGGCCGCCCGGGTCTCTGGAGGCCTGTGGGGGCGGCGCTCCCCCCTCTAGCTAGGGCTGCAGCAGAGCCCGTCTCCGCAGGAAGCCTGTTTGGAAAACATCCCCGCGCAGGAGGGACTGCGCCGGGGCAGGCCCGCGCCCCGCGCTGGGGGCAGGCACAATGACGGCCCAGCGCATACGCAGATACACACCCGGCGGCCCCTCGCCACAAACACGCGCGCGCACGCACACAGTCCCGCACACCCCGAGCCCCGCAGGCAGTGCCCGGACGGGGGCAGAGCCCACCCGGGATCCGAGAGCGCGCAAACAGCACCCCGGCGGCCGCCCTCGGACCCACTCCCCCTGCCGCCCCCAGACTCGCAAACACGCCCCCCGCGCCCGCCGAAGCCCGCCCGGCGCAGCCCCCGCCCCCTCCGCCCCGGCGGTCTCACCTGGCCGCGCTCCCGGTCCCGCTCGGCGCCTCTCCCTTCGCGCCTCGCCCCTGCTCGGCCCCGGGGCCGCTGCGGCGGGATGGGCCCGGCCCGCGGCGGCTCCGCGCTGCCTCGTCACGGGGACACCCGGGGCCGGGGGAGGGGGCGAACGCAAACCGCCACACTCCGCCCCCTGTCCCGATGCCCCGCCCCGTTGGGCCCGCCCCCAGGAGCCCCGCCCCACCAGAGACCCCGCCCCTTGCGGCGAGCCATAACGCTGGTCTACAGAGCCCCGCCCCTCTGTGGAGGCCACGCCCCCTCCCTCACCCCGCCCCAGGCTCTGGGAAGCCCGGCCCACCACTCTGTGTCAGGAACTCCCTAACCAGTCTTCACTGGTTCGGGGACTCCCCGGTATCTTTGAGATCCATCCCCGGGTTCTGGCTCCCCAGACCCCGCCCTCATTTCTGGGGACTTACGGGTTCTCCCAGAGACACGGGCACCCCCTCCCCCACCGCAAGCCGGACACTTCGCCCTGGGCGCGAGACCCCTTTTCCCACCTTTGGCTGCGGGACTCCACCTCCTGCCCAAGATCCCGCCTCCCGAATGAGAACGCGTGGAATTAGAGAGAAGCGAGGGCTGGAAGGAAAGAAGGAAAATACTAGAGGAATCGGAGGAGGGGGTTGTCCGTTAGCAGGAAGGACGAGGAAGAATGCTGCTAGTGACGACTTGAAGACCTGTCTTCAGCCTAGCTCAGCCACTTTCTCGCGGGGTGACCTCTGCCCGGCTCTGGACCCGGGGTGTCCGGGAACACCTCCCTCCTTCCCTCTAGCACGCACACACTACCGGAGAAGCCAAAAAGGGGATGGAGACCTTGCGGAGCACGCAGCTCCTTCCGGGCCTGCAAGAGATCTATGGGTCTATGCCAGGTGCCATTTCTGTCCTTTGAGCGCAATAAGACTTAATTTCTGGGAGGCAGGCACGATAATCCCCCATTTTACAGATGAGAAAACAGAGTTGTACAAACTTAACTTGGAACGTGGTTATCTTCCTAGAAAGGGACCAGGAGTAGATCTCAGCTGTGTGACTCCAAAATCTGGACTCTTAACTTCTATACCTTGTTGTTATGATGAGGAATGGCAGGATGGAGTTCAGAGGTACAGAGCAGGAGAGACCCAGAAATGCATCAGATAAGATCCCTACAGCACATTATTTCTCAGTATGTTTAGAACCATAACCAAGAGCTGGGGGAAGCCCACAGGGTAGACCCTTAAATACTCTCTAGAGTATTTATTGAGGAAATCAAGGAAGGCTGTACAGAGGAGGTGTCCTTTGGCTCCAGTCATGAAGGAGAAGTGAAAGTTTGTCCATACATTCCTGAAAGAGAGCATTCTTCCTCGTCTCCCCCCACCGTGTTGCTTGTGAAGCAACTGTCTCCTGGACACCCCCCCCCCGGGCCCCACCACATCCACACACCCCACACCCCACACATCCACACACCCCACTAACTCCCCCACCTAAAAATAGTCCATGATGCCAACTGCTTTGCCAACTGTTTGGGGGGCCCAGCAGCCAGATGAAACAAGAAGGCAGCTAGCAGCACGTCCTTTAGGGACAAAGACACTCATTAATCAAAGAGAGGCTAGGCTCCCTGAGAGGCCACCACTGAGGAGGCCGGACGGCTGGGCTGTCAGCAGCAGATCTTACAAATCCTGCATCACAGGAGAGCTGCCATCTCTGAATGCCTGCTATGTGCCCACCTCCATGCCACGTACATACAGCCACCATGGGACACGGGGACAGTGGGACAGTCTCACTCCTCTTCGCATTCCCAGCTTCCAGCACATTGCCTACCAGAACAGGCCCTCAGTAAACGTGTGCTCAATAACTACTAGAATCTCCAGTTTACAGATGAGGAAACTGAGGCTCGGGGAACAGGGGAAGAGATACTTGCCCCAGGTCACACACTCATGCAAGCACATAGCTGAGCCCCAGGGCTACCATCTGACAGCAGACTGCAGGGAGGAAGGACTGAGAGAGATTCCAGGGCACTGCAGGAGGCAGAGATTTCTCCTGTGGTACAGTGTACCTGGGACCAGAGCTGCATGGTGAGCACAGCCAGACCACAAAAGGCCTCCTGAAGCCTGGGGTGAGCCTGCATTGTCCAGGTGGGAGAGAGGAAGGGAGTGTTGGGACACCACCAACAGACACAAGTGTCCAAGTTCCAGCCTTGACTTCTGGCTCTGTCTTAAGAACTCCAGCTTCTGGGACACCTGGGCAGCTCAGTGGGTTAAAGCCTCTGCCTTCAGCTCAGGTCATGGTCCCAGGGTCCTGGGATCGAAGCCCATATCGGGCTCTCTGCTCCATGGGGAGCCTGCTTCCTCCTCTCTCTCTGCCTGCCTCTCTGCCTGTTTGTGATCTCTGTCTGTCAAATAAATTAAAAAAAATATTTTAAAAAAAGAACTCCAACTTCTTAATCTCTCCAGACCTCATGTTCCTTATTTATAAAATGGGAATAATAATAGTACCTGCCTATCATGGGGTACAAATTTGCACTATTGTTCTCTATTTCTTTAATTCTTGGGTCCAAGTGTCTGAAGACAAGTGGCTGGCATTAAGTTTGGAAGAAAATTTGTGTATGTACTTCAGAAAAGATGTTGAAGAAAAACCAACAACAAGGAACTCTCTGGGCTAAGAGATCTGGAGAGAAGGAAGGGCTAAGATGGTGGGCTGTACCTCTGAGACCCTTGTAAGTGAGAATGGGGGCTGGGGAAAAGAATGAACCCTGAGGTCAATTCGGGGATCCAAACCCTATCCCTTTAAAGAGACCAAATTTGATTGGATCAGTTTATGGAGAAATTTATGTCCCAGGACATTGTTGAAAACAATAGAAGACTTGGCTAGCATTGAGTGGAGTTTAACCGCTGGGTGTGGCCAGGGAAAGAGTCAGTCAAGGAGAGCGCTGCCCAAACCACTGTCATCCCAGGGTGACGGTGGGCACACCCAAGGCTGCACTTCCTCAGGATCAAGACAGGCTTTATATTTAGACTGGGAAGTGGGGGAGTTAGGGGGAGATAGACTTCACTAAAATAACCCAGCCAGGGGTGCCTGGATGGCTCAGTGGGTTAAAAGCTCTGCCTTCGGCTCAGATCATGATCCTGGGGTCCTGGGATCGAGCCCCATATCAGGATCCCTGCTCTGCAGGGAGACTGCATACCCCCAACCCCCGCCTCTGCTTGCTTCTCTGCCTACTTGTGGTCTCTCTGTCAAATTAAAAAAAAAAAATCTTTAAAATAACCCAGCCAGGGGTGCCTGGGTGGCTCAGTGGGTTAAGCCTCTGCCTTTGGCTCAGGTCATGGTCTCAGGGTCCTGGGATCAAGCCCAGCATTAGGCTCTCTGCTCAGCAGGGGGCCTGCTCCCCCCCCCACTTTGCCTGCCTCTCTGCTTACTTGTGATCTCTCTCTCTGTGTGTCAAATAAATAAATAAAATATTAAAAATAAAATAAAATAAAATAACCCAGCCAGTCACTAAACAGACAAACGACCATAACAAGCCTCGGAGGGGATAGACCAGCACTGAGTTGTTACAATATAGGAATTAAAATCTTCAGTTTCCAACAACAAAAAAAATAAAATTCATGCAAAAGAACAGGAAAGGATGACCCATAGACTGGGACAAAAGCAGGCTGGCGTTGTCCGGATGTGGGGAATTTGGTACCCTCACACACTGCTCACAGGAGTGTAAAATGGTGCAGCTGGTTAGGAAAACAGACCAGCAGTGCCTCAAGCAGTTAAACATAGAGTTACCACATGAGCCAGCAATTCCACTCCTAGGTGTATACCAAGAGAAATGTAACATTAGAAATAAAGAAATTTGGGGCGCCTGGGTGGCTCAGTGGGTTAAAGCTTCTGCCTTTGGCTCAGGCTCAGGTCATGATCCCAGGGTACTGGGATCCAGCCAGCATCGGGCTCTCTGCTCAGCAGGGAGCCTGCTTCCCCTTCTCTCTCTGCCTGCCTCTCTGCCTACTTGTGATCTCTGCCTGGCAAATGAATAAATAAAATCGTTTTAAAAAATAAAAAAAGAAAAAAAAAAGAAATAAAGAGAGTCAAGGAAGTCAATAGTGTAAAAATGAGGAAGGTGGTCATAATTGGGAAGGAGCTTCCGCGATGGGGGTGGGGGTGGGGGCCACACGGCTTCAGGGAGCTGTCCCTGGTGCTGTTCAGTTTCTTGACTGAGTGGTACTCACCTGGGTACTTGTTTTGTAATTGTCCAGCTGTACATTTATGTTGTGTAGGCTATTTGTTTGTTTATGATATTTTAAAATAGAAGTGTTTAAAATAAGAAGATTTGGTTCAACCAAACTCTCACACTCTGCAATTTGAACAGGCAGGGACTTGTTCCAGCTGAAACTACAGGGGCTTTCTTTTTCTTTTCCTTTTTCTTTTTGCCCATGAGCATTAGTAAGAAAGACATTTTTATTATGGTCCCATAGACACACAGGCACACCAGGGAAACGCCAGTGTGACGAGACAATACGTATCTTCGCTCCATGTGATGTACCTTGCTGTGTTCTATTCTGTTCCATTCTATGTTGTTAAAAATGTTACTTGAAATCAATTTGATAGTTCACTGATAGTCCACAATGCTAGTTTTATAAAAGTCTTGTCTAGGGGTGCCTGGGTGGCTCAGTGGGTTAAGCCTCTGCCTTTGGCTCAGGTCATGATCTCAGGGTCCTGGGATCGAGCCCCACATTGGGCTCTCTGCTCAGCAGGGAGCCTGCTTCCCCTTCTCTCTCTGCCTGCCTCTCTGTCTACTTGTGATCTCTCTCTCTGTGTCAAATAAATAAACAAAATATTTTAAATAAATAAATAAATAAAAAGTCCTGTCTGAGATCAAGGTGTCAGCAGGTCTGGTTTCTTTTGAGCCTTCTCTTCTTGGTTTACAGATGACCACCCTCCTGCTGTGTCCTCACGTGGTCTTTCCTCTGTGCATGTCTGTGTCTTGGTCTCCTCTTATAAGGACATCAGTCAGATTATTAGGACCCAACCTAACTGCCTCATTTTAACTTGCCTACCTTTTTGTTTTGTTTTGTTTTAAAGATTTTATTTATTAATCTGAGAGAGAGAGAGTGGGCAAGAGAGAGAGCACAAGCTTGGGGAGGGGCAGAAGAAGGGATAGAAGGAGACTCCCTGCTGAGCAGGGGTGGGGGGCTCTATCCCAGGATACCCGGGATCAGGACCTGAGCCAAAGGCAGACACACTTAACCAACTGAGCCACCTGGGTGGCTCCTACCTCTTTAAAGACCCATCTCCAAACACAGTCACATTCTGGGTGTTAAAGCTTCAAGATATTACTTTGGAAAGGAGAGAATTCGGCCCATAAGAAACACTTTCCTGAGGGGTAGGGAGGCAGAGGGAGTCAGGAGAAAAAGGAAGAAAGAATTTCCAGGTCTATACATCTACAAATGGGGGGCATAGGGCAACAAGGGAATGTACACTCTGGTTGATTGGACGGTGAAGTACGGAGTATGAGGTTGGAGAAGGTGGCAGGGGCTATGAAGTGTAGACTTTAGTTTGAAGAGTGTTGAGTCCCAGCAGGATCCCCTGGGACCCTGGAGGGAGATCCCAGAAAGCTGAACTTAACAAGTGCTTCAAATGGACCAAGTCCCATACCTGGGAAAAGAAGCTGTAGGTGTCACCGACAAGCTTTAGATGGGACCTGACACTGGCTGACTTGGAGAGGATAGACTTGGGGGTGGGCAAGAATGGAGGCAGAGAGGCCATAGCAGGGGCTGTCCTGAGTACCCAACTGGCAATACTGGTAGTTAGTTTCCAAGAGTACTTACTTGAGCCAGGCCTCGAGCCAGGTCTGAGCTAAGTACCCTGTTTATGGAATCATGTTAAATTCTCTCAACAGTCCTATATGGTAGGTGCTTTTTAATTCTTATTTCACAGTTAAGAAAACTGAGGCCCAGACAGCTGCAAGGATTCGCCTCAAGTCACGGAGCTCGGGAGAAGTGTATGTTTGGGATGCCAGCCCTGCTCTCTGGCAGTCACAGAGGAGATGGCAGAATTGGTGGGATCAGTGGTGACATAAGTGGGTGGGATTCAGGACAGATTGAACATGGGGGCTGAGGGAGAGGGGTAAACTGTACGTGAGCAGTTCTGGGTCCTTAACTCTCCATATCTGCAATCGAAAGTGGAAGGGGGCTCAGCTTACTCCTTCTCCCTCTGCCTCCCCCTTCTCTGCCTGTACTTCTGTGCTGCTCCAGGGGGCTCCCAGGGTACCAGGAATAGGGCTGAGCATTGTTTGTATGACAGGTGCAGATCTTAGTTCATACTTCCTGCACAGAAGATATAGAATTTGCTTTTCTCTGACTCAACCTCATCTCTGTTTCTATTGGTGGAAATTTGGAGTTCCTTCCCTTTACCCCAGGAGGACACAACTGGCACCCAATGCTGTCTGTTCACACGGGTCCCCAATGAGATGGCTCAACAGGACCTCCACCCTAAGAAGGCCTCTGTCCAGGCAACCTTAATCTCCATGGCTGGTGGCTTCTCTGCTCTCTCCCCATTACACCTCAAAGCACAGGAGCCTTTCTGCTGCGCCAGGGCACAGGCGTTCCTGCCAAGCATGCCTTTGTGACTACACAGCTGTTCCCTCTCTAAGGTCTTGTGCCTCCTTGCAGAAGGGGATTAGCCACCCACCGACTCCCGGCCTAAACCACTTTTCTGGGGTCCACTACCCACCTGGAGAGCTGGCTTCAAGCTTTGCAGCTGGGACCTCCTAAGTCTCTCTCCCTGTCACTCCACATCCCCCTTTTCTCCTCTTCCTTGCAGCCCAGCGAATCCTTCTATGCCATGTACGTTGGAGGTCACAGTATAAAACCCCTACTTATAATGTATTGTCCAGGCGTTTTCATTTTCTGCTGGGCGCAGGCTCAATTTTAGCTTGATTTCTACTTCTTCACTTCTTTTTCTCAGACTGCTCTCCTGCAGCTTCCGATACCCCATCTCCTGGCCTTCTAACTCTGTGGCTGCTCCTTCTTGGTTTCCTTTGCTTGCTCTCTCTTCTCTTCTTTCCCCTTTTTAAATGCTGACTTCTCTTCTGTCCTCCTTGGGTGATCTCAGTCCTGGCCCTGGCCCCAAGGACTATCAGTCCCTATGCTACAGATGCCAGCATTTCTGTGTGCAGCTCAGGCGTCTCTCCCAGACCAGGCCCTGTGGCTGAGTGGCCCACATGCAACCCTGTTGTGTGCTAGTCCCAGCTACTGACAACCAGTGTTGTGGCTGGACAGGCCTGGTGTTTTTTGTTTGGTTGGTTGGTGGTGGTGTTTAGAGAGAGAGTGGTGGGGGGGAGGAGCAGAGGGAGAGGGAGAGAGAATTCTTTTTTTTTTTCTCACAAAAACTTTTTTAAAAAGATTTTATCTAGTTATTTAGTTGACAGAGAGAGAGAGAGAGAGTAAGAACACAAGCAGGGGGAGTGGGAGAGGAAGAAGCAGGCTTCGTACAGAGCAGGGAGCATGACATGGGGTTCATCCCAGGACCCTGGGATCATGACCTGAGCTGAAGGCAGATGCTTAATGACTGAGCCACCCAGGCGCCCCAAGAGAGAGAATTCTAAGCAGGCTCCATGTCCAGTGTGGAGCCCAAAGTGGGGCTCGATCTCAGGACACTGAAATCATGACCTGAACTGAAATCAAGAGTTGGGCATTTAACCGACTAAGCCCCCCCCAGGTGCCTCCCACCATATGGTTTGTATTTTGAATGGAAGATGCCTTCAGGAATACCATCAGGGAGCTTGGCGGGGGTGGGGGGAAGGTTATTACAAAAAATAAAAAAAAAATTTAAAAAGGTTATTACTCACAGGTCCTGGAAATTGCATGGCACACCTGGGGCCACACAGCCAGTTCTCAGAAGGAGAGAGAGAAAGGGGACCATCTTGAGTTCTGCTTTTATTGGGGTCCAGGGTGGGAGCCTAAAATTTCACAGACACACTATTTACTGGCGAACTTAAAACAGAAGAGCTGGAATTCAAAGCGCGCAAAGACTAAAATCAAGCAGTTCGCATGCTCAGTTACCAAGATCTCTAAAACAAAGGAGCCTCAGGGAGAGAGGGGACTTGACCTGAGTCTTTATATCTAGACTTGTGGCCGGCAATGTGTTTAGATAGCCATCTCTGAAACGAATGTCTCCTTCAAGTGGATGGATAGCGAAAGCTTAAGCCGGGCACTGACATTACAAAAAAGAGAAACCAGCTGTCTAGGCTTATATTATACTTCCTAACGCAACTCACCATCTTCCACCCACACCTACAGCTCCCATGTTCCAACACTGAAAGTGAAAGACCTTATCATTCATTTGCCCAAACTCTCCATGCCAGAATCTGGAGGTGCCTCTCTCCCTCTCCCCAACAAATCACCCACCAAGCACTAAGTTCTGTTCATTGACAAGGCAACCTAGAGAGTGGTCCGGTGCACTAGAACCAGAGGTCTGGGTTCAAATTCTGACTCTGCCACTTTCTAGTAGCATAAATTTGGACAAGTGACTTGACCTCTCTGGCCTTCAGTTTTCTAGTCTTTAAAGTGGAGAATAATAATAGCACTTATACTTCATAGGATTATAATGAAGTTTACATGAGTTACTATTCATAAAGACTGACACAGTACATATTGCACAAGCATTTCTTGACTAAAGTATATTTCTACCTTCTAAGTATATCTTGAATTGGTCCCAAGCCACTAACATCTTTTCACTGTCTTCCTGCCCTGGCCTGATGGGTCTTCCTACATCCAGGCTTGCCCTCCTCCAATCCCTCTACCTACCCAAGCTAAGGTCACCTTTCAAAATGCAACTACTTAACCCTCTCCAGTGATTTCTGCTGCAAGCCACAGCCTTAGCAGGGCTGACAAGACTTGTATGATCCGACCCCCACTCGTCTGTTGCACTGCCATTTTCACCACTGAACACTCTGACCTCACACGTTCCCAAAGCTAGAATAGGGAGTTGCTTCCTTAAAATCTGTAAGAGCTGGAATAATCAAAACCATCCTTCCATTGACAGAAAGTGGAAATTGGCAACAGAACCCACTTTGTCCCAAGCAGCTTTCTTGGCTCCCTGAGCACCTGCCATGCCCATCTGTTTCCTGATTCCTTCATTTAGGAAGGATTTATGTCTTTATTTGTAAACGAATTTGTAAATAAAGGCTGGGCTGTGTGGGGTGCCCAGAGATAAATCATATCTAGCTGGGCTTGTTCTGGACCGGACTCTCTTCTAAGCACTTCAACTGAATTCACTAATTTCCTGGGAGGTTGGTACTATTATTAGCCCCATGTTACTAGTCAGTAAACCAAAGCACAGGGAAGTTAATTATTTTGCCCAGAGTTTTACAACTACTAAATCAAAGAGCCAGCTTGATTGCAGACTCTTGCTGAGGCTAAGGAGGTAGAGCATTATAGAAAGACCTTGATAAACTTCAGAAGCAGGAACAATCACATTTAATTAGCGGGAGTCCAAAAAAAAATCCACAATAAGAAAATCTCACAGTTTACAGTGTGGTTTAACACAGATTATCTCCTTTTACTAGATGAGGCAATATAGAGTCATGGTATATGGCACAAGGTCTAGAATCAGATAATACCAATATTTATTTCCCAGCCTTGTCACACACATAGTGTTTTTTTACTTTTTTGTGCTTCAACATTCTCATTTTAAAAGGGGTATAATAAAAGAATTTACCTCATGCCATTGTGTTGATTAAATGAGATAATAATGCCCTTAAAGCGCTCAGCACTGTGCCTGGAATGTAGCAACTGCTAAAAAAAAATAAAAAATCAAATGACATAGTAAAACGCTCCCTTATTTTTATTTTATTATCTTATTTTACCAGGCATGATGTATCGAACATGTTCTGGGCCTGTTAAGCCTCACTCACAACAGCCCTGTGAAGGTTTTGTCCTCATTGTACAGTTCATAGCACATACTTACTAGGTGCCAGGCATTGCTGTAACACTTTGGTAACTCAAACCTCACTACAATCCCTAAAGCTGTGTCTACATATTATAATCCTCACTGAACACGGGGAGGAAACTGAACGTAAGTAACTTGAACAAGTTCACAGCCAGCAAGGTAGTTGCTTCCTGGGTGTGTACTCTTAACCATAGCGCCTTTCAACAACCGGCGAGGAAACAGGCGAGGAAAGAAAAAAGAGATTCTCACGCGGGAGAAGGTGGTCTGCGTTCCTTTCAAATCCAATGATTATAATCACATCCAGCAGATGGCGCCCCAGAGCGTAGCAACGTGCGAGAGTCGCATAGGCGGTCAAAACTACCATGCCCACAATGCTGTGCGAGCATTAAGTGCCTCCTCCTTCTCCTCCTCCTCCAGTTTAGCTGTCCGAGGTATTGCCTATGTGTGCTGCAGGAGGAATGTGTATATCTGAACCATTGCGCCTTCCCCTATCTCCATTTCGCGAGTTAAAAAGTTTTTCCCCTTCATATTGCTCTCCTTGTCTTACTGGTTGGAGTATAGAAGGGCTGAAATAACGCTCCTTTTTATTGGCTTCACCTGCCCAAACCTAATTCGAGGACCCTTGACCTCTGACCCAGGATGGCGGCGCCCGAAGCCGTCGCTCTTGCTGTCTCCCTGAGGTGATCTAAGGGCCAGGATCCCCGCGTCATGTCGAAGCTGAGTCGGGCCACTCGGGCCCTCAGGAAGCCCGAGGCCGGCGGCGTAATCCGGACCATCGTGCGGGCAGGCCAGGCCATGCCCGGGCCCCCACTAGGTCCCATCCTGGGTCAGGTGCACCCGTGGCTGGAACTGGGAGCGGGAGGCGCCGTGGGGTGGGAGCTAGTACGCGGTGGAAGGTGCGGGCTCTGGAGGCAGGGAGGCTTCGGATTAAAGCGCGGCTCTGCTGCCCACACGCTTTTTGGCTTGGCGTTCGTTCCGTAACCTCTTCGAGCTTCCTCGGTCCTTGTCAGCGGGCTGCTGGGAGGAGAGGGGCTGATGCGTGTAGATCATCGCGCGTGGAGTGTCAGTTGAGTCTGGGTAGCGGAAGGAGTGCGGGGACGTCAGGAGGTGAAGACGAAGGGGGAAGCGGACAGAAGAGTCTCCTGGATGTCCTCGCCGCACTAACGCCCGTGCTTCCCACCCAGAGAGGTGTTTCCATCAACCAGTTCTGCAAGGAGTTCAACGAGAAGACAAAGGACATCAAAGAAGGCATTCCTTTGCCTACCAAGATTTTTGTGAAGGTGCGCGTCGGGACTCTGATCCTGTTTGGCTTTAAGTTTTTAGTTTAGTCCCAGTCAGTATGCAGTGTTATCTTCGTTTTGGGTGTACAGTATAGGGATTCATCAGTTCCGTACATCACCTGCCCCGTGCTCGTTGCCACGAGTGCACTCCTTAATCCCCATCGCCTAGTGGTCCTGTTTCTTTTTCTTTGCCTTTACTCTTCTTAGTTCCTGAGGGACTGGTCCCCTGGGGTTGCTGCTCTGCTTCTAACTTTGGGCGAGGCTCTTCCCATTAGGGACTCCCACTTTCCCCATTTACAGGGTGGAGACGAGGCGGTATCTTTTCTTTTCTTTTTCTTTCTTTTTTTTTTTTTTAAGATTTTATTTATTTATTTGATAGACAGAGATCACAAGTAGGCAGAGAGGCAGGTAGAGAGAGAGAGGAAGGGAAGCAGGCTCCCTGCTGAGCGGAGAGCGGGATGCGGAGCTCGATCCCAGGACCCTGAGACCATGACCTGAGCTGAAGACAGAGGCTTAACCCACTGAGCCACCCAGGCGCCCCGAGGTGGTATCTTCTCTGAGCCCATCTTGCCATATTGCAGTTCCTCCCTTTGCCTCTCCATTTCACAGGGGCTTCTAGAGCAGAGTTGGGCCTGGACTAGAGGTGACTAAGCTGTTAGCTACAGATTTATTTTCCCCGTGGTTTCGTGGTCTCTTAGATGGACACCGTTGGAAGATGAGTCAAGGGAAGAGGGGACAGAAGTTAGAGGTTCTCTGGGCTGAGGCAACAGGGGTTAAGGGAGACAGGAGATATTCTCATGTATTTTCTTTCCTATTAAGCCTGACAGGACATTTGAAATCAAAATTGGACAACCCACTGTTTCCTACTTCCTGAAAGCAGCTGCTGGGATTGAGAAGGGGGCCCGGCAGACAGGTAAGGGTCAGGGTGGGCACCTGGGATTCTGGGGGGCTCTAGAAGGAAGCAGGGACACCTGAAGGCCGACTTGTTTCTTCCTCCCAGGGAAGGAAGTGGCAGGCCTGGTGACCTTGAAGCATGTGTATGAGATCGCCCGAGTTAAAGCTCAGGATGAGGCCTTCGCCCTGCAGGATGTGCCCCTGTCTTCTGTGGTTCGCTCCATCATTGGCTCTGCCCGTTCCCTGGGCATTCGTGTGGTGAAGGAGTGAGTGTCTCGGGAAGGTGCGGTGTGAGGGGAGAGCTTGGAAAGTTCTTGACTCTGAGGCAAAGCTGAGAGGGCCCATTACAGTGGGAAGGTCAGCTTCTGAGTCAAGGACCTTGGATTCTTGGGAATGGGGAGCCTTATTCATCCATGTAGAATAAGAATATTAAATACTTGTTATGGGTTAGACATTGTTCTGGACATTGGATATAGCTAGGAATGAGGTAGCCATGCTTGGCCCCACTCCTACGGAGCTCCGAGTTCAAGCCTGGAGGCAGATGCTAAGTGGAGCATTAGGCTGCTGGATGGTCCGTGTTGATAAAAGGAAATGCAGGTGTCTGGAGAACAGAGAGTAGAGTTCCTGATTTGGCCTGGTGTGTCAATGAGGACTTCATAGAGGAGGTGACATCTAAGCAGAGACTTGGAAAAGGAGGTCAAGGACTGGGGCAAGCATTCCAAGAAGTGGAAGGTTCCCTGTGAAGGACAGAAGGTGACAAAGTAAGCAAAGAAGTGCCGTCTGCTCTGGCGTGTGGTGCTGGAAGCAGAGTGGGGAATGGGAAGAGAGGTGAGACAGAAGGACCAGTTGGGAAGGCCCAAGTCTGTTTTTAATTGTCTCAAGTTCAAAACTGATCCCAAGGCCAACAGGGGGCCCCCTCTTGGGATGACCTCAGAGATTATTTCTTTGAAGTGAGATGGCTGGGAGGGCATCTGACTCAGACAACAGCAGGGGCAGCACTTGGTCCTTTATGGGCCTCTTGCTGCTGACGTCACATCCCATGCTGAGGCCAACGGTTGTTTCCCCGAGGGGAGTGGGGGGGGGGTTAAGCACAGTATAGGGATAGACTTGACTTTTTGCAAATCTTTGCTTTTACTAGGAGTGCAGAGGTGAGTCAGTTTGACCCCCGCTTTTGGGGGGCACAGGTGCACAGCCTGATGATTTCTTTGTACAAAGTGTTTGGGGGTCAGAGGAAGGGGGGCAGTTAATCTGGACTGGAGTATGGCAGAGGCCTCAAAGGACTGGTGGGACTTTACGAAGGGACTATAAGGTAGGGGTGAGGGTGGGGTGGCAAAGCTGTGGAGGGTGGAGAGTTCAGGGAGGGAGAAGGGGCTCTGAGACAGTGGTGTGGGCCCTTGTGAGCTCCCCAGCAGTGACTGGTCACTCACTCTGTTTTTCTGCACCTGTTTTTCAGCCTCAGTTCAGAAGAGCTGGCAGCTTTCCAGAAGGAGCGAGCCGAATTCCTGGCTGCCCAGAAAGAGGCAGCTTTGGCAGCACAGGCGGAAGCTGCGAAGAAGTGACCCCGTCCCCCAGCTCCAGGATTTTGAAGGGAGCAGCTGGCATGGAGGCCAGTTGGAGAAGCTATGCCAAACGGGTGGAAGGGAGGCAACACCAAGCTGATTATTGTTTCCGTGACTTTAAATTATATATTTTTACGTGTATGACAGTATCAAGAGATCAAGCTTAAATAAACACCCTTTTGTCACCCACCCTTGACTTTTGTCTTGGGACCCGAGGGGAAAAGGACCAATGGCCATGGTAGCCAACATGGACAGACATCAGCTGCCGTAAGGAAGCAGGGTCTTCATGCTGTTCTCATGCTGTATAATCCAATCCTCAGCCAAGCAGAGCGCTGTGCCCAGGTTCTGAATGGGGGGCAGAGGTAGCAGAGCTCCAGCCTCCCGATTCAAAATCAGAGAGAACAGGTGGAGGCCGGGGATGCAGAGGCTTAGATGTACAGAAGCAGCACAGGTTGCTTATGCCTTCATCAAAAATAGCTCATCTCTTTGGAACTCAGCACCTCCCCAGAAACAGACTGCCCTGGAGACTAAGTCACAGCCCCGAGCAGAGTTCCTGTGCAGAGCACCTCAGGTCCCAGGGTCTACTTCCAGCTCATCTACTAAGGTGACTCTTGTCCTGGGAGAGGTGCTAGCTGAATGTGAACTATTGTGGAGTTCATGACTGTGGGCCCACAGAAGCAAAGCTTCAGTGCACCTGCCCAAGTGTGGGGAGGCCTTTGGGAAGCCCCTGGCCTTTCATTTTCCTCATTATCCAGAACATCAAGGATTCCTGTCTTCTCAAAGAGAGGAGGAGATGGAGTAGAAATGGGGTTCACGTTTACTGGGCATCTGCTTGGTGCTAGGAACTTTGTTTCACACCAAGATTTGGAAAGCACAGAAAAACACCTACAACAACTAAACACCTGTAATCCCACTGCCCAGTGAGACTCCTGCCAGTATTTCGGTGTATATCTTTTCTACTCTGTTTCTTCGTGTGTGTTTATAAATACATAAGTATGTAAGACTTATTATATATAAATATATAAAACTTTTTTCTTTTGAGAGAGAGTGCAGGAGTGGAGGGTGGGGGGGAGGGCAGAGGGGGAGAGAGAGAATCTGGTGTGTTTTTTTTTAAAGATTTTATTTACGTGGGGCGCCTGGGTGGCTCAGTGGGTTAAAGCCTCTGCCTTCGGCTCAGGTCATGATCCCAGGGTCCTGGGATAGAGCCCCGCATCGGGCTCTCTGCTCAGCAGGGAGCCTGCTTCCTCCTCTCTCTCTGCCTGCCTCTCTGCCTACCTGTGATCTCTGTCTGTCAGATAAGTAAATAAAATCTTTAAAAAAAAAAAAAAGATTTTATTTATGTGACACAGAGAGCCCAAGCAGCGGGAGAGGGAGAAGCAGGCTCCCCACTGAGCAGAGAGCCAGACACGGGGCTTGATCCCAGGACGCTGGAATCATGGCCTGAGCCGAAGGAAGACGCTTAACTGACTAAGCCACCCAGGTGCCCGAAGAGAGAATCTTAAGCAGGCTCCATGTTCAATGTGCAGCCTGTCGCAGGACTCAGCCTCAAACCCTGAGATCGTGATCTAAGCCGAAATCTAGAGTTGGATGCTTAGCCGACTGAGCCCCCCAGGTACCCCTATATATAAGATTCTTTTTTTTTTTTTTTTTGGTATATATGATTTTTTTTTAAAGATTTTATTTATTTATTTGACAGAGAGAGATCACAAGTAGACGGAGAGTCAGGCAGAGAGAGAGAGAGAGGGAAGCAGGCTCCCTGCTGAGCAGAGAGCCCGATGCGGGACTCAATCCCAGGACCCTGAGATCATGACCTGAGCCGAAGGCAGCGGCCCAACCCACTGAGCCACCCAGGCGCCCGGTATATATGATTTTTTAAGAAAAAAATTGGGCTCATACTCTGGATACTGTTTTGTTCTACTTTTACTTGTTTTTTAAAATTATTTTTTTATTAAGTAAACTCCTGGGGCTCAAACTCAGAACCCTAAGATCCACAGTTGCTCTACTGGCTGAGCCAGCTAGGTCCCCCCAGTCTCTTTTTGCTTTTAAGTTGGCAACTCTTTAGGGGGACCTGGCTGGCTCAGTTAGTTGAGCATCTGCCTCTGGCTCAGGGTGTGATCCCAGGGTCCTGGGATCGAGACCTGCATTGTGCTCATGACCTGAGCCGAAGGCAGATGCTTAACCGACAGAGCCACCCAGGCATCTCAAACTTTTTCTATGCCTATGTTTTATTTTTTAATGTCTATTTTTTTTTCAAAATTACAAAAGGAAATTTATTTCAAAAGCATAAGGGAACATTTACATTTGAACAAGGTGATAACAGGTGTCTTGCAAAAGGAAAAAAAAATCATGGCATGAAGTTTTTCTTTCAAATTTTTGAAGCAAAAATAACCTAAGATGTGTACTGTTGCCTTTGGAAAGGTATGTCTATTTTTTTAAACATTTTATTTATTTATTTGACAGAGAGAAACAGAGAGGGGACACAAGCGGGGGGAGTGGGAGAGGGAGAAGCAGGCTTCCTGCTGAGCAGGGAGCCTGATGTGGGGCTCGATCCCAGGACCCCGGTGTGGTAAGCCACCCTCCAAAACTGTCCCCAAAGATTCTCACCTTTTAGTCATTAACGCCCATCCACATTGTTCCAGGGTTGGCCTATGTCACCAGTAGACTACAGCAGAAGTAATGTTTATGTCACTTCCAAGATTCGGTTATAAAAGACCCCATAGTTCCCATCTTGGTTGCTTTCTCTTCTTTGTTGTCAGACACACCCCCCTCCCCTGCTAGCCCTAATCCTTGCAGCCACTAATCTGTTCTCCACCTCCCACCTCTGTGAGAGAGAGGTCTTCGTTCTCATTTCTAGAACGTTATTTAAGTGGATTCATAGAATATGTGTCCTTTTGAGATTATCTTTCTTCTCACTCAGCATAATGCCTTTTTTTTAAAGATTTTATTTATTTATTTGTCAGAGAGAGAGAGAGGGAGAGAGAGCAAGCACAGGCAGACAGAATGGCAGGCAGAGGCAGAGGGAGAAGTAGGCTCCCTGCTGAGCAAGGAGCCCGATGTGGGACTCGATCTCAGGACGCTGGGACCATGACCTGAGCCGAAGGCAGCTGCTTAACCAACTGAGCCACCCAGGCGTCCCAGCATAATGCCTTTTTAAAATTTAATTTCTTTTCAGTGTAACAGAATTCATTGTTTATGCACCACATCCAGTGCTCCATGCAATACGTGCCCTCCACAATACCCACCACCGGGCTCCCCCAACCTCCCACCCCCCACCCCTTCAAAACCCTCAGATTGTTTTTAAGAGTTCATAGTCTCTCATGGTTCATCTCCCCCTCCAATTTCCCTCAACTCCCTTCTCTCCATCTCCCCATGTCCTCCGTGATATTTGTTATGCTCCACAAATAAGTGAAACCATATGATAATTGACTCTCTCTGCTTAACTTATTTCACTCAGCATAATCTCTTTCAGTCCTGTCCATGTTGATACAAAAGTTGAGTATTCATTCTTTCTGATGGAGGCATAATACTCCATAGTGTATATGGACCACATCTTCTTTATCCATTCGTCCGTTGAAGGACATCTTGGTTCTTTCCACAGTTTGGCGACCGTGGCCACTGCTGCTATGAACATTGGGGTACAAATGGCCCTTCTTTTCTCTACATCCGTATCTTTGGGGTAAATACCCAGTAGTGCAATTGCAGGGTCATAGGGAAGCTCTACTTTTAAATTCTTAAGGAATCTCCACACTGTTCTCCAAAGTGGCTGCACCAACTTGCATTCCCACCAACAGTGTAAGAGGGCTCCCCTTTCTCCACATCCTCTCCAACACATGTTGTTTCCTGTCTTGCTAATTTTGGCCGTTCTAACTGGTGTAAGGTGGTATCTCAATGTGGTTTTAATTTGAATCTCCCTGATGGCTAGTGATGATGAACATTTTTTCATGTGTCTTTTAGCCATTTGTATGTCTTCATTGGAGAAGTGTCTGTTCATGTCTTCTGCCCATTTTTTGACATGGTTATCTGTTTTGTGTGTGTTGAGTTTGAGAAGTTCTTTATAGATCCTGGATATCAGCCTTTTGTCTGTACTGTCATTTGCAAATATCTTCTCCCACTCCGTGGGTTGCCTCTTTGTTTTGTTGACTGTTTCCTTTGCTGTGCAGAAGCTTTTGATCTTGATGAAGTCCCAAAAGTTCATTTTTGCTTTTGTTTCCTTTGCCTTTGGAGACATATCTTGAAAGAAGTTGCTGTGGCTGATATCAAAGAGGTTACTGCCTATGTTCTCCTCTAGGATTCTGATGGATTCCTGTCTCACGTTGAGGTCTTTTATCCATTTTGAGTTTATCTTTGTGTACGGTGTAAGAGAATGGTCGAGGTTCATTATTCTGCATATAGCTGTCCAGTTTTCCCAGCACCATTTATTGAAGAGACTGTCTTTTTTCCACTGTATATTTTTTCCTGCTTTGTCAAAGATTATTTGACCATAGAGTTGAGGATCCATATCTGGGCTCTCTACTCTGTTCCACTGGTCTATGTGTCTGTTTTTATGCCAGTACCATGCTGTCTTGGTGATCACAGCTTTGTAGTAAAGCTTGAAATCAGGTGGTGTGATGCTGCCAGTTTTGTTTTTCTTTTTCAACATTTCCTTAGCAATTCGGGGTCTCTTCTGATTCCATACAAATTTTAGGATTATTTGCTCCAGCTCTTTGAAAAATACCAGTGGAATTTTGATCGGAATGGCATTAAAAATATAGATTGCTCTAGGCAGTATAGACATTTTAACAATGTTTATTCTTCTGATCCAAGAGCATGGAATGGTCTTCCATCTTTTTGTGTCTTCTTTGATTTCTTTCATGAGTGTTCTGTAGTTCCTCGAGTACAAATTCCTTACCTCTTTGGTTAGGTTTATTCCCAGGTATCTTATGTTTCTTGGTGCTATAGTAAACGGAATGCCTTTTTTTTTTTCCAAAAAAGATTTTAAGTAATCTCTACACCTAATGTAGGGCTTGAACTCACAACCCCAAGATCGAAAGTCACATGCTCCACCGACTGAGCCAGCCAGGCACCCCTTGGCATAATGCCTTGAAGATCCACCCAAGTCGTCGTGTATCAGTAGATCATTCCTTTTTATCGCTAAGTAGAATCCCCATGCGTAGATGTACCAGCCTGTCCATCATCCATCTGTTGAAGGCATTTTGTTGTTTCCACTTTTTTATTATCACAAATAAAGCTGTTATGATCATGCCTGAAAGACCAGAATTTTCATTCCTCCGGACAAATGTCAAAGAGCACAATTGCTGAGTTGTATGGTAAGTGTATGTTTAGTTTTTTAAGAAACGGCAAAATTTCTTTTCAGAATAACTGTATCATGTCACATGGCAAGCAGCAACATGGGAGAGATCCAGTTTCTGCACATTCTCACCAGGACCTCACGTTGCCATCATTATCGTTCGTCTTGAGTCGTTCTGATGGTGGTTAGTGTATCTCATTGTGCTCTTAATTTATGTTTTCCTAATGGTTAGTATTGTTGAGTATCTTTTCATGGGCTTATGCATATATATATTATACATATATGTTCTTTGGTGAGATGTGTCTTCATGTCTTTTGTCTGTTTTCTCATAGATTGTTTTTTTTTTTTCTTTTTACTGTGTGTCTTGAGAGTTTTAGGTAGGAGTCTTTTGTCAGATATGTGGTTTGAAAGTATTCTCTCCCACTGAGTAGCTTGTCATTTTATCCTCTGAACAAGATCTTTCACAGAGAAAACTTTTGAATTTCAATGAAGCCAATTTTTCAAAAAATTTTTTCTTTGATGGATCATGCTTTTTGTGTCACAACTAAGAACTCTTCACCCAGCCCCTAGTACCTAAGTACCTAGGATTTTCTTTTGTGTTTTCTTCTACAACTTTTTCTTATAAAACATTTTTTAAAGATTTTATTTATATATTTGACAGACTGAGATCACAAGTAGGCAGGGAGGCAGGCAGAGAGAGAGGGGGAAGCAGGTTCCCCATTGAGCAGAGAGCCTGATGCAGGGCTTGATCCCAGAACCCTGGTATAAGGACCTGAGCCAAAGGCAGAGGCTTAACCCACTGAGCCACCCAGGTGCCCCTTCTTCTGCAAGTTTTATATTTTATAGTTGTTGTGTTGTTTTGTTTTGTTTAACTCTCTGTCTGCACCATAAAAACTTTTTTTAATGGCCATGTCCTCTTAAACCATATCCACAGTATAATTATGTTTTACATTTAAATCTGTGACCCATTTTGAGTTAATTTTTGTTTTTGTTTTGTTTTGTTTTGTTTTGTTGAGTTAATTTTTGTAAAAGATGTCAGGCTTAGATTAATGTTCTTCCCTCCCTCATCCATCCCTGCCCCAAGGATATCTAACTTGTACCATTTGTTGAAAAAAACTATTCTTCCTCCATTGAAGTGCTTTTGCAGTGTGAAAGGCCCATTTTTCTTCAGCTCTGAAAGACTAGGGGGAATTCCATTCTGCCCCTCAGAGAATTTGAGCTTAGCATTCCTTCCCATGCAGGTTTGAAATCTGGCAAATGTCTTGATGGGGAGACTGACCATGTGTTCGGACAGGCTCTCTGCCTCTTAAGCATCTTTCATCTTTAGCACCATGAGACTAGGGGGGATTTTTTTTGTCTTTTAGCTTTCATCTTAGTCACCCAGTCTTTCCACACCCCAGTCTGGAATGTAGCAACTATTCCATGGGGAAAACAGACCATGCATTTGGGGGCTCCTCCAATTTCCAATCCATTACACCAGCCCCTGCTAGCCACCCCAAAACTCACTACCAGTGGATTCCCTCTGTGTGGACTAAACCAATCAGCCTCCACCCAGAATAGGAACATTTCTCCAGGGAAGAAGATGATGGGACTGTCAGCTCACACATGAAAAGGCTCTCTCCTCTCTGGGATTTTAGTAATTCTACTTGTTGTTTCTACATTCTCCATACAACAGCCAGAGGGATGCTTAAACGTGTAATCATATCATGTCATTCACCTGCTCAAGCGTACTCAATGGATTCCTATTCCATGTGAGATTAAGTGTGAGCTTCTTACCAGTCGACACCCTTGGTAATCTTTTCCCTTTGCTGACCTTGACCCAGCCACACTGATGTCCTCGCTATTCCTTAAACAGGTCACATCATTTCTTTTAAACACCTCTACTCTTGCTTTCCTTTGGTCTGGAACATTCTTATTTCTGTTTCTCACCTTTTAGGTCATAGCCGATGTTACCTCCTTATTTTTTTAAATATTTTAAAAGTTTTCAAAAGTAATCTCTACACCCGACGGAGGGTTTGAGCTCACAACCCTGAGATCAAGAGTCACATGCTCTACTGACTGAGCCAGCGGGGTGCCCCAATGTTACCTCCTTATAAAAGTTTTCTTTTCTTTTCTTTTTTTTTTTTTTAGAAAGATTTGATTTATTTATTAGAGAGAGAGGAAGAGAGCACAAGCACGGGGAGCAGCAGGCAGAAGGAGAAACAGACTCCCCACTGAGCAGGGAGCCTGACCTGGGATCATAACCTGAGCCGAAGGCAGACACTTAACTGACTGAGCCAGCCAGGCGCCCCAATGTTAACTCCCTACAAAATTTTTTTCTGACACCCACTCTAAGTTAGGTGAGTGTCCAAACTAAAGCTGTGATTCTCTATCATGGGACCCTGGTGCTTTCCCTTATTGTACATTCTGTACACTCTTTTTAGATGGCCTGTTTACTTTTTGTTATGTCTCCCCACAACTAGAATATGAACTCTGTGGGCCCAGGGACCTTGTCTGTCCTGTGCACCACTGTGTCCCCAGCACGCAGCGCATTTTCTGGCACATACAGGTATTGCAAGTTTTTATCTCATGGAAAAACGAAGCTGCGGAGTCAGCACTTGAACTCAGTCTTTGACCCCAAAACTTGAGCCCTTTCTCCTACCTTCTGCTCCCAGGCCAGAGTTGGGACTGGTGGGAAGCGACTTGGCTGAGAGTAGAGCTGGCTTCTGCAGTGACTCCCGGAGAGCCATCGTGCAAGTCCTTTCCTCTCTCCCAGCCTCAGTATATCCATTTGTTTCTAGTTGTGATTCTCTGAGCCACAGGGACCTTGCTGGTGAGAACAGGAACAGATCCCTCTCTGTCCAGCAGGGGGAGCAGTTGGCTCTCCTATTTTTTTCTCTGTGCTGGACAGTGCTCGTGCCTCCCGGGGACCTCTGGTTTGGGATGATCCTCATTAAAACGCTGTCTATCACATGCCACCATGAAAACCACCAGTAAGGTGATTCTTTTTTCTCATATGTTTTAATTTTTTTAATTTTCATTTATTTGATTTTTACTTTTATTTTATTTTTTTTTTAAGATTTTATTTATTTATTTGACAGACAGAGATCACAGGTAGGTGGAGAGGCAGCCAGAGAGAGAGGAAGGGAAGCAGCTCCCTGCGGAGCAGAGAGCCTGATGCGGGGCTCGATCCCAGAACCCTGGGATCATGACCTGAGCTGAAGGCAGAGGCTTTAACCCACTGAGCCACCCAGGCGCCCCTGATTTTTACTTTAAAAAAAACTTTCAATTTCAGCATAGATACAGATTCATGGGAAAGTTAAATATACTCCATGCCTATTATTTCTGCCATTATTAACATCTTACTCTTATCGGTACACTTGTCACAATGAATGAACCAATACTGATATATTATTATTAACTAGAGTCCGTAATTTATTAGGATTCCTCCTTCTCTCTTTTTAACCTCTGTCTTTTTCTGTTCCGGGATCCCATCCAGAATAACACTGCATATTTCACTGTAATTTTTGTAGGCTCCTCTCGACTGTTTACAGCTTCTCAGATTTTTCTTTCCTTTTTGATGACCACCAGGGAGGTTTTTAGATGGGACTCTAGTGTGTGTCTTGAGCTTATGTTCACTTAAAATTTGAAGCTGAGAGTTACAACCTTTTGCCTTCTGGGGAACTCAGGAACAAGTTTTTGGGGTAGAAATTGGTGACTTTCTACTCAAAGCCTTGGGCTGCTCTTCAGAAATGGTCCTCTCAATCAAATATTTCTCGTGTGCCTGCTATGAACTCAGCCCTGTGCATGGTGCCTCAAGGGAGGGAAGCTAAGACCAGGTCCTGGGGCTTACAGTTCAGTTCTTCTGTCCAAGTGGGAGGACAGATGCACAGGAAGGCAGAGGGCAAGACTTCGCCTTTCCTGTTTCTCCCAAGGATAAATCCAAGGTGCAAAAGGGATGACAGGTCCCTAGAATGTCTTCCTTCCTGTGGGACCCTCTCAAGGGCACAATCCTGGGGCTGGAGGATTTGGAATGAGAGGAAATTTAGGGGATTCTCAGTGTCATGACCTCAGCTCCTGGAGTCCAGCCCAGTATTTCACTGGAGGACGACTGGAGTGTCCTTCCTCTCCTTGAGAAAGAGAAAAGTCTCTGAGACTCGGTGGTCACCAGTGCCTTCTAACTTACTTTAAATAAGCTAAGTCTGTTCTGTACTCCTCAGCTTATAAAGACCCAGTCGAGTTCTAGCAGCATCTTTGAGAAATTAACACCTTTTTCTTCAGTCTCGTTTTACCTGTGAAGAAACTGAGGCTCAGGTCTCACTCAGCAAAAAATTGTTGGAGGTGGGATTTGAATCCAGGTCTTTCTGTCTCTTTTTTCATTCTCCCACCCGCCACCACACCCTGTGGCCATTGGGCACTCAAGTTTGGAGGAAAACAGCATTTTTGAAAACTTTTTCTCTTGACCCAGTTAGTTATATTTTATATTCCATACCCAAGCTGGGGGTCTTCTCTAGCTTGTAGACCTGGAGGAGAAGAGGATCCTGCCCCAACCCAAGTCTGACCTTCTCAGGTGCTCTGGAATGGGACAATATGAGGTGGTGATTCAGCAGCTTTGGGAACAGAGGGGACAGCCCAGAACTCAGATGCATTGATGTGGGTATGTTGCCCACCTGTGTGGGGCAAATCACTTGTTACCTGAGATCCTGTTTCTCCGTTGGTGAAATGGTGCTAATATGCCTGTCTAGAGGCTTTATTGTAGTGAACAAGGGATGTGAAAGTGTTTATCCACGGAAAGTCCCATGCAGAGATAACGCAGGTGGTTATAATTTCCAGCAAGAAGATGCAGAGCCCCAAAGGGAAGTTGCTTCCCTGCAGGACCAGGCTGAAGACAGACTCATGTTCTGGAACTTCAAACCCATGTCCCGGAAAATGTCAAGTTGAATCCCCTGCCCATCCCCAGGCCCTTCTGCTCCCTCCCACACTGTGAGAGCACTGTGAGCCTGGAGCAGGAAGGAGACTCCAATACCCTCTAATATTTTATGCCAAAGCATCTTGAAGGCAAGAGCCAGCATCTGTTTGGGCTCCAAACTCTCCAGCTTCTAGCATAGAGTGGGCCACACCCTGCATGCTCGTGTTGAGTGAAGGAATGAATGAGTGCATGAGTGGAGGAGGAAACCCCAGGGCTCTCAGTAGGTCCAGACTTTGCCTCCTGACCCGCAGACTCCCACCTGGGCCTCCCAACCTTCTCAGATCCCCACCCTTCCTTTTTCAGAGCAGTGCATGACACCAGTGGTACCAAAAAGGCAAACTGGACTTTATTATAAAGTTGGCTACAAAGTCACCGCAGCACCACGCAGTGGCCACCTGGGCAGGCCCAGGCAGTCTGGCAGCCGGGTGAGTCCCGCACCGGGTACACGCACTCGTGCAAGCACACGTGTGACAGCGGCAGGTCTGCCTTCCTCCATCGGAAAGGAACGTAGCGTCTCTTCGCGCCCCCCACCCCAGGCGCGGGGCGCAAAAGTCACAAGAAGGGCCGCCAGGGCGGCAGAGTCCATCGGAATTGAAATCCCGTTACTGGTGTGTAGAGAATTCTACGTGGGTGTCAAGAGCCCCTGAGGGCACAGGCTGGCCCAGGTGGGCGCTGCCTTTCCTCCACCAAGGCCCAGGGGTGGCTTGGCCCCCCAGGAGTGGAGAACTGGCCCAGGCCCATGGGGTAGTGCGGGGGGTGGGGAAGTGAGACTCCCCCATTCTCCGCTTGAAATCCCATTCAAGGAAACTCACTACGAGTGAATACAGATTGAAATGGAAACTGGGATTGCTTGAAGTCTCTAAGTTTTAAAAAGAAGCTCCCCTCCCTTGCCCTCCCACCTCCCCCCCCCCAACATCCTGCAGGGCCTGGGAAATCAGATATATCCCCCTCTGGCCCCCAGAATCCCCCCAACAGTCCCGGGGGGGGTGGAGAGCGGCTCCACGTCTTGATGACAATATGCCATACTTGACGACGTTAAGTCACAGACTTATTCAAAACGTTGGTTCCCCTCCACTTCCATCTGCAGAGAGAGGGAAAGAGAGAGAGATGACAGTCAGTAAGATCATTGGGAAAGACAGGTTGAGGATGCAGCACACTGTTGGCACATAGCACAGGCCTCAGTTATGTTGGTCCAATGACTGAGTGACCACCAGAGGCTCAGCAAGAGAAGGGACCAATCTAGGTGAGGGAGTGAAACTACGACTATTGTTTTGGAAAGGAGGGAGCCATGGGCAAGGAGCCTCCAATGGGCCAGGGGCTGAGTTTCACTTTCCTCCTTTCCGAAACTCTTGCAAACTCTTGCTCTGTATTCTCTTTAGGGGGCAGGAACACTGAGATAGAACTCTAATCCCTCTTCCCTCAGTTGGTTGTATGACCTTATGCAAGTTTCTTTAACTCTGGGACTTTCGTTTTCTTCACCTGTGAAATGGGTGGTGATGGCTGATCTAGGTCCCTCACAGAAGGAAGAAGCACAAGCCATTAACCAAGGATTCTCTTGCACTTTATGCAGCATCCCTGACCCCTGCCCTCTAGGCCTACTTGTCCAGAACGTCTATGCTAAGTTTTTTCTAGTTCTTCTCTTCATTGCTACCCTGGGCAGTAAGGGTTGTTATGCCATTAATAAAACTAAGGTACAGAAAGGGGAATTTTTACTCATCTAACTCTACCAGCATCTCATTGGCGGGGCAGGGACTTAGGTTCCCAAACACTTGGTGGGACTCACCTTCGTGGAAGCTGTCTTGAACTTGGCTCTGGAGTTGATGCAACTCATCAGTAAACCCATCGTAGGGGAACGCTGAGACACCTGTCTCAAAGGCGGTTTCGTATGTGGCCAGGTCCTCCAGGAAGCTGTGGTCTTCTGGGGACAGGTTGTTGCAAGGCGGTGAGGCCCCTCCTGGGACCGCTGCCTCAGGATCCCCTGAACTCCATTCCCCATTGGGGTCTGGGGTAGAGAGATCCATGAAGATGTCTTCCACGGGCGTCTCTTCCAGGAATATGTTATCAGGGTCAGCCAGGAAATCCAGCTCCTGGCATTTCCAGGGTTTCAGGTCCAGGCTGAGCACAGGGGGACCAGCCCCCGGAAGGGACAGGTTGGAGTCCAGGGGCTCCAGACCTCCAAGTGGCTCCAGGCCACCCGTGCCGGCCTCAGCTGAGAAGGGCCTGTCCATGCCCTGAGCCAACTGGCTGATCTGCTGGATGAGGCGGTCTATCTCATTCTGCTCCTTCTCAGAGTAGTGGAAGAAACTCTGCTTGACTGGAGAGGCCTCAGGTGTAAGCAGGCCTTCGGGCACCAGAGGGACGTCCACAGAGAGGGGTCCCCGCAGCTGGGCTAAGGCCAGGAGCGTGCAGTCCCCATTACCAGGGCTGCTAGGACTTGGGGGCAACTTCTCATAGAGAAAACTGCATCCCTCCTGGGTGAAGTAAGTCTTGGTGGGATTGGGGCTCAGTTGCTCTGGGAAAGTTTGGCTGGGGCTGTTGAGGTGTGCTTGGAATGCTGTGCTGGGAGGAGTCAGCTGCTCATGGGCAGGGCTGCCCAGAGACTCTGGGAAGGTGGCAGTGCTGGGAAGGAGCTGGTCTGGGAAGGCAGAGGTGCAGGGAGTCAATTGATCTTCATAGCTTCTGGCTGAGGTTTCGGTCAGCTGGCCCTGAAGTGGGCTGGTCAGTGGATCTGGGAAGGTTGCACTGCTGGGCGTCAGTTGATCAGAAAATGTTGCGGTGCTTGGAGTCAGCTGTTCTTGGAGAGAGCTGGAAGGAGTGGACAGGTGGGTCTGGAAGGGCTCGTGGAGGCTGAAGAGGAAGGCACAGCCTCCTGGCTGGTGAGGTGTGTAGGGTGGGGTGCATACAAGATCCTTGCTCAGGTCTGCTTGAAGAGAAGGCTGAGAGCCAGACGGGAATGCCAGGTAACTAAAACCCAGCTCTTTTTGGGATTGGGGAAGCTCTTCTGATGTTGAGGCAGCACCCAGTTCTGGAGCACTAGGGAAATTGGTGCTTCTGGGAACCCCCAGGGCTGGGGTGAAGAGTGGGTTGGGGCTGGAACACTGCTCTTGGGAGAGGATATTCTCAGGGAATGAGGGCAGCATTGTTGGGGTGCCCAGGACATAGGCTGCCTGGGTATTTTCAGAATTCAGCTGCTGGCGGAGGCTCCAGGCTTCCGTGTCACTGGAGAGGAGAGAAGAGGCAGATGGTAAGGGTTTGGTGGTCTTTCCCAGAGAAGTTCCCTGATTTGTATCTCCTCTATATCCATCTCAGCTGTCCTCCAAGCCCCTGCAGTGCAGCTCACCTGATTGGGTAGTTATTAGCAGTAATGGGGCCCTCTGGACCTTCTGAGTATAACAGGCAATAAATCCATGCCCAGCCTCCAGGCTTGGCCTGAAGTCTCACGACCATCTCTGCCTGAATATCTCCACTCTCAGCCACTGAAGGGAAAAAAGATATGAAGAATTAGGACGTCCATCAGGCAACAACACCTAAACTCCCCCTTTGCTGGCCTCTCCACTGAATTGGGATATCAATGACATCTCTATTTCTGACTACCCTGACCTGCACCACTCAGCTCCCCACCTTGACCTCACCACTTGGAGTCCCCCAGTTCTGATTCTATTCTCACTTGGACTCCTTACCCTAAAGTTCATCCTATAGTATCCAAAATTGTTGGCCTCTGGCATCTCCCCAGCTAAGTCTTGAACACAGCCCTTCTTGGTTGGGTCTCCCATCACCTTTCCCAGCTCCCTGTCTTGTCCCCAGCCTCTCTGGACACTCACACAGGCGGTAGTGTTGAGCAGAAGCGTGGGCCAGGTCCTCAGGGTGCAGAAGTCCATACCATGATTTACAGAGCAGTTCACTGCGCTCAAAGCCCAGGTAGATTAGGACACTGGGAAGGTGGAAAGGGTGAGGTCAGCTTTCTGTTTTCCCTGCTTTATACCCAGGCATCTCACTCCCTCCCAGGTCCTCTGCCCCCTTAGACCCCATCCTCCCTGCCCCTGACTCCAGAATCTAGGGTCCCCTCATCTCTGGCTTGCCTTCCTTCTGGAGTCTGAATGTTCTGGGCTTACCTCTCAGAGATGTCCAGTAGGGCCAGGTCCTTAGCATGACGGCTCTGGAACATGGCCAGGAAGAGTGAAGCAGGGCCAGGGCCAGGACCAGGACGAGGTCTTGGTTCCAGTGGGGCACAGAAAGCTGTAAAAACAGGGTTTCCTGCCCAGTAGGCTCCAGGTGGATGAGCATGGAATCGGCCTCGAATAAGCACCAGTTTGTTGCCTGCACTCTGGCGCCTGAGAGACTTGGAGGTGTTGAAGCGACAGCGGAAGAGGCGATCTAGGTACATGAAGAGAAAAACTGATAAGAAGGTGGATCGTTGCAAGACATAGCAGGTGGGGAGGAGCAGGGAAGCAGGAAGGAGGTTTCATTGAGGGAGGGAGAAGGGAGTTCTTACCAGTGTCCAGGGCAGAGGGCAGAGTGAGCTGCTGGCGCACAGTTAGGTGGTCAGCTGGGTCAATGATGTCATAGATACTGTCACCCTGGGCAACCAGGTCCACCTGAAGAAAGGTGAAGAAGAGATGAGATGATATTTAGTGAAGGAAGCAAGGGCCAATCCTTGACACATAGCGTCTGTCAAAGTATAACCCCTCTCTCCTCAGTAATTCTCAGATTCTCAAAAGTGGAAAACTCATTGTGTCCCATATGCACCCCAGCCCAAACTGAGAGGACTCTAACCACTCACCATGGAGTGGCCCAGATGTTCGCTCACACTCTCAGACAGATAAAGTAGCTTCCCCTCTGCTGTGAACACGAGTAGAAATCCAGGTAGTGCCGCCACTATGTCTTCAAGCTCTTGAGATGAGAGAAGTCCTGTGGGGCCCGCCAGAGGAGTGCCTGCAGGGTAAGAAGACATGGTGGATCAGGAGTAAAACTGGGAGGCAAAGCATAAGTGAGGAAAGCATGGACTGAGTTTCAGAAAATCCGGAGGAATTTTTCATGAACCTGCCTCTGCACGAACCTGTTGACCCGCTGCCTACAGCTCTTGCCAGGGAACCTGTTGCTGGATCTCCCTAGCCAGAGAGCCCTTTGACTCCTAAGTCAGGGCTGGGTCTTTCTTGGCCCCGAATTTCAGACCCATGGACAGCGGTCAAAAACCGACTGGGTGTTCAGCACCGCGGGCAGCGCCTTGCTGCACGGTCGCGCTATCAGCACCGCGGACAGCGCCTCAAAGGCGGCAGAAGAGCCCACTTTCAGCGTAGAGAACCTTGGAAGCACTTGCCCGGGTTTTGGTAACACCATCCCTGCGACTTCCCGGGCTTCCCTCCCCGGGCTCCTGGAGCGCCTCTGCGCTTGTGGGAACTAGGTCCATTCTTTCCTGGCTCTGCTCCTTTGGTAAGTCTGGCACCGGAGACCTTATCCAGGCTCTTACCCACATCCAGAACTAAGGCGAGGTCTAAACAGAGCTCATGAGGAGAAGTAGGAAGTCCTGAGTTCCCCAAGTCTCCCTTCTCTCCCCAGCTCTCCGCCACACTGCCCTGGACATGCAGCAGTCCCCGTGGGTTCCCTTAGCTCCATTGCCCCCAGTTTCCAGCAGCCCCGGGTTGCTCACCTCCAGCGAAGAAGACGCCCTTGCGGGTGTAGATACAAGCAAGGCTCATAATGTGCAGGTAGGACAGCCGGACCTTGTCCGCTTCGGCCAGAGGCAGCAGCTCCTTGAGGTTCCGGATCTCAGCGTTGATCTGGTCGCGGCGCGCCTTGGAGGCGCCCTTGGTGGAGCGGTACATGACTAGCGGCTGCAGAGCTCCAGCTCCGGTGCTCCGAACACCTGCGCTCCCGTCCAGACGCACCGGTGGCTTCTTCCTTCTTGCTTCCCCGTCTCTCGCTCAGGCTCTCTCTCTCCTTCTCTCTCCTCTCCTGGGCTCCGCTCGGCTGCGCTGCCCCCGTCGCCTGCTTCGTTCCGCCTTATATAGCTCCTGCTAGGCGTGGGGGGCTCGCTTTAGAGAAAGGGGGGGCGGGAAAGCAGGAGGCTGGGCTAAGCAAGCTGCAGCGGGAGCCGCTGCCTGGGGGGGGGGGGGCGCTCCTCCTCCCTCCCTGGCTCCCGACGTCATCCCATGACGTAGAATGAGAGCGGGAGGGGGGACGGGAGGAGGGGGAGAACGGAGGCTGCGGAGGGGGCCGTGGCTGGCAGCAGCTGAGCCGAGAAGCAGGCGCTGCGCTAGGAAACCCTGAAAGGGGGTGCAGGGCGCCAGGGGTCCAAATGTATTCAGCTGAGGGAAGGGACAAGGGCAAGGGTTAGGGAGGTCTGCAGCCCCTGGCAGGAGTGTCTGTAGAGGGGAGGGAGGGACTGTTTCCAACACCATTTTTTCTAAGGAGATAAGGAAATGTGGGAGGCGCGGGGTCGTCTACACATTCCTCCCTGATTCGCCAGACAAAGGTCACGTTCACACGTGGAGAAGTAGGACCCTCCTTGGCCTCTGCGGGATGGGTCGCAGCTGAGGTTTCTCTCTAGGGATTACTCAATCTGGGATTCCCTTAGTCACTTTCAAAGAACAAATCTCCTCCCCCACCCTTTCGAAACCCAGGTCTTGGCATTTAGCAGGGGGGCATTACATGAAAGTCTAAGTCTCTAGGGTGGGGTGAAAAGGGGGTCCTGAGGGAGAGGGACTGGCTGAGTTTGGCCTCGGTTCTAGTTTCCCACAACCAAGAATAGCAACGCCAACACCAACGCTGTAGTCTGCAGTGATTCTCGGTTTCCCTGTCAACTCATTAACTGCAGTCACTAACAAGGGAAACTGAGGCAGGGTCCCAGGGCACCGTGAGGATCTCGGTCTGCATCTAGGTATCCCTTCCCCCACCCCGTTGCCAGCCCCCAGAGCGAGCGGTTCCCCCCGCCCGACTGCAAGCCTAGGTCTCCCGGCGGGCCGGGGGCGGGGGCGGGGCCGGGGGAATCCCAGCTCCATATTAGGACAGGAATCCTCCGGCGGCTGCCGCGGCGGCGGCAGCGGGCGGGGCCTGGCTGCCTCCGCACCGCTCCGGAGGGCTCCCCCCGTCTCTGGCGGGGAAGATGGGGAAGCAGCAAAGAAACGAGGGGGCTGTGCTGCACCCTCCGAGATCCCTGCACCTGCCAGGAACCCGGTAGTTCCGTCGGGCTGTCCTCCGTACCCCTCTCCAACCCCCTCCCCGTCTTCCGCACTAGGACTCCTTCTTCTGTCTCTTAACCTTCAACTCTCCACATCGTCCTCCCTCGGCCCCGACTAGTTTCTGAATCTCATTGCCTGCCTGGTGTTCTGTCTCAGCTTTGTAACCCCCCCCCCCAAAAAAATTTCCCCTTCTGCTCTCTCCAGATTCCCTACCTCTCTTCATCAGTTTTGTCTCCACGTCCTGTCACCTTTGCCCTCTATGTCCTTCTTTCTTTTTTTCTCTTTTCAGCACATATAGTTGCTGTCCACAGGGGCTGAGGGGAGCCTTTCTTTCCTCTAGACTTCCATAAAAGGAGAAGGATGTGGTCTAGGGGACATTTTATGTGAAATCTTATGGTAGACTAAGGATCCGTGTGAAAGTATGAAGAGGCTGAAAATAAGACCGCTTAAAAATTGGAGGAGAGGGTGTGGCCTGATGGTAGAAAGTCACATAGGAAGGGTGGGGGTAAACTTTGGGGTCAAAGCAAAATTTGGGGTCAAGAAACTCCTCATCCCTTTGGGGAAAGGTGGTGGCAAGAGAGGCAGAGTGGGGGCAGAAGACAGCTGAGGAGAAGGATGTCTCAGAAGAAGGCGTCTGGGCACCCAGTCATGACCTTTTGTGCCATTTTGGCAGAGGCTGGGGCCATCTCCATCATCCATCCTGTGTTCAGTGGCGTGACTGAGAGGAAGGGAAGAGGTGTGTGTGCCTGTCTGTCTGCCACTATCTCTAACCCTATTTATCTGGATTACAGAGAAATCATTCCCTCAGGAAGTACACCTCTGTTCCACTTCCATCTGTATCTGACCTCTGGTGCACCCACCCACCCCTCCCTCAAGCTTCTGTTTGGACAAGCCCTTTGGTCCAATGATCTTTGGACCATTCTTGTATGAAAATCTGGGGCAGTGTTCCTGATTTCTTCACCTACTGATGCTTTAGCCTTGGCTAGGAGACAATCTTAGCATCCCTTTCTAGGATAAGTACTATGTGTTGGTCTTGTCCATCCAGTCTCCACCGAGCTGAACAGAGCCACAGTGAAAGAATGGGGCACTGACCGCTGTCCATGGTTCTGAAAAAAAAATCACCCGAAAAGTAATTTGGCCATGATTTGCCTGGACATCAAAGTGGAGCTTGAGTTCACACAAGCCTCAGAGTGAGGTCCCAGTTAGCCATCCACTTCTCCTTGGAGGATGAATGTGGGGGGTTTTAGGGTTTAGGGTCCCAAGGTTTCTGAGCTGGAAGTGTAAAATTAGCATGAGAGAAGAACCAGCTCAAGGGAAGAATCCTTGCATTTTTCCAGAATGGGCTGGGGGGAAGGCCCTCTGGAAGGAAAGAAGGGTCTAGAAAAGGATAAGGGAGGGGGACGAGAAGGGCTCATCCTATTTCACCCACTCTAATTCAAGTTGAGAAGCTCTGTGTGCCCCAATGTCTCCTCTCCCTAGGCCAGCTCCCACTCCCCTTGCCTCCCACCTCCGTGAAGCTATTTTTAACTGAGCAGAACCAAAAATAGCTTGGCAGCAGCTTCAGGCCGTGGGAGAGGAGCTATTTATATCACCAGTGACGGTTCCAAAATAGCAAGCAGGAGGAGGGGGGCGGCTGGCACGCTAGAGAGCTCCTGGCCGCTGCTAAAAATACTGGCAGTGTGAGTCATCCCGGCCAGGCTGAGTCACCCCACTCTCCCCCTCCTTGAATCGGCAGGCGGCAGCAGCAGCAGAGCAGAACAGGCTAAGAATTGGAAGCTTGAGATGGGGGAGGAATCAGAGCCCATTGGCTATGGGAAAATGGGCAAGAAGTGAATTGAAAGAGGGGCTTTGGCTGGGGTGTCTGGGTGGCTTAGTCAGTTGAGCATCTAACTCTTCATCTCAGCTCAGGCCTTGATCTCAGGGTCCTGAGTTTGAGGCCTGTGTTGTACTCTATGCTGGGTGTGGAGCCTACTTAAAAAAATAGGGGCTTAGGGGTGAATGTGTAGAAGGAAAGGGGGTAATAGGAGCCACCCAGCTAAACCCATGGTTTGAGCCTGCAGTATTCTCAGCTATGCACTGCTGTTTAGCAATTCTTGGGCAGTTGAAGAGAGGGAGCCAGACTGAGGGTGTGCATGTGTCCATCTGTCCATTTGACTATGACTGTATTTGTATGTCTGTGTCTGTCTGCATGTGTCTTTGTAGCTGTGTGTCTGTATCCCTGTATACCTATGCACTTGCCTATGCCTGCATCTGTATCTGTCTTTGTAAAAAATGTCCTCCACTTCCTGTGTTGTATGTAGTTCTATGTTTGTGTATGTATTCACATGTTTGCAGTTTTCTGTGTGCCTCCCTGTCTGTGTGCTTGCATCTATATGTGAGCCTGCTCTGTGCCTTTCTTTCTCAGCATTCAATGGAGAATATGAATTTGCTTGCATCCCCAACCTCAATGCACCTTCTGTTGCCCTCTCTGATATCACTATTGGGCTTTTGCACAACTTATCCCTTACATTTCTCCACCTGGCATCTTCCTTTCTTTCCAACCCTTGACCCCCAACCATTGGTGAAAGTCTGTATTGCATGCGATCTCTAGTAAAAAAAGATGGAGGAAGGGAGCCCCATATGACCTCTCCCTTTTTTCTTGAATTATCCTGAATCTTCCCCGGCCTGCAGGAGTAAGTGGTTTTCCATCGCTCCATATTTGGGGAGCTGAGGGAAGAGAAGGGCTTTCTTTAGTTCTAAAAAAAAATTCCTGGTGTGGGCACAGGCATGCGCAGTGCGCACACACACACATACACACACAACTGAGAGAGAATGAGAGAGAGAAAAAAATATCAAGGTCCCTTCTTTACTGAGACAAGCTCTTTGCATCTGTTGCCATGGCAACCCGCCCACTCCTTCCCCGAAAAATCACCAAGAAGAGGTGATGGCATTGAGGACCGATTGGCTGATTTCTTTCTTTATTATTTTTTTCTGAAAAAGGTCTTTTTATAGCAAGAACAGGCTGTGAGATCCCCTGGCCCTGTCTTGCATAGCTTTATTGGGGACCTAGAAAGACATCAACCCTCAACTATTATCAAAGAGAAGTGTATCTTTTCTAGAGATTTTGGGGATGGTGGTCCCCTGAGAAGGAGATGGAGGATGACTAGTAGTGGGGGGTCTGCTTCTTTAGAACAGCATGGAGACTTATGGTTAGGGCTGCTTTTCTGGATACTTGGGGCAAGTATCTTTCTTGGCAGAGGGTTGTTGAAGTGTATCCTCTCTTACCCTGAACAAATGTGTTTATGATGAGAAAGAGAAAGGAAGGGAAAGAGGGAGGGAGAGAAGGAGGGACTGGGGGGGTAGAGAATCACTTAATGGGTCTTCAGAGCAGAAGACAAGATGCTCAAGGATGCAGGATCTCCTGGTGGTCAAACCAGACAGGTGGAGAAGATGGCTCAAGAATGATCCATTAATGCATTAGATGGACCTGCCAGTCACCACCAGATTAGAGCTGTGGCTACTTGACATGTACCTCAGGGAAGCTGGGGCCATAGGTAAATGCTCTAGGGAACACTGAAGCTCACCTTTCCTAACTTTGAGTCTCAAAGGCCTCCTCTAAGACCTGGCCACCAGCCACTGCAGCCACATCACTTTCTCAAGTGAACTGTAGCTTCCTGCCAAATGACTGGATGGTGGAAAAGAAGGGATTCCTTGTTTCCGCCTGTGCCTGGCTTGCTGCAGAAATGGGGTCACTTGAGGCTGGAAGTTGGAAAGCCAGACTAAGAATCTGACTCTAGAGAGAAACACCTCTTCCTTCCAGTGGACTGCTGCCACCCTTAGCAGGCAAGGACATGGCCTTGGGAAGGGAGTTAGCTCTACTTGAAGTGATGGAACAGAGAGACGGAAAGACTTGAAATTTGCTCTGACTTGTTAGACCAATTTTCATGACAAATCTGACTGATATTGTTATAGTCATTTGATAGATGGTGAAACTAAGGATCAGGGACAGACAGTGACTTACCCAAAGTCACACAACAAGTCATTGGTGATTCTGAGCCTTAAGCCTAGTTCCTGCTCCCAGCTCTTTCTCTTGCACCATAGCGAACAGTAGGGGTCTGTAGACTCTGGCCAGCATGCTGAATCTTGCCCACTGAGTGTTTGTGTAAATAAAGTTACCGGCCCACAGCCACGTGCATTTGTTTATGTATTGTCTATGGCTGTTTTCACCCTACAGGGGCAGGGTTGAGCAGTCACAACAGAGAAAATGTGCCTTGGAAAGCCTAAAGTATTTACAAACTGACCCTTTGCAGAGAAAGTTTTCCATCTTTTAGAGGAGGATGAGTTCACACTAGGACTATCTCCACCTCTCTCCTTCTCAGCCAGAAGCTCTCTGGGCCCAGGGCATACCAAGCTATCATTTTATCTGCCTTCATTCTTCCAAATGCCAGAAAGCAGTAATGTTCCTACACCCTTCAAGAGAAGAGAGATTGGGAGGCTCCATGGGCTAGGCTTCTTACTGGCTTCTAGCCCCCATGGAGCATCTCCATGCAGGAGTGATGGTCCACTTCCTGTTGCCATGGCAACAAGGGTTGGATTTGGCAATAAAGAGTCAGGATACTCCACTCCATCCTTACTCCAACCTCAGTCTCAGGACTACATTTTGGGAAGAAGGACGTCCCATAGTTGGTGATGAAGGTATTTTCAGGAGGACAGAAAGCCCTGGTGGGAAGAAAATTATGGTATTATGGGGTCTTGGGCCTCCTCGAGTCTTCAGTCTGACCAAGGGGAAGAAACCTAATGCAACTTCTCAGAGAGTTTTAGTTAACTTGCCCAGTGTCACACAGCTAGAATGAAATGATTCTAAAATTAGAAACCAGGTTTCTTGATTTCCACTTCTTTCCATTTTTAAAAAGATTTTATTTATTTATCTGAGAGAGAGAGAGAGAGCACAAGCAGGGGGAGGGTGAAGAAGCTCCTTGCTCAATGTAGGACTCAATCCCAGGACCCTGGGATCATGACCCGAGCCAAAGGCAGATGCTTAACTGCCTGAACCACCCAAGCATCCCTACTTCCTTGCATTTTTACCAGACTGTTCTTGGGTTTGAAACCACACCAAAGTTTTCTAAGAGATTCTGAAGCATCTCCCCAGGCCCAGGTCTAGAGTTTGTCCATCTGTGGAGTGGAAGCATAATCCTTATGTAGACCTGGTCTGAGCAGCGGCTGTCTTTTGTTCAGCTGCATCTTCGAAGCCTGTTTTCTTTCTCCCAAGGCCTTTTCATTATGTGATCACTCCCCCAATCTACTTGCACAGGGAGATATTCAGAACATTTTATCTATTTATGGTTATGAAATCAACAAAGCTCATGTGAAGAGGGTACATGCTGGCACCCACACATTGAGACGGTCAGAGCCGGGTGAGTGGGCTGAGCCGAGAAGGTGAGGGGCAGGGAACCATGCGGTGGGTGGGAGAGTGTAGCCAGGTGGGAAGAGATGAAACTGCTCTGGGCGAGGACCTGGAGGCAGGGCAGAGAAAAGGGGCCACAAGTCATACAATGAAGAGCATGTCAGAACAGTCGTGTTCCAAGAAGGTGAGGAAAATGTATCACCAAAAGGGTTCTTAAAGTGCACAACAGGGGCCCAATACTCCTGTAAGGCCTACGGGGTAGACAGGAGTTCAGGACACTGGCCTCGCCTTTGAGGAGCTGGGGGTCTGGAGGAGGAGACAGACGCTCCACCATTCATTTATTAGTCCAGCCCAGTTTCAGAGTCTTCTGCACTATGGTCTCCCGCCCCCCCCCCCCCCCCCCACAAAATGGTGAATTCCTCCTTGCTCGGCTCGTCCTCTCGTTGGGTCTGGGGCCCTTCCCCAGTGCTACCACAGCCTCCCCTATTTCTGCATCAGTGCATTTCTCATCCTGTATCATCATTGCTTGTTTATTTGTCTGTCTCCCCACCAGCATCTCCGTCTCCTCCCCATAGTCACAGCATCTGGCATAGAACCCGGCCCAGAGCAGGGCCCACGTATGTATTTCATTCATGCACACACATCTGAGTGCTGGGTTTGTGCCAGGCTCTGTGCTAGGCACTGGCACAGAGTGTGGAAACATGGGCCTGGTCTTAAGTTCATGGAGCGTCCAGACTGGTGGGAAAGTGGGAACTCCATGAAGCCATTGAAATGACCACCGTGAAGAAGACAGGCAGCGTGTGTGGGGAGAAGCCAGATGAGGACTGACTGAGCTCATGGAGTTTGGGGTGGCCCCCCTGTGGAGGTGTGATTGAGCTGAGTTGCTGGATGAGGTCAAACTGTGCCTTCTTGTGTGGAGCAGGGTACACAGAGGAATGCAATCATAAATGAGACCCCAGATGGGGACAGGTAGCCACAGAAGGAGCCATCAGAGCCAGAGGCTGTGTTAACAGGTGTGGGGAGTGAAGGTGAAGAGGGGGCAGCCTCTGCTAAGGGCAGCAGGGCCCCCACCTTGACCAGGAGGCTTGGCTCCTGTGCTAAGGGCAGGACTGCAAGGGGGCTGTGGGCAGGTGAGTGGGAGGGATCCTGAGGTTCAGAGAGGCAAGAGAGGGTGAGGGTCCAGTTGGGGGCTCTGGAGTGAGATGCCCATGTAGAGTCCTGGTTCCTTCACATTGGGCAAGTGACAACATTTCATGACTCAGTTTACCCATCTGTTAAACAGGGAGGTGAGGAGAATAATAGCTCCTGCATCCAAGGATTCACACAAAATTTTAATGAGTTAATTCATTAAAGCAATTGGAATGATGCCTGCCACACAAAAGGAGCATAATAGATGCTGGATGAAGGAATGCCAGTCGTCGCTATTTCACCTTCATGAAAAATGGAATTGTGAGCAAGGCTTGAAGACATGGCATGTGCTGCTTGAGGACATAGCACAGGCTCTGTCACTGTAAGTGTGGAACCAGCGCCTGGACACCCACTGGCTTTTTGTAGCCTTGGCCCAGCCTGGTCTAAGAGCAGCAGATGGGCTGGGCCGGGCTAAGAGCTGCAGCAGTTCAAAAGAAAAAGACAAAGATGACAGCTGGGGTCCTGGAAAAGTTGAGATATGCACACAAAGTCTGTGTGGGCTCTGGCCTGGGTCCCAACATGACCCTTCCCCAAGCGCCACTGGATCCCACAGTCCTCAGCACGTCCAGGATGGAGGCCCAATGAGCTCTTTCAGTGCTCAGTGACTGAGGTCCCCTTGGATTTTTCTAGAAGCCAACCTAAACAAGTTCTTTTCCAACTTAAAACACTTCTGGTTTCTATCACTCCCAGTTACCCCAAATTCCTCCTGGCCCCCTCCCTCTTCTGCCCCTCGGTGTTTAGGCCACCACAGGCCCCAGCTCCAAGGATCTGGTTATCACCTGAACACACCTTGCAACATGAGAGTTCACTGATGCAGCACTTACCTGCACCTTATATACCTAACACGTGCATTATGTCACTCAAACGTCATGGCAACCTGCCACATACGGGTACTTTTTATTCTCACTGGCCCTAGACAGAGAGGAAGTCTCCAAGGCCTGGCCCACAGGAGCTCAGGAGTAACTGAAGGGGCTCAAGGCTGGGGTGACCATGGGAAAGCAGCAGGCCTGGGACTAGCCAGTGACAGAGGGGAAGCCGGAGGAGCAACCAAGAAGAGACTCCCGAGAGCAGGGGGAGTGATGGTCCCCCTCCCTGGAAATGCTGGAGCTGCAGGGAGCTGGTTGAACCATGGCAGGAAAGGGGTAGCTGCAGTTATGGCGGGTTGACAGAGCAGATCCTGGAAGCAGGAAAAGATGAAACCTGGGCATATGGGGAAGGAACACCAGGAAGCTTTAGGAGAAAGGACCATCCGGCTGAAGGGAAAGCTCGTGAATCACCTAGCATACCCAGGGGGTGAGCTAGAAGAGCCTTCTGTCAAGGATTGTCAAGGTTCTGCAGAATCGGAGGTGGGCTCAGCCTAGATCTCAGTGGATTGTGTTTGATGCAGGGGAGAGTCCTGGAGAGGAGACCAAGATTCTGGTTGTAGCCCTGCTACCAGCCAGCTTGGGTGTTATGCAAGCTCCTTCCCCTCTCTGGGCTCAGTTTCCCTGTTTGCAAACTGGCAGTGGCAGTGGGTTGGACCACTTGGCCTGGAAGGAACCTCCCATATCTGGCATTGTGAGCATCTCTGGGCCCAGGGCTCAGCTGGTTCGTGCGTTTCAGGTTTGGAGGTTGAATGCTGCTCCCCGAGACCCGGTTTCAGGTGGGAAGAGCCCATGTGCCTAGTGCTAGGGTCTAGGTGGGCCTGAAGTCTCCCAGAGGACTAAGCCCTCAGTCCTGGACAAGTAGGGCCACCTTGGGCCTTGGAGGCCTGGCCTGTGTGGACATGGGTGGTAGCAAGTACTGGCACTGACCCTCTGGTTTTCCTCCTTCAAACCCAACCCGTCAGAGGCTATTTACAGGTCTGTGCCAAGTGCACCAAGGGGACTTACCATTGGAGGGATCCAAAGGGCTCTAAAGTGTGTAAAACAGATTCCCAGGTCATCCCGGTGTGGTGTTCATAGACCATAGCTGAAGCAACTACGATCTCCTCATGGCACTCCTTAGTGTCAAGCTGATGGGAGGAAAACACCCCAGCAGTATCCCACAGATCGCCAGAGAGGGATGCCACAGCCTGGAAAAACACCACATTTCATAGAATCCCAGGCTCACAGTTGCAGTAGGAGCCTCTTAGTCATCCCCCTTGGGTGACTGAGGCTCTAGTACTGAGAATGGTCCAGGTGGCGCAGCCGTCATTTAGTAAAGGTGGACCCTCAACCAGGTGCCTAGCTTTGTGCACCTCTCAAAGTCTAGCTTCTGGGATCAGGATACAGATTTCCCTGCCCAGGCCAAGAGGTGGTGTTCTGGGAACTAGTCTCAACAATGCGTTGACTTGCTGTGTGACCTTGGCAAATAGTGTCTCTCGGAGGGATGCCTCAGTTTCCCCTTCTGTGCATCAAAGTCTTGGCTCTGGCAATGGATACCCCTTGGAAGAGCCATTCAGGATTCCGGGGCTAACTGCTCCAGAGCAGGAACCTCTCTCCTTTGCCAGATGTGGTGCTCACAACCAGGCTGGGTCGGATGCACCTCTGGGTCCCCAGCCCTGGTCCAGAGTCAGGGCCCAGAGATGTCTGGAATGTATACAGTACCCTGGGCATGTAGAGCACTTCACAGCTGTCTTCAGGGAGTTCTGGTCAAACACCCTTGTGGGTGCTACAGGGAGAGTGCAGGCATCAGGACTGGGCACGGGAGTCCGAAGAGCTGGGTCCACATGGCTCTGGGGAGCCTGGCCAGAGCCTGCAGGCCATGCATCCATCCAGAAACTAACAAGTGCTTGTAAGCAGTCTGGAAGAGGTTTGGCCCCAGAAAGTTCCAGAGAGCTGGTGAGCTGTAGGAAGCCTTCGATGGAAGCAGACGTTTGCAAGTAGCAATCTGGTTGGTTGGCCATAGCGTCCTTGGGATCCTGAAGCTTATCTATAGTGATCAACAATCCAGAAAGCCCACCTAGATCTGGACTGTCCTGGGGAAGAAGCAGCAGCCGAGGCCATGCTGGAAGGGGAACCGTCTGGCTCTGCAGCCCGTGCGGGGCAAGGGCCAGAGGCTGGCACACTGTGTCAGCTATTCTCAAGGTGAACAAACACGGGACTGACCTCTGGCTAGGAAGTCCGCATCGCTGGGCTCTGGCTCACCGCTCTCCAGGAACACACCATGTGACCCTGGTCAAGTCACTACCCTTCTCTGGGCCTCAGTTTCCCTTTCAGTTTAATGAGTGGGCTGGAGAAACTGGTCAAAGGTCTTCCAGTTAGATCCTAAACGACCCCAGGCTGAGCCCGAGGAGAAAAAGGCTAAGGCAGGAAGCTGGAGGGGGCGTGGATCTCCAGAGACCCGGGGTAGCCCCGCGGTTAGTGACGTTCTCACCTGGTGTTTGCACTCTGTGGCCTTGTCCAGAGAGGATCCCCAAACGCGCTAGGCCTGGCATCTCGTTTTCTTCCAAGTCTCCTATCGAAGAAGAGTCTGCCCTGTTGGAGGGAGGAAGAGGGGGACGAGGGGCAAGGGCAGGACCCCTTTTCTCCATGGTTGGAATTCCCCTAAAGTGAGTGAAGGGCGCTAGAATGGGGGTGGGGTGTATAGCGCGGGGGGCTTCCCGGGCCCAGGCTCCGCACGGGGCTCGCGGCTCGGGGGCGGGGGCAGCTCCCGGGCTCTAGCGGAGCCGCCACTCCGCCGGTTGCCTTTAAAAGGCGCCAGCGCGCGCGCATCAGCAGAAGGGCTGCGGCTCTCTTCCAAAATAGGCAAGAATTGGGAGGCCGCGGGAGACAAGCCGCTAGGAGCTCAGACGTCACCCGGGGCCTCCCCCCCCCCCCCCACCACCCCCGCCTGCATCACGTCTCCGTGGCAACGGCGTACCGCGGCCGCAGATGAATGAGCTAGAGCGAGGAGAGGAGGAGCACGCAGAGACGAACGCTCGCGCTGTCAGCGCCCAGGCTGCCCCGGGGAAGGGGATGCAGATCTGGCGCTAGGAGGAAGGGGGCGCCCTCATATGCAAAAAGACTCCAAAACCCATTCTTTCCCAAATGATCCTTTATGTCCCTAAAATCCGGAAGTTACATGGTCCAGGGACCCCTGATCCTTTGGTTTAGGGCTTCTCAAGTCTCAGGGTTCCCCTTTGCCCCCATCTCCCCTCCCATTCCGACAGCTCTCTCTGCGCCTCAAACTCTGCGGAGCAATCAGACATCCTGTGGCTTAGTGCCACCGCGTGGCCAGTGGTGGCGCGGCGTCAGGCCGGCTTGTGGCTGGGGTCCCGCTGTCTATGTCGCCCTCTGGCGTTTACTAGTGGGAAGAGCATAAGAGATCTCAACAGTCTTCCCATAAGGACCCTAATTAACAGGGCCTCGTGGAGACATTAGTAGGTAAGGTTCAGTGAGTGCTCTGGGTGTGTCTAAGCTGCTAAGCGCTTCATTTCATTCCCACAGCAGCTCTGCAATTCAGACGATGATGATGATTACTATTATGATTTTAGAGCTGAGAATAACAGGCTGAGAGGTCGAGACTTACCTAAGATCCCACAACTGTAAGGGGCAGAACAGCCACCTGAACTCGTGACTGTGAAAAGCAGTTGACTCCCTCACTTCCAAATGTATGGTCTTTATCGATCCACCCCATAGTCTCTTGAGATAAGCAAGACAACACTTACTAAAATTATTTCCATTTCATAGGTAAAGAGACTGAGGCTCAGAGAAGTAAAATGTTTTGCCCCAAGTTTCAGCAACTATGGATAGAGTCCAGGTCTCTAGACCCCTGATCTAGGGATTTTTAGGAGTTGGATAATGGGGAATGCAGCACACCTCTGTGAGACCTTACTCCTTAGCAAGGGAGGCTAAAGAGATAGCTTATCCTGGGCTACTCCTCCTTTAACAAATGTCCAAGGACAGGAGAGGAGCAGGGACACTCTTCCACCTCTCAGAATTTTGAAGCTTCATAGGCATTAGATGCTTGTTTATTTCCACATACATAAAAATCTATCCTGTGGGGACGCCTTGGTGGCCACTGCCTTTGGCTCAGGTCATGATCCCAGAGTGCTGGGATCAAGTCCCACATCGGGCTCCTTGCTCAGCAGGGAGCCTGCTTCTCTCTCTGCCTCTGCCTGCTTGTGCTCTCTCTCTCTCTCTCTCTCTCTCTCTCTCTCTCTCTGAAAAATAAATAAAATCTTTTAAAAAAAATTGTTTTAAAAAATCTATCCTGTGCATCAAATTTTAGTGTTGTTTTCTAAGATAGTCTTCCCACTTATGCCGGGCCATTTGCACTTATCTAACATTGGCCTGAGAGAATGCTTCCTGGTTTCAACTTGCTGCTCTTAAATTGACCTGACCTGTTTTTCAGTTAATTACTGTTCCCAGGTCTATTGCCTTCTTGAGATGCTGGCTCTCATCCCGGGCTCTGGGGGCTGTTGTTAGTTTCTCCCTACTGGCTTGCATTTTGGAGCTCATGGGTATACCTTGTTATCTAGATTTGTTGCAAAACTTTGACCATGTGATTTGATTTTATTATATAGTTGCTCTGTTTTAAATGGAGATTCAAAATCCATGCCTCCACTGTGGCTGCCTTCGCTGTTATTCTTAGCTAGCCCACTTGGGGATGTCAAGGGTTTGAGTGTAAACCACTAAAGGGAACCCAAGTCACAATTTCTAAAGCTCTAGTTTAAAGTCACTGTGACCAGTGTGGTTTAGATCTTTCAGGAATTTTCGGTGAACTGTCAGCAATGGGCTTGTTGTCCCCATATGCGTGACAGTAACTCCACTTACCAAGATCCTGGACTTCCAAGGCCCATTATGGCTTTCTTGTCCCCATTCAAAGGGCACCAACTCAGTCAACATCTTTCCTTCACTCCGATGGTTCTGTTGTTTTCCCATGAGCTTAACAGGATTTTCTGTCATTGTGGCAATCCTGAAAGGGCTGGAAAAATCCATCCAGAAGTGATCTTTACTTAGATTTACCCAGATGTGTCCCCAAATAGCTTCTCCTAAATGTTTTCCTACTGTTTCCTCCAGTAGGAAATACTGGAGGGTATTGGGGTGTTCCCTCTTTTTGACCCCAAAGTTTTTCTCCTAAGGTACATTTATAGTTGCCTACATAGATCCACTCTGCCTCTTGACATGAATTTCTTCTGGAACAGCCAGTAACTCCAGGAAATCTACAGGATTGGGACAATTTGGGACCAGCTGGCAAATTCCCTACGCACTCACAGTTCCAGCACTAGATTATAACCATCCATGTGTAATTTCTTACCCATCCCCTATCCGCCCCCAAGTGGCTCCCAGGGGTGTGCTCCAAGCCCAGGGTTTTAACGTCATAGTGGTGGCGGTGGGGATGGGCGCAGGGATGTGTCCTCTCAGTTGGTTTTCCATAACTGTTCAGTTCTGACTTCTATCAGGCAGAGCCAAGAACCATGAACACTTTCAATCGGAGCCATATCTAGCAAATTCTCATAAACCAAGCACACTTGGGAACTTTTTCACCAAAAAAAAAAAAATCTCTGGTACTGGATATTTTCTATTTGCACCTGCAGACCCACTTGCCGTCTTCTTGAGCTTGCTTCGAGTGGAGGGAGGGGGATATCTGTGATGGAGCCAGTGGGTTCCTTTGCCCATTTGTTGCCAGGTGATGTGACCAACAAGAATCATTGGCAAGAAAATAGAAGGATGGACAAGAGTGAGGTAGAGGTATTTAAACTTCCTAGCTTCATCTCTGCTGGGTGACCATGGACTGGTGGCATTTCTTCATCAAAGACTGAAGCCCTGGGGTGTCTGGGTGGCTCACTGGGTTAAGGGTCTGCCTTCGGCTCGAGTCATAATCTCAGGGTCCTGGGATCGAGTCCTGAGTCAGGATCCCTGCTCAGTGGGGAGCCTGCTTCTCCCTCTCCCTCTGCCCCTCCCCCCACTCATGTTTGTGCACCCACTCTCCCTTTCTCTCTCTCAAAAAAAAAAAAAAAAAAAAAGACTGAAACCCTGTCAGGTACTCTGTCCCTGCAGCCTCCCTCTCTAGGTTCAGGCTGACGTATGACCCTCTGCTACCACTAGTCTGACCCTTGTTTCTCTATAGCTAGAGACCCTTGTTTCTCCAGGTTGAGTGTGCCATCTGCTTGTATCTCAAGAGCCTGACAGATAGCGCCCCCCCACGCATCTTCCCCAGTGACTCATTGGCTTGAATTAAATTGCCTATTTCTGAACCAAAACATAAAAGGAAGGAACAGCAATGTAAAATGATTATAAGAAGGTAATAGCCTGGGTGGCTCAGTCATTAAGCATCTACCTTTGGCTCAGGTCATGATCCCAGGGTCCCGGGATCGATCCTGGCATCGGGATCCCTGCTCAACAGGAAGCCTGCTTCTCCCTCTCTCACTCCCCCCGCTTGTGTTCCCTGTCTCACTGTATCTCTCTCTGTCAATTAAATAAATAAAATCTTTTTTTTTAAAAAAGAAGGTAATAGAAGATTCATAAATGAAATTTAACATAAGATAACTGGCATTCCCAGTGATGAGATTAGAAAAAAAATGCAATAGGAAAAATATTAAAAGATATAGTATCACACTTTCTGAAATAAGGATTGGCCTTTGTTTATATACAAAAGCTCATAGGTTGAAAAGCATGCACGTCCTGGAGGAGGGGACGAATCGCATGAAAAGGTACTAGATTTCAGGGATATAGACAGCTTCCCATTGGCATTCACAGGGGAAAAAAACTTGTCATATATAGACAAGTAGGAAAACGTCATTCATTCACTCAACAGATACTTATGCTAGATCCTGCTGGAGACCTCTGGGATACAGTAATGTACAAACTAATGGTCTCTCCCTTTGCGGCGTTTACCATCTAGTGGGGACAGAGACCAAGCAACAGATATAATGAATAAGAAAATTCAAAGATGTTATGTTTATGGGAAAAGAAAATGGAGAGCAAGGTTGTGGGATTGGGAAATCCGGGGGTTGGAATTTTAAATAGAGTAGCAGGGAGGACTTGTTGACAAGTTGGGAGCTCTCATGGGAAGCCATATTATACTGTGGCAACAAACAGGCTCAGTTCTTCCCTGTTTACAACAAAGGGTGGTGTTACTTGGAGGTGTTACTTGGCTCCTTGGGAACTTGATATTTGGTTCAACATGGAGGTCTGAATTGGATATAAATTTTGGGGGAGACGGGAATATAAGTGGTATTTAGAGTCACAAATCTGGAGTAGGCATGACAGAAATGAGAGGGGTTCAAAGCCAGAAACCCGAAGAGATCGGAGAAGAGAGGGAGACTGAGAAAGAGGGACCGCTGAGGCAGGAGGAAGAGGAAGGGAAGTGTCCTAGAAGGCCAGTGCAGAAAGGACTACCATGAGGACAGAGCAGTCTGTCAGGTCAATTTTGAAGTGAGAATAGCTGAAGTCAATAGATGGAGAATTTAGAACTTGGATGTCATGGGTGACTCTTTGCATGGGTGACGCCAAGCTGAAAGTCAGGTTGGGGTGCGTTTAGGAGGGGATTGATGGGGAGAAATTGGAGATAAGGAGTATCAGCGGGGCTTTTTTTCTTGCAAAAAAGGAGCCAAAGTAGGAGTGGTAGTTGGCAAGGGAAGTGAGACCAAGAGAGTGTTTATGTGTTTTTTAAGATGGGAGGAATTGACCACATGTCTAAATACTGATAGAGAAGATCCAGTCCAGAGCAAACATCACTAGAGGGGAGAGAGGAGAGACTTGCTAGAGCAGAGTCCTGGAGAACATGAGAGCAGACTGAACATGGAGGACATGGGGGGAATTGGCTTTGGACAGAAACTTGGATGGTTCAGAGAGCAAGAAGAGCAGGTCCTGGAGGGGCATGTGTGGGAAATTCGGATTGTTTCAGTCGTGTCAAGGAAGTAGGGAACAAAGTCAATAGCTGGGAACGAGGACGGGGGAGGAGGTGATAGAGGTTTGCTTTGTGGCCTCTTCCCCCATCTTCAAAGTTAGCAGGGTAACATCTCCAAACCCCTCTCTGACTCATGCTACTGCCTCCTTGGCCTGCCCAGATAATCCAGGATAGTCTCCCCAACTAAAGACTCTTAGGTTAATCACAGCTGCAAAATCCCTTTTACCCTGTAACATGACATATTCACAGGCTCTGGGGACGAGGATGTAGACAACTTGGGTTTTGCCTACCACACTCTGTAAATAATTCCCAGGATCACATTCATATTGCATATGTTGCCTTTAGAATAAAAAAAATAATAAATTGAATTCAACTATTTCCAGATCTTTTCTGTGAAATTTAAGACATCGATTGAGAAAGTTTGGGGACCTCAAGAATTCAAGTGATAATATTTAGAAGAAATCAGAGAATTCCAAGGACCCTGAACCCCCAAATCTGATGCCAACTGAAGCATGTAAAGCCCTTTATTTGAGAGAGAGAGAGCACATGTGAGAGTATGGGAGGTAGAAGGGCAGAGGGAGAAGCAGACGCCCCAATAAGCAGGGAGCCCAAAGGCCTGAGCCAAAGGCAGATGCCTCACTGACTGAGCCACTCAGATGCCCCACGCAATTGTTATTCTTATTAAAACTCAATGCCTGGGACACCTGGGTGGCTCAGAGGGTTAAGTCTCTGCCTTAGGCTCAGGTCATGGTCTCAGGGTCCTGGGATCGAGCCCCGCATTGAGCCCGGCATCGGGGTCCCTGCTCGGCAGGGAGCCTGCTTCCTCCTCTTTGCCTGCCTCTCTGCCTACTCGTGATCTGTCTCTCTGTCAAATAAGAAAATAAAATCTTAAAAAAAAAAAAAAAACTCAATGCCCCATCTTTGACCTCTTCACAGTGGCATCTGAGATCTTTTGAGCACGACTCTAGCAGTCTTTGGTACCTTTCTACCATCTGGGGAGACAAGATATTCTAGGCTCCCAGCATTTCTGGATCAAAGATCGTGTACCTTTTACATTTAAATTTTTACACAATCCAATTTATCGTTTTTTCTTTTATAGATCATGTTTTTGATGTCCTAGCTACGAAAAGTTTCCCATTCTGAAACTAACATCACATAATATGTCAATTATACTTCAATACTAATTTACAAAAAGAAAATCTTCCCTAACCTAAGATCAAAATTATTTCCTGTTTTCATTTTATAATTTTCATAGTGTAAAGCCCTTACACTTAGGCTAGCTGTTCCAAACGCCACGATTTTGATGACGGCATGTCTGCAGTCTAGATTAGGTTTTCGTTATCAGAAACATGCACAGGATTTTCATTAGAAATGTAAAAATGTTATTTTTATGATTTTAAAAAAGAAAATGTTCTTGATTTGATTTTTAAAGTTCATTTATTTGCCTTTTTATTTTTATTTTTTTTAAAGATTTTATTTATTTACTGGACAGACAGAGATCACAAGTAGGCAGAGAGGCAGGCAGAGAGGAGGAAGCGGGCTCCCCACCGAGCAGAGAGCCCGATGCGGGGCTCGATCCCAGGACCCTGGGATCATGACCTGAGCCGAAGGCAGAGGCTTTAACCCACTGAGCCACCCAGGCGCCCCCATTTGTTTGCCTTTTTAGTGGCGTCTACACTCAACATGCAGCTCAAACTCAGGACCCCGAGATCAGGAGTCACATGCCCTTCCAAATGAGCCAGGCAGGCATCCTGATATTTATTTATTTATTTATTTATTTATTTATTTAAGAGTGAGCGCACAAGCAAGCGTGAGGGGCAGAGAGAGAATCTCAAGCAGGCTCCACGTTCAGTGCAGAGCCTGATGCTTGATCTCAAAATCCTGATACCAGGACCTGAGCGGAAATCGAGAGTCTGATGTTTAACTTACTAAGCCACCCAGGCACCCCAATTTTTATTTAGTTTTAGTTACACAAATGACACAGGAATATAAACTGTACCGAAAGAGCAAAAGTACATAGTGTAGAAAGTAAAGGTCACTCGTACACACATTGTTATTCATTCATTCAAGAAATCTGGGTTAGCTGCCCATTCACACGTTACTTACACAATTCAAGATTCATTAGTGCACGTGCAACCGCGCTGTATGCCGCATGCTGTTGACATATCGTGGCAATAACTCCACCATTTTCCCATAGCTGCATTCTCTCATTCCAAAGACAGTAAAATGAAAATCTTTGTATCACGACATAGACTTTGTACATGCAGAGGGTAACTCAGAGGATCCAGGTTCTGGAGGCAAAAGAACCATATCTTGTCGTTCCCCAAGACTAAAGTGAGAAGGCTTTCCAGTGGGGCTGGTGCCTTTCACATGTGTTAAAAAGAAAACTGAAGTTGCGAGACAAGTCAGGGGCTTCCTCATTACGACTGCTTCCTGAAGATGTAGTAAGGTTTAGCTGTGTGGGTTTTGTTTTGTTTTGTTTTTTAAGATTTTATTTATTTATTTGACAGAGAGAGAGATCACATGTAGGCAGAGAGGCAGGCAGAGAAAGGTGGTGGTGGGGGGAAGCAGACTCCCTGCCGAGCAGAGAGCTGGACACAGGGCTTGATCCCAGGACCCTGAGATCGTGACCCCAGCCGAAGGCAGAGGCTTAACCCACTGAGCCACCCGGGCGCCCCTAATTTTTTAATTGTCATTTTTAAGTAAGGCTCTGTGCCCAGCGTGGAGCTCACCACGGTGCTTAAACTCATGATCCTGAGATCAAAACCTGAGCTGAGATCAAGAGTCGGATGCTTAACTGCTGAACCCCCCAGGTGCCCTCACACTGGAATTAAGAGAGAGAGAAATGAGCACTAGAGAAAGGAGCTTGACAAGAGACTGTCCGGGGAGACACCGGAACCAGAAAAACCCTTTCTTCCTTCAGTGGCTCTTCAGCGCCCCCTATTGATAAGGACAGGATTTCCAGCAACGGGGGGCTAATACACCCACGGAGAGTTGTCCTGGGACTGTGTGTACTACCCGTCAGATCCCGCAGCCGAAGAAGGAAGACCCGCTCAGTGGACTGGAATGGAATCCTCAAGCAAGCTGCTGCTTAGTTTTGCAACTCTAGGCTTCGAAGATGGTAGAAGGAATAAAGCCACATTTGAAACTTAACATTTTTTGAGCACGGCTCTTTCAATGCAGAATAATTTGGTATTTGATGATTTAAAATCTATTGAAATGACACCGATCATGTTGCCTTTGGAGATGAAACTGCAGAAATTCGTGAGGACACCAGAGACACAGTCAGAAAATAATGGGTGGTTGGCTGGACCTGCTTATAGGTGGAGATCATGCCGAGATGATTGTTCAGCTGAAGCAGAAGAGAAATACCACATTGGCTTTCAGATGAAGTCGAGGCTGGTGACTCACCGGGAGCTGTTAGCATCTCTGTTCTGGATTTTATGTCAAAAAAATCATATGTGTCTTTCTCGCTATTTCCATGTTCAGTCAATTGGGGGAAAGTGAAGAAGAAGCTGGACCATGAAGATGATCATTTGAAATTAGATTAAAAAACACACAGCTAGGGGCTCCCAGGTGGCTCAGTGGGTTAAGCCTCTGCCTTCCGCTCGGGTCACGATCTCAGAGTCCTGGGATCAAGCCCTGTGTCCAGCTCTCTGCTCAGCAGGGAGTCTGCTCCCCCCCACCACCACCTTTCTCTGCCTGCCTCTGCCTACTTGTGATCTCTATCTGATAAATAAATAAAGTCTTAAAAAAAAAAAAGAATGAAATCTTGCCATTTGCAACAGCATAGATGGACCCAGAGAGTACTGAGCTAAGTGAAATAAGCCAGTCAGAGAAAGACAAACACCAAACGATTTCACTCATGTGTGGAATTTAAGAAACAAAACAAATGGGCAAAAGGAAAAAAGAGTCAAACCGAAAAACAAGGGGCGAAATAGGTGAAGGGGATTAAGAGTAAATTTGTAAAAAAAAAAAAAAAAAAAGAGTGAATTTGTCTTGGTGAACACTGAGTGATACATGGAGCTGTTGAATCACGATATTGTACACCTGAAACTAATATAATGCTGTATGTTAACTACACTGCAATTTATTTTATTTAATTTTTAAATTTTTTTAAAGATTTTATTTATTTATTTGACAGAGAGAGAGAGAGAGATCACAAGGAGGCAGAGAGGCAGGCAGAGAGAGGAGTAGTGCAATTCCTGGGTCGTAGGGTAGTTCTATTTATAATTCTTTAAAGATTTTATTTATGTATTTGACAGAGAGAGACAGCAAGAGAGGGAACACAAGAGGGGAAGCAGAAGAGGGAGAAGCAGGGAGCCCGATGTGGGGCTCGATCCTAGGACCCTGGGATCAGGACCTGACCTGAAGGCAGACGCTTAACAACTGAGTCACTGAGGTGTCCCTATTTTTAATTTTTTGAAGAAACTCCATATTGCCTTCTACAGTGACTGCACCACTTTGTGTTCCCTCCAACAGTGCACGAGGGTTCCTTTTTTCCCCACATCCTCACCAACACTTCTTTCTCTCTCTCTTTTTTTTTAAGATTTTATTTATTTGAGAGAGAAAGTGAGAGAGAGAGAGATCATGAGCAGGGGGGAAGGGTAGAGGGAGAAGCAGACGCGCCCCCCTCCCCGCCCTGAGCAGGGCGCCCCATGCGAGACTCAATCCCAGGACCCGGGGGTCGTGACCTGAGCTAAAGGCAGAGGCTTCAGTTGAGCCACCCAGGCGCCCACACTTGTTGTTTCTTGAGTTTTTTATTTTAGCCATTCTGGCAGATGTGAGGTGGAGCTCACTGTGGTTGTGATGTGCGTGTCCCCGCTGATGAGTGATGTCGAGCATTTTTCATGTGTCTGTTGGCCATCTGGATGTCTTCTTTGGAGAAACGTCTGCTCGTGTCTTCTGCCCCTTGAATGCTCAGCTCTCGGGCAGGCAGTTTTCCCACAATAGGTTCCTCATGGGCACAGCTTCCCTGAGCACTGGCCTCAGGAAGACCGGATTTTCCAGTGACCAGCTTCTGCTGATGTCAGCTTTCCCACCTCCCAGTTCCGGAGCAGGTGGTGGCCAGCAGCACGCAGCAGCTCCATTCCTCCCCCCGCCCACCCCCCACCGCACATCTTCTGGGCAACTCTACGGTGACTTCTGCCCTCTCCAGCCAGATCTGGCCCCCAGCCTATGTGTGCTTGTGCTCTTCCTTGGGCACTCGATCTCAGCCCTACTCGTAGGGACTGCTCCTTGGATCCACTATTCCCTTGTTGTTTAGAATTCTCTGTAATTCCTACTAGCAAATCCCCCATTATCCAATCCCCTGGAAATAATTCTTTATATTAAATTCTCCCTATTCAAATTACTATGTGGATCATGTCCTCTGGCTGGACTCTAACTCATACAATAATGTTACAATATACTTTGATAGTCTTTAGGGCGAGTCTGACTTCCTGGTTGCTTTTCAAACTGTCATTAGTTATTCTCTCTCATTTTTTCTTCACGATGAATTTCAAAACTCAGGGTGGTTTTTTTTTTTTTTCCAAAATCAGTTTTCAAATGCTATGAAACAATCCTTAAGATTTTAATTAGGGGGATGCCTGGGTGGCTCAGTTGGTTGGACAACTGCCTTCGGCTCAGGTCATGATCCTGGAGTCCCGGAATCGAGTCCCGCATCAGACTCCCGGCTCCACGGGGAGTCTGCTTCTCTCTCTGACCTTCTCCTCGCTCATGCTCTCTCTCACTGTCTCTCTCTCAAATAAATAAATAAAATCTTTAAAAAAAGATTTTAATTAGGATAATATGGAAATAACATGTTAAATTGTTGAGAATGGGGGTCTTTGTGATAAGAATAATTCTTCCTATCCGGAAGCATGAGTTAGCTCCTGAGATAAGTAATGCTCTCAATTTTTGCATCTCCTTATCCTTGCTCATGGGAAATTATTTCTTCGTTTGGCTGTGATTTCTTTAAGAAGGGTCTCTATGCCACCAAAGTGGTCCCCTGGTTGCTACTGCTGGGCATCCAAGACACAGAAATAGTTTGGGGTTATTTTTTAAATAATTTCTCAGCTTGAGGTTACCACCCAATGGGCTAATTCAAGCTCCACATCTGCCTGAAGATGAAAAAACATTTCTTTTTCCCAGCTGGGTCCACAGCCGAGGCAAGCTTTCTCACTGCCTCCATGGCCCAGGGGGAAGCTTGTTGGTCTTCCTAATAAAGCGATTGCAGCCTTTACAAGTCCTAGCTTTGTGCAAAGGTCCCATTTCAAACTCATCCCATCTCAAAGGCTGAGGTTTCATCTTTTGTTCTTAAGTGAGGTTAAAAACCAAGCTTTCTCCCTTGGAGAATCCATAAACAAGTGTTAGGTTGCCCCCTTGTGGAAACCCCAGACAAGGTTGAGATGGGCTTTTTGGGTCCCTTCAGATAGGACCCATTAGAATGGTTAACATCTCCTCCCCACCACTGAGTTCTCTGTAACTATCTGGAAGAGCTCCTTCCTATGCTTAAAAGAGAATACGTTATATTCAATGAACAAAGTGAGTCAGGTCTGGAGGACCCCTAGGATGCGGAAAATCCAACGTTCCTGATTCCTGTCCCTCTCTGCTTAGGTCTTAACTATAGCTACAGAAGGGGAGACCTGGACATACTGCTAACAGCAGTTCAGAGAGCTGCTCCCCAAGACAGCCACCACCCTGCTGGTTCACGGAAGGGCTTCCCAGGATCCACGGGACATGGGGACTGCACTGCTATCTCCTTAGAAGAAGCCTTGTGTTAGTCAATCTCATGGCATCTGGTTCTTCAAAAGGAATGTGTGTAGAGAATAAAAAGGAATTTGACTCCTTGCCCCAACCCTTAAAGAGGCTTGTCTGGGAGGGCTGCAGACAGCCTGGAAAACGATGGCAGCAGAGGTCTGTCTCCTGCCTCAATGCATCCTCCCTAGATTCTGGGAACCGTGTGATGCATGGGCTCTGAGGGAGGCCGTGCCAGGACCATTACTCCCAAAGTAAAACTGAGTCTTACACTAAGCTTTTATTCATCTTTCTCCTTCTTGCACTGGCATATTGTATGCACGTGCTTCTTGAGAGCACAGGCTCAGAAGCAACACAGCCTGGCTCCAAGTCCTGGCTCTGCCCCTTTATACTGGGGAGACCAGATCAGTGACTTAAGGTCTCTGTGGTTCAGCTTCCTTGTCGGTAAAATGGGGGCATTCACAACACCTCCCTCATAAGGTTGTGATGATTGAATGAGTGGACTCATGCAAAGAGCTTAGACTAGTGGCTGGCATATAGTAAGTCCTCAAAATACGCTATTTTTAAGTCTATAAAAGAAAAGCAAACAACGCAACAAAGACAATGACAAGCCTCTAACCCTTCCCAACCACCCCATTTCCCGCCCCGCAACTGCCAACTTCTCAGCTCACAGGCTGCTTCTCTGACACTCAGGTTCCTCTGTGTTTCTAGTACTCAAGGATGCCCGATTTCCCTTTCCTCCTTACAAGCTCAGCCTTGCACTACATTTGTGGAATCAGAGATTTCATTCCACATCTCTAAGGGTTAGAGCTGAAAACATTCAGCACTAGCCCGATCTTCCATTCAGACCAGAAGCCTTTCTCCAGCCTTTCTGCCACCCATCACTGAAAGCATCTGACCTGAATTGGAAGGTGTTTGCAACAAGGTAGGCTAAGCTGCTGAAACAAACAGGTCCCAGAGTGTTTGATTCTCTCTTATGGAACAGTTTAAAGTGGCAGGGCCAGGCTTGGGGGGAGCTCTGCCCAAGCACTGGGCATGACGTCACGACTCAAGCTCTGGGCTGACATCAGAGCTGCCATCTTCTGCACAAAGCTTCCATGAATCCCTGGTTGTGCCCATTCCAGCCTTTAGGATGGGAAAAGGCACGGAGGCACACACGGAAGTTTCTATGGGCCAGTCTAGAAAGTGGCACATGTCACTCCAGTCAAATTCTACTTGAGAAATCTAGAGAAATTCAGCACATGGCCAAGCCCAACTCCGAAGGAACCTGGGAAGTGACACCTGGGTGGTGTCACGTGCCCCGTGAGGAGTCTCTTGCTGCCAAAGAAAAGAAAGGATTCTTGTAGATATCAGGCAGTCTCTGCCACAGAAGAGAAAACACTGGGTCCTGCAACAAAGACTCTAATTAGATTTGGAGATTGGACAGGAGGAGGTCAGTAGCCAGGACCTCTCTCTCTCGGGAAGGAATATTTCAGGAGGGGTCAGAGTTACTTGGAGGACGAAACACTCACATTGCCTTCAAGAATAGAAAATTTGCAGTATCCTGGGAAACAAAAGGGGTGGCATGGCTGGTGGGCTGAGGGGAGCGGAGCCAGCTGGGACTGGGGATGTCGGGAGCACACCCAAGCTAGATCTTAAAGGCCTTGCACAGACCCAGCTCTAACTCTGAGAACAGTGGAAATCTATCCAGTGTATGCAGGGAGCTGATATAATGCAATTTTTAAAAAGATTTATTTATTTATTTATTTATTTATTTATTTATTTGAGAGAGAGAGAGAGAGAGAGAGAAGAGGGTGTGTTAGAGCAGGAGAAGGGGTGAATGGGGAGGGAGAGGTACAAGCAGATTCCGTCCTGAGCGGTGATCCCCAGACAGGACTCAGTCTCAGGACCCTGAGATCATGACCTGAACTGAAACCAAGAGTCAGCCACTTAGGCAACTAAGTTACCCAGGCGCCCCCACCCACCTCATTTTCATTTTTAAAAGGTCACTTTGACTGCCAGTCCCCAGATTTTGGTTTCTAAATACCATTCTCCAATAAAAGCAGCAGGACTCCTTGGGGGAAAGGCTGATTCAGGGCTCCCAGGGAAAACTCAAGATGAACCTGAAACATTTTGTAGTAGCAGAAAGCAAGGCAGTACTTAAAACAACAAAAGGATGGGGTCATGTCAAAAGGACATAGCAGCCAACTTAAAAGAACTCCCAGTGGCCACGGCTGGGAAAATCTGAGCAGCAAAGTAAATACATAGTACTAGATTATACCTCAAAGCATAAAAAATACATACATGAGTCCACAGTGACATAAGTAAATGGGAGAGAAGAGACAAAGCTTCCTTACAAAGAATTCCAGATGGTATACGTAGCTCCTCCCCCCTCGAGGAGGTAGGGGGCAGCCTAAGCCCTGCCCACCTTTGACTGTGAGCAGATGTGGCAACAGGCTTCCAAAGGATACAGTATGGAAAGAAAATAGTGGCTTTTCAGTGGATAAACTTGGCAATGTGACCAGCGACCGAAGTTAATATCACGAGTGATGTCATGTTGATATTAGATACTGTTCATGGAAAGGCGTGTCACCGTTGGGGTATTCCTTGCCCTTAATACCAGTCTAATCATAGTAAAAACAGAAAAACCCAAGTTGGAGAATATGCTATAGAATTCCGTGCCAGTACTTCTCAAAAATGTCAAAGTCATGAAAAAAACAAGGAAAGACTGAGAAAAAGGCACAGGTTAGAGGGGGTTGAGGAGTTTAGTTAATAATAATGCATGTTAGGGGCGCCTGAGTGGTAAAGTCAGTTAAGCAACCAACTCTTAGTTTCATCTCAGGTTGTGCTTTCAGCGTACAGGGATCAAGTCCCACATCAGGTTCCACGCTCAGAGCGGGGTCTGCTTGAGATTCTCTCCCTCTCCCTTCCCCTCTGCTCCTCCCCCTGTTTGCACGCTCTCTCTCTCTGTCTCTCTCATTTATAACTCTTATTTATGTCATTTACATCTCTCTCTCTCTTAATTAATTAACTAATTAAATCTTTTAAAAAATCAGTAGATCCGGGCGCCTGGGTGGCTCAGTGGGTTAAGCCTCTGCCTTCGGCTCAGGTCGTGATCTCAGGGTCCTGGGATCGAGGCCCGCATCGGGCTCTCTGCTCAGCGGGGAGCCTGCTTTCTCCTCTCTCTCTATGCCTGCCTCTCTGCCTACTTGTGATCTCTCTCTCTCTGTTTCAAATAAATAAATAAAATCTTTAAAAATAAAAATAAAAAAATAAAAAAATAAAAAATCAGTAGATCCAAAATGTCTATAGGGCTGAGGTTGAGAAACCCTGATCCATAGAAACTCCTGCACAGATGCCCACAGGAGGCACGCAGTGGGTACAACGCCACTCAGAGCAGCATTGCTTAGACCAGAACACAAGTGGAAACAAGCCGGACACTTGCAACATTTATCCAATAAGATAAACACTGTGTGCCTGTGGAATACTACACATCCGTGAATAGTGAATGAACAATAACCATATACATCATGAATGAATCTCAAAAATGTGTTGAATTTTTTAAAAGTAAGTTGTATTTGTATGAAGTTGAAAACCAAGTGAGCCAGACAAAAATCAGTTTGGGATGGATGCATCCAAAGTGCTGTGGTAAAACTCACAGCAACTGCCGTGACCTTTCATCATGCTGTTTGAGCTTCCCCCGCCCCATCTCTTGGGGGATGGAAGGGGGAATGATGCTTAGTAGGACAATATTGCCTCCCAGGATCTTGGAGAATTTTGTCCTAGTAATCACAGTCATGGGAGGAGAGGACACTAATTGCAATTAGTGGCTGAGGCCAGAGATAATAATTATCCCTAAATGCACAAGAGAGTCCTACACAAGGAAAACAGGTCCTGCATCCTGAACAACATTTAACTGACTCCTTGAGCATTCATATAGATTTAAAATATTTTTTAAAATCTTTCACAAAAATTAACTCAAGAGGAATCTTAGACCAAAATGTAAAACACAAAGCAATAAGAATTCTACAAGATTACATAGGGGAAAAAAATCTAGATGAACTTGGGTTTGCTGACAAGCGTTTAGATACAACACCAAAAGAATGATCCATGAAAGAGAAAAAAAGTGGTAAGATGGACTTCATTAAAATTAAAACCTCCTGCTCTGTGAAAGGATTTGTTGAGAAAATGAAGAGACAAGGTACACACTGGGGGAAATATTGGCAAAAACATATATGTGTTTAAAAAACAACAACAACAACAACAAACACCTTAGGGGATGCCTGAGTGGTTCAGTTGGTTAAGCCTTTGCCTTTGGCTCAGGTCATGATCCCAGGGTCCTGGGATCAAGTCCCACATAAAGTCCCACATTGGGCTCCCTCCTCAACGAAGAGCCTGCATCTCCCTCTGCTTCTGCCGTTCCCCCTGCTTGTGCTCTCTTCCTTTCTTTCTCTGACAAATAAATAAAATCTTAAAAAAAAAACCTTAGAAACTTTTTAAAGAAAATTTATTTATTTGAGAGAAAGAGAGTGCGCAAGGGAGCATGCATTAGCGGGAGTAGGGGCAGAGAGGTAGGGAAGCAGAGGGAGAGGGACAGGCAAATGCCAAGACAGGGCTTGATTTCACAACCCTGAGATCATGATCTGAGCCGAAATCAAGAGTCGGATGCTTAATGGACTGAGCCACCCAGGTGCCCTGCAAAACACATATCTGATCAAGGACTTATATTCAAAATATAAAAAGAATTCTTAAAACTCAGCGATAAGAAAACAACACAATTCAAAAGTGGGCAAAAGATCTGAACTGACACCTTGCCAAAGAAGACCCACAAATGGTAAATAAGCATGTGAAAAGATGCTTGTCATAATACATCATCAGGGAATTGCGAAGGAAAACAACAGGATATCACTACCTACCTGTTGGAATGACCAAAATCTAAAACACTGACAATACCAGATGTTGACAAGGACATGGAGCAACCAGAATGCTCGTTCACTGCTGGTGAGAATGCGAAACGGTAGACACACTTGAAAGTTTGGGAGATGCTTAGAAAACTAAACATCGTTTGACCACACGATCCATCAGTAATACTCCTGGGTATTTACCCCATTGAATTGGAAATGTACATCCAAGCAAAAACATGCATGCAAATGTGTACAGCAGCTTAATTCATGATCGCCCAAAACTGGAAGCAACCAAGATGTCCTGCAGTCGGAAAGTGGATAGACAAACTGTCATAATCCGTATAATGGAACACTATTCAGCACAAAAAAAAAAAAAAGAGAGAGAGAGAGAGAGAGAGAGCTATTGAGCCAAAAAGATGGAGAAACCATACAGGCATATTGCTGAGCAAAAGAATCCAGTCTGAAAAGGCTGCATTCCATCTGATTCCTATAACATGGCGTTTCAGAAAAGGCAAAACTATTTTGACAGTAAAAAGATCAGTGCTTGCCAGGGATTCAGGGAACAGAGGCGAGGGAGGCAGAGGTGGTGTATGAGGGACTTCTAGGGCAGTGAAACTATCCTGTATGACACCATAATCCTGGATACATGACATGATGCATCAGACAAGATCCATATAAACAGGAAGAGTGAATCTTAATGTGAACTACGGGCTAACTTAATGTATCAACACGGGCTCATCAGTTGTAACAAATGTACCACAATAAAGCAAGACGTTCATAATAAAGGGCAACTGGGGAATGGGGTAGGGGAGTGAATATATGGAAATCTATGTACTATTTACTCAACTGTTCTATAGATCTAAAACGGTAGTAAAAATAAAATCTCTTCTTTATTTTGAAAACCAAGTGGATGATTTTCTGAGCCTGGCCTCTAACCCCCATTCTCTCCACAGACACAGTTGTATTATTTGGAAGTTTTGAGAATACACAGCATCTTTCCGTAACACAGCCACTGTCTAGGTGGAGAGACAGCTGCACTTGGTTTGTTTGGAACCTTGCCAAGACTTGGTTACCATTTCAGAAAGTCGCATCACCAATAGCAAGCTAGTGGTCCTTGAGTGGTGGGCTGACCACCCGTCCGCACTGTGCGCACACGGTTAGATTCACTGTGGTTTTATATTTTTTTAAAGAATTTATTTATTTATTTGACAGAGATCACAAGTAGGCAGAGAGGCAGGCAGAGAGAGAGAGTGGAGGAAGCAGGCTTCCTGCTGAGCAGAGAGCCCGATGTGGGGCTCGACCCCAGGACCCTGGGATCATGACCTGAGCCGAAGGCAGAGGCTTTAACCCACTGAGCCACCCAGGCATCCCTCACTGTGGTTTTACAAAGAGGGGGGCTCCCATCCCACTGCCCAACTGTGTCTGAGCATTTATGTATTCAAACACACACTATTTTACTACTAAATCCTTTTATTTATCTTGTGTAGTACAATTAGGACATTATACATACATTATACTGTGTGTGTGTGTGTGTGTCTGTACAGATATGTTTTATTACATATTAATTCACTGCAGGAGAGCAACAGAGCATTTGCTATATTTGTGATTGACTAAGTCTGAGAGTTGAAGATCACTCCTTCGTTTTTTTTTTTTTAAGATTTTATTTATTTATTTGACAGAGAGAGAGATCACAAGTAGGCAGAGAGGCAGGCGGCGGGGGGGGGCGGGAAGCAGGCTCCCCGCCAAGCAGGGAGCCCAATGCGGGGCTTGATCCCAGGACCCTGAGACCATGACCTGAGCTAAAGGCAGAGGTTTAACCCACTGAGCCACCCAGGCGCCCCTGAGAACCTCTCCTTTAAATGGAAATCCAGACTCTTTCCTCCTGTCCTCACCAGCAATCTCAGCCAGCCTCCTGCTCCCTCAAGGCCTGCCAAAGGGATCTGTTTGTGTGTCTCAGAAGGCGCCAGCATTCCAGATTCCCTGGTCTTGGTACAGGCTGTTCTCTCCCTAAAATGCCTTCACCTTCACCTTCCTTCACTCACTGTTTCAACAAATGCAGTGTCCCCAGGCTCAGTTCCTCCTGGCCTTTCTTTGAAAAACCTGAACCATAGCTGTGCCCTCCCTGCAGTCCCTTTTACTTAATTTTCCTTATTGCTTTTTTAAGATTTTATTTTTAAGTAAGCTCAACACACAACGTGGGTCTCGAACTCACAAGCCGGAGATCAAGACTCACCTGCTGCTCCAGCTGAGCCAGCCAGGTGCCCTTACCTAATTGTCTTTAAATGATTCACTGTTCCAGAAATTAATTTTGAATTTATATTAAATTACAAACAAATTTATCTTTTATACTATTTATTAATTTATTCTTTTTAAAGATTTTATTTGTTTATTTGACAGAGAAAGTGAGAGCACAAGCAGAGGGAGCGGCAGAGGGAGAAGCAGGCCGGGGCTCAATCCCAGAACCCTGGGATCATGACCTGAGCCAAAGGCAGTCGCCCAACCAGCTGAGCCACCCAGGCATTCCGATACTTTTTTTTTTTTTAAGATTTTATTTATGTATTTGACAGAGAGAGAGAGATCACAAGTAGGCAGAGAGGCAGGCAGAGGAGGAGGGGGAAGCAGGCTCCCTGCTGAGCAGAGAGCCTGATGTGGGGCTCAATCCCAGGACCCTAGGATCACGACCCCAGCCGAAGGCAGAGGCTTTAAGCCACTGAGCCACCCAGGTGCCCCGTCCTATAATTTTTTTTTAAAGTATAGTTGACACACAGTGTTACATTAGTTTCAGGTGTACAATAAACACATTTCTTTTTAAATTGAATAAATTATAAAAAATAAAATAAAAAATTATAAAAATTCAATCTTCTCTTATTTTAACAAACTTATATTTTAATTTATTAATGTTTAATGTTTATTTAATTCTAATAAATCTACAAACATTTATATTATACATGTTATTTTTCAAAGAAGAGTTCATATCATTATCATAAATACGAAGAAGCCTCAATAGCCCTAAAAATAAGGCAACAATAAAAATAGAGAAGGAAGGGCGCCTCGGTGGCTCAGTGGGTTAAAGCCTCTGCCTTCGGCTCAGGTCATGATCCCAGGGTCCTGGGATTGAGCCCCACATCAGGCTCTCTGCTCAGCAGGGAGCCTGCTTCCCTTCCTTTCTCTCTGCCTGCCTCTCCGCCTGCTTGTGATCTCTGTCAAATGAATAAATAAAATATATATTTTTTAAAAATAGAGAAGGAGGGGTGTCTGGGTGGTTCAGTTGGTTAAGCCACTGCTTTCAGCTCAGGTCATGATCCCAGGGTCCTGGGGTCCTGGGGTCCTGGGGTCATACAGGGCTCCTTGCTCAGTGGGGAGCCTGCTTCTTCTTTTCTCTCTGCCACTCCCCCTACTTGTGCTTGTGTACTCTCCCTCTCTCTGTCAAATAAATAAATAAAATCTTTTTTAAAATAGGGGCTCCTGGGTGGCTCAGTGGGTTAAGCCTCTGCCTTCGGCTCAGTTCATGATCCCAGGGTCCTGGGATTGAGCCCCACATCAGGCTCTCTGCTCAGTGGGGAGCCTGCTTCCCCCTCTCTCTCTCTGCCTGCCTCTCTGCCTACTTGTGATCTCTGTCAAGTAAATTTTAAAAAAAATCTTTAAAAGAAAATCTTTTAAAAATTAAAGAAGGAACATAAACTTTATTAATTTCTGTTTAAACAAAGTTGTCAGCAGCCTCCCTGAAGCCATCTCTTTGTCAGAGAAAGAGGGAGAGAGACCAACATGTGCTAGAAACATGTTAGCACCAAGTTGAGACTTTCCCCTTGACATATGTTGAAGGCTTGAAAGCAAACTGAAGAGAGAATAACTTTTTCTTTCAGTGTAATTTAATGCTGTCCCTTTTCTCCCTCAATCGCTGTATTTATTACAACCCATTTATCGAGGACCTGCTACCAACCAGGCAGGAGCACCAGGTGTTTGCAGTAATAAAACACTGGCCCAGACCAGCACAGTCTTCCCATAGACTCACAGTCGAATGGAGAAACACACACGTAATCTGGAAGTGGTCGTAAAATTTCATTGCTTATGAAAGTCATTTGTGGTCTGGAGCCTCTCACTTCTCCAGCATCCCCTGTACGCAGGGGAACTGCAGAGCAAACAGATCCATTTGTAAATTACTTGAGCTAGAGCAAATTAATTCCAAAATTGCAGCGGTTTATAATCTTTTAGAAGTTTTTCACAGGAAAAACAAAAAAAGTAGGAGGTGGGTGCGTCTTAATAGGTTTGATGTGATGCGACCTGGGGCCGCCCGAGAAAGTTGTTTGTTTGTTTGCTGGCTTGGCTGCAGCGCTGGGAGAACGTCTCCGGGTCACCCTTTCCTCCTGAGCCTTTGCTTAACCCCTTGCTGCCCGGAATGCAGCTCAGCCTCACTGTCGCCCAGCCCGCCTGGACTCCCCAGCTGGGCCCACGCCTCCGCAGGACGCCCCAAAGGCCCGGCGCTTCCCCAGTCACAGCTTGGAGGATAAGAAGCCGTCGGTCCGTCTCTCTTCCAGACCCGCCTGCGGGCTCGGACAGCACCGCACATGGCCTTCTCCTTGGCCTCCCGAAGCACCCAGCTCGGCGCAGCCCCGCAGGACCGCTGGTGACAGACGCTCAGGTTACCCCTGGACAAGCCAGCTCCTCCGCGGGCTCCCGAGTTACCCCGCGCTGCGCGGGTCCGACACCACCTCGGAACTGGCGGAGTGACCCGGGCCGCTCGCCAGCTCGGGGCGGGGGAGGGGCGGGGTACCTCCCCTACCGCCTCCCCCACCCCTCCCGTCGAGGTCGGTGACCCGCGCCCGCGCGGCGGGGAGGCCCCGGGGACCTTCTCAGGCCAGCTGCCTCTGAGCCACCCGGGACCACGAGGGTAGTCGTGGGTCCTCGAGCTCCAGCGGGTCCAAAGCCTGAGTCCAGAGTCCGGGCTAGGAGGAGGTGGGGAGGGGTGGTACGACCCTCTGTCCCCGCCCCGGAGGCGGAGCGAGGTCCGAGCCCGAGGAGCCTGACACCCTTGGAAATCGGTCCCGGCCTTCCTCCCCCGCTCCCGCCTCGCCCCCGCCCCTTTCGGGGAGACCCGACCCCCTCCCTCTGTCCGCCGCCCACAAGACTCAGTATTCCCGATCCCCCGGCCCTCCGGCCCCGGCGTAGGTGCAGGTGCAGGTGCAGCGCGCCACCTCCCTCCCATCCCGGCGCATCCCTCTGGGCGGCCATGGCGCGAGGAGACGCCCCACAAGACAGGCGAGTTGGGGACCCAGTGGGGTGCGGACGGGGATCCGGGTGGCGGTGGCCAGCGCAGACCCGCTGCCTTCGGGCGCTCCAAGGCTCAAAGCAGACTAGATGGAACTACAATTCCCATCAGTCTCCTCCCTCAGCTACCTGAGCCAGGGTAATGGGGGTTGTAGTCCGCTCTGCGGAGGGGGCGGCCTGGCAGGGGGCGGGGAGGCGATGCGTCCTCAGGGTGACCTTCTGACTGATCCCCACAGCTACCACCTGGTCGGGATCAGCTTCTTTATCCTGGGCCTGGGCACGCTCCTTCCCTGGAACTTCTTCATTACGGCCATCCCGGTGAGACTTGGCTAGAGTGCCCAGCCTCATGGCCACAACCACCATCGCCTTGGACGCGAGGAATACCAGGCGCTTTCCCACCGCGCCGCCTTTGACTCCTCATTATGCCTGTTTGAGCGTTTGTCCGCTGAAGCAAAGAGCCTCAGAGAGGGGAGGCGCCCCGCTCACAGATAGGAAACGTCAAGGTTTCGGGGACGCCCAGATCCTAGAGGGGCAAGGCCACCAACGGGGCGGGGAGCTGTGGAACTAGCCAAGAACTACCCACCCACCACCCCCGTTTGTCATTATTCCCTGGCTAGTCATTCCTGGGCTAATCCACTCCCAAAGTGGGTTATCCAAGCCTTTGGTTTTCATTGAATAAAAACAAATTATATTCATTCATCCAACAAACAGTTAATAATGTGCATCTACTGTGAACCAGGCCCTGTTCTTGGCACTGGGGCTATAGGGGGAAACACAACAGAGGAAACCTCCGCCCTCTTGGAGCCTGCATTCTCTCAAGGGAAGGCAGAAATGTGGGGTTTGTATTCTCTTTAGGACTGAGTTATTCATACATATTCAGTGCAGCAACTTTCCAGATGCCTTTTCAGTGTCTGGCTCTCTGCTGGGCCCTGGAGACCCAAAGTTAAATCAGCCCCTGGTCTTGAAAAAGACTTGTGTGCCAAAGAGCTATTAATAATTTAATAGGGCACCTGCCACTCCAGGCTTGGAGCAAAGTCCTTTGGGTCCCCGGTGGGGGTGGGGGTGGGGGTGGGGGAGGGAGTAATTCCTTCTGCTTCATAGAAGAGGTGATTTGTAACTTGGGAGAAGGGTAGGTAAAGCATGGGAGTTTGGGGGTTGGGAGGTAGCAGTAGGAAAGGGAGAAGGCATTCCAGGTGGAGAAGACAGCCTTGCAAAGGCACTCAGGCAGGGGAATGCCAGCCTGTTCAGAGAAAGGGCCAGAGCCTGGGAACCTAGAGCTTAGCAGGATGGAGCAGGAGATGCAACACAAAAGGGAGGTCAGGATCTGGTTCTGAAGGGCTCCCACTGCTGTTTCAAAATCCTGGGGGTTTGCCCTGAAGGCAACAGGGAACCATGGGTAGGGGGGAGGAGTAAGTTAAGCAGAAGCTTAATGAGTGTGTGTTCCAGAGGGAATACAGTTGGTCAGCACTTAGGCCGGGCCTGGCTTACAGTAGCCACTCAGTAAATCTTCAGGAATCTGGAAGCTGCTGCAGGAACGGGGGTAGAGGCTGGAACCAGGGCTCTGCAGAGGAGGGGTGATTCAAAGATGGAGTAAGGCCCAAGCTGGGGGTTCTTAGGGCTTGGGCTCTGTCCCAGACATCAGCTGTTCAATTCAGGGAACATTCATCAAGCTCTGACTGTGTGCCAGGTGCTAAGATCAGTACAAGGACAGACAGCTCCTGCAGATTTTAACTGAGCAATGGCAAGCATGGGAGGAGACGGAGAGGAAAAGCTGGCGGGTTCCTCAGGGTAAGTCGGAGGGTGACCTGTACCCCCTCCCCTGGCATCCTGGCAGTACTTCCAGGGCCGGCTGGCAGGGGCCAACACCACCACGGGGACCCTGGACAGCAACCACACCGGCCCTGCCGACACCTTCAACTTCAACAACTGGGTGACGCTGCTGTCCCAGCTGCCCCTGCTGCTCTTCACGCTCCTCAACTCCTTCCTGTACCAGTGGTGAGAGGCCCCGCCCCGCGGGCTCCCTGCAGGCTGCCCCTCTGTGGTCCCTCCACCGCCCCTGCTAAGGAACTCCATCCATCCCTGGGCCCAGGGAAGACCTCCCATCCTTCCTCCACTCCCCCTGCATGTCCCATCCAGCTCCCGTTGTCCAACCCTGGGCTCCATCTCTTGCCTGCCTCCCCCTGCTGGGCCGGGGGTTCAGCCAATGCCCACTCCGCCCCTACCTATGAGCAGCGTCCCTGAGACGGTGCGGATTCTGGGCAGCCTGCTGGTCATCCTGCTGCTCTTTGCCCTGACGGCGGCGTTGGTCAAGGTGGACATGAGCCCTGGGCTCTTCTTCTCCATCACCATGGCGTCTGTTTGGTTCATCAACTGTGAGCACCGCCGCCCCTCCCCACCTCCCCACCTCCCCACCCCCTGCACCCAGGGCTTCAGCTGAGCCTCTTCTTTGTAACTGAAAGGGCCCAACGTATCCCAGAAGGAAAGACAGCAGCGGCTGCACTCCTATCCCTGAGGAAAAACTGAGCCCCAGCGGGAACAGAAAAGTCACTTGTCCCAAACCCACAGTGACCTAAGATCAGGTCTCCTAGCCCCTAGTCCCTCAGACCTATGGCTGCACCTGAGAAGAAGAATGAATGGGACGGTGTTACACCAGGATGCCCAGAGTCTGATGCCTGCCTGACCTAGTCCAGGGTCTCCTGTGTACCCTGCCACCGCCTCCTCCAGGGAGCCTCTAAGGCCTGCCTCATTGAGCGACAGCCCCCACTCTTCTCCCTCCACAGCCTTCTGTGCAGTTCTGCAGGGCAGTCTCTTCGGGCAGCTGGGCACCATGCCTTCCACCTACAGCACCCTCTTCCTCAGTGGCCAGGGCCTGGCTGGGATCTTCGCTGCCCTGGCCATGCTCATGTCCATGGCCAGTGAGTGGACTTGGGTGGTTGGGGGGGCGGAAGTGGCCTCTGGGATTCCGGGGAGCAGACAAAGTGTGCTAGGAGTGAGATGCCTTGGGTTCTGGGTAGAGATGGAGGTGATGGTGAGCTGGGGTTGGGTTTGGGGGTAGGGAGTGGGGCTCTTGGGCTCTATAGTGAGAGAATGATCAGGTGAGGGCTGGGTTAACCTGGGGCCTGGGGCAGGATTCCTGAGGCTGACGCTGGTAAGTGGCAGCAGCCTGGGGTGCAGGGAAGGGGGGACAGGTTTAAGATTCAGGTAAATTTGGTTGGAATCCTAGTTCCACTGCTCCCCAGCCAGGGGCACTGGACATCTGTGTCAGTTTTCCCACTGAAATGCTTCTTAAGAGTTCTGTCCTCAGACTGTAGGGAGCATGCAGTAAAAATGAGCACATAATAGGTGCTCAACAAAAGTGACAAGTAGGAAGGAATGAAAGAAGCAAAGGGCTGGGCCCCGGGGCCCTGCACGGGTTCCTGAGTTTTGTCAGCCAGCAGAGTGGAAGAGGCCAGGAGGTGAATCTGAGAAGTGCATGATGGGAAGTGGGACAAGAGTCATTAGCCCCGCCCCTACCCCACCCGTGGGAGCCAGCGGGACTAGCCCCCTCCACTCTGCAGCTGAAGTTTCTGCACAGGTGGCGTGGATGCCCAGACCTCCGCCCTGGGGTACTTCATCACACCCTGCGTGGGCATCTTCATGTCCATCGTGTGTTACCTGAGCCTGCCCCACCTGGTGAGCCTGGTACTGGGCTCGAGGCCCCACTTCAGAGCATCTCAGATACAGCTCTGAGTCTGAGGCCCTGCGAGAGGCCAGGGGAGGAGGAGGAAGGGACCTGATCCCCAGAGGAGTCAGCCACTGGGGGACTCCAGCCTCGCAGTCCACAGGGTGGAGAGGGAGACAGACGCCTCCGCCACGCCAGGCAGGGCCAACGCTTTCCTTCTGCAGGAGTTTGCCCGCTACTACCTAGCCAAGAAACCGTCACAGGCGCCAGGGCAGGAGCTGGAGACCAAAGCTGAGCTCCTCCAGTCTGGTGAGTTCAGGACCCTGCGTGGCGGCGCACAGCGCGGGGGTGGGGGGGGTACCCAAGGGAGGCCGAAGCTACCTCCGCAGGGAAGCGTTTCCCCTCTGGGACACCTCCCCAGCTGGAGTCCTCACTCCTAGTAGACTCGTGTGAGCAGGCCCAGAAGAAATCCAGTGGGAGCAGAGCCATCCCTGTTGGTTTAGAGCGCCGGTTTCCCCCTCTGTAAAATGGGGAGACAGTAGAGCGCCAACACGCTAGTTCTGGGTCCAAATGCATTTGTTCAAATCCCGGCCTCACGGCATCCAAGCTGGGTGACCTTAGGCAAGTCCCTTAACCCCTCTGAGCCTCCATTTCTTTATCTGGAAAGGAGTAGCAGGGAGATAATCTGTTTAAGGTGCTTAACTCTGCCCGACACACGTATGTGCTTCCTAAGAAGTAGCTTAGCATATTTCCCTGGTTAATTCTCTTTGCCTACATCCCGGGCTGGAGGAGAACCACTTGTTTTAACTGCTGGGAATCACTCTCCATGGAGCCTGGTTGCCACAGGCATGACGCTGACCTCCCCTCTTGCCCCAGATGAGAAGAATGGTATTCCCAACAGCCCCCAGAAGGTAGCCCTGACTCTGGATCTGGACGCTGAGAAGGAGCCAGAGCTGGAGCCTGAGGAGCCCCAGAAGCCAAGAAAACCTTCAGTTTTCATTGTCTTCCAAAAGGTTTGGCTTGGATGTGGCCTCCAACCACCAGCCCTGGGGAAGAGAGAGCTACTCTCTCCAGTCCTCTCTAAAGACCCTTAAAATGGAGTGGGGCCTTCATGCTCCCCTGGTCCACTTCAAGGTGCCAGAGTCATAGTGGGTCAGGAACACAGCAAGGCCAGGCCTCGGGTGTCTTGCCTCCGGGGCCAGTGCTTGGAGGCTGGGGCTGCGTTTGGGGCCCTAGTTGGCCCCGCCTACTTACACCCCTGCCTCTGGCTCTCAGATCTGGTTGACAGCGCTATGCCTTGTGCTTGTCTTCACTGTCACTCTGTCTGTGTTCCCTGCAATCACGGCCATGGTGACCAGCTCCACCAGTCCTGGGAAGTGGAGTGAGTGCTGGGAAGCAGAAGAGGGCAGGGCAGGGGAGAGGGAGGGAGGAGGGCAGAGGAATTAAGGGAGGAGGAGGGGGGAGGGAGGAGGGACCAGGATGAGCCCTGTTTCTCTCCCAGGTCGGTTCTTCAACCCCATCTGCTGCTTCCTTCTCTTCAACATCATGGACTGGGTAGGACGGAGCCTGACCTCCTACTTCCTGTGGGTGAGCATACCTGGGCTGGGGGCACCTGATACTTCCAGGAAGCAGCTGGGGATCAGAGGGTGTGAAAGAGCCCAGAAAGATGATCTCCCCAAAGTCGGACCAATCTAGGTCTGACAACAGAACAGCTGGCCAAGAGGTAGTGAGCTCCTGGCCCCTGGAGGTATGCAAAGCAGGGCTTGGACAATGAGCTCCTTGAAAGCAGAAGTCATGTCCAATTGACCTGTGTCCCCAGCATCCAGCCCAGAGACCCTTACCTGGAGGTTCCTGTCCCATGTGAGAGGTTGGACAAGATTCCGAGTGTCTGGATTGCCTTTAGCCAAGGTGCTACTTCTCTAAATGAAGTCTTCCAAGGAGATAGAATGAGGCAGACCAAAGAGGAGCTGCTCTGATCCCAGCTGGGCTGGGGTCTGGATCCCCAGCCTCCAATCTCATTCAGCAACCCCACCTGCCCCAGAGGGGTCTGTGCAACCCCCAGGCGTCCTTGGAGGAGCCTAGCTGGGAAACCAAAGATGCCATGTAAGGTCTCCCCCAGTTCTGCTACAGAGAGAGGCCAACCTGAGCTCAGAAGGGACGGAGGGGGCTAGCCCCCGGCCAGTCCTTGATTGCTGGGTGGCCTGGGCCCAGCCCCTCACCCTCCAGAGGCCTCTGTGCTGGGCCCTCCCCAGCACACACAGAGTAGGAGGTCAGGGCAAGTGACAGAGTCCAGCCGGGGCGGGCTCCCAAGGACGGCCCTCAGCCCAGCTTCTGCCACAGCCGGACGAGGACAGCCGGCTACTGCCTCTGCTTGTCGGCCTGCGAATCCTGTTCGTGCCACTCTTCATGCTGTGCCACGTGCCCGAGAGGTCCCGGCTGCCCATCCTCTTCCCACAGGATGCCTACTTCATCACTTTCATGCTGCTCTTCGCTGTATCCAACGGTTATCTGATGTCCCTCACCATGTGCCTGGCGCCCAGGTATGGGGGCAGGAGGGAGGGCCTGGGGCTGGGGAGGTGGGCCGATGGAGAGGGGGCCCATTCGGCTTCTAGCCAGCCTGGACCTAGCTGTCTCTAGGCCTCGCTGGTGACCCCCCGGCCCCGGCACACTGAGCCTGCCTCGGGGCAGGAGCTGGGGAGACGGAGCCTGAGCAGGTGGGGTGGCTGGGGGGTGGGAGGCATGGGGAGACACATTCCTGCCAATGAAATAGCCCGGGGACAACTTCCAGAGCCTCCTCTCTGGGCCTAGGCCCCAAAGCCTCTCCAAATTCTCAGTTGAACGTGGAGCTAATGTCTTGATCCAGTGGGGGATCGTGGGCTATTTACTTTAGGGACAATGGAGTTGAGAATCCAGAGAGAGTAAAGGTGACAGGGAGGACAAGGCTGGGACGTTTTGTCGCGCTCGAAGGCAGTGGAATCTAGAATCCTCTAAAACTGGGCCTGCGGGGGCCCGAGAGATGTCCTTGGCAGGGGCCTGGCTTGATAGATCGGGAAACTGAAGTCCAGAGAGAAGGGCCTAGTTACGGTGACCGAGAGGTGGGGTCAGCCCAGACTAGAGTTCAGGTGCCCTTTTGTAAGGGGAGCAGAGGGCACTGGTGCTGGGTCAAGACTTGGCCTGGTGTCCCCTAAGAGTTCCTCCTCTTGTGTGTCCTAGGCAGGTGCTACCACACGAGAGGGAGGTGGCTGGCACGCTCATGACCTTCTTCTTGGCCCTGGGGCTCTCCTGTGGAGCCGCCTTTTCCTTCCTCTTCAAGGCTCTGCTCTGAAGTGTTCCGTCCAGGGCTCGCCCACAGCTCTCTCCTCGCTGCCCCTTCGGAGCTGAGACCCCAACGCAGGGGGAATGGCGAGCCAGGTTCAAGCCTCTGCTGGGCGGGGGCCCCTTGGTCTGGAGGTGCCAGGAGGAGGTGGGGTGCTGCTCTCCTTCCCTGGCTGGTGTCCACTTGGGAGCTGCAAGGAAAAATTCACCAGCGGTCATTCTGACCCTCCCCCAGGAATGGAGCCAACACACGGAGACGGACTGTTTAGAGACGCACAAGACCTCATCCCAAGGGCGCCAATCAGGGAAAAGAGGGCCAAGAGTATATCTGTTAATTTCAAGAAATGCACTTGCTAACCTGTGGGGATCGGAGGCCACCAGTGGGGTCTTGCCAAGGGTGTGGCTGGTGGGGCCCAGCCCCTGGCTGAGAGTAGGAGTGGGGATTTCCTCATCTCCCTAGGCCTCAGTAACCCCAGGATCAAATCTCTCAGACCCCAGGGCAGAGGATGCCAGGAAAGCTGAGGGCGGCAGGGAGAAGGAGCAGACATTAGGGATCTGAGGGTACTCACGGGACCCTGTGGGTCCCAAACAGTGTTTTCATTGCCAACACCTACCTAACTGTCTCCACTCCCCAGAGCCCAGCTGGGCCTCGGTCTCAGAGCTGCAGTGGGCTTTCACGGGTGCGCGTCTCTTTACAGTGTGCAAAGCTCTTCTGTCCCCGAGTCACACTGAGATCTTTGGGGGGAGCCAGGCAGGGATCGTGCGCTCCCCAAGTGCAGGTGAGGAAACCAAGTCTCAGGGGGAAACGATTGGTCCGTGGCAGAGCTGGGACCCAGCCCCCACCTCCCTCCTCCCTGTAGGTGCTGTTCTTTCTGCCCACAACCTGCTTCTCTTTCCTTCAAGAGGCTCAAGGCAGGAGTCCTAAGCACTTACTCCACATTTTGGCTGTTCCTCCCTCCAACCCTGCTCCTGGGTCTAATAACAACCTTCTTCATTTGTATAATTGGTTCACTGAGTCTTTATTTCCAAAGCACTTTCAGCTCTATTGGCTTTGATGAGCCGGGGGGGCGGTAGGGCTGATGGTACCCGTTTGACAGATGGGATAACTGAGGCCCTGAGAGGGGTGGAGATTCATGGGCATCCCTGTGCTGGGCCCTCTTGACCACACAGTGGCCTGTGCTCCTGGGCAGAGCACCTGGCTGCGTGAACAGCTATCGCTCTCCCCCTCCACTGGGGTCCTCTGCCTCCCCAGCCCTACCCCTTCTCAAAAATGGAGCCTCAGGGAGACAGTCGGTGAATTTTCTGGAGGGATGGACAAGAGTCCTGCCTCATCACATGCCTGTACTATCCTGCCCAGCCCAGAGAAAAGCGAAGCCATTGGAGGCACCGGCCTTTCTGCCCACATGCCCTCCCGCCTGCCAGGACTGTTCACTGAGCAGCTATTAAATACCCAGCCCTGAGCCAGCACGGGTTCCCTGCTCAGAGGGGAGATAGGACCTTGGGGGCTGAAATGAAGCCACAGGGCAGAACCCCCAAGGGAGGGTTCATTCCTTTGACTACTGTTCACTGTGCCAGATCCTGGCTGGTCTGGTGAGCCTGACACAAAGGAGACAGGTCCCCACCCCAAGGCCATGGGAAGTAGAATGTAACACGGGATGGGGTCTGTGAGGGCCCTTCAGAAGTGTGGAATGTAAAATTCCCAAAAACGATGCTCTGGAAAGTCAAGGTGGCAGCTCTGAGGAAGTGTCCCCTCAGCGGGGCCTCAAAGGAAGGAAAAATGAGTCATAGTCTTTGTTGTGTCTCCCCCCACCCCTGCAAACACACACAAGGCCCAGGTGGGGGAGGGGCGTCCCAGGCAGAGACAGTAAGGCGGTGGCATGGACACAGCATATTCAGGAAACTCAGGGAACAGTGGGGACTTCTGGTTGGGGGGATTGGGGAGCCCCTAAGATGTGAGAGAGCGAGAGGGGAGAGGATGAGGCTGGAGCAGTGGATTGGGGATGAATGATGAAGGACCTTAGCAATGAGGCATAAATTGGGGGTAGACAGAGGAGAGATCCAGGAGAGAAAAGGGTGGTTGCCTCTTCAGAGGCTGCTTAACCTAGTGGTTAAGTGCGGGTGAGCTGATCCAGCATTCTTTTCTTTTTTTTATAGAAACTATTTTGGTTTTTTTTTTTATTTTTAGATTATTTATTTATTTATTTGACAGAGAGATCACAAGTAGGCAGAGAGGCAGGCAGAGAGAGAGGAGGATGCAGGCTCCCTGCTGAGCAGAGAGCCTGATGCGGGGCTCAATCCCAAGACGCTGGGATCATGACCTGAGCCGAAGGCAGAGGCTTAACCCAGGTGCCCCTGATCCAGCATTCTGGGTTCAAAGCCAGGTCCTTTCACGGACAAGCACTGGGAATGGGGACTTGCCTGTCAGTGTGTGGAGTCCTGGGGAGAGGTCGGGGTTGGAGTACAGGCAGATGTCTACCAAACGGGGCTTGTAGTCCTAAAGGAACCTCGTGCAGACCACGAGGCCTCGTCGGACCGCCTGGCTGGGAATGGTGCGAACAGGACCACTCACATCCTGGGCCCCCTTCTCCTTCTCCACCTTCACAGACTGTTGCTTTTTGAACCCAGACCTGCCAGACCCACCCTCGCAGTCGGGGCAACAGTCCCAGGGAACCCACTGGTGCTGGTCTACAGTCTTCGAGAGCAAGCCCACGCTGCGCTGAGTGGTGGAGGGAGGATGGGCCCAGAAAGAGGACACTCATCCCTCAGATATCCTTTTGATGTCACAACTTGGAATTCCTTCTTCCCATCCTCCTTCCTGGTAGACTCAGCCCAACCTGCCCATTCAGTCAGTATGCAGCCGGCTTTCGGTACCAGAAACATACTGAGGCCGATGGGCTGCGTCTGTCCGTTCCTCTCCTGATGCCCAGTCCCCTGGCCCCCACCAACTCCCCAGCCACCTCCCCAGCCTGACGCAGTCCTGCCAGCACACCCAACTTCCCTCAGAAGCAGCCAGCTGCCATCAGCAAACACCTGTAGAGGGCGTTATGTGGCAAGCCCTGAGATAGGGCTGGTGGAGAGACAAACATTTGAAGGCCAATCCTCGACCTCGAGTTTCTCACCCTTTTATGAGGACGAGGCCTCCTGGTTTGTGAATTGATGCAACTTTCCAATGAAAAGGCAGAGGTTGTCAGATAGATTAAACAATGATGCAACCGTATGCTGTTTACCAGAAACTCACTTTAGAGCAAAAAACACAAATGAATTGAAAAATGAAAGAATGAGAAAAGGTATTCCATGCCAATAGTCATCAAAAGACAGCCAGAATGAATGTACTAATATCAGACAAAAGAGAGTTCACGTCAAGAATTATTTAAGATGGGGCACCTGGGTGGCTCAGTGGGTTGAGCCTCTGCCTTCGGCTCAGGTCATGATCCCAGTGTCCTCGGATAGAGCCCCACATCGGGCTCTCTGCTCAGCAGGGAGCCTGCTTCCCCCTTACCCTTTGCCTGCCTCTCTGCCTACTTGTGATCTCTGCCTGTCAAATAAATAAATAAAATCTTTTTAAAAAAGAATTATTTAAGAGACAAAGGAGGATGTTATATATTCATAAAAGGGTATAATAATTATAAACATATGCACACCTAATAACAAAATCCCAAAAAGCATACAAAGCAAAAATGGATGAATTTGAAGGAAAAATACACATTTCTATAAGAATAGTTGGACACATCAATGCCCCACCTTCGATGAGGGACACAACAACCGGACAGAAGATCAAGGACGCAGAGGACCTGAGCACACCATCAGGCCAAGCAAACACACCCAGAGCACTGACCTACAAACAGCAGAACATATGTACCCCCTTCTTGAGCGCCCAAGAAACATCTCCCAGAATAGATCGCCAAGTAGGACACCAAGCAAAACTGCGCTACGTTTTAAAAGATTGAAATTCTACAAAGTATCTTTTCTAATCACGATAGAATAAAACTAGAAACCAATAACAAAAAGAGGACAATTCCCAAATATGTACCAATTAACACATTTGGAACTAATGGGTTAAAAAAGAAGTCAAAAGGTATGGAAACAGCCCAAGAGTCCATTGATGGATGAATGGATAAAGAAGATGTGATACACACACACACACACACACACACACACACACACAGGAACATTACTCAGTCATAAAAAAGAATTTTTTTCTCTCATGAAAGAACCTAGAGCGTATTATGCTAAGTGAAATAAGTCAGAGAAAGACAAACACCATATGATTTCACTCCTATGTGGAATCTGAAAAACAAAACAAGCAAAAAAACCAAAAAGCAGACCCATAAGTACGGAGAACAAAGAAGAAGGGGATGGGAGGATGAATGAAATAGGCAGAAGGAATGAAGAGGTACAAACTTCCACCTGCTGACAAATAAGTCATGGAGATGAAAAGTATGGCATAGCGAGTGCAGTTAAGAACATTGTATAACAGGGCGCCTGGGTGGCTCAGTGGGTTAAAGCCTCTGCCTTCGGCTCAGGTCATGATCCCAGGGTCCTGGGATGGAGTCCACATTGGGCTCTCTGCTCAGCAGGAAGCCTGCTTCCTCCTCTCTCTCTGCCTGCCTCTCTGCCTACTTGTGATCTCTCTCTCTTACTCTGTTAAATAAATAAATAAATAATCTTTAAAAAATATCTCCCCTCGAAAGGAAGAAAATCAAAAGAGAAATTGGAAAATGCCTTGAGAAAAAAGAAAATGAAAACACCACACACTGAAAGTTATGGGATGCAGCCCGAACAGTGCTTAGAGGAAGTCTGTAGGTGTCAATGCCTACATGAAAGAGGAAGAAGGGGTCACCTGGCTGGCTCAGTCGATTGAGCCTGAAACGCTTGATCTCAGGGTCCTGAGTTCGGGCCCCACTGGGTAGAGATTACTTAAAAAAAAAAAAAGAAAGAAAGAAAGATCTCAAATCAGTAATCTGATTTTATACCTCAAGCAATTAGAAAAGGAAGAGCAAATTAAGCCCATAACTAGCAGAAGGAAAGAGACAATAAATATTAGGGTGAAGGGAAACACGGTGCGGGATAGAAAACAGAAAATCAATGAAACTAAAAGTTGGTTATTTGTCAACAAAATTGACAAATTTTTGACTAGACAAAGAAAAAGAGAGGAACTTAACATTATTAAAATCAGAAACAGGGGCGCCTGGGTGGCTCAGTGGGTTAAGCCACTGCCTTCGGCTCAGGTCATGATCTCAGGGTCCTGGGATCGAGTCCCGCATCGGGCTCTCTGCTCAGCAGGGAGCCTGCTTCCCTCTCTCTCTCTCTCTCTCTGCCTGCCTCTCCGTCTACTTGTGATCTCTCTCTGTCAAATAAATAAATAAAATCTTTAAAAAAAAAAATAAAAAAAATAAAAAATAAAAAAAATTTAAAAAATAAAATAAAATCAGAAACAAAGGTGGGATCATTACTACTGACTATACAGAAATAAAAAGGATTATAAGAGAATACTATGAACAGTTGTATGCCAACAAATGAGGAACCTAGATGAAATTAATAAATCCTAGAAACACACAAACTGCCAAAACTGATTCAAGAAGAAATAAGATGTCTGAACATACAAGAAATAACAAGATATGGGGGCGCCTGGGTGGCTCAGTGGTTAAAGCCTCTGCCTTCGGCTCAGGTCATGATCCCAGGGTCCTGGGATCGAGCCTCACGTCGGGCTCTCTGCTCAGCAGGGAGCCTGCCTCCTCCTCCTCTCTCTCTCTCTGCCTGCCTCTCTGCCTACTTGTGATCTGTCTGTCAAATAAATAAAAAAATCTTTAAAAAAAAAAAAAAAGAAAGAAATAACAAGATACGGGGCACCTAGGGGGTTCAGTCGGTTGAGCCGCTGCCTTCAGCTCGGTTCGTGATCCCGGGGTCCTGCGATCGGGTCCCCTGTGGGGCTCCTTGCTCAGCGGGGAGCCTGCTTCTCCCTCCACCTCTGCCTGCCACTCTGCCTACTTGTGCGCACGCGCTCTCTCTCTCTCTCTCTCTGACAAATAAATAAATAAATAAAATCTTAAAAAAAGAAAAAAAAAAGGAATAACAAGATCGGATCGATAATCAGAGATGTCCCAACAAAGAAAATTCAGGACCTGGTGACTTCACAGGCTAATTCCACCAGTCATTTAAAGAATGAGCACCAGGGGTCCCTGGTGGCTCAGTTGGTTAAGCATCTGCCCTTGGTTCAAGTCATGATCCCAGGGACCTTGGGTCAAGTCTCTTCTCAGGCTCCCTGCTCAGTAGGGAGTCTGCTTTTCCCTCTGCCCCTCTTCCTACTGATTCTCTCTCTCAAATCAATAAAATCTTAAAAAAAAAAAAAAGAATGAACACCAATCCTCTTAAACTCTTCCAAAAAAATACAAGAGGACAGAACATTCCCTGACTCACTCTATGAGACCAACACTATCCTGATGCCAAAGCCAGATAAAGACATCACAGGAAAACTTAATAACCAATATCCCTTATGAATATAGATGTAAAAAATCTCAATAAAATGTTAGCAAACGGAACCCAGCAGCTCATTAAAGGGACTATATACCACGACCAAGCTTGACCTACTCCAGAATGCAAGGGGGTTCAACATAAAAAAACAATTAATGTAAGGCACCACATTAATAGAATGAAGGGGAAAAGCCACAAGGTCATCTCCACTGATGCGGAAAAACATTTGACAAAACCAAACACCATTTCAAGATTAAAAACACTCGGGATACCTGGGCAGCTCAGTCACTAAGCGTCTGCCTTCGGCTCAGTCCTGATCCCAGGGTCCTGGGATTGAGCCCTACATCAGGCTCTCTGCTCAGCAGGAAGCTTGCTTCTCCCTCTCCCATTCCCCCTGCTTGTGTTCCCTCCCGGCTATCTCTCTCTGTCAAATAAATAAAATCTTAAAAAACAGAACAAACACTCAATGAACCAGGAGTAGATGGGAACTTCCTCAACCTGATGACACACATTTATGAAAAATCCACAATTAATGTCATATTCGATGATAAAAGACTTACAGCCTCTCCCTAAGATCAGGAAAGGGCCCGCTTTTACCATTTCATCTGCTTAATTCTGCACCAGAAGTCCTAACTAAGACAATTCAGCAAGAAAGAGAAATAAAAAGCATCCAAGTTGGAAAGGAGAAAGTAAAACCATCCATGTTCACAAATGATAAAATACACATACAAAAAAAAAAATCCTACAGAATGCACATACACACACACTTAGAGCTAATAACCAAATTCAGCAAAATTGGAGGATTCAAGATCAACACACAAAATTCCGTTGTATTTCTTTCTTTTTTCAAAGATTTTATTTATTTATTTGACAGACAGAGATCACAAGTAGGCAGAGAGGCAGGCAGAGAGAGAGGAAGGGAAGCAGGCTCCCTGCTGAGCAGAGAGCCAGAAGTGGGACCTGATTCCAGGACCCTGGGATCATGACCTGAGCCAAAAGCAGAGACTTTAACCCACTGAGCCATCCATTGTATTTCTATACACACAGTTCTGACACTAATTCTGATGTGTGGACTTCCCCCTCACACCAAGCAACTCCCGACACCACCCGAGTACCCTCCAACGCAACTCAATTCTGACACCATCTACCTGGAGACAGCAGCAGGTCCCACGGCTTGCTGGCGCAGTCCCACAAGACGGCAACCCCTCCTTCAGATGCGCCCATCACAAGTTCTGGTTGTCACCTGTGCTCCTGATGGACTGGCAATACCTCAGAGGTTCCAGCCGCCACCCCGTCACTGGATTCGATTGATTTGCCTCCGCAAATCACAGCACTCAGGAAAGCGTTTTACTGGCTGGATTAGATTTAACACAAAAGGGTATGAATCAGGAATGGCCAGATAGAAGAGATACATAGGGAAAGGTATGTGGAAAGCAGACCCCTTATTAATGGTTTTCAACTCTGGTCTCTCTCTCTCTCTCTTTTTTAAGATTTTATTTATTTATTTATTTATTTGAGATAGAAAGAGAGAGCTCAAGCATAGGGAGCGGCAGGCAGAGAGAGAGGGAGAAGCAGGCTCTCCGCTGAGCTGAGCGGGGAGCTGATGCGGGGCTCGATCCTAGGATCCCCGGATCATGACCCAAAGGCGGATGCTTAATGTCCCCAACGCTGGTCTTTGAATCTCTCATGCTTCACTCCATCACACTGGGAAGCCAGGGTCGCTCCCTGGCCAGGCCCTCCTATCCAGATAGCAGGCTGGACCTTCCATGTAGCTCTCCTTGATCTTGGCACTTCAGTGAGACCATCACCACTTTCCAGTCTCTCCTCAAGCTCCGGCCACTGGGGACACTTCAGAAGCTTCTTGCTCACTCATTCAACAAGCATGTAGTGATGGCGGCTGCGTGGTCAGCAACTCCACCACTACCAAATTCCGAATTTCACCAATTTACACAGAACGGTGGCACCTTCTAAGAGGCTTCTCTAATTACCGCAGATAACACATTGGCTCCCAATTTGGCATCAACCAGAATTCCAATCCGGGTCTTCTACGTGCAGCTGAACCCCGGGCCCTCTTCCCAGGGAGTCAGAAAAGTACACCCCCTCACCTCCTGTAAAACACGACCGATCGACGAGGATGGGATTCGAACCCACGCGTGCAAAGCACAATGGATTAGCAGTCCATCGCCTTAACCACTCGGCCACCTCGTCCCACGTGAAGCACTCTTTTCCACATACTCTTATCTCTCATCTTCTCCGCAGTTTCCGCCCCACCCCCAGCCCCCATCTTCGGTGTGGATTTCCTAGGACCTGGCGGAGGGAGAGACCAAGGAAGGAAAAGGACTTTTTGTGTTCCTTCCCGCCGGCCGCAGCCGCGAACCCCCGCCATCCTTCACCAAGCCGCGACCGAGAGCTCTGCCACGATTTCCCTGCCCTAAGGCGTGGGCGAGTGCACGCGTGTTTCAGAAAGCGCCTGGTCCGGGGGGTCGCACACTGATCGGGAGGGAGGGGTGAGTATCCCTGGGAACCCGGCAGGCGCGGCCGCGGGCACTTCCAGGGTTTGCAGACCGCGGCGTGCGGGGGATGCAGTAGCTCCTCCTCGCGCGCAGGGGGCGAGCTGGCGCGCCCCAAGGCCCTCTCCGGCGGGGAAGCTGCGCGGGGCTCGGCTCGCCTCGGCTCGCTTCGGCTGCGCTCGGCAGGCTGCGGTAAATCCGGGCTTGCGGCGGCTGGCAAAGGCTGCGGCCCGGTGGTCCCCGTTGCGCGCCCTGGAGCCCCGAGAGCCATGCAGATGTCCTACGCCATCCGGTGCGCCTTCTACCAGCTGCTTCTGGCCGCGCTGATGCTGGTGGCGATGCTGCAGCTGCTCTACCTGTCGCTGCTGTCCGGGCTACATGGGCAGGAGGAGCAAGACCAGTATTTCGAGTTCTTTCCCCCGTCCCCGCGGTCCGTGGACCAGGTCAAGGCGCAGCTCCGCACCGCTCTGGCCTCTGGGGGCGTCCTGGACGCCAGTGGCGACTACCGCGTCTACAGGGGCCTACTGAAGACCACCATGGACCCCAATGATGTGATCCTGGCCACGCACGCCAGCGTGGACAACCTGCTGCACCTGTCGGGCCTGTTGGAGCGCTGGGAGGGCCCGCTCTCCGTGTCGGTGTTCGCGGCCACCAAGGAGGAGGCGCAGCTAGCCACGGTGCTGACCTACGCGCTGAGCAGCCACTGCCCCGATATGCGCGCCCGGGTCGCCATGCACCTTGTGTGCCCCTCGCGCTATGAGGCCGCTGTGCCTGATCCCCGGGAGCCGGGGGAGTTTGCCCTGCTGCGGTCCTGCCAGGAGGTCTTTGACAAGCTAGCCAGGGTGGCCCAGCCCGGGATCAACTATGCGCTGGGCACCAATGTGTCCTATCCCAATAACCTGCTGAGGAATCTGGCTCGGGAAGGGGCCAACTATGCCCTGGTAATCGATGTGGACATGGTGCCCAGTGAGGGGCTGTGGAGGGGCCTTCGGGAAATGCTGGATCAGAGCAAGCAGTGGGCGGGCACAGCACTGGTGGTGCCCGCCTTCGAGATCCGCCGAGCCCGCCGCATGCCCACGAACAAGAACGAGCTGTTGCAGCTCTACCAAGTGGGCGAGGTGCGGCCCTTCTATTATGGGCTGTGCACGCCCTGCCAGGCACCCACCAACTACTCCCGCTGGGTCAACCTGCCAGAAGAGAGCTTGCTGAGGCCTGCCTATGTGGTGCCCTGGCAGGACCCCTGGGAACCATTCTACGTGGCCGGAGGCAAGGTGCCCACTTTCGACGAGCGCTTTCGCCAGTATGGCTTCAATCGGATCAGCCAGGTGCCCAAAGGGAGAGGGCAGGGGACATGGGGCAGGAGGAGTGGTGGGCTCTGGGAGCTATGAGTGGTCCTGGATGGAAAGGAGGCAATGAGGCAGGACAGTCGTAGTTCACGAAGTGGTTGGATGGTGTGGAGGACCCAGGATGTCTCCGGAGGAGTGGGAATGCTGGAGAGGGGCTTTAGGGATGTCAGTGTCGGCCTCAGCGGTCTCATCCAGCTTCACTGACCTGTCTCTCCTCCAACAGGCCTGTGAGCTGCATGTGGCAGGATTTGATTTCGAGGTGCTCAACGAAGGTTTCCTGGTTCATAAGGGCTTCAAGGAAGCTTTGAAGTTCCATCCCCAAAAGGAGGCCGAAAATCAGCACAATAAGATCCTTTACCGCCAGTTCAAACAGGAGTTGAAGGCCAAGTACCCCGACTCCCCTCGTCACTGCTGAGCCTTTCTCTCCCCTAGTCAGAGAAGTCTCAGCCTCTTCCCTCCTCAGGCCGTCCCTCAGGCCTGACAGGGGTAAGAAATGTCACCCCACTTTACAGTGGTAGCTGTGATGTTGGAACACTGGACTTGAATACGGGGTGCTGGGATCAAGTCCTGGCTTTACCACTAACTAGCTGTGTGGCCTTGAGCAAATCCCATTTCCTCTCTGAGCCTCAGTTATCCCGTCTGTAAAAAGGGAGGTGAACATACCTACCTCACAGAACTGTTGGGAGGCTCAGATGAGATGCTATATATGAACCATTCTGTAAGCTTCGTACAAATGTGAAGTATTATTAATATTATTACAGTATTATTGTTATTATTATTATTATTAACAATCTGGGGTGGGTGGGCAGTAGGAGAGTGAAAAGTATGAATGGGGCAGAACTGAGAAGTCTGAGTACTTAACAAAATGGACTTTTTGGGGAAGAAATCAGGTGAAGGCATTGAATTTAGTTCTTAGCTCTTGGGCAGAATCCTAAACTTCCTGGTTCTTCCAGCCGCCTCCGGCCTCTGGAGCTCTGGAGAAAGGAAGGGTCTGCAGGTTCTCTGCCCGATCTGTGCCCTCGAATAGGCTGGGCTGGGTTATTTGCCTACCACCGACCGTGTGTAAATAAATGAGTGTTCACACCTACGGCTGGCTCCATGACTCTCCTGAACCCGGCGGGCAGGGGGAGGGGTCGTGGCTTCTTCCCTTCCACACGAGGGATGGGGGGACCGGAGCGGGGGAAGGGGGGGAGGAGCTGCGGCCCAAGGGGCGCCGACCGCAAAGCAAGGAAACCACAAGGGTCTTGCGCGGCTGCTGAAGGCCTGCATGAATGTCGGCCAGTTGCTATGGAGACCGACCCCGCAGTATCCCACCATGCCTCGCCCCAGCTGTCCAATTGTGAGCTCGGCGCCGGGCGCCTCCTGATAACGTATACGGAAGTGCGGCGGCCCCCGCCTCCCGGAGTAGAGGGACGGGCGCGACGTTTCCGGGAGCCCGGCAGCCGCGGGCACCTTTCAGGGAGTTTCAGACGTCGACCCGGAGGCCCCTTCCCCGCGGTGCGTAACGCTCCTCAGGGCACCTAGTTCGGCGTCTCTGGCCAGTCGGTCGGAGCTGGCCCAGTGAGGGCCGAAGCAGAGACTTAACCGGCCGGACGCGTGCGGCGTCGCGGGCCGGCTGCTGGCCGCCGAAGAGCCAGTGACTCCCCGCCCGCGGCGCCGGCGTAGACGGGAATGGAACGGGGCGGGAGGGTCCTGCCGCGCCGCACCGCGCCGCGTAGGGGTCTGGATTGGCTTTCTCTAGGGAGAAGAAGCGGCCTTCCGTGGAGGTCTGCCCTGGAAATGCTCACTTTCTAAAAACATAAATTGCCTATGTTCAGCGCCTTACAATTTCCTTTTCCATCCTTTACCCCTTGCGATCACTCAGCAGCGGTGTTTATCCTCCTTTTGCGCCCGGGGTAAGGAGGGGAGATTGTGATTTAATTTTGCTCACTCAATAGAGTTAGAGACCTCTGGAGACAAAAGTAAATATATATGTATTTAACAATGAAGAGGAATTGCAAATTGGCCAAACTGCAGTAACTCAGGCTTGAGAATGGGGAAAAATGAGGCTGGTTTGGAGAACTGAGGTTTTCAGGTCAGATTCAGATCATCTGTGAAACCCTTGAGGAATGCGACTAAGCCGCGCCTTGAGCCAGTTATTTGACATAACTCGAATTGTGTTAAGAAAAGTTAACAGAATACTTCAGGTTTGCAACCACTGCAGGGTCCTGGGGCAACCCAGAAGTAAAAAGCCTGCCTGAAAACGTGCTTTGTTTCGTTTGTAATTGTGGCATCGGCATCGGCGCGCAGGAGAGGCCTATAGCCTGGTTAGGCAGACAGATGTGAAAATGGGCAATTAGAGAGGAGATGTAAACACATAGGGCTTCCTGGAGGAAGTGGCGTTTACACTGATCTAAAGGTCTACAGAACTGCACCCAGAGAGGTTGGAAGAACATCGCAGTGAAATCAAGCCTCCAGTAGATGGAGAGATTAACTATTAGGAGGACCATTTAGTCTTCCTCTTCAGTATCTCTTGGCAACATTTGGCAGTCACCGCCCTTCCGTCTGAAGTTATTTCTCCCCATGACTGAGTTTCTCTTCTTCCGCCTCTTGCTAATTTCCTTCTCCTTTGCTGGGCTTTCATCACCTGCCCCTTTGGTGGCCCTGGGAGTCCATCCTGGACCTCTTCTCACTCCACACATTCTGCCCTGCTGGTTCCACTGGCCTCTCCCTTGGCCTGAAGAACTCTCTATATGCCGGTGACAGATACCTGCAGCCCAGATTTCTCTCTGAGGCTTTTCTCATTTTGGAGTCCGTGCACACATTGTTCACTCTGCTTGGAATGTTCCCTCCCCAGCCATCTCCGTGATCCTCTGGCTGAGCTCTGCATGCTGATGCTGCGGCAAGGATCTCCCTCTGCAAACCTTCACTGTTGGAGCAAGCTCCAGGTTCCAGTTAGATGCCTCTCCCATATACGCCCCGCCCCCATCTTAGCCCTTCTCACACCACAGTACTGTCCGCTGCTCTGCCTCTCCCAGGAAGCTGTAAATTCCTTGAAGTCAGAGACTGTCTCTGCCCTGTCATGCCCTGTCGTGCCCAGCATCTCCTGTACTGTCTGAAGGTACCTGGCATGTGTTAGGTCTTTAATAAATCTTAGATGAGTATATAAAAGAAAGAATGACTAATAGAGGTGCCTGGGTGGCTCAGTGGGTTAAAGCCTCTGCTTTTGGCTCAGGTCATGATCCCAGGGTCCTGGGATCGAGCCCCGCATTGGGCTCTCTGCTCAGCAGGGAGCCTGCTTCCTCCTCTCTCTCTCTGCCTGCCTCTCTTCCTACTTGTGATCTCTCTCTCTGTCAAGTAAATAAATAAAATCTTAAAAAAAAAAAAAAAGAAGAAAGAATGACTAATAGTGTTCAACTAAGGGAAGCAGGAAAAAATACTGGCATTGGGCACCAGAAGGTTATCTGCTGCCACAGGACCATAGATAAATGGAACGGAACATCTGGGAGATGAAAGGGTTGGAACAGCCAGAGCCTTGAAAAGCGTAGCTGTGAGTTGGGAAATGGGGAGTAGTTAAATGGAATGGGGCAAGGTTTTGAGTTTCTGCTATTTCTAAATGGGAGGCAGTACCCAAACACCTCTAAAGTTTCATGGGCAGGAGCTGTCAAAAGGGAGCATTGGAGAAACAGTGGAGGCGGGGGTGCTGGTAGCCTGAGGCTCCAGAGAAAAGAGAAGGACATGGGGGGTGACGCAGAGCACAGGGAGACGGGAAGGGAATCGCAGAATGTTCTCAGGAAGAGAAGTGGAGGGCCTTCCCAGGGGACGACCAACAGGAAGGGGTGGAGAGGAGGACGGAAGGGTGTACTTAAGGATTGACTGTGAGATGGTGGAGTCAAGGAGCTGGCCCAGTCCTTCAGTCTGTGCGGGGCCTTAAACGCCCCAATCACAAGTGTGTGTCCAGTCCCCGAGGCAGTGGGGACCCCACCCTTGGTGTTTCCCATCTTAAAGACCATCGCCTTGGCCAGCATTCCCCACACTGGGATCAGCAACAGTGTCCCAGGACTTGAGCATTTCCATGACTCCCAGGCCTCGGGGAGATGTGCGCACAGGGCTTGGTTTGACTCCCCGCATGGCCACTTCCTGCTTATGATAAGTGATGGCTCCCCTCCTTCTCCCAGAGCCCAGATGCCTGTCCAGCCTCCGAGCAAAGACACAGAAGAGATGGAAGCAGAGGGTGATTCGGCTGCTGAGATGAACGGGGAGGAGGAAGAGAGCGAGGAGGAGCGGAGCGGCAGCCAGACAGAGTCGGAGGAGGAGAGCTCAGGTGAGTACCCCAGTGCGCACACGGGTGCCCGCGCGGCCGCCCGCTCCTCAGCAGCCGGCGCTGACTGGCCTCTTGTCCCAGAGATGGACGATGAGGACTACGAGCGGCGTCGCAGCGAGTGCGTCAACGAGATGCTGGACCTGGAGAAGCAGTTCTCGGAGCTAAAGGAGAAGTGAGCGTGGGGCGTCTGGGGCTGTGTCCCCCTGGGGGCCCCCTGGGCGTGGGGGCGCGGAGGCAGCGGGCCGGTGCTGGGCAGGGGCGTCTGAGGACCTGCCGCGCAGGACCGGCCACGTGCTTGAGGGACACACATGCTCTGCCTTTTCCTTCCCAGGTTGTTCAGGGAACGGCTGAGTCAGCTGAGGGTGCGGCTGGAGGAAGTGGGGGCTGAGCGGGCACCTGAGTACACAGAGCCTCTGGGGGGCCTGCAGCGGAGCCTCAAGATCCGCATTCAGGTGGCAGGTCTGTGGGCCGTCCCGTGCGCTGGGGCAGCCCCCGGGCCTCCCCTCTCTGCCTCTGCCAGAGCCTGGGGCTCTCTGCTCCCCTCTCTTCCCTTCCCTGCCAGGGCCTGCTCCTGGCTCCCTATCTGGGACACCCAGGTCCCTGGCCAAACCGGGCTTCCCGTCTCCCCTCCCCGCTGTAGGGATCTACAAGGGCTTCTGTCTGGACGTGATCCGGAACAAGTACGAGTGTGAGCTGCAGGGTGCCAGACAGCACCTGGAGGTGAATGTGACGGGGTGGAGGGGGGGGGGACAGCGGAAGTGGCTAGTCCCCACCGCCCCGCAGAGCCTGAGCGGCCCCACCCCTTCCAGAGTGAGAAGCTGCTGCTGTACGACACCCTGCAGGGGGAGCTGCGGGAGCGGATCCAGAGACTGGAAGAGGACCGCCAGAGCCTGGACATCAGCTCTGGTGAGGCTGCCCGGCGCCGCTCTCTCTGTGCCATCCCCACCCCCACCCCCGCTCTGCCTGCCGGGGGAGCGGGGAGCGTGCCAGAGAACTTGCTTCATGGGCTCACCGTGTGGCCCAAACGGAACCAGGCACAGAAAGGAACCTGCCCAGTGCCTGGTGCACCAGGGAGGCTCAGCAAGAGTGGGCCCCCCCGCTGCCCGCCTTGACCCCTGCTCTCTTTCTAGAACAGGAGGTGTCGTTCTGACACCCCCACGCCTACAACAGCCACAGGTTCCCCCCATGTCCGCAGCGCCTGTGTTCATGGGGCGGGTCCTAGGGAGGCCTCAATGGTCATTGGGCACCGCCCACTAAACGGATGAAGAAACTGGTTGGACAGAAGTACAGCGCCCCCCGCCCCCCAAGGCTCCCACAGCCTTGTGGTCCTCGGGCCCTGACCTCCGCTTCTAAGCCCCGCCCCCCCGCCCCAGTCCTGGCTCTCTCCACCAACCTGGGAGGGAGAGGAAGGAGAAGGGCTGGCCTGGCTCCTATGAGGGACCCAGCTCCAAGGGCAGGGTGTCCTGGGCGGGCCAGCACCTTGATCCTGACTCTGGCTTTGGGGGCACAGAGTGGTGGGATGACAGACTGCACGCCCGAAGCAGCACAAAGACCTGGGACTCCCTGCCGGCCAGCAAGAGGAAGAAGGCTCCTCTCGTCTCTGGTATCCTTCCCCCGACGGTGGCCTGAATCTGACATCATCGGGGTTAGCTCCAGCCCAGGGAGTGGGTGGAGGCACATGGAAGGCGGAGTCACGCCGGACACATGAGGTGACTCCAGCTGTCGGGAATTTTCTAAGGCCCTGGGTCTCTGCCAGGCTGTGCGGACCATAGAGAAAGAGCAGCGCCCCCTCAATGAGTCCCTTAGCTTCCTGAGCGAAGTCTCCTTTGAGGCTTTCCCTCAACAGCCCGGGCAGGTCCCAGGCTTTCCCACTGCCACGTGCCTCCCCGCCTGCTCTCTCTCTCCACCCGCTTCTCGGAAGGTCGTACTGCCCGTCTGTGCCTGGTCACGGCTTGTCTCACCTCCTCTGTGAAGCCTCTCCTGGTTTCCTCGCAATGGCAATAGCTTCTCTGTCTTCTGCACCCCTGTGGCCTAACCCGGGACACCCTCATCCCATACACAGTTGCCCCCTGCCCGCCCTTAGGCGTAAGCCCCTTCAGCCCAGGGCCTGCCGAGCCCTCATCCCTCCTGGCAGCGTCCGGCACATGCAGAACAGAATCTGCACGCCCTCCACCTCCACACCCGGGTACTCCGGCCATCAGACTCTCGGGACCTGGCCGCCTGGTGATGGCTGTCGCTTCAGGCAGGGAGGGAAGCATCCGGGCTGCAAGGACTTGAGGGGTGAATGGGGGGCAAGGGTGTGGAGACATCAGGTACAGAACCCGGGAGGAGTGGGAGTGGGGAGAGTGGGAGAGCAAAGGAGGGTTGATTCCCGGATGGAAGGGACTGAGGTCTGTGTGTGTAGAAGGGACAGGAAGGGGACAGAGTTTTCACCTCCTGACTTTTACACTGGAGGGACGATGAAGGGGGAGCAGAGGGGAGGTAGGGGTGAGGCTTAGTACCCTCTCCCCAGACTTGTGAAGAGGCCACAGGCCCTGCCTTAGGAACCTGGGAGCCAAGAGGTGGGAGGCAGAACCTGAGCTCTCGCCGGGGTCCTCAGCCCCCCCCCACGCTGTGACACCTATCCCCTCCACCGGGCTTCCTGCTTCCTTGACCCCTGTCGCAGGTCCTTACATTGTGTACATGCTGCAGGAGATCGACATCCTGGAGGACTGGACGGCTATCAAAAAGGTGGGGCCAGGGCCCCTGCTTCCCTGCGCGGGTCCCCGTCCCTGACACCAGCTTTGGTCTCTGCGGGCTCACCACACCTGGACTTCCTGAGGGCCTGGGAGCCCTGCTCGCCCTCAGCACCTCCTGCCTTCAGCCCAGGTTCCCTGGAATTGGCCTTTTTTAGAGAGAGAGGGAGAGAATATGTTTGCATGTGCGAATGGTGTGGTGGGGGAAGTGGGGAGTGCAGAGGGAGAGAGAGAATCCCAAGCAGGCGTCATGCCTAACACAGAGCCCGATGTGGGGCTCGAGCTCTTGACCCTACTGAGCCGAAACCATGAGTCGGAGGCTTAACCGACTGATGGCTTAACCCAGGCGCTGGCCTGAGACTTTGAGGAGGAGGGACCTTTCAATCTGTGTCAGCCCCTTCCTCCTTCTGGGGCAGGTTTTGATGGGATGGGAGGCACCGACCCAGCAGCGCCCCTCCCCCAGAGAAACTGATGTGGAAGAAGGTGCTTGCCCAGCTGGAGGCAGGCTCTCAGGGCGGGGCTTTTCTTCTTACCCACCCAGGCTAGAGCAGCTGTGTCCCCTCAGAAGAGAAAAGCAGATGGTAAGATCCACAGGAGTTGTTCCGCCTCCTGCCCCCGCCCCCAGCCCAGCGTCCTCGGAAAGAGCCCAGAGAGAGACAAGGGTTAAGTCAGATCAGTGGCCCCCGTTAGAATGGTTGGCGTTTGGGGGTTTGGGCAGCCAGAGCCGGGGTAGGGATACGGAAGCTCTAGGTCGGTAGGGCTAGGGGATGAAGCTTCCCCCCAACCAGGACTGGGTAGGGGGAGGAATGCTGGGCCCATGCTGAGGGCTGTGGAGCTGCCCTGGGCCACCCCGAGGCCGGCCTCGCAGCCCCGACAGGCAGTGGTGTCCCCTCTTGGTTCAGCTTATCACCTGCAGTGCTCTCTGCTTCTGGCATTCCCTCAGGACCATGACCCTGCCGTTCAGAGCCAGGGGGCCCCTCGGAGCAGCTGGCCGCAAAGCCAGGATCCACATTTTCCTGCTGTGAGAAGGCAGGCTGACAGGGTCTGTCCAGCCAGCTCCCCGGTACTGCTAGTGGATCTTCCCCTCCAGCCATCACTGGTCCGGACTCCTCTGCCCTCCTCGGGGGTCCTGCACAGCTGTGGCCCAGAGCTGCCCTAGCCAGGCAAGACTGTCTCCTCCGTCCCCAGCGAGTGCACCGGCGCCGCCTCCCAGAGGGCAGCCTCCTCAGTGCTGTCCCAGACAGAGAAGGTGGGACTCCTCTTACACCAAAGCAGCATCCTTCCTGCTGACCTTGGACCAGTCACTGAGCCAGTGAGCTGGGCCCCATTTCATGGGAACTCTGAGCCAGACATCATATTTTGGGGGGCCTGTCTTTTCTGGCTGCTGTTGGAGGTGAGAAGGCAGGTTCCCCAGGTCTTCTCCAGGAGGTTCTTGGTGTCTCCCAGATTTCAGGGACTGGAATTAAAACCTTTCCCGGGACCTCGGTGTGAGCTGTGTGTGTCTGATTTAGCTTGCAAGAGAATCAGGGCTCCCCCAGGGAGTGCCTGAGTCAGGGGGGCTCTTCCTGGAGTCCCTGGTAGCTCCCCTCACTAGCAGGCAGGAGCCAACCTACTCTTGAGTTGGGGCAGAGGGAGGGGAAGGGGGGACTCGCCCACCACACCTCCCAGGGGTGCTCCCGAGCAAAGTTTGAAGCAACATGTGGCAAGACCATGTGTCCCGGCCTGTGCTTGGAGACTGGGTCATGTCTGCGCCTGTCCCAGTCCCTTGGCAGATCGGTAAGGCAGGCTGGTGGGCCTGCACGTGTAGGAGGCAGCTGGCAGCGGCACGGGGCGCTGACGACCTCACAGCCAAGCTCCCCCCCTGTTGAGCACCGAGTGTTAGAACCACCCCCAGAACCTCAGTTAAGCAAGGGGGTTAGTTTCCATGGAGACACAGCATCCTCTCTCCCTGGCAACCTGAGTCCCAACACCCAAGGTAGGCTCAGGAATGAGTCCATCTGGGGCTAGTAGGGGGTGCCCCCCCACACACCCGCTGACCCCAGGGCCTCGCACAGATGAGCAATTGACCAGTAGACTTAAAGGTGCGGGGGTGGGTGGGTAAACTTGGCCCTGTGGGCGCCCAGATGGGCCCTGCTTAACCCCTTCCCGCCTGCTTGTGTGGTTTGAGGAGGCCGGTAAGGCTTCCGGGCGCACCGTGCGGTGGCGGCTGGCCCCGCAGCTGGGGCTCTCGGAGTGGCTTTTGCACGGATGGGGATCCCTGGCCCCTGAGACGCGGCCCAGAACCGAGGAATCCGGGCTGGGCCCAGGCCGAGTGGACACCCAAGAGTTAACTGGCGGGGCGTGACAGGGCGAACCGCCCTCAGGAAGTGTTACTCACCGCCGGGAATGTGAGCGCTCCTGCCTCGGGGGCTGGATTCTCTTCCCGAGTCCTGGGAGAAACCGGGAGAGACCGAAGGCGCTCTCAGCCATGGAAAGCCCCGGGGAGCCAGGAGCTGGGCCTCTCGGAGCCCCCAGCCTGCCCAACTTCGCACCTGGGCGCCCGGAGAGAGAAAAGTTAGTGAAGTTGGAAGGGCAGCCTGGGGCGGGGGGAGGGGTGGCAGAGCAGGGTCTGCCCCAGGGCCGAGGAGCGGGAGCGGGCGGAGCAAGGGTCCCACCGCCTGCCATCCCCGCCACCCCCTCAAGTCTGCCGCCCACCCCTAGGCCCGCCGAGGACCCGCCGTACGACGTGCCTGGAGCCGGCGGGCGGCCGGCGGGCGGGCCCCAGCGGCCGGGGCGCAGCGTGAGCCTGCGGGAGCGCTTGCTGCTCACGCGGCCGGTGTGGCTGCAGCTGCGGGCCAACGCCGCGGCCGCGCTGCACGTGCTGAGGACTGAGCCCCCCGGGGTGAGTCATGGCTCTGAACCCGGACTGGCCGGCGGGGGGTGGCGGCGGCGGCGGCGGCGGCGGCGGCGGCGGTTGTGGGGGAGAGAGAGAGAGGCCAGAGGCAGGGGTTCTGAGCGCCCGACCCCTGTCCCTTGCAGACGTTTCTGGTGCGGAAATCCAACACTCGCGGGTGCCAAGCCCTGTGCGTGCGGCTGCCCGAAGCCAGCGGCCCCTCCTTTGTCTCCAGCCACTACATCCAGGAGAGCCCTGAGGGTGAGCGGGACTGGCCTGGGGGGAAGGGGCTGGAAGCAGTCAGGGCCGGGCGCAGGCGTGTTCCCAGAGAACAACCGCACTTCCCATCTCTCAGGCGTCTCCTTGGAGGGCTCAGAGCTCATGTTCCCAGACCTGGTCCAGCTCATCTGCGCCTACTGCCACAGCCGGTGAGCCTGGCCGCAGGGTGCCTGGTGTCCTTTGGTCCTGGCTCCCTGGGACAGTCTGTCTTCCCAACCCCTGCAGGTCCCGTCAGCCCCCAGAGCCCTGAGCATCCCTCACCCCGGGATTTCTGTTTCCCTCTCTGGCCTCAGGGACATCCTTCTCCTCCAGCTCCAGCTCCCCAGAGCCATCTGCCAGGCAGCCACCCACAAGGAACTGGAAGCCATCTCCCATCTGGGCATTGGTAAGGGCTCTTCTGCTACCCATTGCACAGATAGACAAGCTGAGGGCAAGAAACAAAGTGAAGGCACGCGGGCACATGGCCTGAGCCTGTGCCTTCATTTGGGCACCTTCCCCAAACCTCCCTGACGCCCCAACTGGTTTCTCCTCCCTAGAGTTTTGGAGCTCCTCCCTCAACACCAAGGCCCAGCCGGGCCCGTCTGAAGGCCAGCTGCTGCCCCGGCTGAAGCCCCGGTCCCCACAAGAGCTGGACCAGGGCACGGGAGCCGCCCTGTGCTTCTTCAATCCCCTGTTCCCAGGGGACCTGGGCCCCACCAAGCGGGAAAAATTCAAGAGGAGCTTCAAAGTGCGTGTGTCCACAGAGACCTCCAGTCCTCTGTCACCACCTGCCGTGCCACCTCCCCCGGTCCCCGTGCTGCCAGGTGCAGGCCCCAGCCCGACAGAAAGCTTCCCCCCTCACCAGCTTCTGCAAAGGGAGAGCTCAGTGGGGTACCGTGTGCCAGGGGGCCCCAGGCCCAGCCTCCCACCTCTGCCCTCCCTCCAGGAGGTAGACTGTGGCTCCCCCAGCAGTTCAGAAGAGGAGGGGGCGCCGGGGTCCCAGGGAAGCCCAGCGACCTCCCCTGGCCTGGGCCGCCGGAGGCCCCTGCTTCGGTCCATGAGCGCGGCCTTCTGCTCCCTGCTGGCGCCCGAGCGGCAGGTGGGCCGGGCTGCCGCAGCTCTGGTGCACGACAGACACACGGCTGTGGGCCAGCTGGTACAGGACCTACTGACCCAGGTGCGGGCTGGCCCCGCACCCCGGGAGCTGCAGGGGGTCCGAGAGGCACTAAGCCGGGCACGGGCCATGCTGAGCACGGAGCTGGGCCCTGAGAAGCTGCTGCCTCCTGAGAAACTGGGTGAGACCCGGGGCTCTCCGCTGGGCTCTCGGGAGTGCTAGTTCTTTCCGCTCCCCGCCTCTCTCCTGCTCTTCTCCTGTCTCACGGAAATTCCCCCCAACTTGCATCCCTCCTTGCCTACAGCCCCCCTCCACTGGCGCCCCAGTTCCCCTGACCCGGCCCACCTCTCCCCTGCAGAACACGCCTTGGAGAAGTCGCTGCATCGCTCCGTGCTCAAGCCTCTCCGGCCCATCCTGGCGGCCCGCCTGCGGCGCCGGCTCTCCACCAACGGCTCCCTGGGCCGCCTGGCTGAAGGACTGCGCCTGGCCCGGGCTCAGGGCCCTGGAGCCTTTGGGGCCCACGTGAGCCTCCCCTCCCCGGCCGAGGTAGAGCAGGTTCGCCACAAGCTGCTGCAGCTGCTCCGGGCCTACTCGCCCAGCGCCCAGGTCAAGCGGCTCCTGCAGGCCTGCAAGCTGCTCTACACGGCGCTGAGGACCCAAGCGGGTACGCCCCCTCCTTTCGCTGCCCCCCGGCCCCTGCCGGGTCAGAGGCAGGCCCCCCTGAGATCCCAGACTGGCACAGCAGACTGGGGAATGGGCCCAACCTCCCACAAACGGTGCAACTGAGGCCCAGAGGGTATAGAGTGTCCTCCTCCCCAGCCTCTCCGCTCCCCCACCCCGCCCCCATCTGTGGTCACCGTAGAGACCGCATCCCCCAAGGCCCGGCAGGTGGAGGGGAGGGTCACTGTCTGAGACACAGGGTGGACACCAACCCTGGGGCCCGAGCAGAGTCTGAAGCTTCCTTCTCTGCTGCCCCACAGGGGAGGCCGCGGGGGCAGATGAGTTCCTTCCGCTGCTGAGCCTTGTCCTGGCCCAGTGCGACCTTCCCGAGCTGCTGCTGGAAGCTGAGTACATGTCGGAGCTGCTGGAGCCCACCCTGCTCACCGGAGAGGGTGAGGGAGCGCCTCCGCGGGCCACCGCCCTGTGTGGGGTGGACTGGGCCGCTTAGGGGCTGCATAGCCCCCAGGAAGGGGGGGGGGCGTGGCGAAGCATCACCTGTCCCCAGCCCGAGCTGCATTCTTCCCCTTGTGTCCCAGGCGGTTACTACCTGACCAGCCTCTCCGCCAGCCTGGCCCTGCTGAGTGGCCTGGACCAGGCTCACACCGCGCCCTTGAGCCCCTCGCAGGAGCTGCAGCGCTCCCTCAGCCTCTGGGAGCAGCGCCGCCTGCCGGCCACCCACAGCCTCCAGGTACGGGGTCTCCCCACCAGCCGCCTGAACTGCCCGGTTTCCGGGCGCAGTGGGGGTGGTGGGGTTCTGGCGTCATCCTGCGCGGTCCCCTCCTTTTCCTAGAGAGACCCAGCAGGGGAGAGAAGCAGCCCGCTGTGTGGACGTCCACGCCTCGCCTTCCTCGTGAGGGCACGTTCCGTGTGCTCTGGGGGCTCAGCCCTGCAGCTTCAAAGAAACTCAGATTTAGGACCATTATTATCCCATTTTACAGATGAGGAAACAGAGACGTGACATGGAGGGTGAAAGGGACGCAGGTGGCAAACTCACGCCCCAAATCTTAGCTTCTAGCGCCGCCACCCCCACACATGGGGCTCTGCCCTCCCCTGGAGTGAGGCTCCCCACCCATGCTCCCCGCACCCTCCTCTCCATCCAGCCCAGGGACCCTCCCCAGCCTCGGTGAGGACTTTAGACCCTGCAGCCAGATGCCGGCTTCACATCCTGCCTCAGCTACTTTCTGTTTGCAGGAGCGGGGCACCTTACGTAACTGCTTTGTGCCTGGCTATCCTCATCTGTAAGTGGAGGCAACAGGAAGTGGCTCCTGGGGCCAATGTGTGGATGAGATGAGCGAATGCAGGACGGGCGCCTGGCCCCGGGGGAGGCTCCTAGGAGGGCTGTCAGGCTCTGGACAGCTGCTGGGGCCATCCTTCCCGCCGCCAGCCCGCAGCTCTAACCCACTAGCCAAGGCGGACCTCACCTTTCCGCAGCTCCCTTTATCCAAAAAGCTTTTGTCACTCGGCTCTACCCCTGGATTTATACCCCGCGCCCCGTCCCTGCAGAGCCTACCCTGGGACCTCAGGCTGTACAGCCAGAGACGGAGCAGGCAGGACTGAGCTCTGGCTTCGCTTGTCTTCCTGCACAGTGCCTCCTCCGAGTAGCCCACCAGGACCCCAGCAGTGGCTGCACCTCCAAGACCCTGGCTGTGCCTCCGGGGGCCTCGATTGCCACCCTGAACCAGCTCTGTGCCACCAAGTTCCGAGTGACCCAGCCCGACACGTTTGGCCTGTTCCTGTACAAGGAGCAGGGCTACCACCGCCTGCCCCCCGGAGCCCTGGCCCACAAGCTCCCCGCAACCAGTTACCTTGTCTACCGCAGGGCAGAGTGGCCTGAGACCCAGGGGGCCTCGCCTGGGGCTACACCGGCGTTTGGCAGTGGGGAGCCAGAGGCAGGAGGCAGGGAGTTGGAGAAAGGGGGCCAGGGAGATGGGCACATCGGGGTCAAAGCCGGTCCTGGGGATAGCCAGGGAGAGTCTGACACCAGTGCTGAGAGGGCCAAGGCAGGGATGGGCCAGGCCAGGGGGGCCCCTGCTCAGCCAGTGGGGCCAGAGGCTGCCGGAAGCCAGGCAGCAGAGGAGTAGCCAGAAGTGATCAGAAGGGTCATTTGAGACAGAAAGCTGAGCCTGCTGGGAAGGCCTGTCAGAGCCATCAGCCCCAGCCCTGCAGGCTTCCCCACCCCAGCCACTCCTGAGTCCACCACCGCCCCGTCTGATACTTCCCTCCGTGATCACACCTGCTGAGGTGGCGCCTGGCCTGGCCGCTTCCAGAACACTGGAATCAAGTTGAGTGGGTTTGAGGGACCCCAGACCCAGGGCTCAGGCCCTCTGCCTCTCTCCCTTACCCTCCCAGCTGGAGGCCAGCCAGCCTTCAGTGCCCTGTGTCCAACAGGGGACAAACCCAACAGGTGCCTGGCCACTGGCAGGCCCTCCCGGCTGCTGGCTTCAGGGCCAAGAAGGGCTTCACCTGTTCCTGGGTGTCAGGAGGATTCAGGGAACCAACACGGGACCAGAGCCCAGGCCAACCGTAGCGCAGCTGGAGGACCAGCAGCTCCAGACTTCAGTGTCCTGGAAAGAGAGGGGCCCTGCCTTCTCCGACAAGTGCCCCAGAGGCCAAATGGATGGTTTTGCTGCAAAACAGAGCTCAGGCTAGAGGGAAGGAGAGGGTAGGAGGTGGGATGTTAGCGGACCACTCCCCCCAGGGTCTGTTGAGTGCATTCACCGAAGGCTCTCGTCCCTCCACTCGGGTGAGATCCAAGAGATCAGGTCTGGCCCAGGGAGCACCCAAGCCCCAGTCTTTCTTCAAGGTGGCAATTTCTGCCATGCACTCTGGCATCCCAGGGGACTTGGACAGGGGAGATGGGCTTCCGAAACAGAAGGGGTGCTTGGAAACCATTTTCTCTGCACTTAACTCTTCTGGACCTCACAAGAGCTCCGCGGAAGGCTGGGCATGGCTTATTACACACTGAGAAAGTGACTCCTAAGATACCAATCGCATAGCCGGCCATTACAGCCTCCCCACCCAAACCAGGGTGTCAGGCTCCAACTACGTGCCCTCTCTTCTAAGCCACCAATAAATTAACCCTAAAGGCCCTACAACCCCCAGTCGGGGCCCAGGGCAGGGAGCCAATGGGAGCAAAGGAAATGCCAGAGATGACCACATGGGGGTGCGCGTGGCCCAGGAAGTGGCCAGTGGGTAATTGCCAGGGGCGAGTTCGTCTCCAGGGCCAAAGCCCAAAGCGAGTTAGGTGGCCAGAGACCCTGTATTCCTGCAGCCACCAGGCGACCTGGGGTCAGTGCAGGGCCCAGCACTGCCAGCCTTCAGCTCCCAGATTTCAGGCAAACTCCGGAGGAATCACTCCCTGTGAAAGAACTGTCCCCTGGTGGAAGGAGGACCCCGGCCAGGCTCTGGGGTACTCCCTCAGGTGCTGACCACAAAGGGACATCATACCCCACGTGAGACAGACATGACAACTGAAAGGTAGAAATCCTGGACATTGGGATTTCCGACAGTCCAGAGACAGATGCACCAAATTTGGGTGCATCGCTCTCCAATGTGTCACTAGAGCCACCGGCAGCTCCTGCCTCCCACTTACACCCCCGCTCCGAGCTTCCTGCTGGCAGGGAGTCTCCCCCTTTGTATGTCCCCATCCCTATTTCACCCCCACCCCCCAGTGCCTTGCCCTGCGCTGGGCACTGCACCGGTAATCAATAAATGTTGTCCCCTGATTGGAGTTTGAGAAAAAAGAGTGAAGGGCAATGAGGTGGGAAGCTGGGAGGTTAAGACGGGGGCCTGGGTTCTGGGAACCAAACAGGATGTCTCAAGTTCAGTTCCAGAGGAAAACCTAGAACAACCGATTGCCAGGGGTGCTCAGAGAAACCCGGATGTGGAGCTGGCCTCACCGGAACTGGGTCTGGCAGAAGCTTCTGAGCCCCTTCCTTTGCGGCCCTCTGCAAACCCCTCCTAACCCCTTATTTTTTTTTTTTTTTAAGATTTTATTTATTTGACAGAGAGAGAGATCACAAGTAGGGCAGAGAGGCAGGTAGAGAGAGAGGGGAGGAAGCAGGCTCCCTGCAGAGCAGAGAGCCCCATGCGGGGCTTGATCCCAGGACCCTGAGACCATGACCTGAGCGGAAGGCAGAGGCTTTAACCCACTGAGCCACCCAGGCGCCCCCTCCTAGCCCCTTACTGTGCTCAGTCCCACTTCCAGGCTCTGGGAATTCAGTAACCCCCTCCCCTGCTCAGAGCACTATGGGGCCCTTCCCGCTACTGAGCCTTTTGAGTTTTCCTCTCAAGACATCGTGCTTGGTCAGGGGCCAAGGCCAGGTAACAGCACGGTCAAGGGTCACCGTCCAGAGGTGGGGACTCCGAGCAGGGCAGGCAAGGATAGGCTGGTCTAAGACTGGGCTCATTCCCATTTTACAGATGAGGAAACAGGCTTGCTCAGGATAAGTGGTTTAGTCCAGGGCAAAGGGCTGGGACCCAGCTTCCGTGGAGCTTCGGGATTCTGCCGTCCTCCAAGACAGAAGCACGCATTTACTTATCCTCTCAGCAATAATCAACTGCGCCCGAATGGACCAAGCACCAAGCACCCCCAGCCCCCGTCGGATGGAAAACAGCGTGATTGACAGGAAGAGCGCGCCCCGGGTGCCTCGGTATCTAGCCCCGCCCCGCCCTCGCGCCGCCTTCCACCTTGGCCTTCAGGAAGAGGACGTCCGGCGCACGAGCCGCACCTGGCCAGCAGGCACCGCTGCAGAGCCGGGCGCGAAGGCCGGCGTTTGGCTCGCAAGCAGCCGCCAAGTCCTTTCCTCGCCCGGAAACGTTGCTCTTAGCAGCCCTAGAGTCGCAGCGGCTCTCTGTGTGAGTTTATGGTCATCTTCCCCACCAGGCCGGAGCCAAGTCAGCCTTGTTCGCCTCTAAATCTCGGGGGGCCAGAACAATGCCTGGCCCGGAACTGGCACTTAGGAGATGGATGTGGAATGATCGATTCGTAAGACACCGCCCGCCCGAACAGTTCCTCCGAGTTTGTGCGGCTGGGGCGGCGCAACCTCCATCGCGGCCGCCAGGGGGCGAGCACGCCCGTTTCCAGGCACATAGCCGGCCCCGTTCTTGCGGGAGGCCACCCAAGGACCCTGGGCACTCCGACCGCCTGCACCCGGCCTGGTGCCAGCGTGGGGAAGCCTCCCCCCAGTGGGGCCCTTGGCCCGTCCTGCGAACGGGAGTCCTGCCAGCAGAGGTTGGGAAGGGGATGCGGGGAGCCAGGGCCTCTGGAGTGGCCCAAGAGAGGCCCCGGGAGGGGTGGGGAGAAGGCGGTCATTGAGACCCACACCATCACCCTCCCTCACGTCCACGCAGAACATTCGGTACCCAGCTGGAGTCTTGTGACCCATGCCCCCGCCTCTGCGCGCAGTTTAACACACAGAAGCATCCTGACTCGCGTTTGCACACGGAATTTGTGACACCCTGCAGGCCACAGTCATGTACAGAGAACCTGGGCACCCCCAGCTGTAACAGGAACACTTAAGAGTGTTGGAAATACCTGGAGACTAAGCCACTCCTGCCCTGCAGGGTTGGACCCCGTCACACACACACACATACACACACACACACACACACACACACACACACACACACGGGCCCCACCTCTGAGCCGCACCCTGACAGCCATCCCTAGATCTGCAAGCTCAGAGACATTCCCTCATCACCCTCCCAGCCTCTCAGGTTGAGAATGTGACTCGGTGACACACATCCATGGGGACAGGCTGACACGGAGACATGGTGAGTGCTACATATTAGGTGACACACACCCACCCAGCTAGCACTGCCAAGTCCTCTGCTCAGTCACGGCATGTGGGCTTGCTTCTCACGCTGCACAGGCATAGGAAGTGTCCACGCGCGCACACACGTGCACACACATGCACACACACACATTCTTTCACACTTCTGATCATGCTGAAGAGGTCCAAGCCCTGATCCCGACTAATCTCACTCCAGCGCGGGCCTATCCCTGCCACACTCAGCCATGCTAGGCCATGATGGACCCTGGTGGGGGCTGGGAAGTTGCTGAGGAGACTCCCTTGGGGGGTGTGGCACCCCCACTGGCCAGGAGGGAAGCGGAGGCCGGAGGTCCCGGGGCGGGGCGGCCTGAGCTCATCAGATTCCAGCCTGAGTGATTCACGGGAAGCGCCCAGGGAAGGATCTGCGAGGGTGGGGGTAATGACCCAGGGGCTGGGGCTTTGGGGGCCCGGGTTGGCTTCAGACTGGAAAGGATCTTGGGTCCAAAGCAAGCCTCTAGTGCGGGAGGGGGCTTCCTGAAGGGTGGCCCAGCCTGAGGGGTGTCTGCAGGGTCTGGCCCCTGGGAGGGGCTCAGGACACGGAGCTGAGCCCGCAGGATGAGACAATCGGCCACTCCCTCCCTCCCCACCCCGGGCCTGGGCCCCTGACCCTACGCCTTCCCAGCCCCAGCAGCTGGGTGTCTTTAGCAGGGGTTAGGCCAAGGGTGGGGGGCAGGGGTGGGGTGAACTTCACGGCCATCTTGGCCCCTGGGGCCTTCAGACCGGCAGCCGTACTGGACCCCAGAGACCCTGAAGGGCGGAAGCCGGTTGGCCCAGTCGGGGCTGACAGGGTTACAGACCCTCGCTGCCCTGCCAGGCGAGGCTTCTGCCAGAGAGCCGAGAACACAGCGCCAGGGATGTTTTCCTGCTGAGATGGAGCCCTCTGCTCCTGCCACCTCCTGAGCCCCCTGCCTCCCCGGAGGGGCTGATGCTCGAGGACCCACTCCTGCAGGGTGACAGGAAGACAGGATGGGGCTGGAGGCAGGGGTTGCAGGAAGTGCCTTTCTTGGAACTTGGTACCAAAATAGCCTGTTCTGTCCCTAATCTAGATCTCAGTGTCCCACAGGGGAGATAAGTGTCACCAAGGAGACCCTCACCAGGGAGGGGCCTTAGCCGACCTTAATCAGGCTTTGGCTCACCACCCCTCCCCTCTCCTACCCAGACCAGCCCCCACCAAGCCTGCCTCAGGCTCTGCTCTGCTTTGAAGTCCTAACATAAATATCATGTCTGCTTGGGTTCCCCTTCCCGGCCTGGTCACAGCCCCCAGACCTGGCTCCCACCCCAGCCAGCCCTGGGGGTGCGTACCGGGGGGCGGGCGGGGAGAGGAGGGAGGCCTGGACCACCCAGGGAAGGGGGCGAGCCAGAGATGCTGGAACAGCAATGGGGAGACAGGGCAGGCACCAGAGGCAGAGAGGGAAGACACGGAAGTAGACAGACAACAGAGAGACAGACCCGAAAAACCAACAAGGTGGCCATCCTGGGGACAGGAGAGGAGACAGAGAGACCCCAGAGGGTGACAGGAGTGCAGGAGATGCCTGGCTGCAGAGAGGGAAGAGAGAGGATGAGAAATAGTGCTGAAGGCCAGTGAGACTCCAGAGATCCCTGGGGCGGGGCGGGGGGGGGCAGGAAAAGAAGGGAAGCTTCCAGGGTGCGGGGGTGCGGACTGGGACGCTGACACTGGGGTAGCAGAGGGAAGGACACGGTGGAAAAAGAAACATCCTGGCAACAGAGTGACGGAGCATCCTCACTTGCTGGGGTGCAAACGGGGTCCCCACTAGACAGGATTTGCAGTGCTGAGATCAGGACGCTCCCCAGCAAACTGTGACACGTTGGTCACCCTTGGCAGCAGACTTCTGCCAGATGCCCCAAGGACCACAGAGTCCCCACCCCCCAGCCAAAGAGCAGCAGAGGAAGGACAGGAACAGCGGAGGCCAGGGGAGCAGCCGTCCCTCCTGGGATCCCCAGACTCAGGCAGTCCCTGCTCTGCCTCCACCCTGTGACCCAGGGCCAGCCTTGTCCCTCTCCGAGCTGGGAGGACACTGAACAGAGGATGGGGCTGGGCCCTTCTAGCTCTGTGCTGGGCTCCAAGATGCCCATCCTTGTGGGCAGATGTGGCCAGATGTTCAGGCCAGGCATCTGGCGGGAGAGGGACTGGGGCCCCAGCTGTGCCCAGGTTGGGCGATCCAGAGGAACCATACGTTCCTCCCCTCACAGCTGTGGGTGCAGGTGTGGGCCCGTGGGGACACGCACACATCACCCAGCTGCATGGGCCCTCAGCAAAGCCAGCCCCGGGCAGGCACACACACTCATGGACACACCGCCATGTACAGACACCCATGAGCACACCCAGCATCTCTCCGTGGGGGACGCCACCCCCAGCCCCCTCCAGCTGTCAGAATCCCTTACCCCCAGGGACCAGGCCTGGACACACCACTTCTTCCTGGGCCCCACCTTCCCCAAGCCTCTCCTTCCCACCCTGTCCAGTCCCCAGCACCACCCCTCTTCCCGCCCCCGCTCTCCCATCCAGAAGCACAGAGGGTGTGGCCCCGGCACGTGGGGAGGGAAAGGAAGCCAAAATCACTGCCCTCCCCCCAGACAGCCCTCCCTCCCCACTTCTGCCCTGGGACCTCGCCCACCTCCCGTCCATCCGTCCAGCAGCTCCCACTGGAGACCAGGCGCCTCCTGCCCACCAGTTGCCTGAAGGCTGGGGCGGTTTGGGAAGAATTTGGAAATGGAGGGAGGTGGGGGGATGGGGACAAAAGAAAAAGGAGGAAAGGAGGTGATTTGTACACAAAGCAATGTGCTGGCTCGGCAGCGGGCCCGTGCCAAGGCTCCAGGACGCCTGCCCAGGGGGCGCCCCCCAATCCGATCAACACCCCCATCCAGACTGCTCCACTGGACTCTCTTCAGGCCAACCCCTCTGCAGGCCGCCTTCACCCCCACCCCCACGGGCCCACACATTGCGTCCAAAGCCACTGTCTGGCTTGTCCCAGTAGCTGGAAGACCAGGCTTCTCCTGGGGAAGTGGGCTTCTGTTTTCAAGGCCATCAGGAGGTGCGCTCTTGCCATAAGGGCCACGGTCAGAGCAGAGAACTGCAGCCTCCGAACCCACACTGGGACCCAAACTTGGTGTCCGGAGCTGTCTCCACCTCTGGGAGGGAGACGCAGCGGCCTTGGGCCCACACCCAAGAAGACAGACTATGGTACCAAGGGAGCATCACACGTAATCCCTGCCAGTGGTAATTCCCAGCGGTCCTGCCGTCCTACAGATCCCGAGTCGCATTCTGAGACCGCCATCCATCGTTGTGTGGCTCACTGCTAATTAGCTGCTCTGCCTGAATCCCTGTGGCCAGCCATGCCTCTCCACATCTTCTCTTGTCCGCACACGCATACACTTAGCCATCTGTCAGGCCATCCCCTTCCTCCTTCCCCCACCCATCCATTATCCGTCTTTCCGCCCATCCGGGCACCCACCCATTCTCCCACCTCCCCACCCGTCCATCCACGTGCGCGTTCCTGCGTTCCCGCACGCGGGCACCCTCTATCCACCCACCCACCCATCCTCCAAGTGTTTACTGTGTCCGTTAGCATTTCTCTGTGCTGGGGGGGAAGCAGGAGGAGGCAGGCTGAACGCTACTGGCGGAAAGAGTAAGAGCCCCGCAACCAGCCCCTCTCTGTCCACTCAGCCCCGGATCCCCAATGTTGTGCCCACTGCCTGCCCGTCCCGACTAGGGTAGGAAGTTCCTAGGCTGCTCGACTCCAACTCTCCCAATCCGGACGGGGGAGCAGGGCAATGCCGGGCACCCAGGTGCGGCTCCAAGCCTCAACCTCTACCCACGAAACCCTTCACTCTGTTGGGGTCAGAGGTGCGCTGCTCGTCTCCACTCCTGCCCCCTCCTGGCTCAGCAATCCCAGCCCAAACCATCTGGAATTTGGCCTTCGACCCTCTTCCTCCTGCTTCTTTGGCCTGCCCCCCACCCCTCACCCCAACCGAGCCTGGAGTCCTGACCTCTGATCTGACCTGCCTACTTGCCAGCCAGACGGCTTGCAGCCTCCCCTCAGACGCCCCAGCACGCGCCATTGCCCGAATCATGACTGGGCCCGCCACACCCTTGGATCCGGCTCCGGCCAGCCCCTGAGGAGCCTCCGGAGGCTGCCTCCCCCAGCCCGGCCCGCCCTGCGGCCCGGTTCTCCAGCCAGCGCCCGCCCCTCTCCCAGACTCTTGCAACAACCTCCAGCCCCCCTCCACCCACCTCACGCCAGCCCCAGGGAACTCCCATCATGCCTCCTTCCCTGGGTCCCCGCGACAGAGGCAAGTGTTTTAGGGGTAGCCGATTGCCTTCCACGCTGGGCTGCTCCCCGCTTTCTGACATTGCCTCCTCACTACTGATGGTCCCTCCAGAAGTCCCTCACTCCAGTGGAGTCCTTTTTAGTCTCCGAAGGCATCTGGAGCTGCCCACCCCAGCGCTCTGTCTAGGCTGTGCCTTCTTGCTGTCATGCCTTCCCCCCCATCCTCACCTCCCGATGCCGTGCCCAGCTCTCAGACCATGCTTGAGAGCTCCTCAGGGCACCGCAGCCAAAAGAGAATTGGAACGAGAGTCAGACAGTCTTGGTTCTAGTCCCAGCCCTGCCACAGATGAGCTTGAAGACTCCCTGGGCCTCAGTGTCCCTACCTGCAAAAAGGTTTGCTGCTTTCCAGGGATCTCCCTGTTCTGAAATGGTCTGACTTCTGGGGAAGGCTGGGGAGGTGTGGGGAGCAGGTGGGCTTTGGCTCCGGAGAGCATCCTGGATTCCCCCAGCATGGCCCTGGGCCAGGTTCTTCATTTATCTGAGTCTCATTCATTCATTCACTCATTCATTCGTTCGACAAACCCTACTGAACAGCATCGATGGGCCAGGAACTTTCCAGGCTCTGGGGATACAGTAGGGAACGAGACAATGATGATGCCCTCATGGAGCTCACAGTCTCCTAGGGCAAGAGTCTCCACGGAGGGCATAACATTCAGCAATGTCTTGAGACACTTTTGATTGTCGCAACTGGAGGGATGCTACTGGCCTCTAGGAAGAAACCAGGCTTTCTGCTAAACATCTTACAATGCACAAAGCAGTCCCTACAAGAGGTGGGCTTGGACCTGGTGAGTTTCACATACAGCCTCGAGGCCAGAGTAGTTGGAGCAGAGGGGTGAGAGTGGGGTAAGAAATCTGGGGGCCAATCACATCACCCTGAAGGCCATGGCCAAGATGTTGGCCTGTCTTCTCAGTGAGACGGAGGCCCAGAGGTTCTGAGCAGGGGAGTAACCAGATCTGTGTTGGGTTTTAAAGGGATCCCTCTGGCAGGATGGAGAAGGCAAGACAGAGACCAGAGGAGAGGCTGTTGCAAGAATCTGGATGGAAGGAGACTGTGGCACGGGCCAGAGGAGGGGGGCAAAAAAGGTGGCAAGAAGCAGTCAGATTGTGGCTCTATCCCGAAGGTGAAGTCAACAGGATCTGCTGAGAGATTGGATGTGGGGTGTGGGAGAAAGAGGAGTCAAGGATGATCTCAAGGCTCTGGGCCTGAGCCAAGGGCAGGATGCACTGCCCCATACTGACCTTCCTCTCACGAGAAGGGGGATAATTCTATACATTTCATAGATGTAGACCTTAAAAGAAGGACCTGCCAGGGATGTAGCAAGCGTTTCAAAAGCCCTGGTTCTCAGGGGGACTGGCTGAGTCTGCAGGACCAGCCCTGGCACTGTGAGGTGATTAGCAAAGGCGCTCTGGTCCCCACCCCCAACCCAGAAGATTTGCTCAGAAGACTAAGGAACATTAGCCTCATGCTTTGCTGCTGACGAAGCACATTTTCAAACACCACGAGCTGTGATACAACAGCCTTGCTGAGCTGAAAGGCCCTGACCCATTACCCCATTTTGTAGATAAGACAAACGGAGACCCAGAGAGGGTCAGCGACTTCCCAGCAGTCACACAGCACATCAGGGGCAGAGCACTGAGGGGCAGATCCTCTCTTCCACGTCCCCACCCCCGGATCAAACTTCTGCTAAGAGTGGAGAGGGTGTTCATGGGTTAATCTGACAGCCCGCTCCCCAGGGACCATCCTGGATGATGGGCTCAGCGCACATGCCTCCAGAGGCCTCCAAGAGGGGCGGGCGGAGGGACCCTGGCCAGGCCCACGCAGCAGCCTCTGGGGGCAGGGAAGGTTCCACACATGTGACGCCTGTGTCACATACACATGTATGTGACATTGTGAGCTTCACGCCCATACATGGCTTCTCCCCCGTCCTTCCCCTCCCAGCCAGCCCTGCTCCCCCACCCTGCAGTGCAGCCTGGCTCTTGCCTGCCCCCCTCCCCCACGCACCCTGCCCTTGTGCAGCAGGAGCCCAGAGAAGCATTTCCTGTTTGGGGGCTGCCTCCTCCCCCTCTAAGCCCAGGTTCCCAGGGCCCCAGGCTGAGCAGAGGTGAAGGGAGGGCAGCCCCCTGCCCCTCCTCCTCTCCCCCAACCCGGTCCAGCTGGAGCCAGGAAGCTTGGGGGTGGGGGGAGGTTGAGGCAGGAGTTTCGTTCATGAATGAGGGTTTATGATGCCCATGTGCGACGCCTGCGTGATCAAACGGGTTCCGTTCAGGGCCGCACATGAACGTGAGGGTGTCTCGTGCGAGGGCATGGAGAACCCCACAAGGACACCACACCACTTTAGGATGTGCATCCACAGGGGGTTAGCGTGTCAGAGCGTGTACGAGTCTGGGACGACGGGACAGTGTCAAGAGTGCCCTTGCGTGGGTAGCCGAGCGCGCACACACACACACACGTGTGTGATGTGAAGGCCATGAGTCAGAGCACGTTTCCACATGTATGACGAGCCGCTGGGCCCTGAGACAGTTCACAAGTCCGATGAGGTTGGTGTGTCCAGACAGGATCTCGGGTGAGTCTCTGGGAAGGGACCTCAGCCCACCGCCAAGAGCCCCGACTGCCGGCACCTTCCGAGGGTCTACCAGCCTCCTCTCCCCGACTCCCAGCGGGCTAGCGGTGCCTCCCCCCGCCCGCCCCTCCGGCACCCCCCACCTCTGCCCCCCGCCCGACTGCTTCCTGCTCCGGCGGCCCCGGGGGAGCGGGAGTGGGGAGCTGGCAGCGGCCCCAGCCCACTCCTTACAAGGCCTGAGCCTGGCCCAGGCCCGCCCCTGGCCCGCCTGCCGGAGGCCCCGGTCCCTCCCCCTGTCAAGAGCGGCCGCGAGCCGGCCCCGGGCCAGTCGGGGGGCATCGCGATGCTGCTGCGCCTGCTGCTGGCCTGGGCGGCCGCGGTGCCCACGCTGGGCCAGGCCCCCTGGGCGGCCGAGCCCCGGGCCATCTGCGGCCCCGGCCGCTGCTACGCGCTCTTCCCTCGGCGCCGCACCTTCCTGGAGGCCTGGCGGGCCTGCCGCGAGCTGGGGGGCGACCTGGCCACGCCGCGAACCCCCGAGGAGGCCCGGCGTGTGGACAGCCTGGTGGGCTCGGGCCCGGCCGGCCAGCTGCTGTGGATCGGCCTGCAGCGGCAGGCCCGCCAGTGCCAACCCCAGCGCCCGCTGCGAGGCTTCACGTGGACCACGGGAGACCAGGACACGGCCTTCACCAACTGGGCCCAGCTGGCCACAGGAGGGCCCTGCCCAGCCCAGCGCTGCGCCGCCCTTGAGGCAAGCGGCGAGCATCGCTGGCTCGAGGGCTCGTGCACGCTGGCCGTCGACGGCTACCTGTGCCAGTTCGGCTTCGAGGGCTCCTGCCCCGCGCTGCCGGACGAGGCGGGCCAGGCAGGCCCGGCGGTCTACACCACACCCTTCCACCTGGTGTCTACCGAGTTTGAGTGGCTGCCCTTCGGCTCCGTGGCAGCCGTGCCGTGCCAGGCTGGCAGAGAAGCGTCCCTGCTCTGCGTGAAGCAGCCCGATGGTGGCGTGGGCTGGTCTCGGGCCGGGCCCTTGTGCCCAGCGCCCGGCTGCGGCCCGGACAACGGGGGCTGCGAACACGAGTGCGTGGAGGAGGTGGACGGCCGCGTGTCCTGTCGCTGCACTGAGGGCTTCCGGCTGGCGGCGGATGGGCAGAGCTGTGAGGACCCCTGTGCCCAGGCTCCGTGTGAACAGCAGTGTGAGCCCGGCGGGCCGCAGGGCTATAGCTGTCACTGTCGCCTGGGTTTCCGGCCGGCCGAGGACGAACCGCACCGCTGCGTGGACACAGATGAGTGCCAGATCGCTGGCGTGTGCCAGCAAATGTGTGTCAACTACGTCGGTGGTTTTGAGTGCTACTGCAGGGAGGGCCACGAGCTCGAGGCTGACGGCATCAGCTGCAGCCCGGCTGGGGCCATGGGAGCCCACACTGCCCAGGACCTAGGGGACGAGCTGCTTGATAATGGGGAGGACGAAGAGGATGAACATGAGGCCTGGGATACCTTTGATGGCAGCTGGACGGAGGTGCCTGGGATCCCGTGGATGGAGGCCACGCAGCCGCCTGACTTTGGCCTGGCCTACAGACCTAGTTTCCCAGAGGAGGGAGAGCATCCGATGCCCTACCTGGACCCCACCTGGCCACCCCCGCTTAGTGCTCCCAGGGTCCCCTACCACTCCTCGGTGCTCTCTGTCACCCGACCCGTGGTGGTCTCTGCCACACGCCCCACACTGCCTTCTGCCCACCGGCCCCCTATCATCTCTGCCACACGCCCACCCTGGGCCCCTGCCCCCGAGCCCCCCATGATCCCTGCCAGGCATCCAGTTTTGCCTCCTAACCACCAGTTCCCCATGATCTCAGCCAACCATCCAGATTTGCCCTCTGCCTACCAACCCCCCATTATCTCTGCCACTCGCCCAGCACAGCCTCCACCTCACCAGCCCCCAATTATCTCAGCCAAATATCCTGAACTGTCTCCTGTGTTTCCAGACACCCCAGTCACTGATACCCAGACCACGGCTCATGTGCTTCAGATCCCTGCTAACCACACTCCTCTGGGTACCACTTCCGGGGGCCATCAATCCCTTGTCACCCCAGATGTCCCGGTCCTCCAAGGCCAGGCCACCCACCTTCCCATTACCTCGACTGTCCAGCCCCCTCTGACCACTACCTCCAGACCCCCTGTGCTCACTGCCCATCAAGTTCCTGGGTCTCCTGCTGGGCAGCCCCCAGCCCCCCACACTTCTCTCACCTCAGAGCCCCCCCAGAGCCCCACTAACCAGACCTCATTCACCAGCCCTACACACCCCCATTCCAAACCCCCACAAGTCCCAAGGGAGGGTGCCCGGGACGCTAAGGTGGCCCCATGGCTGCCCTCAGCAGCCCCCACAGCAGCCCCGACAGCCCTGGGGGACTCCAGTCCGGCAGGCCACAGCCGGAGGGATGACCGGTGGCTGCTGGTGGCACTCCTAGTACCCACATGTGTCTTCTTGGTGGTCCTACTCGCATTGGGCATCGTGTACTGCACCCGCTGTGGTCCCCACGCACCCAACAAGCGAGTTACCGACTGCTATCGCTGGGTCACCCATGCTGGGAGCAAGGGCCCAACAGAACCAGTGCCCCACCGAGGCAGCCTCACAGGGGTGCAGACCTGCAGAACCAGCGTGTGATGGGGCGCAGCCCCCCCCCCTGCGGGGTGGGGGGAAGGTGCTTGCGTTGGACACATGGCCCAGGCTGCACCAGGGACCCACAGGGGCTGCCCAGCTGGACAAAGGGCTTCCTGCTCCCCCGGGCCCAGCCAGGATCCTCTTTTGGTCAACTACCAGACTAGACTCTTGGGAATTCCGCTCCCCGGCCCAGCACTCATGACAGAGGAGACGCCAAGGCTCCCAGGACCTCAGGGGGTGGGTGCTGGGGTCTTCTCCAATAAACGGGGTGCCAACCTCACCCAAAGTTCCTGACCCCCATTGATGTCTGAGGGGAGGGCCTGGGAGGACTCAGCAAAAAAGAGGGGACCTTCCTTCAGCTTGTGTGGGCCCCAAGGAAATAAGGTAAGACACCTTAAAGGAGGGTATGCTTCAGAGATTCTCTGGTAAACAGGAGCCCAGAGAGGGCAGAGCCTTGCCCAAGGTCACACAGCTAGCCCGGGAGTGGGAGTTTTGGCATGGAGAGAATTTCATATTTGTTTTTCTTTTTAGCAAAACTCCAAGCAAGTGGGGCTAAAAATGGGGGAGCGTTCTAGAACGAGGGCTTCTGATCAATGGCAGCCAAACTGGGATTTAGGAGTCAAAGTTAAGCTCTGGGTCTGGCAATTCTGGGGAGTGAGGGGTGAGCTTCTAACTGCATTCTGATACTTGCCATCCCACCCCCACAGGCTGCCCAGAAGTTGGCAGCTGGGGTCCAGGGTCACTCAAGGGAGCTGCCACTCCGCTGGGTTATAGGTGCTCTGAAGGTGCCTGTCCCTCCCTGCTCTGGGGAAGAGGTGGGAGTCACTGCCTAGCAGGCTGGGATGGGGAGAGCGCAGAACCTGGGGGAGACATCCCATATCCAGCTCCCTTGGCAGGCTTCTGAGCAAGGCTTGGGCTGCATTTTGCCCTTCTCCATGCGGGTGGTGCTGGGACAGAGAGAACCCAGGAGACCAGAGCTTGGGCAAGTTGCTCAATGCTAAGGTGTCCCATGAATCCAGAAGGGGATGGTCAAAGATCACAGCCTGCAGGAACCTGGCAAACTCTTTCATCCTGGGCTCACTGCCTTGGGGACGAGGAGAGGTGGGACCTGGGCGGGAGGGGAGGGGGGAGGCTCCGGTTCCCACTGCCTCTGTAATTTTTCAGTTGCAGTCTCCAAGGGACCTCTAATTAGGACGGAGCAGAACCACCACGACCACCCAGACAGGAGAGGAGGGGTGGCCTAGAGGCCCCTTCCTTACGGGTGCCCTATGCCACCCTCTAGCCGCAGGGCCTGGACCTGGGCCCGGCCGCAGGGGACCGGTAGAGGAGGGGTCAGAACTGGGGACGAACCGGGCGCCGTGGAGGGGGTGGAGGGAACGTTACGCACCGCCCCCGGGCCCCCGCTCTCATGTTCCCCTAACTCAAACCAGACGCCCCCGCCAGATCCTGCCTAAGCGTTTAACCTCAGAGAGGCCGCTGGAGAGATTCGATGCATGACAGTGGAGTCGCGGGGTGGCCTAGAGGCCTGAGTCTGAGAAGGAGGTGTGGGAGCAGCCTGGGGCGGGTAACAAAGCCTGCCAGGATGGCACAGTCTGGAGCTCCCTCCTGGGACCCTGGGCAGGGTATCCAGAGCGCCGTCAGGGCAGGAAGGAGTTAAATGCACTATTGTCGGAGGGAGGGGATGGGCGTGGGGAAGGGGGCCCAGAGCCGGCTCTTTGTCATCCCTTAATGAGCAACAGATGCGGAGCTGCGTGCGGGCCTAAACAGACTGCCTCCCAAGGCAGAACCCCCGCCTGCGCCCGGGCTGGGCTTTGCCCAGACCCGGAGCTGTGTCTTGGGCTCCGCCCACCGACCCTCAGACCCCTCCTCATCCAGGCGCGAACGTCGCCTGCAGGCAGATGCCGGCACTCTCCGACAGATCCCTCCTAGCTACGAGCCACGCCCACCCACTACTGTCAACGTGCCCCTCGGGAGTTCTTCAGAAGCACCGCCCACCAAAGCCACAGCCACGCCCCCTGCCAGCTCAGAGATTCTCCAAGAACTATTGCTCCGCCCCGGCCGAGGCAGTAACAATGGCCCCGCCCACCAGGGGGGTCATAAGCCCCGCCTCCTTAGGGCGGCTCGCACAGACTGGCAGTATCGGTTCCCGCTTCCAGAAAGTATGAACACTTTCCTCTCACGCCGCGTTGTGTGCCCCGCCTAACAGAACCACAAGCTCCGCCCCTCCTCGGAGCCCGAGACTCGGCTCACGAGTGCAGGAGAGCGCGCAGAGACCCCTCCTCTGTCCAGGAGAGCTGCGAACTCCGTCTTCCAGGAGCTTACGGGTTCCCCTTTAGCTCCTCTTCAGGCTCCGCCCCCAGTTACAAGTCCCGCCCACTCACAGCCGCTCAAATCGTAGGGCGGGCTCCAGGCCCGCCTCCCTTGGGAAAAGAGCTGCGCCCACGTCCGGCTAACACTTTCGCTTCTCACCGAGGTGATGGCCCACCTAGAGTCCTCGGGTCCGCCCACTGAGAATACCCACAAGCTCCACCCCTGACGATCCCTTAATCCCGCCCATCCAGAGCGCCCCTGGTTGGGGGCGTCGCACAAAAGCATCAGCCCACGCAGAGAGCGTAACCCTACCTCTTCTCTCAGGCTCCACCTACTGTGAATTCATAGCCACGCCTACCTGTAGGTTCCGCCTTCTCGGCTTTCCCGGGCCCGGGCCTCCCAAAGTCGCCGACCGCTTTCTGAATTTGCTCAGACTAGTGTGGATCCGAACTCCTCGTCCCTGACCAGGATACCCTTGAGGCCGGTCCTGGCACCCCGTCTCCTTCCCTACTCACGGTTTCCGGTCGTCTAGATTGTAGGTTCCCTGGAGGGAGCTCTGGGATGAGGTCGAGAGCCCGACGGGCGACGTGGAAGAATGGGCCTTTGGCGCCACCTGCCTTCGGCGCCCAGGCTTGCAGCCACCGGCCAGTCTCCCAAAGCACATTAGGGCTCAATAAATACTTGCTTAATTCATTAAATGTTTGTATTATTCCGTTTTGGCTGCTTCGGCAAATATTTGCTCTCAGGAAAAACAGCAGATCCACTCGCATGGGCCCTCTGTCGTATTTGGAAGACCCCAAGGGGCCTCTGTGAGCTGAAGCGGCCCCCCGCCAGCCTTTACAGCAGCTGGGGGGACTTTCGCTGTACCTTACCCACGAATCCTGTTTCCCAGGACCGAAAGCACAGACTCTCACCTGAATCCTTAAGGCTGGATCCTCCCCTCCCCCAGCTAGTGCTCCAAAGTGTGAACACCTTCCTTAGAGGGGTGCCTTTGGCAGGAGGGAGTGGGTTTGGGCTCACAGACCAAACTACGTTTGAAAATATTCACTACGTTTGAAAATATTCCCCTGCTCACTCCCACACTAGACGGGGGTTCCAGGAGTCAAGGACACTCCAGAGTTCGGTGTCAGGGGCGCAATGGAATGTTTTTCAAACATTACTGGGGCAGACTGGGGAGCTAAGGTTGAAGACGGGCAGCACTAACATCTACTGAGCTCCAGTAGGTACCAGCACCGCGCTGGACACCCTTCACTTTCTGCTTTAGGCATTTGGGGGTGGAGCGCCCCCCCCAACCAACCCCCACTGAACGGGAGTAGGGTTCGGTGCTAAATCGTAATGAAAATAATCGTCTCCTAGGGGCACCTGGGTGGCTCAGTGGTTAAGCCTCTGCCTTTAGCTCAGGTCACGATCTCAGGGTCCTGGGATCGAGTCCCGCATCGGGCTCTCTGCTCTGCAGGGAGCCTGCTTCCTCCTCTCTCTCTCTCTGCCTGCCTCTCTGCCCACTTGTGATCTCTCTCTGTCAAATAAATAAAAATCTTAAAAAAAAAAAATCGTCTCCCTCATCCTGTTCTAAGGGCTTTGCATGTATTTACCCACTTGAGGTCAAGAAGGACCTTGCAGTGAGGGCGGCTCTCACCATGATTTGCAGATGAGGAAGCTGAAGGCGCTTGCCTGAGTGCCTTGCGTGAACCCACCCACCCTACTTGACCAAGTTAGTAAGCGGAGGTTTGAACCCAGATGGATTCCATGATCTTCACCCCTAGAGCAGAGCCAGTCCATAATAATAGCCACATCTCAGATTAGGAAATGCCCACCTTCCAGGGGACTTGGGTTTTGTTTGTTTGTTTGTTTTGGTCAATACATTTTTATTTAAGGAATTTTATGTGATTCCTTCCACGCCCAATCACTTTAGTTCCTCCCAAGTCAGAATCATAATCTTCAAAATAGTCCTTTAAAAAGAACTGTTTAGGGGCGCCTGGGTGACTCAGTGGTTAAAGCCTCTGCCTTTGGCTCAGGTCATGATCTCAGGGTCCTGGGATCAAGTCCCACATTGGGCTCTCTGCTCAGCAGGGAGCCTGCCTCCTCCTCCTCTCTCTTTCTGCCTGCCTCTCTGCCTACTTGTGATCTGTCTGTCAAATAAATAAAAAAAAATCTTTAAAAAATAAAATAAAATAAAAAGAACTGTTTAATCCACAGTTGTCGGTGTCAGTCCACAATTCTTTTTAAATGATTTTATTTATTTATTCATTTATTTGAGAGAGAGAGAGCATGAGAGGGGGGAAGGTCAGAGGGAGAAGGGAGCCTGTCGCTTCACCAACTAAGCCACCCAGGCGCCCCAGTCCACAATCCTTCATGGTGGGCTTCTTTGATCTCCACTTGAATATGGACATACTTAAGAAATTCTGTACCTGTAATCTTTGGAATCCAATTTCTTTACTTTAGGGCCACATTCGGGGGCAGAGTAGATGGTTCCTTCTGGTTCTCAATTCCAGACACTCTCTAAACATGAATAATGTCAAATCATATTCATCCCTGAACTATCACACTCTGGAATTGTACAGATTATTGGGATATGCCAATACCTAAGATTGAAAATATTTGACTGCAGGGCACCTAGGTGGCTCTGTCCGTTAAGTGTTGAGCTCTGGGTTCCAGCTCAAGGTCAGAGTCTCATGAGTTGTGGGATCGAGCCCCCAGGGGAGACCCCTGTCCCCCCTCCACGCCTGTACCAGCTCTGGACTCCCCTGGAAGTCTGCTGGAAGATTCTCTCCCTTTGCCCCTCCCCCTACTCATGCATGCATGCTCTCTCTGTCTTTTAAAGAAAAAATGTGGTTTTTTTTTAAGATTTTATTTATTTTGTTTGGCAGACAGAGATCACAAGTAGGCAGAGAGGCAGGCAGAGAGAGAGGAAGGGAAGCAGGATCCCTGCTGAGCAGAGAGCCCAATGCGGGCTCGATGGGATCATGACCTGAGCCCAAGGCAGAGGCTTTAACCCACTGAGCCACCCAGGCGCCCCAAATAAAAAATATTTTTAAAAAGATAATAAAATATTTGGCAGGACTTTTGCACAGCTTCTAGATAGATGTCTTGTAGTTCTTTCCCATAGATCTAACACATAGTTCTGTGAATAAAGGAAACCACACATCTACATCTATGCTATGAGGCATTTCCAGCGATACAGGTCTACCGAAAAAGCCCCATGGGGTCGACCTCAACGGGGGGGGGCTGGCTTTCACAGAGGAGCCTGCAAGACATACACTCCCCTTGTGCTTTGATAATGCTGGTTACACAAAGCATTACCTGTGACTTTATGGGATCCGGGCGAGGGGTCCAGATGAGGGGTCCAGTCGAGGCTCAGTTTTAGGGCATCCGGCTGTGGCCAGCCTTTAGCATGGTTTTGGTGAGTTCAAGGATTTCTCCCTGGGAGGCCCCAGTGTGGTGCTCGATCTCATGACTCAGATGAGGACCTGGCCCAAAAATCAAGAGTCCGACGCTTAACAGACTGAGCCACCCAGGCACCCCAAAGAGGTACTTATATTTTAATACTTCAGTAGTTATTTGAAAGAATAATACACATACACTGAAAGATGGAAGAATATTTTTATTCTTAAGTAATCACAATCACTTGCTAGTGGGATGTGTGTGCCTGTTGCGTATTGCACAATTTCTCAAAACTTGGAACCAGATTGGACAGCGCCACTTTCATTTCCTGTTACACATTGACTCTCCCAATAGTACTTGCTTTTGATGGTGGCAGCTGCCAAAAACCCGGATTCACAGAGATATTATGTTATCAAAAGGAATGTGTGCAATCCAGTGGTAAAACTGTGAACTGCCTCGAGCTAGCAGTCTGAGAGATGTCCAGTATTTCTCTCAAAGTTTTATAGTATTTTGTGGCCTCCTGGGAGTTTGCCGCAGTGTGGCAGGCCCTACATCGAAGGAAGGGTCTTGTTAGACAGCTGGATCCACTTGGAGAGCAGGGAGGAAGGTTCGGGATTGGGAATGTCTACACCCCTTCCCCTCTCTCCTTTCTTTATGGCATGCAAAAGTCAGATTGGGAAGACGACGTCACATCTAGGATGGGTGATGGAAGCCAGGGAGGCAAAGAGCTTGCAAACCTGCAATTTGGGGCTACACCACCAGGCAGCCGAAAGGAACTATTCAGATCTTGACACATGGATTGTCTTAGGGGGTGCACAGGGAAAGGTGGGTTTTCTTGCTCTAACACAGACATCTGGTGGCAGCTTTTTCCAGAGGGTTCACTCTAGCCTGGACCTAACACTGACCCACACTACGAAGAGTCAGACTTTCTTTGGAATACTATGTAGGGAAGAATTGCAAGGCTTGGAGAAAAAGTCTATCCCACCCATGAGCTGCCCGGTCCACAGACTGGTACTTCGCCAGCCCCCAGTGATTCTCCACTCTCTGTGGCCCCTGAAAACAGGCTGATCAAAGGAGCCCCCAAAATGGATGAAATGGATGCTGCACCTGGATATTTTACAATTATCTTCCCACTTCAAGGTCCTTACCTTTGTTATTTTTAAAAAAGATTTCATTTATTTGACAGAGCGTGAGAGAGCACAAGCAGGGGGAGCTGCAGAGGGAGAGGGAGAAGCAGGCTCTCTCCACGAGCAGGGAGCCCATCATGGGGCTCGATCCCAGGACCCTAGGATCACAATCTGAGTTGAAGGCAGGTATTTAACCAACTAAGCCACCTGGGCACCCAAGTTTACTTTCTTTTTTTTTAAGATTTTATTTATCTATTTATTCGTGAGAGAGCAAGAGTGAGTGAGCATGAGCAGGGGGAGGGGAAGAGGGAGAAGCATGTTGTGCTTTTATTTTTTTTTAATATTTTATTTATTTATTTGACAGACAGAGAGATCACAAGTAGGCAGAGAGGCAGGCAGAGGGGGGGGGGGAAGCAGGCTCTTGGCTGAGCAGAGAGCCCGATGAGGGGCTCGATCCCAGGACCCTGAGATCATGACCTGAGCCGAAGGCAGAGGCTTAAACCACTGAGACACCCAGGCGCCCTGCATGTTCTGCTTTTATAACACGTACATTGAAATTCTTCTACTGAGGGGCACCTGGGTGGCTCAGTCGGTTGAGCGTCTGCCTTTGGCTCAGGTCATCTCAGGGTCCTGGGACTGAGCCCCGCATCAGGCTCCCTGCTCATCGGGAAGCCTGCTTCTCCCTCTCCCTTTGGCTGCCTCTCTGCCTGCTTGTGCTCGCTCTCTCTCTGTAAAGTAAAAAAAAACAAAAACACAAAAAAAAACTTTGAAATTCTTCTCCTGAAATAATTCAGTATTTTTATTTTGGTCTCTTTCATCTTACAAGTTTCAAAAATAGCAGTCAAAGAGAAGAAGAACATGCCTGTCTTTCAGAGTAGGACCCCGGGTTACTGAGAACCTTTTGATCTGGGCCTCAGCTGACGTTCCGGACAGAAACTCCTCTTTGGAGCGGATGCCGGACGTACGGCCTCTGGCCCATTGTGTGCCCTTATCAAGCTGGCCGGTCTGGCTTTCTTTCTTTCTGTGGAATCTGACTTCTAGGAGACTTCACCCAGCAGGGCAATAGTGCTCCGTGCCCGCCCTGACTCAGGGATGTGTCCAGTTTTGGGTTGGACGCCTGACCCTCCTCACGCTTTCCAGAAACACCCCAGCCACCTCAGCGATGACTTCCCTTGGGAGCTTCGGAGAAGAGATGGCAGCGTGGGTGACATAAGGGAGGGGATAAAACTCATGGAAAAGGCAGGGGCCAGCAAGCTGGGGGAAGCTCTTTGGGAGGCCAGGGGTCCTGGGCCTCAATTCATGGGGGAGACGCAAAACTTCATGGTGTGCTCTGGCTGGGAAGGCAGCTTGCGTTTCCCCAGGGGCCCTTCTTGGGTCCATTCATGTCCTTGGGATCGTAAGTCTCCACCTCAAACGAGGCCGAGTGAGGCAAGGCTCCTGTGGCTGGTCTGGGCTCTGGGCTAACTGAGTCTATGACTCCGTCCTCAGAACACGGTAACCCCGGATGTCGGAGGTGTCGGTAGGAGCTCAGCAGTCATTCACTTAGCACATACCGCCTGGACATCTATCGTGTGGCAGGCACTGTGCCTGTAATTTTGTGCTGGCTACTGGTGAAGCATGTGTCTGTTATTTGGAGTGTCTGTTCATAGTTAATAATAATACTAATAATACTAATACTGATGATGATTACAGCTAAATGTATTGACCGATTACTATACTGGGGCCCTGTGTTAGGCATGGTATTATATGATCTTACTCAGTCCTTATGATAACTGTCTGAAGTCAGTAGATTCGATTATTATCCTCCATTTGAGCTGAGAAGACTGAGACAGAGAGAGGGTAAGTGACTTACCCAGGGCCACTCAGGTCATACTGGCAGACTTTGTCTAACTCAAAGATCTACATCTGCGACCACCTGCCTCCCAGAGCTTTAGTGCTAATAGAAGAACAAATAATGCACTTGTACACACTTATGTAGAAATTAGTGCAAGGATTGCAGTGGGGTTGGTGGGGGATGGATTTAGACCATCAGGACTCGCACACAAGCTGAGCCCCCAGGGGTGAGAGGAGCAAGGGAAGAGTGAGGGGAAGGAAGAGATCTCCAGGACGTGGGACAGTGTGTGCCAAGACTTCGAGGCAGGAAGGAGCTGGCCCTGTTCTAGGGTCAGGCACCAGGTCCCTGTGGCTGGGGCTTTGTTAGGAAAGTGGGGCCTTGTATCAGCTCTCCAGTGCCTGCAACCCACTACCTCTAAGCTCAGTGTCATAAAACGACAAGGATTTCTTATTTCTCACCAATCAGCAATTTGGTCTGGGAACAGCCCGGTGATTCTTCTGCTAGTTGCACCCAGGGTCATTCTTGTGGCTGTCTATGGTGATCTGTGATTCAATTGGGTCAAACATATCCAAGATGGCCCCATTACCATATCTGGAAGCTGATGCTAATAACTAGCTCTTGACTGGGGGCCCTAGTCTTCCTGCATACAACCTGTCATCCATCAAGAGGTGAGGCTGACGACAGGGTGGTGGTCTCGGGGCTCCAAGACACCAAGGGTAGAAGTTGCGAGGCCTCTCAAGACCCAACCTCTCCAGGTGCAAACATCACATCCACCATGTTCTATTGGTCAAAGCAAGTCACGAGGCTGGCCCAGATTTAAAGAGTGGCGAGATAGATGCCATCTCTTGAGGGAAGGCTGTGAAGAATTTGGGGCCATATTTAAGCTATCCTGGGTCAGAGGGCCCCAGTAAATGACCTGAGCAGGTCGTTCTGCCCCCAGTTGGCCCACATCCAACACGTCACCACCTTCTCTCAAACCAACATCATGAAAGGGTTGGTGTTCATATTGTAGACCACTCTGTAGATGTCTATCAGTTAGGTGTGGCATTTGGCTCAGTGGCTGATTGCCTTTTTGAAGATAATCACCAGGATATCTCCTATCTGGCATCCAGTTGTACAATGTGATGTTGACAAGCTCCCGCTGAGATGTGGGTCTTCTATTTCCTCTCCTAGAAACTGGGTAGATTTTCTTAATAAACTTGACCAACAGAAAGGGGTAGAAGTGGCGTGTGTGGCTTCTAACGCTAGATCATAATGGGCAATAATAGCTTTTACCCTCATGATACACTTGTCCTTGGAACCAGCCACCATGTTATGAGGGAGCCCAAGCCACATGGGGAGAGGTCCTCTTTGGGTGTCCCAGTCAACAGACCTACTTAGGCCCTCAGCCATCAGCCAGCACCAACTGACTGCCCAACATATGAATTAATGAGACTTCAGATGATTCTGCCCCTGGCTTTAGAACCTTCCAGCAGAGGCCCTAGATGTCCCTAAGCAGAGTTTAAACCATCCCCGTTTGCCCTGTCTGAATTCTTGACCCACAGAAACCAGGAGGGATAATAATGATTATTGATGTTTTAAGCCACTAAGTTTTGGGGTAATTTGTTATGTGGTAGTAGATAACATAGGATGCCAGTAATAGGAACAAGGGTGGGGGGAACAGTAGCTTAAAACAAACTAGAAGTTTATTTCTCTTTTTTATTGAGAATCTGGAAGTAGGCAACCCAAGGATGATATGGAACCTCCTATGATGTCATCAGAAGCCCAGGGTCTTTTATCTTGTTGTTCTGCTAGCCTCAGCACAGGAGTACAGTTCTCAAGGTCACATCCTGATCCAACATTGCTGCTGGAGCTCCAACCATCACATCTGCATTCCAGGCTGAATGCAGGATGAAACAAGAGGACAGAACTAGCCTTCACGGATACTATTTCTTTTTCTTTTCTTTTTTTTTTAAGTAATTTTTTTAAAGATTTTATTTATTTATTTATCTGACAGACAGAGATCACAAGCAGGCAGAGAGGCAGGCAGAGAGAGGGAGGGAAGCAGGCTCCCTGCTGAGCAGAGAGCCTGATGTGGGGCTCGATCCCAGGACCCCGGGGTCATGACCTGAGCTGAAGGCAGAGGCTCTAACCCATTAAGCCACCCAGGCGCCCCACGGATACGATTTCTATTTCATGGAGCTGTCTTAAAAATCCTTTCCAACACCTTCTGCTTGTATCTCATACCCTAAAATTGAGTCACACCATCACACTATATATGCAGGGGAGGCTAGAAATGTTGCCTATTAGCTGGGCTCATTGCCATCTGAAGTAAAACTGGGGTTCTGTTGTTGAGAAGGAGAGCATGGTGGATCATAGCTAGCAGGTAGTTCGTGACTGTGCTGTTAGTGCAGGAATATGGAAAAAGGAGACCTTCTCTATGGGCAGAAGTTGGATCCAGTGAACCACGTCCCCCCCCCCCCCCCCCCCCCCCGCCGCCCCCAACACACACACACACACACACACACACACACACACACACACACACACTGTCCCTGCAGCCTCCTTAAATGCTTGGGTACCATAGTGTTTTCAAGTTGCTTCTGAACAAAGAGCCAACTTCACTTCCAAAGAAGCGAGGCAGCGACGTCCAGGGAAAGCTTTGGTCTAACACCTCCCTCCCCACATGGCCAGCAGGCAGCTGGACTTTGCCTAAAATTCTAAGAGGTGGTCCTGACCTCGTCACTTACCTGCGCAACCACGTTCGTGGATCCAGATTGCCCATCTTACAGACAATTTCTGAGGTTTGGTATTGAAGGTCTTACCAACTGTTTCACGGCTGTTGGCTTCTCCCTCCTCTTCACGCCTTGCTTCATGCCTTGCATCCAGGCCTTTGTGCAGGCAGCTCTCATGGCCCAGAAACCCCTCTGCCCTGACTCTGCCCGGGCGAATCCCACCCCTTCCCAGGACCCTTCTAGAGCCACTAGTCCTTCTGGTGCTTTTGCACAGATTAGAGAAGGGTGCCTTGGTGCAGGAGGGTACAGCTCCAAGTCGGGGCTGGAGGAGCCACCTACAGGTTGGCTTCCACCCACACTTGCCCTTCAGCCGGGTGCCCTGGCACAGTGAACATCCTGCACAGCCGCACATGGGAAGATGCCACTGCCAAGAGTAAGCGAGGCCCTTCCTTTGCCCTTGTTCTCGGTCTTCAGATCCCCTGTGCTGGCGTGGGGCTGGCTGTTTCCCACCCTGTGTCCTCCCACCGGCTCAGCACCCCCTCCCCCGAACACCAGTAGCCATTGGGGGCACTGAACTGGCACCACAGACCATAGCTCTTTCCTTCCACTCTGATCTCTTGGTCCTCAGCCTGCCCAGCCATGGAATGAAAATCCCCTCCGGGCTGGAAGATGGACCACTTAGACGATGTGTTAAAAGCGACCCAGATACCAGTTGGCCGGTGGGAGTCAGCTGCTCAGAGCAACTCAAACCTGGGTCTTGGGCCCTCGGCTGCTCAGGGTTGGGGGTTCCCTCTCAGCTTACCCTGTTCCTGGGAACACTGGAGCCCAACCCGGCATCCCCTTCCAGAACCAAGCATTGAATCACTGACCCCGGGTGGCCCATCGCACATGTAGTGCCCTTGGACACACCCCTTAGGAATGCACGTGAGAAGACCTTCCATTTCATACCTTTTTATTTTATCTGCATCTTCTCTGCCTCCTCCCTCCCCCACTGGCCCCTGAGAGGTGGTGGAAAGCCCAGTTGGAAGGGGACTGCTCTCTCCTCCCTGGAGGAGGGCTGGTGTCCACTGGGCTGGGCCCCACCGGTGGGAGAAGCAGGGGCCCCCGTGGCAGATCAGGCGCATCGTCCAAGAGGCTGTGGCCAAGGCCGAAGTCCCTCAGATGCCCCGTGGCCTGGGCCCCGTGGGTCATCAGGAAGGTGAAGAGCAGAGAAGTCTGGGGGCATAAGGAGAGGGCAAAGCCTGGGGGAGCGTGTGGGTGGCTGATAGAGGCGGAGGTGACCTTGGGGGGCACAAGAGCAGAGATCGGGAGATGTGGGATCAAGGTGGGGCCCTGAGAAAGAACCCCAGATCATAGGGGAGCTGGATGTGGGGGGAGGGTACAGCGGGGAAAAACAGGGGGCCACGGGGGACAAGGCTGTGCTCCAAGAACCTGGCTCCCAGTACAGGGGCTGTGCCGCAGGATCTGACTGGGGACTGGCCCTGAGCAAAGACCAGAGGGCAGGCAGGGAGGGGCGTGTCAGGGGAGGAGGATGGGGACTTGGGGCCGGTAGCCACAGCCAGCCTCTCAGCTTCGTGGAGGCTGGCCCGGCCAGGCATGGCCCCAAACCACCAATTTGTGCTTCTGGGTTGCTCGAGGGCTCCCAGTGTGGCCTCAGCCGTGCAGGGAAGAGCCTAGAGGCAGCCCTCAGCTGCATGCAACAGCTGTCTCCAGGACTCTTCCCCCATCCCAGGCTTTCTGGAAGCATCCCTGCCACCCCCCGCCCAACCTGAGAGGGGCCTAAGCTGGATCACCAGCCACTGCAAGGGGTGGAACGTGGTGGCGGTGGTGGTGGGGGGGTGTTGGGACAGTCCACGGACTCAACTTTAGTGCTATCCATTCACCCCCAAAATGACTCTGGTCACTGTGCTTCAGTCTGTTTAAGGACTTTACCCACCCCACCCCCCGCCTCATGTGCTGGTCTGTTTTCCCCTCCGTCTCGGACAACAGCTGCTCAGGCATTGAAGGCCGTGGCAGGGTGGTGGGGAGGAGGCCGCTCCGGGAGGCCACGTGGGTCTCAGAGTGCCCCCTGCCCATCCCCCTGGCAGCCGCTGTCACCGTGGACGATGAGCACCGGGAAGTAAAGGGCGTCCTCGTAGCACGGGGGGCTTTCCAGGGGCTCTGTGTCCTCTCCACGGCGCCCCAGTGGCCCCCCGCTCAGGCTTCGGAAGACCCCTGGCGTGGCCCGGCCCCCGGCTCCCAGGGAGAGGCGGCTGCGGCTGAAAGGCAGGCGGGGCCCGCTGGGCCGGGCCGGGGGCAGCGAGTTGCTGCTGAGGGAGCGGCGGCAGCGCTGGCAGCCCCGGAGGTAGGCGCCCGAGCCGGCGCCCATGACCACAGCCTCCGAGTAGCTGGGCACCAGCTGCCGGTTGGAGCAGATGTGCCACTCCAGCTCGGTGAAGTCCACCGTGGCCACGCGGGAGAGCGGGGGCCCGCTGGGCACCGCGCCGGGGGGCGGCGAGCTGGCCCCGAACAGCTTCTCCACCTGGTAGTGCACGTGGGCCGTGCCGTAGGCCGCCACGACGCGCAGCGGCCAGGACAGCGTGGCCGCCGACACCAGCCAGAAGACCCAGGCCCGGGCGTACCAGGGCGGGCTGCGGGGGTCCGCGAAGACCATGAGGGACTCGCGGAAGTCCACGTCCTTCAGGTGCATGCCCTCGCGGGCCTCCAGGTAGTCGTCCAGGCCCTCGTTGGCGCTGAAGAAGCGGGCCCTCTGGGTGAGGTACGAGGCCTCGGCCTCGGCGCTGCCGAAGCTGAAGCACTTGGTGAAGCGCAGCCGCGTGGCCGCGTGCTCGGCCAGGCCCACCAGCTCCTTGGAGACGTCGCGGACGCCGTGGGCCGAGTAGTCGAACTCGCCGCGCGCCGTGCGGCTGTCTGCCCGCTCGTGGTAGACCTGCGTGGTGGTGTAGGCGTCGCCGTTCCGGTAGCGGGTGATCTGGCGCGTGCGGCGCACGTAGTGGTAGCTGGTGGCCTTCCACCAGACGCACGGCGGCGCCTGCTGCAGCCGGCGGATCAGCGCCAGCACCGTGCCCGCGTCGGTGCGCGGCGCCTGGCAGGAGCGCACGTGGCAGTGCCAGCACTCGGCCAGGTAGAGGAGGTAGAGGAGGGAGACGAAGGCCAGCGGGATGTACAGGTAGCCGTCGGAGCAGGGGCTGGCCGGGTAGGTGGGTGGGGGGACCCCGGCCCCTCGGGCCAGAGCTGCCTCAGGCCCCAGGACCAGCCTGGGCACGGTGGCCAGGCGACACCAGGCCACCACGGCGCCGCAGGCATGGATGAGCAGCGTGAGGAGCAGGCACTTCCAGTGCGACTCTCGGCACAGGGAGCTTCCCAGGGACTGTTTCAAGGGCCGCTGCTGCAGGGCGGGCAGAGAGGGGAGAGGCGCGGGTCAGGACAGGCCATCGGTCACACCTGCCCCTCTGCCTGAGCCCCGGGAAGGAGGTGGGGCAGGTTCCCCACTCCATGGAGGGGGAAACAGAGGCTCTGAGGGACAGAGCCTCTTGCCCCAAACCTCACCCTTCCGGCTCTCACAGTAGGGCTGCAGGATTCAAACTGGGGCCTCTCTGCCCCGGATCCTGTCCTCCCCTGTCCTCTACTGTGCCCCATCATCTCTCAGTCAAGGCCATCCAGGACAAAACGGACCCATCTCTGCCAAGAGGAAGGAAGGGCCCCCTGACTGGCCATTGAGAAAATGGAGCTCTGGTCCCAGCTCTGCCCCTAATTTGCTGTGTGGTCTTGGCCATATTGCTCCCCTCTCTGGGCCTTGATTCCTGGACCTGTTGGTACAGGAGGCCAGAGTGGCAGGGGGCCTAAGGTTGAAGAGCATGGGCTTTAGAGCCCCACGGCCCAGGACTCGGTACTGGCTCTCCTACTTACTGGGCGACTTGGACAGCTCCCCCATCCTCTCTGGACCTCAGTCTCCTCATCTGTAAACTGGGGCTTTTGTGAGGTTTCAACAAGATCTTATGTGTAGCCATCTCGGCACGGGGTCTGGCCATGGCAATAAATATTATTGCTGTTGCCCTGAGACTCCCTCTCGTCCCTTGGTTCCACTTAGAGACTTGGGAGAAGCTTTTAAGTAAGCAAGAAAGAGGAAGAGCTGGGAACGGAGGAGGTGTGAGTCGGGGGAGCAGATGGAGCGGCGTCCTCCGCTCCCCATCTGTGCTATGACGGCGGGGGCGGAACACAGCTGCTGGGCAGCAGGGGCCACTCTTGGCCCGGAGGGTTTGGCCTCCCCTCCAGCCTGGCCCCCACCTCACCTCTAGGGTCCCCACAGAGACAGAAATGGGGGAAGGAGTGGGGAAGAAATGGAGAAGGAAAAGTTAAGGGGCCACCTCTTCAACCCCAGGACCACCATGTCTTGAGAGACCCCAGAGGAGAGAAAATGTCCCCAGCCCAGCCCAGGGCAGTCTACCCTACCCCTGGTCACCCACCACATGTACACATCCCCACCATGACCTGCAGGTCTGGTCAGAGGCACACACCCACGCACCCACCCTCCAGCCCATGTTAATCACAGACCCACCTACCATGGATGTGCACACGGCCGGCTCAGCCCAGATCCCGGACCTTCATGGGTGCTCACCCAATCATAACATGGCGCACAGGTGCCTGCACTCGCAACCCCCACCACCACGCACACGCGCACACAGACCCACCCAGCACAGGACACACACACACACGCGCATATACCCGTTACAAATTCACTGAAGCCCAGGTCCACGCCAGAGCCTCGCCTGAGCGCGTGCACAGCCTCCAACCCCACCCCTACTGCAACCTGAAATCACACCCTAGACTCTACAGGAGAGACCCACCCACGACAGAACACACTCACACATCCCCACATCACCCAGGCGAAGCACCCACCAGACCATCACCTGACTTTGGCTCATCCAAGGTGTGGGGAGCATGGACTAGCATTCACACACCCACAAGCACACTACATCCATCCAAACACATACACAGACCCACTGGCCACCTATCACCCCCACGCCGGGCGCAGGGCCCCACACTTCTGCAGATCCTTTCCTTGGCTAGGGCTGGTGAGAGGCCAGTCTGGGGGTCCCACCCTGAAGGATGGGCCCTCGGGCCTCATCGCGGGGAGAGGGAGAAGGGGTACCAGAGGCCGCATCCTTTCCTCTTTCCCCTCCTCCCTCCGCTCCCTCCCCCCAACTCCCGGCTACTGCTGCTGCATTGCAGGCGTCGCCCGGGCACCTCGTGAGCCGCTGGGCTGGGCTGGGCGGGGGGCCTGACCCCCGGGCCTTGGGGGTGAGGGGCAGCGCTGCGGAATGAGGGCGCGCAGGGGCCAGGCGCTGACGTCACAGGAGGGCGAGGAGGGACGAAGGGGCGCCCGGGGCGGGAGTCGCCCCCTCCTCCCTTCCCAGCCACCCCCCCACCTCAACCCCCACGCGAGCCCCTCCGCTCGCCAGACGCCAGCTACCCTAATGACGTCATTGGCAACTGGGGTTTGGGGACTTCCCTCCTCACCCCCTGTCCCGGTGTTTGCCCCTTCCGTAGTCCCCCTCACCCCCGCTCCAGCCCTGGCTCCGGCCCCCAAGCACACAGCGCCGGTACCTCCTCCCGCAGCGGCTCGCCGTCCGGGATGAACGCGGGCACCTCCCCGCTGTCGCCTCCGCCGCCCTCGGGCATGGTGTCCTGGGTGCTTGCGCGGCCCGGGCCCGGGCCCGGGGCATGATAGGGGGGAGCGCAGAGGGCTGCGGCGCGGCCCCGAGGGCGTCCGCTCGGCTCGGCGGCCGCGCAGGGAGTGCGCGGAGCTCGAGCCCGAGCGCGGCGGCGGCGGCGGCGGCGGCGGCGGCGGCGGCGGCGGCGCGGCGGCTGCAGCATTGGCGGCCGCGGTGCCCGGCGCCCCGCCCTCCGCTGACCCCGCCCCCGCGGCACCCGCGGCGCCGCCGGCAGCGCCTGGTACCACGGGCACTGCCCGCCCCCCCACCCAAGAACCCCAAGCTGGCCGACCCAAGCTTGGGTTCTCCTCCCGCCGCGCTTGCGCTTGCGACCTTGGCCGAGTCCTTGCTCTTGGGGCCTGTTTCCCCTGCTGTAAAATGAGGGGGGATGGATCTCAAAGGTGGGTAATACCTCCGGCGTCCTGTCTCTGAGGAATAGGCCTAGGCTTAAGCCCACCCAGACTCCACTCCGGAAGCCTTGCTGGTAGGGAAAAAAGCAGTTACAACCCAGAAAGGTGTGATACGCCTCACTCACTGGACAGAGGTGCTGGGTTCTGCTTGAGAGCACACAGGACACCCAGGGTCCTAGGCTCCGTGACCTTGGGCCTGCACTCTCTACCCCAACCTCAGTTTTCTCACCTAAGAAATGGGAATAGAAAGGTGCAAACCGTTCATCATGAGGTACAGGGGAGTGGGATCTGTCCTTGGGAGGATGCCCTCCCAAGTAGTGGTGGATGCAGGGCTGCTCCCTGGCCCTTAGGGGCCTCAGACCTTCACACCTGCCCCTGGGTCTGGGCTACCCCCAAACTAAACAATTATTTGGTGGGATATAGGTGAGTTTTGGGTTGCTTTGTCACTCCCCCCCCCCAAAGGGCAACTCAAAAACCATTCAGTTCAACACTCCTACCCGTTTAAAAGAGAGGTGATTGAAATGATAGAGTAAAGGAGTGACCCAGGGCTTCATCCGTTCATTTTTTATTTATTGGGCACAGAGGTTTGTTGGGTATCTTCTATATCCAAGTATTGTGTTTGGCACTCTGAAGACAAGGGGAGGAATGGAGAATGACACAGGTCCAGTCCTAATGGAATTTATATCCAGGACAGACTAGTGTACCCAGAGGGAGCCTGGAACCCAGCCTCTGGCCTCAACCCCCCAGCCAGGTCAGTCCTCTGCTCCTTTTGTCTTTCTGAGAGGCACAAGTTAAACTGATTCTTAAAGAATAGGCTTTGGACAAATGGATATGAGGGGGAAAGGCATCCCAGGTGTAGGGGATTTCTGAGCAAAGACACTGCGATTAGATCACGTGAGCTGTGTTTAGAAAGCAGGAAAGTCACCTGGTGTAACTGGACACTGGGTTAGCTAGAGGCAGGTTGCAGAGGACCTGATTTTGCTCTCTAGAAAGTGGTGGCTGAAGGTGTGTGAGAGAGGAGGCCCCTGAAGGCTAGCTCTGAGGAGGGTGAGAGTGGCCACAAACTGGGCGGAGAGAAAGAAACACACACGGCCTCAGGAGGGAGGCTTGGTGTTGGGGGTGGGTAATCTCGCTTTAAGATGGACCGCAGGGCCAGCAATGACTCAGGAGTTTCAAGTGCAGCTTCAGGAGGTGGACCAGCGCACCTCCACACCCAAACTGGTTGGATCACGGGAGAATTGATGGGTCAGGCTTGGTGCAGGGTCCTGTCCCGACTATACCGCCCAATCTCTGGGACTTCAGATCTTCTGGAGTTTTCAGTATGTGTAATGCGTGTGTGTGTGTGCGTGCGTGTGTGTAGGGGGGTCTTTCTATCTGTCTTAAGAGGTCAGACCCTCCCAGCCGCAGGCCCCTAGACTCTGCCGGGTAGCGGCAGTGGCCGTAGGGCATTTCAGCACCGGATCACGGACAGCGCCCGCGCGGGAAGGAGGGGCGGGAGGCAGGAGGAGGAGTCAGCTTCCTGGGTTCGCTGGGCCGCCCTGTCACTGCCCCTCCCGGCCTCCTACTAACACCTCGCGGGCTGCCCGGGCTCCGTGCCAGGACTTGGGGGGTAGCGTGGAGGATGGGAGAGGAAAGCTGGCATTGAGAGGGAGGAGCAGGAGACCCAAAGGGCGGGACTTGGTAGAGCCCCACGGACCCATTCCCTCCTGGGGGACGTCCCGCAAGCGAAACTCCGTTCCCGGACTCACGCCTCCTCCAGGTCTCCACCTCATGTAGTCGTGGCACGGCGAGCGTCATGCGCCCCACTACGCAGGCGCGGAAATAATTCTCAACCCCCTCCTACCTTAACCCATCCATTGGCTGCTCTAGCCCCGAACTAGCAAACCCACCATCCAATCCGAGAGTGCCTTGAATTGCTCCGCCTCTCTCCCTCCCGGAAGTTGACTATTGCCGAATCCAATTCGGCGAGGTCGGGCCAGCAGCCAATTGGGAGAGGGGAGGGACGAGCTAGCGCCGCCGAGGAGCCAATGGCAGGCGACGGAGGATAACGCTGAGGACATGGCGGCTGCGGTCGGAGAGTTCGCGGACGTGTCGGTCTGCTCCGTAACGCGGCTCGGCGCCCAGGCAGCAGAGCAGCTGGCTTATTAGTATTCGTACCCACGAGGCGGCGCAGCGGGCCCTTGGGGAGCGCCAGCATCGCGGCCATGGCTTATCACTCGGGCTACGGAGCCCACGGTGCGTGGGGCGCGGGGCGGGCGGGACGCGGCCCGACCGGCCAGAGGAGGGTCGGCGGCGCGGCCCGCTCACCCTGAGGGAGAGGGGCAGTCGTGACCGCTCCCCAGGGCGGCGGGTGTCTTTCGGGTTTCCGCCCTGCGGGACTCCACATCACGTCGCGGACTTTGCCCTCTGGGTCCAATCCTGAGATCGGGCGGTGACAGCACCGCTGGGATTCCCATGCCCGACCCAGGCACGAACGGGGTCTGCCTTCGGAACTTTCTTTACCTGTCATGGCCCTGGTGGGGCCCCCACCACAGCCCAGGGCCTTTGGGTACCCAACTATCGCCTTTCCCACCCTTGTTCCTGCGGGGTGCCCTCGCAGTTATCTTCACCTAGGAACCTTCTCTCTCCCCCAAGGCTCAGTTCAGAGATCACTTCCCTCGAGAAGCCCCCCCCCCCAAACCTATAGGTGGGCAGCCGCTTCCAGGCGCTGCCTCAGCTCTTTCTTTGCCTACATTTAGTACCTGTGGAAAAGGAGCCTTCATCAAAGTTCTTTCTGGGTTACCTACCCGTATGCAGCCCGGATTTCACTAACCGATTGCTGGGTGGCCCCAGAACCCATACAGGGCTGCCCAGCCTGGGGAGAGGGGTGGGTGGTGGTTTGGGCTCATGCTTGATATTCCTGTCACCTACTCCAGTACCTACAAACCCACAGGCTCCAAGCACAGGGCCCGGGCAGCTCCAGACCCCCCTCCCCTCTTCGATGACACAAGCGGTGCTTACTCCAGCCAGCCAGGGGAATATCCAGCCCCAGGAGCCGACGTGGCCTTCAATGTCAACCACTTGCTTGGGGACCCAATGGCCAACGTGGCTATGGCCTATGGCAGCTCCATCGCATCCCATGGGAAGGACATGGTGCACAAGGAGGTGTGGCCCGCCCCCAGGGCAAGGGTGGCAAGATTTGTGGCTAGGGATGGGGCATCACGGGATCCCGCCTAATTCTCCCAGCAGCCCTCAGGGAAGGAGCACACCGAGGAGCACCCTGAGGTTTGGTGTGCGGCTTGCCCACAGCCTCCTCTCTCCTCTCCCAGCTGCACCGTTTTGTGTCTGTGAACAAACTCAAGTATTTTTTTGCTGTGGACACAGCCTATGTGGCCAAGAAGCTGGGGCTACTGGTCTTCCCCTACACACACCAGGTGAGCTGCCTACCAGGTGAGCTGGCGGGGCCCTGTGCCTCCCTCCGCCCGTCCCAGAGTTTGGCCCCCAGATCTCAACCCCCATCTTTCTTTTCTTTTTATCTTTTTCTCATGCCCTGGCTGCTGCCACCGCCAGAACTGGGAGGTGCAGTACAGTCGTGATGTGCCTCTGCCCCCGCGGCAAGATCTCAACGCCCCTGACCTCTATATCCCCAGTGAGTCTTTCTTTGACCTGGGCTGGGGGACAGTGGGGGGGACTTGTGCCTTGAGGCCCCAACAAGGAAAGAGAGACTCGTGCATTGATTCAGCATCTGCTCGATGCTTTTGTGTGTGGTGGTTGCTAGACACCCAGTAGACAGAGCAGCGGGACCAGTAAGGAGCTTCCCGGGCGTGCCCTCAGGGCCTTCGGAGTTTTCCCTTTTGCGATCTTCTTGCCTCTTAACTGGGATCATGTCCTTCCACAGCCTGGAGCTCAGGGCTTAGACCTGGTCCTGCGGCTTCCGGGAATGGGGCCTCAGGCTGGCTGCTTTTACTCTTACGTACGCCTGGAATGACAACAGCCTCTACCACAAAGGACTGTTGTGGAGATTCAGGGAGGTGATGTGCACTCAGCAGGGGGCACACTGAAAATAATAGTTACTGTCACAGCGATTACTGGTCCCCCAAGTCCTCCAACATTGCCTTCTCAGAGGAAGCGGTCACTCCCTTCTGGGTTCCCATAACTGCCCATCCACATGGCACAGGGTCAGGCTGCCCACCTTGGACAGTGGCTGGCAGGCTGTCCCTCTGACTCCTCTCTGTCCTGGGGCCTACACGAGGCGAAGCCCATGGTGGACACCCCGGAGGAGGGGTGAGTGGCCCCGCGCGGCCTGCAGGCGGGTTGCCAGGGCAGCCAGTCGTCGGCTCAGTTGCTCCGGGCGGGCCCCTGGTTCTTCTGTCCTCCAGTCCACTTCCTCCGAGAGCCACCTTGTAACGCAGGACTTGCCATCCCCATTTCACGTGTCGAAGCCAGGGCTCAGGGAGACAACTGTCTTTGAAGCCACATAGCTTATAGGTGGTAGAGCTTGTTTCCTGACCTCAGACCCTGTGCTTTCTGGTGGGCGTGTCAGTTCTGGTGCTTCGAGGGGGCAGAGAAGAGGTCCGAGGAGTTCCAGGCTGTGAAAGCCCAGCTCCCCTGGGCTCTGAGCTTTTGTGGAAACAGCAGAGGTAAACTGGGAGCCCTCTACATTGGTGGGACGGCCAAAGCCAGCGCCAGTGGCCGGACCCAACATTACTGGCTGAGGTGAGGTCTTCCCCATGGGCCAGACTCTGGGGAGAGCCTGGGTTGTCTCCAATTCTGTATTTTAGTCCTGTCGTGTTGTGGGAGATCAGTGTGGCTCCTGCCTGTTGGTCTAGGATTAGTAATAGCCTTGGCCCATGATACAGTGTGATCCAAGCAGGAAACTTGAGTTAGTGAGTTTCCTAACACAGGGACAGGGAAGGAGGTGGCTTGGTGGTCTTGAGAGAAGGGTCAGGTAGCATTTACACAGGGAGAGAGGGCTGAGCAGGGAAAGGGCATCCCAGGCAGGGTAGTAGGAGTGACTGTGGAGGCTGGGCGCATGCATATGTGGGGGCACGCAGGAAGGGATATATGGGGAGGAGGTAGGGAGTGTAAATGGCCCCAAATACCTAGCCAGGGGGCTCTGATTGAGGAAACCAGGCTGATGGCATCTTTCTGGCTCTTGGCAGCCATGGCCTTCATCACCTACGTGCTGTTGGCTGGGATGGCGCTGGGCATTCAGAAAAGGTTAGTACCCAGCGCCCTCCCCCTTTCCCACCAGCTCCCCTTCCTGCTCTCCTCACCTCCCTAGGGGCCCCTGTGGCAGGTCCCAAGCCCAGCCCATGTCCTCAGTCTCACAGCTGCCACAGGATGGCTGGTTTCCAAACACCCCTTCTCCCCGCACATGGTCACAGGTTCTCCCCGGAGGTGCTGGGTCTGTGTGCGAGCACGGCGCTGGTGTGGGTTGTGATGGAGGTGCTTGCCCTGCTCCTGGGCGTCTACCTGGCCACCGTACGCAGTGACCTGAGCACCTTCCACCTGCTAGCCTACAGCGGCTACAAATATGTGGGGTGAGTACCTATGGGCCAGGCCAGAAGCAGGCCTGGGAGAGGGGCCTGCCACCGTGGGTCCCCAGCTGGTGTAGCTGTCGCCTTGAATTGTGTCTGCCCTCTCTGGGCCCTAGCTCTTCTGTTAGAGGAACCAGCTGCTTTTAGCATTGTCCTTGGGACCCGTGTACTGTTGTTCAGTCAGGAATGTAGGCGAGTCACCCTGGGAACACAGGGGAGAAGGGCCTTGTGCTGGGGTAGTGAAGGGGGTCTCACGTCCACATTCTACACTCAGTCCTAGGCCTTCTAGGTTCATTTTGAGTCCAGGAGCCTGGGGAGATAGACTGGAGATAAAGGGCCCCAGTGGTGGTGGGTGGGGTCTAGGCTGGGTGGTGGGGCCCGTCTGAGGCCCAGACCCTTCTCTTTCTCCTCCCCACCCCCGCCCCCACCCCCGGCCCGCAGGATGATTCTCAGCGTGCTCACCGGGCTGCTCTTCGGCAGTGACGGCTACTACGTGGCCCTGGCCTGGACCTCGTCCGCGCTCATGTACTTCATCGTGAGTCTGGGGCTGCCCCTCGCACTTCACCCCAGGGTCGGAGCTGGGAACGAGCCTCCCCCGCTCGGCCCAGCTTCAGCGCCCTCCTTTCTCCCAGGTGCGCTCTTTGCGAACAGCAGCCCTGGGCCCCGACAACATGGGGGGCCCAGCTCCCCGGCAGCGCCTCCAGCTCTACCTGACCCTGGGAGCTGCGGCCTTCCAGCCCCTCATCATATACTGGCTGACCTTCCACCTGGTCCGGTGACCCCTGACCCCCACTGGCACTGATTTTTTCCATACATTGAAGATTTGATTTCCTTGATTGTATTTGACCCTTATTCCTGGGGACGGGGGTTGGGCGGGGGCTCTCCATTGCCCGGGGTTTACCAGGCTCAGGCCACCCTCGGGAGGGCTTCCTGGAGTTGGTGGCCTTGGTACCAATTTGAGAGGCAGGTGGAAGTGTTTCAGCAGGAATGGCTCTTTGGCTGTGGCCAGGAAAGGGAGGAGAGAAGGGAGTGGCTGCCGACGACACCGTGAAGGCCTCTGATCCATCGGAGGGGTTCCCTAGAGGGTCCCGTGGGCAGGTGGTTTGAGCCTGGTTGTACTGGGGATTCAGCTGAGGGTCGCTCCCTATAGAGTCCCTTTGCCCCATGTCCTCTTCAAGCCCTTCCGGAGCAGAACCGGGGCCCACGTGTTTGCAGTAGTTTATTCATATTTTCTCACAAATGGCCGGGGAGGGGGTGCCGGACTCCTCCAGGCAACATAGAAAATGGGTCCAAGAGACAGGACAGGCTGGGATTGGGGCAAGTGGGGATGGGGAAGGGGGAGGTCTGGAGAGAGAGCCTGGGGGAGGGGAGAGGGCAGACTAGGGGTGGGACTGCCCCCCTGCTGAGCCTGCTCATTCCCGGTGCGGGTACCCCCCCACCTGCAGGGGGAGCCTCAGGGTTGAGGGTGGAGGGGGGCGGCCCAGAACTTCCAGGGTCAAGCCCTGCCCTTTGGCAGGGTCCATGTTCCCCTCCAGAAGTGGACAAGGCCGGAGGTTCCGCCCCTTCCAAGACTGACTGCCATGCCTACAGGCTGGCAGAGGAGCCCCTGCCCCATTTAGAGCTCTGCCCAGCCCTGGTCCAAGGGGAGGGGGCTCTGAAGGCGGGAGGTCCCCGCAGCAGCAGTTTGGAGGGGTGGAGAGGAGGCTGGGGGCACCAGTGCCCCCTCCCTCCCCAGGGCTGAGGCCTCTGCGGCCGAGGGGTAGGGCTGGGGGTGCACAGGCGTCCGGTCCATTCTGGGCTTGCTCCCTGGCCGGCTTCCCCCTTAGAAACTCACCAACGTATAAACCATACTGCGGGAAGAGGAGGCAGTGAGCCGAATCCCGAGTAGGCCCGGGTACTGGCCGCCCACCCCGCCATACCCTGGGCTGCCCTCAGTCCTTCTGGGAAAAAGGCGGCAACTTGGGGCCCAACCATTTCTGGAATCGGAGGCACATCCCTTCCCTGGCTTCTGACTGTGGCGGGCAGGGCCTCACCTGTACAGGTAATAGAAGAAGGAGAGCAGGTAGAAGGCGAGTTTGCACCAGGACTCCTTCTGGCAGTAGTTGAGGATGTCCGCATTCATGATGGAGACCGCGTCATACATGACCTCAGAGCCGTCCGCCGGGCGGTGGAAGTACCTGGCGTGAGGGAAGGGCCTGAGAGCCCACTTCAGAGCTCCCCCCATCTCTCCCCTGCTCTTCCGTCTCCCCCACCCCTACCCCCCCCCTCCCCAAGGCAGCTTCTAGAGGCGGCCGAGCCTGGGGAGGCTGCGGCCCTCACCTCCAGAGGTGGTAGAAGAGGAGCGGGATGTTGAGGCCCAGGGTCACCCACTCTGCCGCGCACAGAAACATCAGACAGAAGAGGCCGTGGATGGAGTATTCCGGGACCACCAGCTGGGGAGGGAGGGCGAGAGGTCAGCTGCCTGGTGGGAGGACACCAGGCAGCTTCAAGGGCACAGAGGGGAGCCGGGGTTTTGGAGGTGCCCCCCACCATAACCTCTGGGGACTAAAGAGGCCTCAAGCCTCCCACTCCCTCCCGGTGGCGGACCAGATGAAGCAGGCCCCAGAGGGGCAAGGCCGCACTCCGGGTCGCAGAGAGAAGGGCCAACCTGGGCTAGGAGCCTCCTGCTACTGGCCCTGACACTGACCTTCCTCAGGAGGCAGCAGATGCGTTCGATGTTTTTTAAACGCTCGCGCTGTAGGGGGAGGAAAAGGTTGCCATGGGGGAGGCGGAGGAGCGGGCATTGGGGGTGCCCCCGCCGCCCTCCCTACATCCCCTGCCGACCCTCAAGTGGCCGCCAGGGGGCGCCAGAGCAGTCTCTGCGGCAGGGAAGCAGCCGCGCCGTCCCCATGGCAACCGTCACCATGGAGGGACCTTCACCCGCGTCTCCACGGCAACGGCCCAGAGCCTGGCAACGGCCGCCCCGCCAGGAGGAACCCGAGCCCTGAGCCCGCGCCAGGTGTTTGCTGGGGGCGGGGACAGAGAGGAAGGGCTACGGCCGGCGCCGGTCCCACCACGCAACCCCTTCTTCCCGTCCCCCATCCCCCTTCGCCTGGAACAGATGGAAAGACAGACGGACGGACACACCTCGGCACAGCACATGTATCACTTACTGCCCGCGCTGGGTTCCCCTGGTCGATGGGGTTCTTGAAGTCGGTCCGCAGCTCGTCAAAGGCTATGATCTGGGGGAGGAGTGTGTGCCTGTCAGGGTTGGGGCAGCAGCTGATGGCCCCCCACCCGTCCTTCCATGACACAGGAATTCATGCATGGGCACTGGACCAGATGGAGCTTGATGCAAAGGTGAAGAAACTGAGGTTGAGGGAGGGGCGGGGCCTGGCCCAAGGTCACCCAATAGTGGGGAATGGCATCCTGGTGCGCTAATGCCCAAGTCAAGCCATATTCACGATGCTTCCATCCAAAACATCCCAAGAGATGGTGTCTTTTTCTGCCCTTTGCTGGCCACCGGGGCCCCAGAGGCCTCAGGCACAGCCCTCGCCTGGGTAGGCTCCCTTGCTTGGGAGAGCTGTGAAGTATGTTCCAGGGTGATTGGGACTACTGGGGTGCCTGGCCCAGCACTGGGCGTGATGGGGGGCAGAGTTCAGGCTGGACTCTGAGTGGGTGATTGGTGAACAAGCAGGGGGAGGGCAGTCCGAGCAGCAGGAACAGCAGGTACAAAGACAGAAGGTTGAAGGAACAAGGAACATTGAGGAAGTCGCAGCTTCCATGGGGTCGAGTGACGGTGTGAGGTGAATGGGAAGAAAGAAGGAATGTGAGAGATGGGCTGGAGATGCTGTGAACCCGGACCAGATGTTTGGACTTTAACCCAAAATAAAGGGGAGCCACTGAGGGGTATAAGCAGCAGAGAAGGACGGTCAGGCTAACACTTAAGGATGGATGGAGCAGGAAGTACACATTGGCGAACAGTCCCAGCCAAGACCTGTATGGTGTTTGCTCTACGCCAGCGGGCTTTATGTCTACTACCTCATTTACCGCTTGCAACAACCTGACGGTGTAGGGCCTGGCATTACCATACCCGTCTTGCAGATGAGGAAACTGACACAGACAGGCTAAGTCACTTGTCCAAGGCCACACAGCTAGTCAGTGGTAAGCCAGGATTCTGACCCAGTTAGACTCCAGCGTTAAAATTCTTAATGGCTTTATCATAGGAAGGCCAGGCCAGTGAGGAAATGGGGGAAGGGTGGGGGTTGCTGCTCATCGACGATGATCGGCATGGGGAGAGCGGCAGTGAGAGTGGAGAGGTGTGGAGGGATTGCAGAGCTGTTTCGAAGCCGGACTCCAGCGGGTTGAATGGCAGGAGTGGAGGCACAGGGGCCCAAGTTGCCTTTGGGTGTTGGGGCACTTGGTAGATGGCAGTGTACTCATTGGGATGGGGAACTCTTGGGAGGTACAGGTGTTCGGAGGGATGATAAGACAGACCTGGGTGGGGGGCAGTGGGAGCTGACATGGAAGGAGGTCTGGAAGAAAAGTCTTCTGGGGTCCCCTCCCCTCAGCACCAGACAAGGCACAGGGCCCATCACCCCCAAGTACCCTGGACCCCAGATGGCTTGGAGGGAGAGAACGTGGGCTTTCTGGAGGGAGCCGGGGCCATCTGGAGCAGCACCCCCCTCCCCATGGACTCTGGGCAGCCACCTGCCTGCCAGGCACAGAAACAGGGTCCAGCAGGGAGCGGAAGGGTGCCGTCTGTCCGCCCCAGAGCTGGCACCACCAGCAGGCAGCGGGTGTCACGCCTCCCACCCCCCAGGCTGCCTGGCTCTGACTCAGCCCCCTGGAACAAACAATCCCCCACGATGACAGCTGACACGCGTCACTCACCAACAGGGTTGCCTAGTGACTAGTGGGGACTGGGCTCAGGGTCTGGGGTGGGATCTGGGGTCCTGCCCTGGAAGGTTCTGGTTCTTACCAGTTCGGATTGAGGACCACACCTCCTATGCCTATGCCCATCCCACCCCCCTCAGTAGGCCGTGCTCTGGGCACTCTGATGTATATACAACAAACCCACTTTATCCACAAGGAAACAGACTCAGCATGAGTGACTTGCTAAGATCACTGAACTAAATAGCTTAGCTGAGTGAACCCCGGGCTTGACGCATAATAGGTGCTCAATAAATATTTGTTGGGCCCTTTCCCCCAGCCTAGGAGCCTTACAAGGGCAAAGTCCGAGTCCTACTCATCCTTGACTCTCCTTCAGCTGCCCAGACCCCGGTTCTCAGGAAGCATCAACACTGGTGTGTTGGATGGAGGACTGCTCTGAGTAGCCCCTAAGAACAGGGACCCCCAGAGGGGCTGTGGGAGGTCTTTGGGTGGGGAGAGGCCTGAAAAGGGGCCTCTTGATTTCCAGGAACTTTCTCCCAGGAACTGGTTAGGTCTGTGTTCCCAGCCTGTGACCCTCAATTTCTTCTGATCTTTAGGACCCCAGCTCTCCTGCCCCCAGGATTGTCCACTACTCTGGGATGAGATAGGAAGCTCAGAGAGATCAAGATGGATTGGGGGGGGGGGTTATGGAGGCAGAGAAAGAGAAAAAGACAAAGGGGGAGAAAAGAAAAAGCAATTAAGAGACCCACAGAGAGAGAGGGAGGGAGGGAGAGGCAAAACCAGGGAGAGGGCTGGAGATGGGAGGGGGGAATGTGTTGGAAGGTACCTATAGGGGCTCACTCCTTATGGAGGAGGGGTGCAGTGAGAGCCCATGGAACCCTGAGGTCGAGGAGGGGGCTGAGGGATGGTGAAGGGAGAGATTGGTCAAGAGCCAGACAGGCTTATGGGGGCAGGCAGCAGGTCCCAGGAAAAAAAGAAGAAGTGGGGAGACCAGGTGATGGCAGGTGAGATAATGAGGAGGAAGGAAAGAGCGGGTTACAGGGGGGAAAGACTGTAGAGGGGTAAGGGAACTCCCCTAGAGGGCATGAAGATCAGGAAGATGTCCTGGAGCACAGGGGGCTGAAACGGACAGACCAGGCCGACCAAGACGGGCAGTCCTCATTGAGGGGATCGGGGTGGGGGCCAAAACCTCAGGGGACAGAGGTGGAGGGAGGGGGGTGACGGGGGGGGGGGGGGGGGGGGGGGGGCAAGCGTCCCAAACAATGAGCTGGAGGCTGAGTGATATAGTTCTTGGTGAGAGGAAGGGAGCCAGGCAGAGGGGACCACTGAGAAGACCCCAGAGAGAATGAGGGAGAGGGACTCTAAGGCGAGGCGATTAGGATGAAGGATGAGAAATGGACACAGAAAGAGCAGGTGTGAAGCCAGGCCCGAGTGAGAGACAGACCAAAGGGGATACCAGACAAAGGGGGAAGTGGGAAGGAAGAGGAGGGAAAATGGGAAGTGGGGAGGAAACCTGATAAGGGGAAGCCCGGAAAGGAGGGGGCAGGGAAGCCCAAGGTGAGCTGGTGGTGGGGACGAGGTCTCTGGTCTGCTTAAGAGCCAATCGCTGCTGGGTCAGGGAGGTGAGTGAGAGGGAAGGGGTTAATGGACTCTGCGATCTGTGGGTCCTGTAAACAGATGCAGTTGCCATGGCAACCGGCTCCATCACTCAGGCTGGAAAAACCCACGGGGGGGGGGGGGGCAGGCAGACAAACAAACCGCCCGACAAACAAGGGGGGGCGAGGGGGGGGGGGGGGGGTAGGAGGAAAGGAACAAGAATCCCAGAATTCTGCCCCACACCCCAAGGCGGCGTGCGGCAGGGGCGGGGGGTCAGAGACCAACTGACATACCCACAGACAGGCGGGGGCGGCGGAGGAAGGGGGCCCCAGGAAGGAAGCCGACAACGGGAGGGGGTATTCATGGGGGCGAACAGAAGCTGACCGAAGGGGTATAGCGGAGAGGAGGCTCCAAGTTTCCGCGGACCCCGAGCCCATCTGCTCGGCCCCCTCCCGCTCCGTGTGCCTACGGCGCCCCCCCACCCCGCCCCCAGCCCCAGCCCGGCCTTACGTGCCAGATGACAAAGAAGATGAGGGAGGCGCACAGCACCAGGGTGAGCATGTAGCAGAACGCGGCGAAGGTGAACGCCATGGCCCCCGCGCCGGGCGGCGGCCCGGGGGGCGCCAGCGCGGGGCCCGGGCGCAAGGGGACGCCCCCCGGTCCGCGTTCAGGGCCGGCCGGGCATGGCCCGCAGGCCTCAGGGGACGCGGGCGGCACGGCCGGGACCGGGGCCGCGGGGCCGTGGGGCGCGCGGGACGCGGGCCGGTGGGCTCGGGGGGCGCGTCCGCTGCCGGCTGCCCGGGCCGCGATCGCTCATCCTGCGATCCCTCGCCCGCGGCTCCCTCGCTCTCCAGCCCGCGAAGCCGGCGGGGCGGAGCCGGGGGCGGGGCCGCCGTGTGAGCGGCCTCGGGCGGGGCCGGGTCTCTGTGCGCCCCTCCGCCTGCACCGCCCGGCCCGGGCGCCACCCCCGCCCCAACCTCGGCGACACGTCGGCATGGACGCATATCCCTGGCATGCGCCCGCCCCCGCCCCCCGCGTCACACGAGTTGGGTCCACTCGGAGGAGCGCGCGCGAGCGCGCGCACACACACACACCCCTACCCTCACATACTGTATTTTGCACACTAGCCTCCCTGGGAGGCCAGGCTGAGGTCCGAAGTGGGAGGAACTTGGGAGTGTCCCAGGGGGCGAGACACCTGGCTTGAACCCAGAGCAAAGATGGGAGAGGGGGCAGAAGGCGATGCGGGCCAGGCACCATGCGGCACGTCTGCAGCGCAACTTACAGGCCGGACGGCCGTGCACCTGTGTGGGTGTCCGCGGCTGCTCACCAGGTACTGGCCCGTGGCCGCCCGCCTCCCCTGCTGCTGGAACCGTGCTGGGCCCGTGGGGACACACCACACAAGCAAAAGCAGGCAGCACTCCTGGCTTTAAGAAGTGGGTCAAGGACTTTCAACAGCAACCCTAGGACACGCAGCCCAATCCAGGGACCCCTGTACCGCCAGCCAAGCCCAGGGCCCCAGTTCCACTCCCCAACCCCGACAGCTCCCACCACAGACCACACTCAACCGCCACAACTTCCTTGCAAAAACCCTCGGCTCACCCGAGGGCCAGTGGAAATTTATTTATTTTTTGTCCTTTCTGTCTTTCCCCAAGTGGCTTTTCCTTGCAAAATGCCTGACATGACACCAGAGGGGAACCTGGGAGTGGGGGCACCCCAGGGACTTAAATATAAGCTGGAGGGCAGGGCACAGGTGGGACAGGCGAGAGACAGCACAAGGGACATGGCTTCTCAGGTAGAGACCAAAGGTTTGTTTTTTCTGCAGGAAGAAGCTGTGCCAGACGGCGGGGTGGGGGGGGCGGGGGGTGGTGCTAGGATCCTGGGTGGGAGGGGGTGAGGGGAGAGGCCCTGGACCCTGGGTCTGCACTGACATTCCCCAGAGGAGAAGCAGTGACAGGGTATGAGGACCTGCCCTCATAGGCTCCAAAGAACAGAAGGGTGAGAATAAGCCAGATGTGCTGCCTCAGGGAAAGGGAAGAGGTGCCGGCAGAGTAAGGGTTAAGGCTGGTGCCCAGCCTCTGGCACGGTGGGCCTTCCGCCTCTGCCTGCCATGGGGACAAAGGGGCTCCAGGAGCAGGCAGCACACGGGCCTGGCTCTGGCAGGGCAGGGGGTGGCAGGAGCAGGATCCCTCTGGGCTCAAAACACAGGCCCAGCATGGCCGTCCGCCCACCTGCTCTAGGTGTGCTCAGACCCCACCGCGGCCGGCCGGCCGGACGGCTGGAGCTGTGAGTGTGGGAGGGGAGGGGAAGAGGCACGGGGAGGAGAGGCAGGGAGGAGAGGAAAGGGTGGGCTGCTGGGCCCGTGGCCCCCATGCCCTTCCTGAGGTCCAGCCCAGGGCCCTGGATCCCGGGTCCTGGATCCCCTGGTCCCACTCCTGGCCCCTGGCGCTCTCACTGCAGCCAGTGACTGCACAGGCCAGGGAGGCTCCCAGCTCTTGGGGAAAGGGAGTGGGGACAGAAGGCAAAAGGGTAAAGGAAAGAAACCCACGGCAGCATACAGGGGGGGGGGGGGGGGGCAAGGGAGGGAAAGAGAGGAGCCCTCATCCCAAAGAAAGGTGTGTGGTGGGGTATCTTTTAAAGTTACCTAGAGGCAGCAGCAGAGCAAGCCCATATCCCCACCCCAGCCAAAGGTCCTGGGTATCCTCCCTGGGGGCTTTGACAAAACCAGGGCTCAGGGCAGCAGGCAGATGGGCCAGAGGGAGATGGGGAGCCCAGGACACCCCAAAGCCACAGACTCAAATGCCCCAGGAGAGGGAGGCCACCTCCTATCCCCTCTAGGGGCATCATCTGGAGAAGGTGCCCCCTCCTGTCCCACCCCACGTGCCCCTCCTAGCAACAGCCGCCACCAGCCGGCTTCACAGGGGTGCTGTCGATCTTGAGGTTGGGCCGCTCACCCCCCGAGGCTGCCCCAGGCCCCATCCGCTTTTTGATCTCAGCAGCCATAGTCATGAATGCCTGCTCGACATTGGTAGCGTTCTTGGCACTTGTCTCCAGGAAGGGGATGCCCAGAGAATCCGCAAACTCCTGACAAGGAGAGAAGAGAGAAGAGGAGGGGAGGGAGAAGTGAGGGGCAGCAGACCCCAGTCCACCCTGGGTGGCCCGACCCAGGCCCCACCCACCTTGGCCGTGGTGTTGTCCACCACTTTCTTGGTGGTGAGGTCGCTCTTGTTGCCCACCAGGAGCTTGTTGACGTTCTCGCTGGCATAGCGGTCGATCTCCTGCAGCCACTGCTTCACGTTGGCATAGGATTCCTACAGGAACCAGAATCAAAATACAGTTAATTTGCTCCCTACGCCCACCCCTACTCAAGGTCAGGAGAGCAGGGGCTTCTGAAGGGGGTTTCCCTGGGCTCCCAAGAGAGACAAAACCCCAGAGCTCAGGGACCCAAAGGAAGCTGTCCCCTCCCCTCTAGGCTCAGATCTCCTCCCTGACCCGCTCCATCTGAGGCCTCCAAAGCTGAACCCAGCACAGCACCAGCCGTCTGCCAGCAGCTGCGACACCTAACAGACTGGGCCTAAGGGCCAGCCAGCTCTGCTTCCTGCGGCCGGTCTCCCCGAGACACAAAAGGCCAAAAATACGTGGGGGAGCAAATGACAACAGGAGAGAGACCAGAGAGGAGACAGAAAAGGAGGGGAACAGGTTAACAAGAATCACAAAATTCCCCACAGTGGCCTTAAAATCCCTGTAAGGTGTGAAGGCTTTCAGCCCAGTGGTAGGTGGAGGGTCCTCGCAGAGGAGACCCTGGCCCATGAGGGACAGGTGCATCCTGGGAACAGAGCCAGATGTTCATCCTGCTTCCGGCACTAACAGCCTCCTTGCTCAGACCGGCTCTCCTGACAGCTGGCCGCTCCCCACCCCCTACCCCGGCTCAGAGACAAAGACAGAACTTTTAGGAACGTGCTTGAGCTAGAGCCACACTTTCCCTTCTCAGGAGTCAAAAGCGTGGTGATACCCACTGGGTTCAAATGTACACGTGCTGCCACGTCCCAGGCCGGGCCCTGTGGACAACAAAGGGACAAATACCTGGGTCCTGCCCTAATGCACTCAGGGGACAGTGGAGGACTAGACAGGGACACACATACACAATGGCAAGACAGGGTGATGAGTGCTGCCGGAGCTCCAGGACCAGCTCCGCCTGAAGAGACTACGGCTGACCTGCGTCCAAAGGGACGAACTGGCCTTGTATGGAAGCAAGTGGAAGGGTGGGAAAGTGCAAGGCGAGGAGAGGACATGCACCAGGTCAAGCTTCAGGCTTGACACGCTTCGGCACGTCTGGGGAGCAAGGAGAAGCTGGAGGCTGCTGAGACACAGGTCCCGAGCACAAAAGGAGGGGGAAAGGAGGCAGGCCAGAGAATGGAAGGTTTTAGCCTGGCTAAATCTGGACAACCAGGAGCCCCCAAAGGTTTTCTTAGGAAGGGAGCTGGAGAAGTACACCTGAGTTCTGGGAAGATAGTCGGGACAAGAGTGTAGAGGCCATATCAGACTGGCAAGAAGATGGCAACCATCTGGGAGGTGGCTGGAACGATCTAGGGAAGAGATACGCCCCAGGCCAGGGAGGGAGGCAAGGAAGAGCACCAGATTTAGAGTCCGACCATGCTGGATAAGCCCCAGCTCTGCCACTTACTGTGTGACCCTACACTGGTCACCTGACCCCCCGGAGCTCCAGCTTCCTCATTTTGATAAAACAGTAGCTCTCACTGGGGCTGTTGTGCCTAAGAGATAATGAATGCAGGCCTGTCTTATAACGAGTGCTTAATTAGCAGGAGCTGCTGTCATCCTCATCACTGCTATTGTTACAAGGGCAAGGCCTTGAAAGAGAAGGTGTGGTGGGGAAAACAGAGGGGAAAGAAGGGGAGGGAAGAGTTTTCCGGTCAGGCCAACAGGAACTCTGTTACAAAGATGGCGATGCAGGAGCCAGTTTAGCGAGAGAGGGTGAGACCAGTGCTAGACATGCTGAGTTCGGAAGATGATTTGGAGCTCAGGAGAGGTTGCCTAGGGGCAGGGAAGGGTAAGCTCAGAAGCCAAGAACCTTGGGTTCAAACACTGGCTTTGCCTCTCCTAGCAAACGAGCTAGCAATAAGACCACGGGCAAGTTACCTAACACCTCCCCAAGCATATTTCACCTGGAAAAAAGGGACCCCAGCGCTTAGTTCACTGGGTGATACGATGAAGGTCAGAACTACTGCACAAAGTGCCAGCAAAGTAGAACATAGAGAAGATGCACAGTGACAGCTGTTTATACAGGAATGACGGAACAGAAGACGGAAGTCGAACCACAAAGCGGCCAGGCCCATGCAGGAAAAGTCAGGAAGCACGAGATCGGGGGTGGGCAGGGGTACAGACGGCAGGGACTGTGGTGGTGGTAGTACAGGGCAAACTAGTCTGAAGTCACTGAAAAGAGAAGCTAATGTAGCAAGAGGCAGGAGAGCTGAAGACAGCAAACTTTAAAAAGAGAGGGAGGAGGAGGAAGGTAGAAGCCATGAGAGGTTGATCAGGGCCAGAACTGCAATGAGGTCATGGGACTTGGCAGCGAGAGGCCCTTGATGACCTCTGAGTAGCGCACAGTCCACCCACAGCTTGTTGTCCAGAAGGCATCGTGAATTCCTGGTGAGCCCAAGGGCCCAGCTGCCCGTCGGAGCAGGAACTCCTCCAGGCCCAGGGCTGATGTAAACATTTCCGTGTCCCCAGGACCTGCTCCCCACTAACCAACAAGGTTTAGTAGAAAGAATAAAGCAAGTAGAATCGGAAGACCGAGGTTTTCTGTGTCTGCCACTTAACTAGCTACACGGCTCCAAGCAAGTCTCCTCACCACTCTGACCCATTTCCTCACCTGTAAAATGGGAACCTGCTGCAGACTTCTTCAGAGTGTTAAGAGGCCGTGACAAGTTATATAAAGCGTAAAGGACGGTAGGACGGTCTCAGCCTGTTAACACCACCACCGCTGCCACAGCAGACCCAGGGCTCCTACCCTCTGCTCATGATGCGCCCAGAGTGCTGGGCTCCCTCGCCCGTCTAATGCCCTGCCCTCGATTCTCCAAGCGTCTTCACACAGGAAGCCAGGGGCCCAGCATAGCAACCGACCAGCTGACTAAACCCCTTCGAAACACAGGGGCCTAGAAACTCTAGAACAAGGCGGCAAGTTCAGCCAGGAGGTGTGAGGCCCATTTCTGCCAACGCCCCTAACCGGGGCCTCAGCAGAATGCACTTCTGCAGCGGTCTCCCTTCCTGTGAAATGAGTCCAAGCATAGTCTCCCTTCCAGGCAGCATCCGGAAGGGAGGATGGGAAGAGTAAAAGGAAACAAGAACCAAAGACCTGGAGTGCCTGGCTGGCTCAGTCAGTACAGCACGTGATTCTTGACTTCAGGGATCGTGAGTTCAAGCCCCATGCTGGGTGTGCAGGTTACTTAAAAAAATAAAATCCTAAAAAAAACAAACAAACCCCAAAACCCGGAACAAAACAAGAACCAAAGACCTGAAGCCAAGGAGACAAAACTGGAGATGTGACCTGAGGAGTGTACCTGGTCAGTGACATCATACACCACAATGATGCCATGAGCCCCCCGGTAGTAGCTGGAAGTGATGGTCCGGAACCGCTCCTGACCAGCCGTGTCCCACTACAAGACAGCAGGAGAGAAGGGCAGGTCAGCGCCAGGCTACTTGCCCAGAGCCCCTACCCCTCCCAAGGCGGCTGCCTCTGTACTAGGGACTGGGAAGAGCGACACTCACGATCTGAAGTTTGATGGTTTTGCCATCCAGCTCGATGGTTCGGATCTTGAAGTCCACCCCGATGGTGCTGATGTAGCTCTCCGTGTATGTGTCATCCTGGAAAAGGCGGGACCAACAAAATGGCCTAGGTGGACAGGCCCAATGCCCATTTAGAAAATCTCCCTCCAGGTCCCTGCCCCAGCCAAGCTTGTAACTGCTAAGCCCCCACTTTCAGCACCCCAACCTGCCAGCCCTGCGTCTTTGTTCAGTCAGAGATGTTACTAGAAGGTCCTGCGACTTCATCCTTGGTTCCAAGGTCTTGCAACCACTGTGCTCTGGGGTGCCCCCTCTCCCTCCTGCCTCCAGCCAGGACCCCCGGTGGATGGTACGGGAGGCTTCTTACTCACAGCAAACCGCAGAAGCAGGCATGACTTGCCCACGCCCGAATCACCAATCAAAAGCAGCTTAAACAGGTAGTCACTAGAGAAAAAGGATGGGAAGGCATGAAGGAAGGCAGGGAGCCCACCCGTCATGCCATCCTACAATCACAACTACAGCTTTCTCCCACGCTGTGAGGCTTGCCTTGGTTCGGAGTATCTAGGTGCTCACAATATCCTCCCACAAGTCCTGGGAAGAATAGGGCTGACCACTCCCCATACTACAGCTGGCCCAAAGGACCGAGTCTGAATTTCCACTTTACAGAGAAGGAAACTGAGGCACAGAGAGGGAGGCACATAACCTACCAAGGATCACCATCATTAGGAGAAAAAGCTGGGTGTCCTACCCTGACACCTGACAGACTCTGTAGTCTCTGGGCCAGTAGGGGCTAGTTAGGAAACCCCCGTCACTGCCCTGGGGCCGATGTGGCTTGGCAGGGGAGGTCCCAGAAATGGAAGCTAGGGCCCAGCCTAGAACTTGTTAAGTGAGTATCTATGTAAAGGGCCTGGTAGGAAGCCTCTAAGAGGTGGCGAACGAGTAGCAATGACCGCAGTTAAAATGCACTGAGTTCCTACTTTGCACTCGGCCCTATGTTAAACACTGCAAATGCATTATCTCATTTAAGCCCCTCACAGCAGCCCTCTGCAGTGGACGGTGTTACTCCCAACTAATGAGGAAACCAGAGGTCAGAAGAGGGAAGTGACTTGCCCTAAGTTACACAGCTGTTAACTTTAAGACTGGAAACCAGGTTCAGACTCCAGAGTCTCTGTGAGAGCCTGCTGGTTCCCTTCTGGGTCCCTTATAATCGAGCTCAGAGCTTCTCCCTTCCCCAAGGAAATCTGAGGCCTGGATCTGGAGGAGAAATAGGAAGTGGCAGAAGAGGAAGACAACAACTGACACTGGGGGAAAACTGTCAGGAGAAGTCCGGGGCAGACATGTGGGCCACCTACCCGCAGGGGGAGTGACCAAGAAGTGAGGAGAGTCTGAGGTACAGAGAATCCCACTGGAAGGGGAGAAACAAATGCCACATTCATCTAAACTTCATCGGCAGCGTGACGGCGAAGGGAAGGGGTGTGACGGTGGCGCAGGGGGCCTGCACAAAGGTGAGGAGAAGGCGGGAAGGGACTGGCCCCCAGGAGCGCCAGGGCAGCTAGACCCAGCAAAGGCCGAAGCGGCAGCCCCTGAGGGGGACGACCTCCGGGACAGCGACCCAGAGCACTCCCTCGGGGCCTCCCGCAACTGCCAAGCCCCGGGAACCGAATTCCGGGAGAACGGGAAAAACAGAAAAGATTTACTGTCAGACCTAAAGGGCCCGAGCCTGGATAGGCTCCAAAACGCCGGGACCGTCGTCAGCACCCAGACCGCCACTGCAAGCAGCAGGTGGGGAAACTGAGGCCTGGAGAGACCGAGGCTGCGGGGTCACCTGACCAATAGACCTGTTAGGGATCGGTGCTTCGGGCTGAAGTAGTGCCCCTTGGGGTCGCAGTGTCTGGGTCCCGGGTGCAAGAACTCGGGGTGCCGAGCCGGGGTCCTGGGGCCCCCCGGGGGGAGGGGCAGGACCCGGATGTGGGGGGGGTCAGCGGAAGAGGGACCCGGATGTGGGGGCACCGCTCCGTCCTGACCCAGGCCGGACAACCCCGGTAAGCGTACAGCCCCGTACTCGGGATCGAGGCTGCGCCGGACGGCGCGGGCGGGGCTCACTCACTATTCGGGGTTCATGGCGGCGGCGGTGGCCCGCTCGGTCGCTCCCAGTCAGCTCTGCTCCGCCTCCCGTTCCAAGATGGTGGCCGCTCCGCCCCAGAGGCCCCGCCCGCGATGCGCAGGCGCAAACATTCCCGACTGGGACCTTGCCGCGTTGCTTCTCGGAACTTGTAGTCTCTTTACTTTGCCCGACCACACCCCCCACCCCCGCGCCTGCTGTTGCGCAGGCGTAAACCCGAGGCCGCGTCTCCCAGCCCACGCCCCATCATCGCCGCGCATTGCCTTCTGGGGCTTGTAGTTCGCTCCATATAGCCGTACCTAGGCTTGAGGACACCTGACGCGTCCCGACCGTAAGAGGTCAGTTTAGGGCTGGGGTTGACACGTTTCATGTTTGTCTGGCAGAGGCTGTCATCCCTACCCTCGCAGTTCCCCGAGTTTTTAGCATCAGAAGTTCACTTATTTGGGGTTCTTGGTGTGCTGGCACTCCTAACTCAGACGCAGCCCCCGGAGGGTGTCGTCACCCACATCTTATAGATGGAAAAGGTCTAGTCTCGGTAACTCGCTCAAGATAAAACAGCTCAGTAAGGGGAAGAGATCAAAGCCCGCGGTCTCCAGAGCTTAAGTGATGAAGGTTGTTAGAAAAAACTCAACCTGTGAGGCCCCCAAACAAATCCGGGAAAGGAGCAAACTACCTGGGCTCCAGCAGCGCCGAACCGGACGTGAGCGACACACACAAGCTCGTTGGCTCTCGCTCGCAGCCTCTCCCAACCTCACCCCCAATCTAGAGACGCTAGGGGCCCTTGGCCTCCGCCCCCAAAACAAGCCCGGCTCAGATTCAAACGGTCTTTATTTCTACAGCAACATTTGAAAATAGAGAAGAGACCGCCTCACCCCCGCAACTGGGGCAGCCCCTCCTGCCACAGGGGCCATCATCGCCCCTAGCAAGAAGCCGCAGGCGAGGGGAGAGGCGTGGCAGGATGGCTCGACGGGCGTTGCCCGGGGCGGGGTCAGGCCGTGCCTGGGCGGGGCCGGGCGGGAGGGGCAGTGCATAAGGCCGGGACGCTGGGCGGGACCCGGCGGTGAGAGGACGGGCAAGGGGAGGGTTCTCCGTCCTGGGGCATGGGGCGATCATGGGGCGATGATGGGGCTCAACGCGCCCCTCAGAGGCCAGGAGGAGCGCGAGAAGGCCCAGGGAACCCTTTGGGGAGGCGCCGCCCCCCCGAGATGTAGAGCCTGGAAGATACCACCGCGCGGAATGGGGGTGATTAAGGCCTGGGCGGTACCACTAGAGAAGGGCACGGTGAGGGCATAACCGGGCAGTACCGTGGACTGAGGGGAGGGGCGCGGCCAATAACTTATTTCTCTATATACAGAAGCAACGGCCGAGGGGTGGGGGGCAGAAGGGCAGGAGTGCTGAAGGGACCGCAGGTGCTTAATGTTCTTGGCTCGGGGGCGAAGGGGGGCCTGGGGAGGGCGGGCCACTGAGTCTCTATCTTGGAGACTCTGGCCAGCCTCTCACCTGGCCCCGAACCTAAAGAGGGGGCCCTGCTAGATGGAATAAATAAGGGCCGGAGCTGGAGCGGGCAGGCCCAGCCTCCAGGGCTCAGGCTGAGATGACAAGGGAGGAGGTTACCCTGAGATTGAACAGAAAAGACGGGGGTCCTTGGGAGAGACAGATGGGGCAAGCAGCAGGCCCATGCGAAGGGCTGGGGGTGAGGGCAGTGCCGGGTGGAGGCTCTGGCAACTGGCTGCCCTTTCAGGATTAACCCACGAGGGAGCTTCGTCGGGAGAGGTCCATGGAGCTGGAGCTGAGGGCGCGGCTGTCTGAGAAGCCAGTAGCTCCAGGCTGTGGGCAGAGCAGGCAGGTGGCTCAGTGTCGTGCTGCTGCCCAGACGGGGCCCAATCAGCCAGAGTCCCTGGCCCTCCCGCCCACCTCCATAGTCACTGTGTCGGCCCTGGCCACTTGCACGTCCACCCCCCGCGGGAGCTGGGTTTCCCTCATTTGTCTTCCCAGGATCCAGCCCAAAGCCAGGCCCGGCAAGAGCTGGAAAGGTTTCGAGATAGACAGACGTGACCGACAAGCTTGGCCAGTACACAGGACATGCAGCTTCTGGGCCCTGGGGCCTGGGCCTCACTGCGCAGTACCCCCACACCCACCCAGCCATACCTGGACGGGCTCCTCCACACTCTTGTTGAGGAAGTTGAGGGAACTGGCCCGCTTCATCCTGAGGAGAAAGGAACGCCTGGATTTGCCAAGGGTGGAACGGGGTGAGGGAGGAGGTGGGAAGGGGTCAGGTGGGGGCTGGAGACGGAGGCTGACGGGAGGGGAGCAGATCTGGTGGGTGGTGGAGCTTACGGGAGATGAGGGAGTTCACCTGGGTCAGGAGCTCATCTGGGGTTGGTGGGCTCCGGGTGGCTTCTTGGAAGGCTCACCTGGGGTTAGGAGGCTCCTGGGGGCCACCACCCTGCAACTTCTTCACCAGCATCTCACTGCTGCGCCGCAGGGCATCTCGGAGCTTCCCAAAGGAGCCGCTGCGCCGTAGGGAGCCACTGCCGTCCTGCGGGGCGGACCGGTCTTTCTCTCTGCCACACTGACCACCCCTCTTCCTGGGCCGGCCCAGCCCCCAGACTCACCCCGCTCCACTCAGCTGCAGGCCCCGCCTCCTCAAAGTCAGACTCAGGCCGCGCCCCGGCACCCCCCGCCGCCTCTCGGCTGCCCCGGCGGTCTCCGCGCCCACCGCCGCCATCTTTCAGCAGTTCCACCACCTTGGTCTGGCTTGCAGGGTCCAGGCCCTGAGGGAGGAGCAGGGCGTATCGGCCGGAGCCCTGAATCCTGGCGGGAACGCGCACGGCCACCCAGGTCCCTGCCACGCCCCCCAATGCCTAGTGGCCCACCTGCTTGCGGCTGCGGCTGGCACAGTCCTCCAGTGTATGTGCAGCTTCTAGCTTGCCCTGGCGCCGGTACAGGGCCCCCAAGCTGCGCAGGGTGGTGTTGACTGTGGGGCTGTGGACGGGACAGCAGGGTGGTGTCCAACTCCGTGTTCCCCAGGGAACCAGCCCCATCCTAGCCTCCGGCCCACAGGGGGCCCCGAGGAACCATCCCGCCGACCAGAATCTCTCCTGTCTTGTGTCCAGCCCTGTGCTAGGCCTACTTAGACTCTCCTGTCTTGGAATCACCCCAGGTTTCTAGGGTTGGGGACCTGGCCCCAGAGCCCTAAGTGGGATGTTGCCACCAGGACTGAAAGCTGGGAGACCCAAGGGCAAGATAATTGGGCTGTCCCAGTACAGAAAGCCTTTTTGGGACAGGTGGCCTATGACTCAGTTCTCGAAAGACAAATTGACACAGAGGTGTGTGTGTGTGTGTGTGTGTGCGCGTGCACGCGTGAGCATTATGCAGCGCAGAGCTTGGACTGGGCTCCCACCCAGGATGCTGTTTCCCTGCCGTCTGTTCCAGTTCCAGCCGTGCCCTGCCGTCCTCACCTGTCTACTTTACAGGCCTTGTACCAGCTGCCATATTCCCCGTAGGGGGTGCTGTCCCGGTGCTTGTCCTGGAGGAAGGAATGGTCAGGGGAGGTGGCAGAAGCCCCTCCCTTCTACACATCCCTCAGCTCACCCTGCCTCCCCAGACCACCCCAGCCCTGCCCACAGAGCTACCTTGCTCTCCTCCCGTTCTTCCGCATGCATCCAGATGGGCTTGTTGTCCCCTGGGGGGAGAAAGGGGGCCGTCACCAGCCTCCCATATAGGCTTCTCCTGGTTGAAACATAGGACTGGGGTCTGGGGAGGGGGTCGGGGGTACCCAAGAAGGATCAGGATTGGGCTTTGTTGAATGAATGAAGGTATGAATGAATGAATGAGTGAACAAAAAACAGACTCGAAACAATACTGACCCTCTTCTGGAACACGGAGATGACATGGCGCGGGCCCGTGTTTGAGGGGCTTGGGACAGAGGGCTGGGGGGAGCGGGTCCTTAAATGCCTCAAGTCCACAGCCTGGGACACATGCTGGGCCTGAATGACACCCAGGCTGGCTGACCCCAGAGAAGGAAACGACTGACCACTGGGGGCCGGAAGGTGGCTTCCCAGCCGGGAAAACATTCAGGGTGGGCCCTCATGGTGAGCAGGAATCGCCCAGCGGAGGAAGGGGAAGACTCTGCTAAGGGCATACGCAGCGCCGGCAGGACCCGGGAGGCTGTGTGAGTTGGGTGCGTGTGTTCACACGTGCGTACACACGGCTGGGAACCAGCCAGACCCCACAAGGGCCCGCCAAGCTCAAGTATTTGCCCTGGATGCGAATGGCCGGCCAGGCTTGCGCTGTGTGAGCCGGGGGCACATGGTGGTCTGAGCCTCACCATTGACAGAGCCAAACTCTTTCTCGTGGGCGCGGGTGAGGATCTCCTTGTACAGGGTCTCTGCGTCCTGGTACTTGCCCTGCTTCAGGTAGCAGGAGGCCTGGAGGAAAGGCCCAGAGAGCGAGCGGGGATATGGGGAGCTGAGCCTTCTCCTTCCTTTCCCTCCACTCCTGCCCTCGCCCCACCCCACTCCTGGCTCAGGGTACCAGGTTGTTCTTGGTCTTGGCCACGTTGGGGTCATCAGGCCCAAGGCGGGTGGCGTAGATCTCCAGGGCCCTGCGGTAGTAGTACTCCACCTCCTCGGCTTTGCCCTGGTTCTGGCACAGCAGGGCCAGGTTGCTCAGCTGCTTGGCCACATCCGGATGAAACTTGCCCAGGACCTGGGACAGGAGCGGGAGCCAGCGGCTGGGCTCAGGGCTGCCCTCAGCCCCTGCCTGCTAGGCCCTGCCGGCCTGCCCAGCCCTGCCTGCTCCCACCTTCTCTCGGATTTCCAGCGCCCGCTTGCACAGGGGCTCGGCCTCTTTGTACTTGCCCCGCTTGCCATACAGAACTGCCAGGTTGTTTAATGTTGCGGCCACCTGGGGGGGGGGGGCGCAGAATCAACACTCAGTGACCCAGGGCCCTGCCCAACGCAGGGCAGGGGGCAGCCCCCACCTCCCACCCACTCTCACTCACAGCCGGGTGGTCTTTGCCCAGTGTCTTCTCGCGGATGGCCAGGGCATCGTTGAGCAGGTGGGCGGCCTCTTTGTACTTGTTCTGGTCCCTGAGTGCAGGCAGAAGCACGGTGAGGGGTGTCCTCCAGCCCAAGGCCCTCCCCCTGTTGGTCCCAGATCCCCATGGTCACTCCTCTGGTATTTACTGATGAGTGGATGTGATTATTACGCAGGGGTTGGGGAGACCTGGTCAGCCTCTGCCCTCCAGGGGCTTGGGGGGACTCTGAACAGTTTACTCACAACTCACCAGGGCATCGAGTACTGGGATTTGATGTGCCAGACTCCCCAGGATTCTACCCCAACTTCCTCAGGCCCAGTGCACCTTGTTGTCTACTCCCCAGGGCCTTTGCTCATACTGTTCTTTCCAGCAAGGAAAACTTTTCCAACCCTCTCATGTTCTGGGCAACTTCTCTTTCACCAAAGACTTTTTTTTTTTTTTTTTTTTTAAATTTTCTCCCCAAAGACCTGGGCTGCCTCCCTTGTGTCCTTAGAGTCCTCATCAGGTGCTGTCCCCATCCCTAGCTATGCCCAAGCCTTTCTCCTCCAATAAGTCTATCTGTAGCCCAGACTCAGGGAGGCCCTAGGCACCCCATAGGCCCAGGCCTCTCTGGCCATAAGCTCCTCATCTGCGGCCGGGCTGCCTGGTAGAGCCGAGCTGCCCAGTCCTGGCCCACAGCAGGGACCGGGGGTTTGTGACCCAGGGCTAGAGCCCTCAGGCAGTGTGCAGACTCCCACGGATGCTTGTGACCAGAGGCGCCCTCACCGATAGACCAAAGCCAGGATGTTCAGCATGGTGGCGACGTCAGGGTGGTCGTGGCCTGAGGTCTTCTCCAGGTCCTCGAGCGCCTGCTTGCAGAGGGGAACGGCCACCTCGTAGCGGCCCTGGGAGGCGTACTGAATCACCAGGTTGTGCAGCGTGCGGAGCCGTGCTGGGATTTCATAGCCCCCGTGCTGGGCAGCCACATCCCCTCCTCCAGGGCTGGGGGCTGCAAGGCCAAGGGCAGACCAGATGTACTGACTGCCCCCCAGGGCAGGGCTGGCACATGCAAGCCATGCCTTTGACCTACCCGACAAGTCACTAGCTATTCTGCCTCAGTTTCCCCATCCATAGAGTGGGTAGAGTCCTAGCCCCAATCCCTCAAGCTGTGTGTTGTAGAGCAAGCCGCCTAACCCCCGAGCCGCAGTCTCCCATCTGCAGGAGGGAGACTTGGACTCGGGGGCTCGACGCCATTAGCAAGCCGAGCATGGGCCTTGGGCTCAGCCCTGTGCATGCGTCTTCCTTAACCCTCAGAGGAGGCTGAGAGGGAGAGAAACCAGTGGTCCCAGGATGACTAGTGGCAGAGCACGACTTGAGCCCGGGCCAGGCTGCTCCAAAGCTCTCCACTGCGATACCTGTTCCTCAGAGCTTAGGGGGAGAGAAGCAACACGTGAGACCTGCCTGACGACTCCAGCATGCTGGGCTGTGATGATCAGAAACGCGGCGGGAAAGAACACGGTGGACTTTCGGTCACCGTTTCTGGTGACCGCTGGGTCCCAAGGACAAGGAGTTCCCACAGCCCCCCCTTCCCCCTCCCCAGAACCGGCCGCCCCTCTGCACCTGGGCTCTGCTCCTCCTCGTTGGGGAACAGGTCATCCAGTGAGTCTTTGGGGACATCCCCCTTCTCCTCCTGAGGACAGAATGAGCGTCAGGGAAGGAGGGGCATGGCAGCCCAAGTGTCAGTGGCTGGGTCAGAGCCCAGTGGACTCCGTGTCCCTCCCCGCTCCCAGGCCCCCCGCCCGATGGCCCTGCAGCAGCCGTGGTGGGGGCTTACACTGGGGGACGTGTCCTCATCCAGCTTGCGGATCTGGCTCATGAACAGCAGGTGCTGCTTCTCCTCCTCGAGCTGGGCCACGGCCTGCTCGCTGCGCTGCAGCTTCTGCTGGGTTCCGGCCAGTTCCTCTCGCAGCCACTGGTTCTCCTGCACTAGACGCCGCACCTGAGCCCGCAGCTTCTGCTTTTCTGACTCCACGGCCCCCAGGTGGCTCGACAGTGCCAGGATCACCTGTGGTGCCAGCCAGCCAGGATGAGGGCTAGTCTCGTCCACCCCCAGCCTGGGCCTCCTGGGGTGCTGGGGCCTGGCCCTGCCTACAGGGCTGAGGGCCACCAAGTTCTCCTTTCATCAAGGGAGTTTCCCCCGAAGGCCCCAAATAGACCCTAGTCCAAGACCTGAACCCAGGAGGTTTGGGACCACCCCCCACCCCCAGCTCCTTCCTGCTGGGGTCAGGCCCTGGGTTCCCAGGCTGGCTCTGCTGGACTCGGAGAAAGTCCATCCCCTCCCCTGGGCCTCTAGCTAGTCCTCTGCATTAAAACTCCCGGTTCCCACCTCACTGACTTGATCACAAAGAGGGCTAGTTGGGGTTCTGCGCTTTCCCTGAGCTAGCTGTTCTCTTCCTTCGTCTCTCCTGGGGGTTGTACCTAAGCTCTGCTGCCACAGCCACTATCCCAGTGCCCCTTACCCCAGGGCTAGCAATTTCCTAAGAACCCTGAGAAGTGGCTGAAGGGACACGGAAAGACCCCATCCTGATTTCTGCCAAGGTAAGCCCCTGGTCTTATGCAGCTCCTAGAAAGGAGAGGTGTATGTGTCCCAAGCCCCCCGGGAACCAGAGGGGAAGGGGACCCAGAGGCCTCAGCTTCAGCCCCTACCCGTCTTTCCAACCTCTAGGACTCTTTTCCTGAGCCCTTAAGTTCTTCCTGCCTTGGAGTCTCGTACAGGCTCTACTCTTTCTCCACCCTTCACAGCCAGGGTCATTCCTGCAGCCCAAGGAAAGAAGGGCACTTTCCCTCCATGCCATCCTCTTGCCCATCTGTGTCAGGCGCATACTAGGAGGGGGACCCCTCTGCGTTTCTCTCCGTACCCGGCAGCCAACTGGCCAAGGAGGGAATGACCAGCACTGCACTGCCACAGGGCCAGGCCGTCTGGGACCCCGCACTTTCTAGTTGACTAGCAAATGCGTAAGTGACAGGTGTTTTCACAACCACTAGCTTTTTAAAAAATTCCCTAAACAGCCTGCAAGTATACACAGCAGATGGCATGAGCCCTATTTTCAAGACGAGGAAACCAAGATGATGCCACCTGCCCAGGATTTATGGAGCCAGGCGGCATCTCAGCCAACACACTGCCCTGGAGAAAGTGTGTACTCCTTGTCCACCCCTTGTCCGCCTCCTGGATTATCTCCATCAACATATCGTCCTGGCAGCCCCAGTGTCAAGAGGACCAAAACAGAACCCCTGGCCATGTGGGCTTTCCTGCCCCCTTCACTTGCTCCAACCACAATCTGGGTTACTCTGCCCTCCTCTCTCTCTCCCTCTCTCCCTTATTTCACCTCTGGGTCCTGCTGGACCCACCTCCAGAACATCCAGAACATCCAGAACACCCAGAACCAGGTCCTTTCTCTCCTCCCTCGCAGCCACCTCTGCAGTCCAGGCTACCATTCCTCATTTGAATTCCGGCAGTGGCTTGCTAGCTACCTGCCACCTGCTTCCATCCTTGATGCGCTCCATATGGTTCATTCTCCACCCCTCAGCCAAAGGGAGTTTTTATTTTAAGACTCTTTTATTAAAAGTAATTTCTACACTCAACAAGGGACTTGAACTCACAATCTCAGAATCAAGAGTCACATGTTCTACTGAATCAGCCAGGCGCTCCCAAAGGAAGCTTTTAAAATCTAAGGCGGACTGTATCTTTTGACTACTGAAGCCCTCCAAAGGCTTCCTGCTTTTCTGAGAATACGACCCAAACTACTAAGTTGCAGCATGATCTGGCTCTTGCCTGGCCACAGGCCTCTCCTGTCCCTCTCCTTCCCCAGGAAGCTCTGGTTAGACAGGTCTTCTCTCTTTTCTCCCACCACAAGATCTTTCCTATCTCAGGACCTTTGCACATGTAACCTCTTGCCTCCCTCCCTTCTCTGGAGGCCAGTTCATTTCTTCCTTCAGGTCCTGGCTTAAATGTCACTTCCTTAGACGTCTTCCCTGACCCATAAATAAGACCTCCGGCTTTAAGCTATCTCAGGATCTTGTTCTCTATGTAGAACTTAATCACAATATGTAACAAATGTTTGTGTGTTTCTGACTCTCTCCCCAGTAGATCAGGGCAGAGATCTTGTCTCTTGTTGGACCTGTGTCTCTGGCACATAACAGATTGCCTGGCACATAGTGGGCACTTGATAATTTACCTGTAAAGGAATGAGTAAGAGAATTAATGGGGAGGGGGCGGTTCTTAAGGATCTCCCTTTTTGTTCTCCTATGCTTTTGGCCTCTGCTACCCATCAGAGAAGTCAGGAACAGGGTTCTGCATGGGGACTAAAGGATGATCAGGCTCTTCTGAGGCAAGGCGCAGCTGGGGTTTTCAAAGCCGGTTCATTTTTCACCAGATATTTACTGAGGTCTTACCATGGGCTCCAGAGGCCACATGGTTCCCTGTTCCGGTTCTGTTCCTACACTGCCAGGATTCCTCTGGAAGGCTCCATCCCTCCCGTAACCTCCCACCTCAGCATCCCACACCAGCCTACCTGGGCCTCCCCCAGACCCAGCTCGATGGCTTCCAGGGAGCGACGCAGGAGGACACATCGCTCCTGTGAGCCGGGCTCCGCCTCGCCAGCTTCATGAGCTACCAAGGGAGCGAGAAGGGCACGATGCTCCCCGCGTAGGGTCTCCAGGCCTTGGATGACGGCCTTGGTGCCCAGCACAATCTCATCCTGGCTCAGCTTCTCCTCCCGCGGAAGCACCATCGTAGCCATGGCGTGCCGCCTGTGAAGGCGAGGGGGCGGGCAGGCGAGTGCCGGGCCTGGGGCCACACCGCCGTCCGCCCCGAATTAGGTAAACACCTCCGGTCCCAGGACGCCTGGGTCCCCAGGGTGCCAGGGTCCCCTAGCCGGCAACCCACACCGTGCCCGCGCTCGGCCTACAGAGGGCGCGCCCAGCTTGTCTCGGCCGGGGAGACGCAATGCGGTGAGGCCGGTGAGGCTGGACCCGGCTTCGGCCCAGACCACCGGCTCAGGCCGGCTGGGGACTTCCCCGGGGACTCCCCTAGCCAGGACAGGGAGCGCTGGAGGGCGGTCCTACAGGGATCGTGGAGGCTCACTCCCGTGCAGGAGACCCCGGCGCCTCTAGGGGATGCAGCCCCAACCCCTCGGGCAACCCCTTCCCCAACAGGCAGGCCGAGTCACAGAGCCCCTCCTCTAGGGAAGGCCGCCCCTTGGGAGACCCTTCCCCTAGAGGGCCTTGAGATATCGGCTTCTTCGTCCCCCACCCACCCAGGCCGCGCCCACAATGACCGCTCCCCATACGCCGGCGCGACGCCCCGCGGACCCCCCTCCCCTGAAAAGGCCGAGCTCCCGCCCCCGGCCACCCAGGACCGCGCCCCCTCCCAGCAGGCCGGCCTTGTTCTCCCACAGCCTGCGCCCACGACGACCCCTCCCCTAGGCCGACCCAGAGGCCGGTCTCCCGACCTGATCGGCCCCCGCGGACCTACGCCTTCGGCTCGTGGCCGGGCTCCTGCTCAGGTTCCGGCTCCCGCCCCGCTTCACCCGGACCCGCAGCCGTGAGCGGGTCCCGCCGCCTCCATCCCGCCGGCCTTCCCAGCAGTCCCCGCGCCGCCTTAAAGGTGAAGCCTCTACCTCGGCGGCGTCGGAGGGGGCGAAACGCGCTCTTCTCTTCCCGCAGGCTGCCTTAAAGGAGCGCGCAGGCCGGAGTCGCTCAGGGCTGGGAGGGGGACTGGGGCGGGGCCATGCGAGGTGGGGGGCGGGGTCACTGCGGGGGCGGGGCGTGGGCTCCCCGAGGCACCGGTTCCCAAAGGCCACCACCCCTACCCCCGCGGCCTCGGATTCCTCAACTGTACACCGCCCCGAGGCCGCAGCGGTGTGCAAAGGCTCGGGAGATCCTAACCCTGAATGCACCCAGTGCCACGGCCAGAGAGGACAGCGGCAGAAACCGAGGCGCAAGAAGAAGGCCTGGCCTCCTCCGAATACAGAACCAGACTTTTAACATTTATTGACGTTTATCGAGGTAGTTGCCACTTCCTGAGCGCTTACTGTATGTCGGACGCTTTGATGCTTTAAGTGCATGTACTCATTTAATGCCCACAAAGACCCAATGAACCGAGCACTGCTGTTACCCGCGTCTTCCAGGTCTGATCCCAGGCCCCTTTGTCTCTACAGACTAGTTAATGCTCCTCGCCCAACTTTCAGAACTGTTTATGTCCCTGTGGGATTCGCAGTAGTTTAGGGCTGCTTCCTAGGGGAAGGGCTTCTTGGCCCTAAGGGAGAAAAAGTTGACGAAGGGCACCTGGGCATCTGCGGAAACAAACGGTCTTGTCCCCGTGGGTGAATGGCCACAGTGATGTCTGTTGACCAGCTGCCCAAGGCAAAATGATTCCGGGCTCAGAGTAAATATCACCTCCTCAGAGAGTCTTCTCTGATCCCTGACTTCCCATAGAGCCCCCTCCTACACCTGTTTCTCTCTGTAGAACTTAGTTCTTTTAATATTTTTCTTGTTGGTTTTCTGTCTCCTCCCTAGAATGCAGCCCAAGACCTGCCTGTCATGTTCACTCCCTCAGTAGCCCCTGGCCAGCCACACAAAAACAATTAGTAAATGTTGGTTTAAAAAAAAAAGTGTGGGGGTGCCTGGGTGGCTCAGTCGTTAAGCGTCTGCTTTCAGCTCAGGTCATGATCCCAGGGTCCTGGGATCCAGCCCCACATCGGGCTCCCTGCTCAGCGGGAAGCCTGCTTCTCCCTCTCCCACTCCCCTGCTTGTGTTCCCTCTCTTGCTTTGTCTCTCTCTCTGTCAAATAAATAAATAAAATCTTTAAAAAAGAAAAAAAATGTGGGAGGGGGCACCTGTTGGCCTTGCCAAATCCCTTCCAGGCCCAGGTTTTGGTCTGATGCTCTGCAGCTCTGGATTGGTGGCTACTCTGGCACTGCCCCCACTGCCCCTAGGTTGATATCACTAGTGGGCGACAGCAGGATAACCCCCTGAGGTACAAACCCTGCATAACAAAGCCTGGCACTGGTCTCCGGAGATCTGGGATGTTCCTTATGAGTCAGGGTGTATTCAGACCCAGAGTCCCCCAGGTTCAGTGTCCCAGTGGATGCCAGAATCCCCTTCATCATCTCTGCCAGGGAGAGGTCCTACATCCCTAGGTCAAGGATGTCCTTTGACAGGGAGCTCACCACATTCTGCTGTGAGACTGATCTAAAGGTTAGGAAGTTCTCCTTAGCTCGGAAATTACCTTCCAAACTCAAGTTCTATCTTCAGGAAGAATAGCTTCTTCTCTTTCCCTAGTGGAGATATTCGAAGACCTCTGTGGTCTCCCACCCAGTCTTCTCCTTGCCTGTCCTGACAAACCTATCCCTTTACCCTCCCTGCTCCAGTTTCCTGACCCTTCTCCATTCCAGTTTCTTTTTTTCGGGGTGTATTTTAGGTTCAATCCAGAGACTGCTCAGAATGTGGTGCTCAGTCAGTCCAGGGCTCAGGGATCCAGCCAGGGAGTGAACTTCACGGATCACAGAGGGATAGTCCGCACTTAATGACAGCGCCACCTGCCCACTGTGAAGTTGCAGGCTGGGCTAAGTTTGACAGCCACCACACTGGGTCTGCTCAGGGTAAGCTTGTCGGCTAAAACCCTAGACTGTGTGCCTCCCAGTTCTGTCCCGCCAGGTTCTTCCAAGTTCTGAGCTCCTGCCCATTATTTTTTCCCCCAGTGATTTTTAAAGGTAGCTAGTATAGTTCTACAATGCAAAATTCAAAAGGCACCTACAAGTTACAATGCCCTATACTTCTTTCTTTCTGATGGCTGTCCTCAGCCCTTCAGCTCTTCTCCCCAGGATCTCCTACTGTTACCAGTTTCCTGTGTTCATCCATTAGGTTGTGTCCCTTAGTGTTGAACTTGGGTTTGTCCTTGTCAGCCTTCCTCCAGGCCCCAGCAGGTTGGAGTCTTTAGTGTTTGGGGGTCTGTCTTCCTTTAGCCCTCCTATCGGCCTTTTCTCCCAGAGGAGGGCTGGCTGCGGTGTGATAATCTGACCTGTGCCTCATATTGTGATGCATTCCCAACTTGACAGCAAGTTCCTGGAGAGGAAACGGGAATCTGGAGCTCAGGGCCCCTTTGTCAGTCTTATTGAGGCTTGACTTGGGAATGTCTTGTGAAAGGGGCTTCATCGGAAGGTTCTTCTAGAGATTGGGATTCGGTGGTGCCACGTGGGTCCTGGGTATCTCCTATTATTTTAAGCCTTCAGTGGTGCCCCGTGCTGTGCATCCTGGGTTGAGAGCCACCGCTTAAAATGTTTTTGTTCTACAGGTAAGGAAACTGAAGCCGGGAGAGGGGAAGGCAGCTGCGCATGCAGAGAGAGCGTGCTGTAGTCGGGGAGCTCAGGCTCCCAGTGATCACCACGTCCTTCTCTCATCTATAGTCCAGCTTATTTTGCTGCATTGTGTAGGGGAGACAGACCACATAGAGTAGAGGTCAAGAGAACCGAGGTCCGATTGCTTGTATACACCCTCAACACGGCCTCACGCAGGTCCACCCGGAAGCCCTGAATGGACACTTGTCTGACACATGCACGTGGAGGTGTGCCCGTGTTTACAGGCCCACGTAAGGACCATACCACACACACCCAAGCACAAACACACAGCCACAACCCCTGCCTTTTTCCCTTGTGCTTTCTCTCAGTCTAATAGCGCACATTCCTTTTGTCATCTTTTTCCACGTAAATGGAAAGAGCATTTTTCAGTCTCCGTTTATGACTTCTGCCGGATTCCTGCTCCGACTTTTCTGCTCTCCGCAGGGTTCTGGGCTTTCTTTGTGATTCTCTTTGGCCATCCTGCCCTGCTCCTCCCTGTATGCTGAGTGGGGTGAGGGTGGGGGTCTGCCCTCCCGAGTTCTCAGGCTCTTATCTTGCTTTAAAGCGCTTAATCTTGCCTGTGTCCAACCTTCTCAGCCACTTGGCTTCTAATCTTGTCCCTGAGGGTTCTACTGTGCTTGTCCCAGGGGAAGAGACTGTTACTTCATCCTGCTCTGTTCTGCATTCTCCCTGCAGCTGCTGGTCTCCTGCCAGGCTGCTGATGGGTGCTCTGTTAGCGGAGAAAAAGGGAGGAGTCTATGCCCAGTGGTGATTCAGCTCCTTATGCCATTTTCCGCAGAGCTAATCAGCTTGCCCCCGCCTGTCCCATGCCTCGGGGGGTTGTTTTTGCTACTTTTAATGTTTTCTCCCTTAAAATCACTCCTCCTGCTCCCACCCCTTCCCCTTGGATCCTCAGAAGCACCCATTCCATTGAAATCTGCTTTCTTAAATTTTTCTTTTTCCTTTGGCTAGTGTCACTACATTTCTTGGAAGTGTTTGGGGGGCACTTTTGCCAAGCATATCTTCCACCTGGAAATGTCAGCAGGTTCATGACGTGCTCAAGATTGGAGGCTCCTTCAAGATCGTGTCTCCTTTACGTGATGAGCAGCTCACTGCTTCCTGAGGGGCTCGTTCTACTGTGAACACCCCTGGTTGTCCATTCTTTCTGCCCCTGAGTCAAGAGTCCAGACTGCTTAGAGCTCCCCCGAGAGGCTCCTGATTCCTATCCTGGTAGCCACTTGGCAAACCGGTACCCTCTCTTCCTTGTGACCTCCCAGCCAGACTAGAGGTGCCCTCGCCCTGCTCAGTGAGAGGGCAAACAGGCTTTGGGGTCATCCTCAGCTAGGTTCAATGCCATATTTCTCCATCTGCCCGCTGTAGGGCTTTGCACATGCTCTGTAACTTCATCTCTTTCCTCACTTGTAAAATAAAGCTCCTCATACTTACCTCTTTGGGTCCTTGCGGAAATAGAATAAAACAGCAGAGTTAAGATCTTAACATTAGGCCTTGTACGTAACAGACACTGTTACTAGTAGTTATTTAGGATTATTATCAGCACCAGCCTTACTGTTGGATCAACCCGGTGCTAGCGGACGGAGAGTGGGGAGAAAGCATACGAAATATTGGGCGGTCTCTTAAGGTGTTGGAAGGAAAACACATTCGGGATGAAAGCGAGCAGTAAAAGAGGCAGCAAATGGAAAGGCGTGTCTGGATACAAGTGCTAAGCTGTCTGGTGCTGGTCGGGATGAAGAGAGCTCCGCCCAGCCAGGGGTGTTCTCGCCTTCTCTGTCCAGTCAGTTCCCCTGTGTGTTCAGGACGCCCCAATCTCCGTCTAACCCAGATCACTGCCCTGAGCTCCGTCCAGGCCTATTTTTCAACTCCAATTGGACACTAACCTCTGAGCAGCACAGAGCATCCTTGCCCTGAACTCACCATCTCCTGCCCAAATCTCTTCCAGGAATGTCCCACCCTCTGCCGGTTCACCTTGAGCAGCCAGCCAGCCCCTCTCCTTCTCTCTTTCTCTTTTGACCCAATTTCCTCCCCAGCCACCTACCCTTACTGATTTTACCTCTTAAATTGAATGAAAATTTCCATTCTCCTGCAGCTCTCCTCCCTTTACCATTGTCTGTCTCTGTCACATCTTTTCTCAATTGCTGCAACACCCTTCCAGCTCTTCTGGTCTTTAGTCTTGTTTCCTCTAATCTGTTGTCACAAGGTGATCTTGCTAAATTCCCTCATCTCACTACCCTGGCTCTCCACTGATCTCAGGAAAAAGTGCACAGCCCTCACCCAGGCAGACAATGAGGATAACCACAGCTATATGGCTGCGCAATGCCCTGGCTGTCTCCTTTCTCTTCCGCCCTGTCGTGCCCCATGCCCACTGCTTTGCAGTCTTGTTAACCACCCAAGGGTCTAGGAACAAGGCAAACTCTCTCTTATTTCCTGTTTTTGCTATTTCCTGTGTTCGGAACATCCACTGCGTTAGGCATCTTTAAGATGCTGCTCAGGTGTTGTCTCCTTTGTGACATCTTCCCCAGGCTGGATTAGATGTCCTTCTGCCATATTCCTGTGCAACGTGTCATGCTTTGTGGCAACTGTCTGTCTGCCTCCCTTGCTCACCTCGGAGTTCCTATATAGGTAAGAACCCAACCATGTCTTCATCATGTACCGTGATAGGACATTAATACGTGTAGGATGTATGGATGATTGGGAATTTGGGATCTGAGTGGGGCCTTGAGAAATGGTCTGGAGTCAGATGACCTGGGTTAGAAATCTGGTTCCTTCTCAACAGGTCTATGTGCATTGGACAAGTGACAACCCCGCACTGATCCTTTTAGCTAGCTTTTTAGTATTTGCCATGCACCAGAGTGATGGGTGCTGGAGATGTAGGTTGAGTCCCTGTTCACCCGGAGCTCTCATTCTGATGTGGTACAAAGACGTTTATTGCCGGCGACGTTGAATGCCGTGACTACAGAAAGAGCTCGGGTAGAGGCTAACTTAACAGCAGCGCTTTGGGCAGGGCGGTTGGGAAAGCCTCTGTGATGTGTAGGCTGCATCCTAAAGGCAAAGGGAGTAGCTCTGTGGGGGCGGACAGACCATTTAAGGTGGGAAGAACCGTGTGTTTGAGGCCCGAGCAGGGAAGAGGAGTGTGATTACCGCAGGATCAGGTGTGGCTCAAGGGCGAAGATCGTAGGGCTGGAGAAAGCAGCTAGAAGGGAAGTGATGGGTAGTGGGGCCAAATGTGTAGGCCTGATGGGCCACGGGGTGGGTGACTGGAGGTAGCCGCTGAAGGGCCCTTGCAAGGCAGTGAGGTACTCTGGCTTACGTTTGGGAACAGTATCTGAGAGGCGGAATGAACAGGAGTCATTGTGGTGACACAGGACAACTCGGTGGCTTCTGCCTTGAGTAGGATGGATGCTGTGTCATTATCAAAACTGGGGCAGATGGAGGGAAATCAAGAGTTCTGTCTGAGCCATACTGGATTTGGGAGGTCTGTGAGTATTCAAGTCATGTAAATGCTTCGAAATGAGAGTTTATGGGCGGCTGGGTGTTTCGGTCGGTTAACTGTCTGCCTTCGGCTCAGGTCACGATCCCAGGGTCCTGGGATCTAGTCCTGCATCAGGCTCCCTGCTCAGTGGGGAGTCTGCTTCTTTGCCTGCTGCTCCCTGTGCTTGTGCTCTCAACCCCTCTCAGAGAAATAAATAAATAAAATCTTAAAAAAAGAAATGAGAGTTTAGATTTGGGATGGGGGTGGGGCTGGGAGTGAGGAGTTCTCTGAATTGGAGCTTCCTCCTTGGTAAAAAGGAAATATCAGCTGAACTGATTTCCTGGGGCAGCTTGAAGGAGTCTGGGGCAGAAACTGCACGAAGCATTTTTGCAGCAGCCTGGCCAGAAGGAAATGCTCGCAGGTGGTGTTGAGAGGGTCATCCATGCCACAGTCTCTGGACACAGCAGTGGGTGGTGAGGGATGGAGTTTAAAAACATGGATTTAGAAATCTGCTGTCTAGAAGAAATCTGCTCTCCAGAATCCAAATAATGCATATAGAGGAAAATCTATATTTTATCTAGGCTGTGCTTAGTGGCTTCCAGCCTAAGAGCACAGTAGGGAAGGGGGTGTGAGCTTACTAGCCAACACTACCTCAGTCAGATGATCAAGGCTGACAAATCATGTTGAAGGCAGGTACCCTTGATATGATGTGCTGGCAAATTCCAGCCAAGGGGCAGTCTACAAAATACGTGACCAGTACACCTCAAAGCTGTCAAGGTTATCAAAAATAGAGAAAGTTTAAGAAAATGTCATAGCTTGGGGTGCCTGGGTGGCTCAGTGGGTTAAAGCCTCTGCCTTCAGCTCAGGTCATGATCTCAGGGTCCTGGGATCAAGCCCCGCATCAGATTCTCTGCTTAGCAGGGAGCCTGCTTCCCTCTCTCTCTCTCTGCCTGCATCTCCGCCAAATTGTGATCTATGAAAAAAAAAAAAAAAAAAAAATTATAAAAAAAAAAAAAAAAAAAAGAAAGAAAAGAAAATGTCATAGCTCCAAGTATTAAATGTAGTGTGGTATCCTGGACGGGATACTGGAATACATAAAAGAACTTTAGGGATGCTGGATGGCTCAGTCTATTAAATGTTAAATGTTAACATTAAACGTCTGTCTTCACTGAGGTCATGATCCTGGGGTCCTGGAATCCAGCCCATCTGGCACCCTGCTCAGTGGGGAGCCTGATTCTCTCTCTTCCTCTGCAGCTCCCCCTGCTCGTGCTCTCTCTCTCAAATTAAAAAAAAAAAAAAAAAAAAAATCTTTAAAAAACCCTGACTTTAGGGGAAAACTAAGGAATTGGGAGTTAAACATGGACTTGAGTTTATAATAATGTATCAATGTTGGTCCATTAGTTGTAAGAAATGTGCCATACTAATGTAACATGTTAGCAATAGGAGAAACCTGGGGTGGGGGGGTGTTGTACAGCAACTCTTTGTTCCATCTTTGCAACTTTTCTGTAAATCTAAAACTATTCTAAAATACGTGTTTGTTTAAATTAACAATAAAACAATCTGGCATTGGTATACGAGTTAGACAGAAGTTCTTCCACCTTCTGCACCAAAATGCTACTCTTGGCCTTAGACAATGTTTCTGGCAGCCCGATGGACAGTTCTGCTCTGGGGCAACCTTGACTCTCCATGACTGGGCAAAGCTGTCTCAACGTGTAAATCTAAGTTGCTCCATGTTTGGAATTCTGGAGATCACTCCTACACAACCCTTTCCCTCTTCTTAGGAGTCTGTCTTCTTACTCCAGGGCCTGTGGGAAAAGTCAGGTATCTTGTGGGCTGAGGCACTGGTATCTGAGCAGTGCATGGGGACTGGGGACTCCACTGCCACAGCACAAGGCCTCTTCACTCATTCTGTTGACAGATAGTCACTGTGGACCTAGGACGAGCCAAGAAGGATCCTGGGTACCAAAGTTAGAGCAGGTTAAAAAAAAAAATTCCCATTTCCTTGGAGCTTACATTCCAGTGAGGAGAGAGAAACAAATGGATAATTAAGCTAAGGAATGAGAAGTGCTAATAAGGAAAACTAAAGAAGGGGGAGAGAAAAGGGAGGTGCTATGTGAGAAAGGTAGAGCAGGGAAGGCTTCTCTGTCACCTTTAAGCCAAGATTTCAATGGGGGAGCAAGCCACATGGACCTAGAGGCAGGGGCACGATGGGCAGGGGGAACAGCTTGTGCAAAGACCCTGAGGCAGAGCATGCCTGTGTCTGAGGAATGCAGAGGGGGCCAGTGGGGGAGGGGCAGAGTGAGAGGAGAGATCAATCGGCCCTCAGGAGGTCGGATCACCTAGGCCTTGTGAGTTATGGTGAGGGCTTTGGATTATATTCCTAGTGGGATGGAAGCCATTGGACAGTTCAAATTGGTAATTTAACACGATATGATTAACATTTTAAAAAGCTCTCTCTGGCTATTGTGTGGAGAACAGACTACAGGAAGAGTAGGTGGAAGCACAGATAATTAAGAGGTTATGAACACATCCAGACATGGGGTAACAGCAGCAGGGAAAGCGGCGCAGCGCTGCTGGGTTCCCAGTCTGTCTTGGGAAAGCCGGTAGGATTTGCCGGTGGACTGGATGTTGGGGATGAGGGCCAGATGAGTCAGTGGTGGTTCCAAAGGTTTTGGCTGCAGCTCCTGAAGAGTGGGGCGGGGGGAGAGTCTGTGCACAGAACAGTAATTCACACTGCAGGGCTGAGTGTGGGGGGAGAGAAGGCCAGGCGTGCGAGCCCCGCACTGCCCAGTGTTCCATGGCTGGGAAGCTGGAGAGACAGTAAGGGAGGCCAAGAAAGGGCAGTCAGAGGAGTGGAAGGAGAGCAGAGAGCTGTCCACAGGCCAAGTGGGGGGTCAAGAAAGAAAACTGACCCTTGGATGTGGCACCTGAGGTCACTGGTGACCTTGGTAAGGGAACTTCTGATGGGCTGTTGAGGAAAAAAGCCTGAAGGAGTAGAAGTGGAGGCAGGATACATGAACAGCTCCGGAAGACTTTCACTTTCCAGGGAGCAGAGACACGGCAGAGGGAATCTAGAAGCGGGGAAATTGTTTTTGACAGGAGAGCTGTTACTGAGTGTGGGCATGCGGATGGCAGGCAGACAGGAAAGAGCCAAAGATCCGGTAGAGATGATGGCAGGAGAAAGGGGGCAACCGTAAGAGTGAAGCCCCCAGAGGTGGGAGGAGGGGCGGCCCTGGATGCGGAGTCAGACCCAGCAGGCTGGGAGCGCGGGTCTCTTCCTCCCCCTCATCTTCCCATCATCTGCTCTGTCTTCTCAGTTCTGAGCTGGACCTGAATCTACTTGTCCCCCACACCCCTCCAGCTGGGGACTTCCACCGCTCCTGGGTCCCCCTCCCCGCTGCACTGCCTGCACGCTCTCCCTTGGCCTCCGGCCCCCAGGCCTCTCTTGGAGCTTCCAGTCTGTCCTGAGGCAACACTCACATCCTCTCTAGCTCATCTTTTTTTTTTAAAGATTTTATTTATTTATTTGACAGACAGAGATCACAAGTAGGCAGAGAGGCAGGCAGAGAGAGAGGAGGAAGCAGGCTCCCCGTCGAGCAGAGAGCCCGATGTGGGGCTCGATCCCAGGACCCTGGGATCATGACCTGAGCTGAAGGCAGAGGCCCTAACCCACTGAGCCACCCAGGTGCCCCCTCTCTAGCTCATCTTAAACACAATTTGACTTCTGGCATTTCCTCTCACCAACCAGATTGTACACCTTGTTCGGTAACTAACGTGCAGATTGCATTTCTGGGACACTGTCACAGACCTCGCTGGACTTTCCCCCTTGGGAGACGGGCATTATCTCCACGTTCCAGGCTCAGAGAGCTTGGTGTGGGGCTACACTGTCGAGTCCCAGAGGCTCCCTCCCTTAGGTCACTGGACCACAGGGCTCGGGGAGCCAGTGAAGGCCTGTCCAGTTGGTCATCCACTCCTCTGTGGCCGTGTCCTGCAGGGCAAGGACGCCAAGCCCTTCGGTCCCCTTCCCCACGCAAGCCCCAACCTCTGGGCACTTCTTCACGGGAGGAAGGCTGGTGTGCAGGCCTCCATCCGGGAGTGTGTGAAGAACCAGGCATCTGGGGAGCAGGGGCTATGACTGTTTTCCATCTCTGAGTTAAGGGCAGGTAGGAAAGCCAACTCAACGACGGACCCCAGCTCCACCCCTCCACCTGGGCCTCAGACTTCACCAGCTTCCAGAAACTATGGCAGGACATCGGCCTAGCAGAGGGCAAGAAGTCAAGTTCTACTTTTTAACCAGAAGAGCAGAAACTGCCCTCGACATGTCATTGTCTTGGGAGGTGGGATTTGGGGATGGTGAGTCCTAGAGAAAAAGAAGGGATTTTGGTGTGAGCAGAGCATTACTTCTGTTTCTGACCTCTGCTTGCCTCATGCCGGGAAAGACACCTTCATGCCTGTTTCTCTAACTGAGGAAATGAGAATACGCTTCTTGCCAGCCGTTTGAAAGGAGTCGACTGTGCTGTGGAGGGGAGAGGGTCGTACAGATCCTGAGTCACAGTGAGAGGCATAGAAGCCCAAGCCTTGCTAGTTGGTAAGAAATCACCAGTTTATTGAATGAAAAACCCAACATCCACTCAGTCCCTCAAGCCCCACCCCTCTCCGGCCCCAAGAGAGCAGCTCAGCCCAGGAGACGCTCTGGACAGCAGGGCTGAGCAGGGGGTAAGGGCTGGAGGAGTTTGGGGAGGTATGGAGAATGAGAAAAACACTTTTCAAAATGAAGTTCTGTGCAAAAACTTCTAGAAGTGGTGAGAGAGGGCAACGGTAAAGCTCCGAAGGTGCGGGGAGGGGGGTAGGCATGGAGGGCTGCGGCTGGGATGGTGGCCCTGTGTGCTCAGCTTCTCCTGAGACTGCTGATGGCCAAGGCTGAGGGGGTGGCTCAGACCCCCGTGGCGAGAGGGCAGGATTGGAGTCCACCGGAGAAACACCCGGCTGGGAAGGCGGGCTCTCTGCCTAGGCGTGAGGAGGGGAAGGACACACTAGGGAGTGCGACACAAATGGACACGGAAGGCACAGGGAGATGCAGGGTCACAGAGAATATGCCGGTGGGGGGTCTGTCTCCCATCTGTCCCAGTCAGGAGTTCAGGAAGAGGCAGCACTGTGCTGGTGGGGGAGGGGAGAGGCAGAGGGAGGAGAGTCACCAACAAGGGGGAAGCCACAAGGACAGGGGTTGGTGCCCAAGCAAGTCACATGGAACCACCAAGAGACTGGCTGTGCAGAGAACCAAAGAAACATTCAAGGGTGCTTGTGACATTTAGGGGGGAACCTGGGGGTAAGTGAGGTGGTCGTGCATGGGGGAGATTGGGAAGGCCCCTCCACCCCAGAGAGACATGGCATCACCATAAAAAAGCTGTCCCGGCGTGAGGGAGGGGTGGGGCTGCCCCTGTGACTGTGGAGGGGAGGAGGGGCCCTTGGGTTCAGGGTACCCCTCTGACACCCACTGGGAGAACCCACAGCGTGGGAAGTGGCCGTGGGCTCCACTTGAGGGGGACAGGCAGGACAGCTGGCAGAGATGGGGAGGGCTGGACTCCCTGCTGGGGGCCAGGATCCCAGGCTTCCTATTTCCAGGAAGGAACGGGTGCCATGTGGGGAGATTAGAAGTCGGTGAAGGAATGCCCAGGACTCAATTCCAGGGATGGGCGCCAGAAGGCAAAATCGACATGCCTTGGGCCTGGAGCAGGAAGGAGAGGACTGAGAAGGAGGGAGGGGAGCAGTGTCCCCACTGGCAGTGTCCTTCAGGACTGGGCAAGAAAGATGCAGACTCCCGGGCCAGGAAAGGGGATGCTGGGCCGGGGCCTGCTGGCCTCCCCCTGCCCGCAGGCGGTGAGGCTGGTGGCAGTGCCAGGAGGGAGAGTGGCCAGGAGATAGTGCCCTCAGGTGGCCTTGCTGCCACTGAACAGTCCCACTGGAAAGTGCTTGACATGGGTGGGCCACTGGGCCGCCAGCTGGAAGAACTTGATGTCACTCCACTCGACTCCGTCGATGGACACTGGGGTGACAGGGGAAGGAGGGGTTGACCAGGGCTGCTAAGGCCACCTCCCCAGGGTCCCTTGGGGAGGGCCGTCGCCTCCCTCCCCCCAGAGTCCCCTGCCCCTTCTTCCCACCCCGCCCGGCACCCTCCTCCCATCTCCCCGTACCTCTCAGCATGGTCTGCTGCTGCTTGGCGGAGCAGATGAGGCGGCTGATGCCCTCGATGACCTGGCTCTTGGAATCTACCTCCTTTTCTCGAGGTTTCTTGCTCAGGAAGATGGTGGGAACTGGAAGGCAAGCAAAACCACCTCCATCCCAGCCCTGGGAAAAGCAGCCACCCCTCTCCTCTCTCTCATCCCCACCAGCCCCTCCTCCTGTGGGAAGGGGAGGTGATTTGCAGCCAGCCATCCCTTCTTCCTAGCTCGGGGGATGCAGGAAGCGCAAAACAGATCTTTGTTCTGCCCGCTCCCAGCACAAGCCTCTCCCTGAACCTTGGTATCTTTAACTGTGTAACGAGGACCTGGAGCTAGTCTCTGAGGTCCCTTCTGGCTTGAATGTTCTAGTAGCCTGTGGGGCAAGGTGCCCATGGCCTTGGGCTCTCCCTCCTACACGCTCACACGCACATAGGGCCGAGTCTGCTGTGGCTAGGAGGGCCTCATGGCAGGGTCTGCAACGGCTCTGGCCCAGGGCTGTTGGGGCATCGAGGGGTGCACTGCAGCAGGCCTGCCCGGGCCACGTCTCTGAGGTGCCTCTGTTGTTTGGTTTTAGGCCTGCCGCAGCCCCTGCTTGCCTCCGTGCGGAGCTCTATGAAGCAGAGGCATGAACAGAAAGAGGCCTAGCTGCTTTGGGAGTGCTGAGGAGGGAGGGTCCGGCAGTTAAAGGAACCGGACAGCTGGCTGGCGGTGGGCTGCGAGGGCCCGAGTCCCCTGGCAGGCTGGCCCGCTGTGGCCGGCGCCCAGCAGAGCACACAGCGGCAAGCTCTGCCCGGAACTGGCCCGGCCGGGGGTGTTCCTGCCTTACTCTCTCAGATCAGAGGGCCCAGGGCCACCCCCCAACTCTACCTCTAGTGCCTGAAACCACCCCTCTTATCCAAAATGGGCTGTACTCCTCTTAATTCTTTTAAAAATATATTTTATTTATTTATTTGGAAGAGAGCATGAGTGGAGAGAGGGAGAAGGAGACTCCCTGCTGAGCAGGGAGACCTACATGGGACCCGATCCGAGGACCCTGAGATCATGACCTGAGCTGAAGGCAGACACTTAACTGACTGAGCCACGCAGGTGCCTTTAACTCCTCCTCTTAAGTCTTAAACAACTATGCCCTTTTGCTCATGTGGGCTTGAGCGACTTCCAGGATTGGGTGCAAATGCCGGCTTCATGGGGATGCAGTGATGTGCTCCTCTGTCACGTGGTCCACCCTAGAGGGCAGTGGCCGGAAAGGCCCCTTCCTTACGGCGGCGCTAACTGCCCCAGGCCACGGTGCTGATGTTCAGCAGGCAGGGACCGGTTACTCACTGGGGACATTCGTTTCCTTGATTACAGAAGGACTGGCCTCATCTCGCAAGGGGGGCTAAGACCCTTGCAGAACCCTGGGCTGGACCACATGATAGATGTGCTGCTCTGCCCTCATCCAGAGGTCTCCCCAACCCTGAGAGGAGACAGTGAACCCTAGTGGCCCTGATCGTCCCTGGCCTCAGATGTCACCTACCTTTCTTGTTCTTCTCTTTGGTGACTACAGTCATTGCCATGGTGCCGGAAAGCTGGGCTTCCCCACCATGGGGCAGGCGGGAAACCTGCACTGAGCGGAAGACGCTCTTGAGGGTGTTCTTGGAACTGGCATCCCTCTTGTCACCTTCCCTCCTCCGCTCGCCAGGGTGGCCCAGCCAGTAGTCCACCTGGAGGCCAATCACGTCCCCATATGGGCTGTTGGGGCTCCTGAGGAAGGGGAACAGTAACGGAGAGTAGGCTCTGCCCTCAGTTCCCAACTACTCGGCTGGCCTCAGGGGCCAGGAGGGGACTTCCAGGCTCTGGGCGGGGTGAGGGGAGGTGGCGGGCTAGTGGTTCTGGGTTCCCTCCGGTCCCACGGAATTGGTTTGTGTGGGAAGGGAGTGATGGAATGATCGGAAGACAAAGCCAGGAGAGGGTGAAGACCTGAGGCACTGTGAGGGAACCAAACACAAAGTCACAGGGGAAGAGGGGAGCAGAGAGGAAGGAGGCTTGTCGCAGGAGGTGTGCACACATACTTACACACGCTCCTGCATGCACTCGTGCACACACACGCATGGACACACCCGGCAAGCAGAGCCCAGGAGAGACCCAACCAAGGGCCAGAGAGACAAAGTGGGCAGAGGCGCAAGCACCTTGGCTGGCTCCGCCACAGCCCCAGGAGGCCGAGCCGGTGGCTGCCGACCCGCCGCTTTCTCTTATTTATGGCACTTCTAGCTCAGGGGTAACTTTAGCTCCACGGCGAGAAGAGGCTGATGTTTTCTAGAAAGGAGGTGTCAGACACAATAGGTACACAGGCCACAAAAGTCATCTGACATTTCTCTTTCTGCCTGGTTCTAGTGGTTCCACTAAAAACCAGCTTTAACAGGATGGGAAAGGAGGTCGAGGTTAAGGGCTGGTCTGCAGACCCTTCGGGAAGCCTGGAACTATGAAGCATTACTGGCCGTGTGCGATTTCCTCCTTTCCTGAACTGTCCCTTCCATAGATCAGCAGAGACCACGAAGGGAAGTAAAAAGGGAAGGAGGGGAGGAGAGGGTGAGGGAGGGTACGGGCTGGAATCCAAGGTGCAACTGAGGCTTCTCGACATCTGAGAACATTTATGTTCTTCAGGGACCACGACCCCGTCACTGGTGTTTCTGGACATATGGCAGGCCAGTGCCTACCCTTTCTGCTGCTGAGGACCCTCCCCAGAAGAAACAGGAAGAGCCCAGCACAGAAAAGGGGAATAGGGAGGAAGAAGGTGCAGGGGCCCATTTGTGTTCCTGCCCCACGCCTGCCCTTTTCTCACCTCATGGCCTGTTCCCCTTGGGCCCCTTCTGGGACGGCTCTGCTCCACCCTTCCCTTCAGCGCCTCCTGCTCAGGCCTGGCATGACAGCTGCCTCCTGAGAGGCCAGCCTGAGCACCTGGTCTAAACTCTGGATACTTAAGACCCTAAAGAAATTCTGTCCCCTTGCAGAACCATCCTCTACTGATTTTCCATAGCGCTCACTGCAATCTGCAGTTTGAATTTTTTGCGGCTCTGGCATTGCCAGGGCCCGGCAGCCTAAGCTCCAAGACGAGGACGAGCCTTTCTTATTTGCTGCTACAGCTCCAGTGCCCCAAATGGCCACTGTCATGACAGACAGACAGACTGCCTGCCTGAAAGAAGGCAGCAGCTCCCGCGTGCCAGGCACCAACAACACAAGCTCCTTCTGAAGCCTCACGAAACTCTGACACGGCCATTTCACTCCACTCCCGGAGTCGGAAATGAAGCTTAGTAACTAAGCTTCAGAAACTTTAGTTTGGCTCCTAAACCTTTTCAGAGGCCCATTTGTGTACTTGCTTGTAAAATCCATTTTTTAAAAAATTTTATTTATTTATTTGTCAGAGAGAGAGAGGGAGAGAAAGCAAGCACAGGCAGACAGAATGGCAGGCAGAGGCAGAGGGAGAAGCAGGCTCCCCGATGAGCAAGGAGCCCGATGTGGGACTCGATCCCAGGACGCTGGGATCATGACCCGAGCCGAAGGCAGCTGCTTAACCAACTGAGCCACCCAGGTGTCCCTGTAAAATCCATTTTTAGCAAGAACCCTGCTAAGACAGTTAGCAAGAGCCCCACCCTCCGTCTGATCACCTGGGGCGCCTGGTCAGGCTCCTCATCCCCTGCCGCCCCCCAGGAGACGTCTGTCACCCTGATTTGTCTTAGCAAGAGTCCTGTCAGGAGTGTTTAGAAGCCCCCCATACCCCTGGCTTTTCCTCTTAGTAATTTTCCACCCACGCTCACTCCCAGGGTAGAAATCTCCACTTGGAGCTGAGCCACCCACCCCGCAAAATCCACAGCAGTGCCCCCTGCACCTGTCTCGATGGTCACACCTGATGTGGTTTCCCTCACTGTGTCTTTTTTTTTTTTTTCCAAGATTTTATTTATTTATTTGGGGTGGGGGAAGCATGCAAGTGGGGGGAGGGGCAGAGGCAGAGGAAGAGAGACAATTCCAAGCTGACTCTGTGCTGAGCGTGGATCCTGACATGGGGCTCGATCCCACAATCCTGAGACCATGACCTGGGCTGAAATCAAGAGTCAGAGGCTTTACCAACTGAGTCACCCAGGTGCCCCTCCCTCACTGCTTTAACAAGTGTCACTGAGTAATCTGTTCTTTAGCACAAGCTAGTACAGCAGACTAACACAGAGCCGTGACTCAAACCAGGCTGTGCAGGACTCCCATGGCCGCGCTCCATCATACCGGGCGGTCCCCCAGCAAGACCCCTGCACAGCACTTTACAGGCTGGGAAGAGCCTCCCTGCCACTTGTCTCATTCACTTCTACCCCGGGGGGACAGATGGGGAAGAAAGTATCCCGCACTGTACAGAGTAGTTCCACGTGCCTGGCTAGTGCCCTAAGTCTCTGAATTGGGACTCCAAAGCTCTCGCCACTATCCTGCTTTCCACACTCAGTAAGCCATCGTCGTTATGCAATGCTGTAGGCAGGCGGGGATGGAGGGGTGGGGGAGGGTGGTGCTAAGGGGGAGTCAGTCAGGTTCCTGGGCCCTGATGGAGGGGTTTGGAAGGAAGGAGAGGTATGGGCAAGAGCCCCTTACCCCACGATGGCGAGGGCACTGCTCATGGAGGGGGACGAAGGAGGGGTGGCTGTGGTATCTCGGCTCAGGCCTGAGCTGGAAGGCGGTGATGTGGAGGGCACGGTGAGGCTGACCACAGGCGAGTCGTCCCCATCGCCTGTCAGGGGGACAGACACAGTTGGCCAGAGGAAGCCACCCCTGACCAGTTAATGACAAGGGGTCTCAGCTGCTGCTGAGATAAGCCTGGAAAGCTCCCCACTGCCCCCTGCCACCACTTCACCTGGGAAGTGAGGGTGCCCAAACTCTGACTTAACCTTAGGATACCCAGAGGCTTCACCTTCTGGCCTGCTGGACTAGAGAGGAGGCCGAGAAGGCATCGCCTCACTCCACAGGGGCACAAGGGCCCCAAGCTCACCTGCTGTGGAGGGAGAGTCTTCAACCAGACCCACCTTCACCACCTGGGAGAAAAAAGAGACGCTGCATCAGGTCCTCTGACTAAAGCTGTACGCATTTTGGTCCACTTGGAAGCCGGTGATTAGACACAACAGCCGTTACTATGTATCATGCTTTAAACATCTTCGCAAATCCAGAGCAGCCCAGATCTGATCTTTAAGATATGTAAAAAAGCCCCGTTCCAAACAATGAGCTGGGTGGCGCACAAGACCTCACAGCTCATCTCTGGGGAGCGCAAGGCCGCCCCGAAGGCAGGACCCATTTCAGTATTCTGATAGGGCTTCTTCTAAGATCATGTGGGTAAGACACCGTTAGAGCCACTGGGAGAAAGCTTGGTAAGGCAGTGTGCTGCGGGGGGGTGGCGGTGGGGGGGTACTCTCTGAATGCCTGCCTGTGTGAAACCAAGCAAGGGACCAGCTTCCTCCTTTCCAGACTTGCTGGAATCTGAGAGAATATGGATAAGACAGGGATCCCAGGCACCCCCACCCCTTCTCTACCTCAAGGCAGTGTACTAATTTCAGCTTCCCAAAGAATTTTAGATTTCTCATAGAGAATTCTGGGAAGGAGAGAGGGGGCCCTCCAGCAGCCAGCAAAGGCACAGCTAGAAACAGACTATTTGAATGTCACAGCTGTGGCTTGAAGTGACAGGTGAATCCTGATGAAGTAGCAGGCCCAGGGCCTAGCACCTGGCAGAGGTGCTAGGGAGTGCTATGAGGTCACGGAAACGGGACGCCAGGGACTGACGGGGAGTAGCGATCACGATCACGATCACGTGTGGATGGTTCCCTCAAGGCTACTCAGAACACAGGGCTGCTATTCACTGGTTTGTCCCAAACTCTCTATGCATCCCTATTTTAGTTCCTGGAAAGTAACACACTAACATTCTCAACTTCCTGGATATAATTCCCCTTGCTCCCCTGGTATTATATGAGGCTGCCCTTCCTTTGTTTATTTCAATTGAAAAAAAATTTTTTTTTCATATCTCTCTCTGTCTGTGAGGCTAGAGTGGGCAGCAAGCCACAGCTCCATGAAGATGCAAATCAAATCATCAGCCTAGGCTACAGGTCGTGGTCTAGAGCTTCCAACATGGCTTCTGGGAGTAGCCCCAGGGGCTAACAGGGACTAAGTGGACTGTTCAGACAGGAGGTCTTAGCAAGGCACAAGAAGGGGCAACCAAATTTCTCCAGGCTCAGGAATTTCCCACGATCACTCAAGACATCCAGAATCTGGGTTGAGTATAGAAGAGGCCCTTCATTTGCATTTGCCCCCTACCCAAAGCTAGGAGATTACAGGAAAAAAGACAAGCTGATTTTGAAGAGAAATTCGATTGTCTCATACATGGAAATCTGAAATTTCAGTCATTCTTTTGTGGTATGCTTTGGTCACACAGGGTGTCACCTCTGTCACCTCTGGGATCCCTCTTTTGGTTGGGTCTCTACCTTATGGCTCAGCTACTGCCAAATGAAAAGACAGCACCATCTGACATCAGAGATACCCAAGAGGTTTCCCTTTTATTTCCAAAGTCAACTCATCTAGAGATTCTCCTTTGACTAAATAGGAGAGAAAAGAAGGGATCTTCATTTCAAAGGTACATCTGACCCTGGACACAGAAATACCTACTTCTTGGACTTCTCTTCAGAATATCATCTACCATTATTTCATTTCAGAGGCAGCTTTCTTTTCCCTGGAGCCTGCAGAACTATGCTCTGGACGTCATGCCCCAGGCCAAGGCACCAGGTTCAGGGCTTGGTGTAATAAAAAGTAGATACCAGTGATGATCTGGGGACAGCCCATGATTCGGGAAAGGAGAACACTGAAAGGAGAGCTCAGGGCATATCCTAGCCCTGGGTTTCTCCACCTGGGCACTACTGACATTGGGGCCAGATCAGTCTGTCATAGGGGCTGTCCTAAGCACTCTGGGAAGTTTAGCAGCACCCCTGCTCCCTAACCACTAGATGCCAGTAGAACCCCAACTTCAGCTGTGACAACCAAAAATGTCTGCAGACATTGCCAGACCTTTCCTGGGGGCAAAACCGCTTCTGGATGAGAACCACTGTCTAGATGAATCTTTTGTGTGTGTGTGTGTGTGTGTGTGTGTGTGTGTGTGTGTGTGCACATGAGGGCACTGAGGGACATGAAGGCCAGGAGAACGGGTGTGGTACAGAGGAGCGGGGAGTCAGTACTCACACCAATGAAGGGGATAAACTTCTGATAGGAGTCTTCATCAGGGCTGTTGGGAGACAAAGGGAAGCCTTACAGTTAGTGGGTCATACTGCACGGAGAGCTGGGGATACAAGCTTTTCATATTTTATTGTGGTGTCAAGGAGTCCAGACACTACATGACAAGTTCCATTGCATCTCAGGATGGCACGAGGAGCCACAGATGGAGGCAAAAAACCCAGTTCTGCATGCTACGCCACGCGTGAATGTCAGCGCCCAGGATGGGCTTCTCTTATACCGGGGGGGTATCCATTTGGGTGGGGAGGCCCAGGTTAGGGAGGGGAGCGCCTGGATGGGAGGTAGTCAAAACCCCGTCTCTTTTGCTCTTGGCTGCCTACGAAGGGAAATGGGTGGGGAGACGGGAAATATAGAAAAGCGAAGAAAACTCAAGACTTATCTAGCCCACCCACCCTATTTCTAAGAAATCCCCTGAAGTCAAACTTACAACTTATGTCTGCAGGTCAGCATGGCCTCAGCCACAGGGAGCTGGTGCGTCACCCCTGCCCCGTTGACATACTGCATGACCCGACCTACCACGTCCAGTTGCTCTGGAGAAAAGACAAGAAGATAACTACCAACTTATTTCAGCAGGCAAACCTGAAAACCCTCTTAAAGAGACCCCTTCTGGAGACCCATCAGAAGACCCTAGCAGTTGCAGTAGAGAAAGGGTTCTAAGGGTCCTCTGGCTTTGAATATAAGAAATGACAAACCACAGAGCTGCTCTCCCATCCGACCTCTGCACTTCCTCAGTTCTGCTCTTTCTCAGGCTGATCATGCTCCCACATCACGTCTGTTTTGCTCAAACCAATCTCATAATCTAGAGGAACCCCTCCACTCCAACTCTCTGCCCATCACTTCCTTTAAGGTCTGGTGATGCATTTACTGCTCCTCAGCCTTGCAGAGTTCAAGCTCACGCTAAGCCCTGCCACTCCTACTCTGTATTTCAGACAAAAGACAAGGTCAGCACAGTGTTCCTCGCTTATCAACAGATTGCTTAATAACTACCCTCTGCTTCTTATATTTGAGTTCTACCACTAGAGATGTCCTCCTCACCACCTCCTCATGCCTGTCCTCATTTCTAGATGTACAGGAGCAGAGCAGAAAGCAGAGACTAAAAACATCCAGAGTGAAGACGCGCTGCCCATAATGGGCCTCCCCCTAACAAATATTTGCTGATAAAATAAACATGCAAGGGACTGGGGGTGGCAGAGGCACAGGGAGGAAGAGAAGCACGCCCCTGCGGCCTTCTCCTCTGGCCAAGACTGGCTCTCCGTGGACCAGGTGGCATCCTGCCTCAGCCCCTTGCAGAGGGCCATTACCTGACACGGGGGGCTTCAGCCCCTTGCAGAGGGCCATTACCTGACACGGGGGGCTCCGAGCGACTGAAGAGATCTCTCCAGCCAGAATCCAGGAAGGTACTGCTGTATCTGCTGTCAACTGAGCCCAAGTATTTGGCGACAGGGTGAGAACCTGGGAGATGGAAACCAGAGAAGGCAAACTGGTTAAGGGGCAGAATGATGGCCTGGCCTTCGGTCTCCCTAACTGTCCCTTCGTAGGGCCCAGCCCCAACATGCTGCTTCAGGAATGAAATCTGCCCCATCTTTACCGAGGGGAATGATGAGAAAGCGCATGTAGCCGAGCCAGTCAGAGGTCTTGCTGGCCAGCGACTTGACAAAGAACCGGAGGATGGAGCTCAGGTAGCTCTGGCCTCCCACGGCTGCCACCTTCACTGGTCTTGGCATGGACGAGTTGCAGTTGCAGCTGGGGAGCAAGGGAAGAGTCACAACCACATCCGGGAGGTTCACCAGTGTCCTGCTCGGAGGAGGGGCCCAAGCTCTGACTATACTTGATCTCAACAACCCACAGGGAAAAAATTAGCCAGTAAACAACATAATTCCCAGAGAAGGCATAAACTACAGTGCTTCTGCAATTAGGAGAGAAATCTAGGATCAAAGAGGGCAGGTAATCATCTAGAAGAAAGAATTAGCTTAGGCTAATGGGAGGCAATTTGGCAGTGCTGCCAGGAGTCAGCAGTGGGCATGAGTCCAGACAAGTGGAAGGCCTGAAGTTCTCGTTCCCATTGGCAGGGACTCCTGGCCCCTCTGGGGAGGTCCTGACAAGGGAAAGCCCTGACTCTGGATGCCACATGGCACAGCACAGTTAGAGGGGTAAGAGTAAAATGCCTTTGCAAAACCCTGGTTCTCTCTTCCTGATCTTCTTCATCCTGGGTTTAAGAAGACGATGTGGCAGGTCAAGGAGAGTCCAGGTGGGGAGGCAAGGAGAGCAGGAAAATGGCATTTTCACATCCTGACCTCTGGGACCAGCAGAGACATCAGAGCACCATTGCCTGCCATTGCCCAACCACACAGTGACCAAGGATTTTTGGTCTGATGAGGCCAGGCAGTCCTGTTACTGCTTAGAAGTCAGGGTGGGAGGATGAGGTCAGAGGGAACCCCAAAGGGCAGGAGATAAGTAGAACCCTTACTAGCGCTGGATACGGGTGAGCAGGGCGGACAGCACGGCCTGGACCTCTGCGGTGGAACACGTGCACACAACAGGCTTCCGTTGGTCCTGGAGCAGTTCTGCCACATACTGGGGGGCAGGGGGGAAAGGGCAGGGACACAGGTGAGGCCACGCAGCAGGGACAACAGCTCCCCCACAGGCACCAAGAGAGCAAGGCCCAGCTAGAGGTGCAGGGCCCCAGCCTCTGTCCTTCAGACCAGAGCTGGGCCGAGAAGGTCAGGGTTCCGGCTGCCAGTGACGAGAAGGTGGGGCTAGAGCCCATGCAGACATGCTAACCAGGCAGTGTGGGAAGGCTAAGGAATCTTTAGATTCCAATGCTGTCTCTGTAGGGTATGTTCCAGGAGGCAGGGCTGTTAGGAAAGAGGGATTCTGGCACCAGGATCTAACTGGGTGGACAGCAGTGACTGGGAGCCCAAGCAGATTGGCTCTGCCTCTTCTGAACTGCCTTCATGGGACCCAGGAGCCACCTCGGGCACATTACAGCACTTCGTACCTCTCAAGATACCATTATCTGCTATGCTGACAGGAAAACCACACATAACCACCCTGGAAGGAAGGTAGGATCAGTTGCTTTTCTACAGATGATGAAACTGAGGTACAGAAAATAAGGGACGTGAGATCCCACAGGCCAGAATGTGACATAAGTAGGACAGGATCCCAGAGCTATAGGCTGAATTCAGGGAAGAGAGGCCTGAGACGTGGGGGTCACTTTCCTTCTTCTCCATGTCCTGCCTCTGGCTCCCCAGAGCCCCTCCTCCCCAGCCCTGCCATCTGTAATGCTTTACCTGGCCCTGCCAGTCAGCAGTGTTGACAAGGATGACATTCTCTGGGAGGGCTGCATCTGATATCAGGATCTGATTCAGCTGGTCATATACCACCTTTCTTGGGATCTGTAGGGACAGAAGTGCCTGTCAGGCATCCCAGGCAGTCCAAGGGCAGGGAAGGGAGCACTGGGGTAGAAGATCTCTGGAGCAAGGGCATTCAGAGAAAACATACTAGGAATTTCTGGAGGAGACCCAGTATCCCACTGGTCAGAGCAAAACGGAAAGGAGGAGGATAAAGAGTGAGCAGAGTCCTTAAGGAACACGCACTCGGATACCAGGAACAAAGCCACAGCAGCTGTCCTGACAGAGGGAGAAGCGCAGTGAGCCTCCCTGAAGGGTAACAATACAGCATGAAGTATCGGGAGAGGAGGGGGAGGTGACAGTTAGCAGGTGCTCCCAGAAATGAAAACGAGGGCAGTGGGGAGAGAACCAAGGAGAACAGCAGTGAGTGCTGTGTGGGGAGTCCCACTGTCGCAGGGAACAAAAGGTACTTTAGGAACAGTGACTAGCAAGAAGGACAACACCTCGCCCCAGGCACAGTCTATTCTGGTCTCCAGCTCACTTTCAGCTACGTGACAGCATCGAACTCGGGAAGCCACATTGACACAAACTCTCCTCTCACTGATATTTATCAGGTAAATGAACAGGCTTGCTGTTCTCTAGAGGAGGAGGAGCTGTGTGAGCTAAGTCAGTTCAGAAAGGCTCCTTCCCCGAGCCTCCAGCACCACTGGCCTTCAGGAAGAGGACGGAATTCCCGAGGCCCAGTCTCTTCTGCTTCTCTTCCAACCTACTCTTAGGTCTCTCAATCAAAGTATTTTAATATTGTTGATTTGTGACCTTGAAGTCACAATCACTGGCCCACAGTAGTGTTAAAGTTATCTGAGCCCAGGTGGGAGACATCCAGTGGGATTTTGATGGCTGCTGTCCTCTAGAACGACTGGTTCACCACACGGTCTCCAGACTGATGTCTGATGGGGGCAGAGGAGGCAGAGCAAACAAGGTGTGGAAATGCCACTTGGGGGGCACCTGGGTGGCTCAGTGGGTTAAAGCCTCTGCCTTCGGCTCAGGTCATGATCCCAGGGTCCTGGGATCGAGCCCCGCATCGGGCTCTCTGCTCATCAGGGAGCCTGCTTCTCCCTCTCTCTCTGCCTGCCTCTCTGCCTGCTTGTGATCTCTGTCTGTCAAATAAATAAATAAAATCTTTAAAAAAAAAAAAAAAAAAAGAAATGCCACTTGGGCTGATGCAGGCTGTGACGAAGCTGGTGTCTCCTGCTCCCCACTCTGCTCCCTGAAGAGCAGCTCCCAAGCCAATCCCACACGAGGAGTGGCACACGGTAGACTTCTCTGATATAGATCTGTCTTCAAGACTTTTACTCAGGGCACTTCAAAGTATTCCTCCTTTATTCTCTACCTAACCACCCCAGGAAGACAACAAAACAGAAGCCAAGGGCTGAGGACGCTCAGAGAGTCCCGGCCTGGAGGGGTGAGGGGGTACCTGTGTGCTGTGGCCCAGGTCGGGCGACCGCTCGCTGTCAGAACTGTTGGTCCTCTCGCTCAGGGGCTTGGAGAGCTGCCGCTCCTTCAGGGGTGTGCTCCTCTTCTGCCGCGGTGTGAGCACCCCATCCATTCTGCTGCCGGAGACGGGGGAAGGAGGTAGTTAGTAGCCTTCGAAATCCAAGGCCACGGCTAGTCCCACTCTTTCCTAGGCCAGGAGCCTCTGCTAAGCATGGTCACAGCCCGGCACTATTTGACTGGTTTAATTCTACCCCCTGTTTTAGGATTTTCTTCTCATCTTGAGTACCTGGGGGAAGCAGAACCTTGGAGATCTGTTTTGCTGGATTTCATGGGAGTTTTGACCTTCTCTGGCACAGCCAGACTTGTGCTCACATCGCCAAACATGTCCTGGTCAGTGATTTCCTGCCATGGAAGAAAGGAAACAGCAAGGGTTACTTCCCTGTCAGTGACCACCCAGGAGCCTCATGGGTCTTGACAGGGCCCATCACCATGACAGGGAGAGTCGGTCTCTCGGTCTTTATTCCTTGGAAGCACAGGATTCTATAGCTCCTATCTCACCAGAGGAGGAAGACTTCTGTTTAACTTAACTAGGCGCACCCACCGTGCTGGAGACTGTCTCTTGCTAGTCAGTCTGCATTTATGAACTATGTGTCAACGCACAAACCCGGACTGACGATCTGGCTTCTTTAGGTAAGAAGGAGAATTTTAACCAGGAAGTGAAAGGACTGGAACTTCATTTCGGAAATGGCCACTCTGCAGCATGAACCACAGTTGGGCAAGAGTGGAAGCTGGGTTTTCGGATTTCTGGTGAACTATAAAGTGCAAGTGGGAAGTTTTAGATTACCCTGCACCAGGCCTAGCATTGGGTTATACACCAGATCTTCAAGGCACCATCATTTATCTAGGAAACCTAAGTCTGAACTAATTCTTCCTTGGACTCCATTCAACTACCGGGTCTCACTGTGAGGCTAATGCATAGTCCAGCCCCAGACGGTATTGGTAAGGTTCTCTGCTCCCTCCCGCCCTGTGTCCGCGTCCAGTCCCACTGGGTGAACTTCTGCATATTCTGAGAGGCCCAGTTTAGATGTCCCTCTCTAGTCGGAATCACTCTGTCCTTCCCTCGGCCTCCACAGAGCCTCTGCACAGGTGTGCACAGCGTGGCTTTCCTCGTGGAGGGTGGCATCTTGATGGCAGACACCATGATGTTCTCACCTTTGCATCTCATTGCTCAGCACGTGTAGCTGTCCAGTAAACGCGTGTGGGGTTAATGTCTAAACTGGGCACCCCCGGCAATTCATTCCGTTTCTCTAGGGCTTGGCCTGCCCTCCTGGGCAGCTCCCGTCTCTTAGGGGAAAAACTTGACCAATAATCACTTGGAAATTTAACGTGTAGGCTGCCTGCTCACTCTAAGAGCAACACTGGAGGAATGGTTTTTGAGAGGAAGATACCGGTGGTCATCTCTCAGAAGTAAATAAGGGTGACAGAGAGTGAGAGGTTATCTGAATTAGCATTTAATCAGATCGAGTTAAAGAACAGAACGGGGACATTTCTGGTTTGCTAATTTGGGGAATGACCTGGTCTCTAGGGTAGGTTACATTTCATGGGTAAGGATTCCAGGAAGAAAGAGAACACAGGACATTCACAAGTCCACAGATATAGGCAAAGATCCTAGGGTAGTCCTGAAGGTCTTTTGGTTTTATTTCTAAAGGTATAAAAACTATGTTAAATGGGGGATTGAGCCACACATACCAGAGTGTCTGTTTCAGTCAAGCTGTCATCTTGGTTTTTAATCCAAGCAGATTTGACTTTTTCTAGAGCAGCCAATTCCATCTGCAAAAATTATAATAATTAGTCATCACCAATCCAAGTAACTACCATTCTAACTGGTTTTCTAGGTCCCTGAGAAGTTTAAAATACTCCCACTTAATATGAAGACCTCATAAAATCTTTGGAATTTTCATCTTATAAGGAGTATGTTTTTGTGAAAACTAAGTATCAGAAGGGTCAGTTATTTTTGTAATCATTAAATTACACAGTGAGATGCAGAACCCAGCAGTTCTGACTCTCACAAGATGTCACAGAAAACAGAAGATCGGATCCACAGGGTCTCTGACTCTGGATGCAGTAAATGCCCTTGCCCAGGAGGGACATTTGGGCCTCTTCTGCTTGTCAGAAGTTGCTGAGAAGAAAGGAAAATCTTACAGTTCAGGTCTTTGACTTTGAGACTAAAGACATCCATGGCAGCCAAATTTATTTTGCTTGGTAGAAACATCTAGAAAATCTTCAAAAAAATTAATATACTAAGCAAAAAGACACCCAATGCCAAGCCATTTAGGTGTGAATGAATTCTCCCTTTTCCCCCAAGTCTTACTAGCATTTCTAATAAACATTAAAAATTTACTTCATAAATACTCATACATAAAACTAGATTTTTCATATTTGCTAATACTGTTTCTGGCTGTACAGACATCAACGTCAAAGTCATGAGAATTTGAGGATTGTGGGTCTTAGAGGTAGGGAAGGTATTGGTCTTAGTGAATCTCCTCGGAAACCAGAGAGTCAGGAAAGATCAAAGATATCCTACTTCATCCCAATTACTCAAAGTCCCTCTTCTGAGTAAATTATAAATAGTACTGAGAAAGAGGGGGCATGTAAGTTCAAGGGGTCACTTGGCAAACTAATGAACAAGTAGGCCCATGTTTTCTCCACCTCAGCCCCTCTGACACTTTGGCCCAGATCCTTCTTCACTGTGGGGGATGTCGTCCTGTATGCCGCAGGATGTTAAACAGCATCCCAGCCTCTCCTCACTGGATGCCAGCAGCAGCACCACCCTTGCCAGGTCTGATCATCAAAATGTCTCTAGTCACTGCCAGAGCTGAATGTTCCTTGGAAGGAGGCAAAAATCACCCCTGGTAGAGAGCCACTGTCCAAAACCATCTGCGAGATCAACCCAACACACTTTATCTGACTGTGACCACAGGTCTGGAGTCGCTTTGTGTGCAATTACACAGCTAGCTCACTGCACATTATCTATGTGAATAACCAATGCCAACAGAGTCCAGAATTGTGAAAAAGTCCTGGTCAGATTTGAGACTGAAGATGGGGACGCTCGGGTGGCTCAGTCAATCAAGTGTCCAATTCTTGGTTTTGGCTCAGGTCAGGATCCTAGGGTCGTGAGACGGAGCCCGGCATGGAGCTCTGTGCTCAGTGGCGGGGTGGGGGGTGTTCTGCTTGATAGTCTCTCCCTCCCTCCATGCCACCTTCCCCCCATCATAGATGCGCTCTTTCTCTCTCTCTCTCTCTCTCAAATAAATAAAATCTTTTTTTTAAAAAAAGATTTTATTTATTTGACACACGCAGAGAGAGAGAGATCACAAGTAGGCAGAGAGGCAGGCAGAGAGAGAGGAGGAAGCAGGCTCCCAGCTGAGCAGAGACCCTGATGCGGGGCTCGATCCTAGGACCCTGGGATCATGACCTGAGCCGAAGGCAGAGGCTTGAACCCACTGAGCCACCCAGGCGCCTCTCTCAAATAAATAAATCTTAAAAAAAAAAAAAAAAAAAAGACTGAAGATGATTTCACTCCATTTTGTATCTCAGTATGACAAATGAGTTAAATACATTCAAAGAGAATGAACTGGGGCATTAACATCATTTTGCTGGAGGGCTTTAAAGAGCACATCCTGTTATTAAGCCTTCTGACAGGTACAGAATTGTTTCTGTGGTAAAGCTGCAACAACTTTCACTTGGGTTGGCATTAGAGGGAACCTGCTGGCTATTTCCCGACTCTTCTAGATGTTCCAAACAATCCCATTAGAAGCAAACTCCCAATTCTCCAAATTTCTACTTCTATAAATACGAAGGGCTTTTCTCACCCCAGAGCCCCGGACCACCAGCTGTGCCGTAGCTGCGTCTAACTGTGTAGTACTGGAGGCAGATGCCAGCAGCCCAAGGCACTGCGCCCGTGGGGTGATGCTGGCTGCTGGAGGAGGGGGACATGCTCCTGTGGAGATGGGGGGAGCAGAGTGGGGTGGTATTTTAGGCTATCAATTTTATGAAGTACTAATCTCGAACACCATCATCAACAGTGCAATGGAAATAACAACTTCCAGCAGCAGGCAGTCTTGGCTGAAAGGCTACATCTCTTGACCTCCCTAACTGAAGCACTGTCAGCACTGACTATTATCAGCTTGGAAAACCAAATTATGTTGCTACTGTGGGCTCCCAGTCTTGGGAAAATTCAACAACTATACTAATTTTTAAAAAAATTATTTAAGAGAGAGAGAGAACAAGCATGCTCGAGTGAGCAAAGGCAGGGGCAGAGGGAGAGGGAGAAAATCCCAAGCAGACTCCACACTGAGTGCGGAGCTCCATGTGGGGCTCGATCTTACGACCTTGAGATCGTGACCTGAGCTGAAAGCTTAACTGACAGAGCCACCCAGATGCCCCAACAACTGTAATAATTTATATCAGCAGAAATACCTTCTGGTTCTAGTGATAAACTGAATCTTCTGAAATTTCAGGAACGAAACAAATGATTAAGAAAAATAACTATCGGGGCGCCTGGGTGGCTCAGTGGGTTAAAGCCTCTGCCTTCGGCTCAGGTCATGATCCCAAGGTCCTGGGATCGAGCCCCACATTGGGCTCTCTGCTCAGCGGGAAACCCGCTTCCTCCTCTCTCTCTCTCTGCCTGCCTCGCTGCCTACCTGTGATCTCTATCTGTCAAATAAATAAATAAAATCTTAAAAAAAAAAGAAAAATAACTATGCAACAACACTAGGAAGTCAGAGAGAGAAGATAAAAGTCGGGTTGCATATGCACACCTGCCCACGTATGCACAATCTCAGTGTTCCTCCCCTAATACACTGGGAAGTTCTCTGTAAAAGCACGGCTCACTCTGTCATTCCCGAAGGGCCTTTCATACTAAAGGATTCCAAAATTCCACATCCACATTGAAACATATGGGACTCTTCAAAATAGAAATATCACAGAGAATCAGCAAAGCAAGTCTGAAATCTGGCCAGCAGAACGAGGATTTGAAGGACTCATGACAAAGACAGCTAGATCCCAAGAGTTTCAGGAGAGCAGAACTGAAACGGTTCTAACTGACGGTAAGGAGAAGAGCCACGGCAGCTTCCGTTCACCGCACGCTCGCCAAGTAGTAAATCCATCCACCCATCAACCCGCTGCCACACTGGAGGACTGAGCCGCATTCTCTCAACGTATCTGCGCTCTGCGCGCTGCCTTACAAGGCATGTGCTTTTAACAAGTACTTTGTAGATGAAGAAACGAAGGCCTGACAACGGCCCCAGATCACACAGTCAGAATGATGGAGTCGAGATTCAAACTCAGAAGTCTGCCTCCAGAGCACATACTCTGAACCCAGTCCCACTTTGCCCAGATGAATGTTCTGCGTAGACAGGGATCTGTAGGCCATTATAGATTTAAGGCTGATACTCAGTTGTCCTAACTTTGAGCTAACTGGGCTGCTGGGCCAACTCTAATGCACCTGGAGACTCAGAACATCAGTGGTTTCCCCTTTAAATCATGTTAGTCATGTAACTGAGACTAAAGCAGAACCTGCAGACACATTCTATCAACCCAGAAATACCTTCATTAGTATAAAATAATCTATCAATTTAATAATAACAATCCCTAGCATTTACCGAGCATTCATTACAAGTCAGTGTTACGCTCAGTGTTTTGGGGCATTATATCAGTTAAAAATTTAATTGCATTTTGTTATGTACTCCTCGTTCCACTCTCCTAGGACACTATGAAACAGCTCTCCTTCGGCCCAGTCCCAGGTTCCTCTCTAGAAGAGTCAACCCTTGTATTTACAGTTAAGATGGAATCTGGCTGTAGGGGCCAGTGATCTATGCGGACACTGACAATTCAGCGGGGCCATTCAGCAGGACCCCCCACCCCACCTCCCAAGAAAGAGTAGCTAAAAGCCATGTAAACAGCAAGGTAAGGCCTCAGCTCCGGGTCACAGAGTGCAGGGTCTGTAAGTGGCATGCCAGAGGCTTCTCTGCTGGAGGGATTCTGCTTGTCGACCACAGTTTTCCACCCCACATTTCCTCCCTAATGCCACCTGGGGCCACTGTCCTAGGGCCAGACAGTGCCCGCAGTGCCTTACCAGGAAGAAGGAGAAGGTGGGAGGCAGCCCCACCTGGTGGCAGCAAGTAGTAAGGCAGCCCATGCGCTGACCCACGAGCAGCCCCAGGGTCTGCAGACACTGGGGACAGGCGGCAGCCTTTCCATAGTCACAGGGCTTTTCAGAGGATGGAGGGCCTCACATGCCTCACATGCCTCACATGTCTCACACAGCATTTCCTCACAATTCATACCTATTTTCAAGGTGAGCTCTGTACACCCTCTCTTAGAGCGGAAAGAACAGGAGGACTTAAAGGATTCAGTTTCTCTGATCTACAGAAAAGACACTGCGCTTGCAACAGCAAACCATAAACTGCACTAAAACCATGCACATCTGCTTCCTTTAGTTGTAAACGAGGGGAGGAACAGCTCCCCAGGGCCTGACACAGATACAGCATCAACCCAGGCTCCAACCTCTGATCCACGGACATAGGGAGAGCCTTCCCAAGCAGGGACAGAGCATGGTCCAGGATGACGCTGGGCTCTTGGGTACTACAGGAGAGAGCAACTCTTTCTTCTCGGTCACCAGGCAAAATGGAAACCTGCCCGTCAAACTCGTAATTCTTTGCAAGTACTGCCCGCGTCTCTGAATAAAGCCTATGTGGCATCTCTGAGTAGACCCTGTGGGCTTCCTGCCCCTTCGCATTCATTCTCTACCTGGAAAGCACAATTACTTACCACCGAGGATGCCATACTCCCAGCAACCATGTGACGCATGTTGAGGGAGAAATTTAATACTGTGTGTTCTGGGAGGGAAGGCTCCTTCTTGTGGCAGGAACTGACCAAAAAGGACAACCAAATAGCCACAGCAATGCCCATGAGAACCAAGCTCCCAGCGAGGACTCCAGTCAGGATACCCGAGGTTGAAACAAAATGAGACCCCGCTCTTTCAGCATCACAAGGTGAGCTAGGAGCACAGTGCCCAGAGTGTGAAGCCCCAACACTCCCCGGCCCCTCTCCCCGACCCCCATAGCCATTGGTCTTGCTCACAGGGCTGGTGGTGTCTTTGCCGAGGCTGCCCTTGCTGTTGAGGCTGCCAATCTCCGTCTGTGAGCTGGACTGCGACATCCCCTCAAAGAAGGGCCTGCGGCAAAGAAGCACAGCCAGGGTCAGTGGTCGCCAGCGCCCAGGGCAGCAGCTCGTGAGAGCTGGGTCGTGACGGTGTGCACGAAAGGCTGACAACCCGGGCTTCAAGGATGCCTGCGAGGAAGGACATGGCAGCGGGTGGCCCAGCAGGGCCTGGAACAAAGGACTCGAGATTATTAGGACTTTTGTCAGCTAGAGGCAAAAACAGTGATCTCTATCTGGACAGCTGGAGGTTCCACAAGGGTGAGAAGCCAAGATACCCCGGTAATGGAGGGGACGGGAGGGAGGGCGTCTAGGAGGTCGCTCTGGCTCAGAGAGACGCAGGAAGACAATCTGGTGGAGGAGGTTTGGGCCTCACTTGAGCTTGGGCTTCGGAGTACTAAGGATGCTCTCGGTCTCCTCCATTTCGGGGCCACTGTCGCTGGGATTATACATCTCCAGACTATCATACAGTTCGTCCAAGTCCTCTTCCACCTCTCGTATCTGCTCTCGGGATACATGTTCCAGCCCAAAACCTACCTGTGGGGGAAAAAGATCTTTGAGTCTGGGGTTACGTCTGTTAACAGCTATGGTAGATGGGCAACTCTTTCCTCCTGGACGGGTACCAACTGGCTTCCTTAACTCGTCCTCCTTAAGGGACAGGCCATAGCTTCACACTCATCGGGGTAACCTTGGTGTCCTCTCTGTGACCCAGTCCTGAGAGCGGGGATGTGGTGAGACCACCTTTCCTTTTCAGTGTCTCCCTACCACTCCATGCTACGGGCCTGGCACAAGGAAGAAATGCGGAAGTGCTAAAGGACCTCTGCCAGAGAACAGGTGCGAGAGAACCCAGAAGACTGTGACCCCGTGCAGGCTGGTCCTGTTCTCCTGAGGAGCCCACAGAAGGACAAAGAAACCTCTGAACAATCTTCCTCTCCGTCTCTTCTCCAGCGCACTGAGAAGCCAAGCCTACGAAAACTGGCACCAGGCTGGTCAGAGCCCAGGGAGGACACTGCTTCTCTATCCGTGACCGATTCTTGGTTACTTAATGGCCGACCATTGAGGACACTCCTACCTCACAGGTTGTTGTGCACCATGATCCCCCTCTGACAGGAGGGAAAACCAAACAACAACCAGACGTTACGAATGCCCCATGCCAGAAGGGTGGCGTTAGCCAACAGTCGAGTATAACCACGCTACCCCTCCCTGCCGGTACCGCGAATCCTTTCTTTCTCTTTTTACGTAGCTTAAAGCCCTTCTTTAGCTATTCTCTTATTTGGGGGTCCTGTAGTCCCGACTCCCAGGGACAGGAAAAAATGCACCCCAGGAACGAGGGTGAAACTCAGGGAATTCTACTCACCATCAACCTCGGGAGTAAGGGGTCGTACCTCATCTGAAACTTTAAACCGCTTCAGGAGGGCCACAAACTTCTGCTTGATGTTAGGTTGCTGTGGGAACAAATGGCACAGAAGTTCTCAACAACACCCACCCATGCACGACGACCAGTTTAAGCCAACGGAGTGATCCAGAGCCCACTCTTTCCTTTGCAAAGCACTGCGGGAAGACATGAAGATGGGAAAACAGCTTCTATCCTCTGGCATGTAAAACCCCCCAGGGAAGCAGGCACGCGCGTGGTTAACGCGGAGCGGTCCCCAGGGCTGTGGGCATCGAGTGTGGGCACCTCCCACACACCTCCAAGTCCTCCCTTTCTTCAGTCCTTCAGATACGTGGTGCTGCTTGATGATTTCCGCCTGCATACACACAGGCACCTCAAGCCCAGCATTCCCAAGAATTTATCACCTTCTCCCTGTGTTCCCTTCCTGGGTACCATTATCACCACCCCCCGATCACAGGAATCTGAACCCAGATTGTCTCCCCTCCCCTTTCTCCTCAGAGCCCCCCGTGTTCACTAACCCCGACTCTCTTCTTCATCTGTAATACCACTGCTGTCCTTTCGGGCCCTTCTTCCCACAGCTCTGTGGGATCACTGCAATGGCCTTCAACCACCATGCCCCCAGCCTCACACTCCCAGCTAGTTTCCAGTCTTGTTCTCTCTAGAGTCCACAGTGATCGTTACAAATGCAAACCTCATCATGCTACTCCCCGAATTAGAGGTCTTCGCTGGCCCCCAGTGCCCAGGGAAGAAAGCTGTGGCATTAAGCATGGGTCTGTCTGAGGACTGCCCTGCCTGTCCCTAGCCCCACCTCACCACTGAACACCTCCCATGTCTATTCAAGTGGAAACTGCTGATAGTTCTGTAAAGAATGGCATGCTGCAGTACTCCTGGGAGTCTTTATATATGGTATCTTCTGCCCTGACTGCACATTCTCTCCCAATCCACTTTATTTATCCTTAGAAACCCATCTCTTGGCATCTAGTCTGTGAGGCTCTCTTGGCACTCCTGCCCGGAGTCGGCCACTTTCCCCTGGGCACCATCGCTGTCCCTCACACTAAGCTCTATCTTCTAGCACCTACTCTACTGTGTTGTAGCAGCTAGTTTAGATGCTGTCTGTGTTCAGACATCGTGATCTCCTTGATGGCCCGGGCTAGGCCTTTCTTGTCTCTATGTCTCTAACTCCAGGCGCAATGACTGGTCCTAAGTACCTCTGCCTGACAGACTTGCCATCTGGGGACGGAAGAGACTAACTTGCGAGTAAGACTGAGCCAGGCCTTAAAAAAAAAGGGTTTCCAAAGGTAGAAAGGGTATCCACAGCAGAGAAAAAACTCAGCAAATCAATTAGTGTATCTAGAACAAAGTATTCTTGGTAGGGAGAGAAGAATGCATGTGTACGAAAGGAGACAGAAACTGAAGAACCATTCCAAGGCTTTGGTAATCTGACTGGAGAGAGCCTGCAGCTAAAAACAAAAACAAAAACAAAAAACAAAGAACAACCTTTGAAGAAGAGGATATTAATAGGAGCACTGAACTCTGGTCATATAATAGGGTAAAGTGATGGTTCATCTGAGACCACAGGGAAAGGTGACTTATAAAGCTCCAGCAGGCCTCTCCACCGTTACCGAGCCGGAGAAAGAAGAATTTAACGGAAGAAGCTACAACACAAAGGGATCCCCCAACCTCTCCCCATTCCAAGTACAACAGCATAAGATGTCTGAGGCCCTGGGGACATGCCCTACCCAGGCCATTTTGGAGTGCCAAGCAAGGAATAGATACCTGAGGACAACAAAACAGTTCTCACGCTCTCTAGTCATTCATTATTTAATGGGGGAAATCAAGGCCACAGTCTTGAGGACTTTAAGGCCAGTAACGCCTAAGGAGGCAAGGAGAGAGGACAGTGTGGTTTCACCGTGAATGCCAGGCTCAGAGGCAACACATCTGGAAGGTCTGGTCTATATTTATTTCATTCCTGCGCGTGATGGAAATCTCTGCTCTTGGGGTCCCTAGGCTAGTTCTACTCTAGACAATCAGGATATGCAGAGGAAAAATGAAATTGAGTTTCTAGCACTTTTGACTCTCCCACACTTTAGCACAGGAGCTCCAGAATCAAAGTTAATCTAGACCGAGAAACAGACTCTGAACTATAGAGAACAAACTGATGGTTACCAGAGGGAGGTGGGCAGGGGGAATGGGTGAAACAGGAGAAGGGGATTAAGACTGCACATATCACGATGAGCACGGAGTCATGTACAGAACTGCTGAATCACTATATTACACACCTGAAACTAATGTAACACTGTAGGTTAACCATACTGCAATTAAAATTAAATTAAATTAAATTACATTTAATTTAAAAAGAAAAAAAAAAAAAGAACACCAAAAAAAACAACCCCAAAGTTAACCTAGAAATCCAGGTATTAAGTGTCTTAGTACAGGATTCTAATTTCACCAAAAATAGTGACTCCTGAGGACATCTTATGTAGGAGAAGCAATTCAAAGGCATTTGGCTTCTAAGACTATGGATCCATTAAGGCAGGAATGATACCCAATGTAATTAGACCTTACCAAACCCAGTTCTAAGCATTAGCCTATTATTTCTGGGTTAAAATGATTAAAAACGGTGATAGCCCTAAAAAAGACTGTTTCTGTCTATGTGGTAGGCAGGACGTAATTTGAAGTAGTCACCTGGAGAGGGGACGAGGGATGCCCGAGGCATTCTGCTTCTTGAGGAAGCATTACCTGTTGCAAAGTCTAAAACAAGGTTTCTCGACCTATTTTCTATCCCGAGATAACCTGAAAAATATAACACACTCCTATAAGTAACACTGCTTCTCTACAACAGTGACTCTTAGTTACATGGTGGTGCTGGTGGAAGGGATAAAGGGGTGTATCAGAACCTCCAGAACCTTCATGTGTAGATTTTTAAAAAGACCCCAGGAAGTTTCAATACACCACTCCCCTCCTACCTTCAAATTTAAAATCTCAACTAAAACATTCCCTGGACCTTTGAGGCTCACCCTTGTGATGGCAGAGGTCGAGGTTAGCTTCCTCCGCGTCTTCTTTACTTTCCGTAGATCTTCATCTTCATAGAACAGGTCCTAAGGGGGTAGGTGGATGGAATGAAGTTGGGAAATCCCAGGGGGGTCTGGAATTATTTCTCAGATGCTTCACGTGAGGGGCTGTGGAAAGTTACCTGCCCGTGCAATGGATCATCACTGCCTTCCTGCTCTGATGAAAAACTCTCTTCCTCTTCCTCAGAATAATTGTCAATATCAGGAGAACGATCTGGAAAGAGACACCTTAGTAAGACAACCTTGCGATCTGAAGATCTGACCTAAGAAAGTTTGGTTGGCTGCAGTCATGGCTCCTGTCAGGTGGAAATATAGCTGGGGTAGAGGAGAGAGCCACAGCCATGGTAGGTCACATTTTATTCTCAGGGATCTCTAAACTTTTTTCATAGAAACGTTTTAGGCCTGTCTTGTTCAGCTTTCCCAGGATGGGGAGCCGATGATGGGCTTGTTCTTGACCCACAGGGCTCTCCCGATACTACATACATCTTACCAGACAGCTTGGACTTGATTCCTTCATGGTCAATGGGCTGGCTGGACAGAGAGTAGATCTTTATTTCCGCCACAGGCACGGAGACGTCCTTCACGTTGCTGTGCAGGCCGAGCACCAGGGCACCCTCACTAGGGTGCTGCATCACCTGAGGCCACAGGGTAGCAATGCAAATGCCTTACTAAGGGAGGTGAGTCCATTTTCATAAATCCAAGTGGATGTGCAAGCCAATGGGAATGGATTGTGCTAATACATCTTCTTTCTCACTACCTTTCGAATCCAAGGTTACTGTTCTCCTCTTACCTTCAAGGTCTCACTTGAATTGTCAGCCTGGTCAGGCCCTGTCATTGGTCAGGCCCTGTGCTTAAAAACAAAGATCAAGACTCAAGACTAAAATGATGGCTAATCTCTAGGACTACATTTTAGTGTTAGTCCTTGACAGAGAACTAGTTCTCCTGGCTGGCTGGGGCCAGCCTGCAGACCGTAGTTACCTATGTCTGGCAATGGGGAAAAGGACCTACAGGACCTGAGAAAACGGAAGGGCTTGACACAGGTGGGGAATTGTGGTGTCCATAATACTTCACTCCCTACAGTCCCTCATACTGATTCAAAGCCCGAAGAGGAAAGACAGATGGGCTGGGACTGTCTCACATATTCTATTTATTAAGGTCACAAAATTTTCCTATTCAACATACTAAAGTAGATGTAAGTTAAAACTGATTTGTGGGCCAGCCGCGCGGGGGCTGGGCATGTGGCAGTCGCTGAGTTCTGCATGGGGGGAAAGCCTCCTGGCACCAGCCACATGGGGAATGGGAAGCCACCAGATTCTCCAGACAGGACTGTGATGGATGTCAACTATTTCATGTGGCCAGATTTGAGGAGCAAGCTAATGCTTTTCAGGAGCAGGAAATCAATAGAAAATCCCTGCTGACATGTTGACAGGACTTCAGTTAAATGGGGCCTGCTCTGAAAATCTATAAGTATCATGTAAAACCTCTGCAGACAAAGCATTTAAAGAACAACTCCTCGTAGTATAGTCAAACTGGGCTATTAGACCTCAAAAAATACATAATGACATAATTTCCTTTCCTGTGATGAAACTCTGCAAACATAATACATACACGTGTATATGTAAAGAATTTCAGTCAAATGAAACGCCATCCTACTGGATAGATGAGGCAATCCATCGGCTGACCGGAACTCAGCCAGGAGGAGCATGGATACCTTGTGGACAGGACGGTTTTCCTGTGGAGCTTGTCAAATAGAGTGATCTTTGACATGACTGAACACCCCTCCCCACTAAAGGGATTTTCTTCACAGACTGCTTTCCCAAAATCCTTGAAAAAGGACCGAACTGAATGATCTTTTGGTTACAGATGTAGGGAGATTACAAACAAGAAAACTTGGGGAAGAGGAGAGGAGAGAGATGGCAGTCTTCCTTGAATTCCTCTGCTTCTGAGAGCTTGTATTATTTGGGTGGAAATGACAATACCCCTTTTCACAGAGGCTCCTTCACTTGACCTTATTAAGGCTTTGCTGGGACGCACTGTGATGTGTGAGGTGAACGTGCGTCATGTCCCCCGCCGAAGCAGAACCTCTGGAAACAGAAACTCTGCTGTGTTTGGGGGATATCCATCCATATTTAGCTTCTTTCACAGGGGGTAATGAATGGATTTTCTGCAGAGGTGTACTTTTAGATCGGCTCTTTATTTCCATAGAAGGAAGCGTTTTTTCACTTTACGGTTGCTATCTATGCTAATTTGTTTCTGAAGGAATATGCAGGAAGTTATAGATCAGAAAGCCTTGTTACTGTATTCTATACATATATATACAGAATACACACACGCACATACACACATATGCCTTCATGATGGTGTAATTTTTTTTAAGTTTTTTTTTTTTTGACAGAGATCACAAGTAGGCAGAGAGGCAGGCAGAGAGAGAGGGGGAAGCAGGCTTCCCCCCAAGCAGAGAGCCGGATGCAGAGCTCGATCCCAGGACCCTGAGATCAAGACTGAGCCGAAGGCAGAGGGTTAATCCACTGAGCCAGCCAGGTGCCCCTAAGATTTTATTTTTAAGTGCTCTCTACACCCAATGTGGGGTGTGAATATATAACCCCAAGACTAAGTATTGCAGGCTCCACCGACTGAATTAGCCAGGTGCCACAATGTGTAATTTTTAAAAACTGCTCTCATGCTTTGTTTGATTCTTGATTTGAGTACTTGTTTTTAAGAACTTGAAACGGTAGGCTTGCTACATACATATCTGTTCAAAAAGATATTTGTTTGAATTCCCAGTATCAATGCCTTGTTGAATTGGTGCTTTATAGTCACAATAAAGCATTGCTTCAGCTTAAAAACATAATAAAAAGTAAAACTGATTTGGGACCCCTTTTTTCTTTCCCTTTTTCAGGGTTGAGAGGATTCACCTGGCACACAAGGGAGCTACACAAATGAGCAAACACACTGAGGATAATGGAAGCCTGCTTTCATTCTGTTGGAGGGAATTAGAGCTGTGGAAAGGGGAAAGGCTACAATAAGCCCAATGCTGTTGGGTTGGAATTAATTGGAACGTGAGCTCATGATCAGATAGACAGACACAGACAGGGAAACAGGCACGATGCGTGTATGTACGTATGTATGAGGGCATATACACATATGGAGATATATTTTCTAGCTCTGTCTGTTGAGAGGGAGTAGACGTAATGACACCCTAACTGGGAAAATGAATACTTCTGGTACCCACATGTTGGTTTCTAAATACCATTCTCCACTGAAAGGAACCAGGACCCTTCAGAGAATCAGTTCATTCTAAGGCTGGGTCGGGGAAAGTACAAGATGATATTTTGTACCAGAAAGTAAAGAAATATATAAAGAATGGTGGGACATATAAAAAGAAAGATATAGGAACCATCTTGGAGGGGCTCTCACTGGCCAAATCTGAGATAATCTGAGCATCAAAATAACTAATGACAGTTACATATTAAACCCCACTGAATTAAACAGGAATCCATAGGTCCATAATTAATACAAAAAATGAACCAATCAATAAATGGTGAAGAAGAGAAAGCTCTGTCTTACAACAGAAAGCAAACTCATAATATAGCAGGAATGACGGGATTATAAAGTCACTGTCTGGCAAGCATCAAAATAATAATTGAATCAGGCAAGAATCATGAGTAGATGCTAAACTTAGTTGGTGAACATATGAGGAGAGAAAAGGTTGTTACATAAACATCTCAAAACATCTGCCTATAAAGTATTTTTTCATTGGTAAACACAAAAAATGTATTAATTTGGATTGGAAATGCTGACAGACATCATCTTAATCAAGGAAGAGAAGCTAACCTCACCAGAAATGGAACAAATCGACGTGTGGCACTGCCCGTCGTGCACTGGGAAGAACACAGCATTACTTCTGTGGTAATTCTGCCAAAAATGTCAGAAGACATCCGACAAACCCAAACTGAGGAATATTCTCTAAGGTAACCAGCCTGTATTCTTTCTTTCTTTCTTTCTTTTTTTTTTTCCTGTACTCTTAAAAAAAAAGTCAAGGGAATGAAAGACAAGGGAAATCTGAGGGACTGTTGAAAATTGAAGACCAAAAAGGCACGACAACTAAATGAACACGTAATCCTAGATTAAATTCTGTGCCTGTAAAGGACATTACTGAGCCACCTGGCGCAGTGTGAATGGGGACTGCGGGCTGGACGGTGATCCTGTACCAGTGTTAACGTGCTCATCTTTAGGGTGGGCATGGTGCTGAGCACACAGGAGAGTATTCTTATTTTTAGGAAATTAATCGTTTCTCGGCCTTTTGGCTAAGATCAAGTGTAGGAAATTAACACACTGCAGTATTAACATGTAATAGGGCATCGTGTCTGCAACTTACTCTCAGTGGTTCAGAGAATATGCAGGAATGTTTATACAGGGAGAGGAAAATAAGGCAAATGTAGTTAAGACGTTAGCACTGAAGAATGCAAGGGAAGGGTATATGGGAGTTCTTTATACTATTCTTACAACTTTCCTGTAAGTTTGAATTTTCTTTTAAACTGAAAGAAAAACATTCTGTGGGGGAGAAAGTACCTCCTGAGGTATATCCTAAATTTCCACTAAAAGAACTGACTTGTAAAATAAAATAGAACACAGAGGCAGTAGGCTGGGAAGATCGTTTGCTGAGCTCAACTGGCTGGGCCTACTGTCTCTCTTGGGCTCTCCGACTTAAGGGCTGGAGATGGTTCCTCTTACCTCTGCCATGTTGATGAGTCCCACAGCCAGGGTCTTATAGCCCAGGATGGTCCGGTTCTTGTAGCGCTTTCTCCTTTGCAACATGATCTGTAGCTTGTTGGCATCTCGCTTCAGGAAATGAGGATACTGCCAAGTACAAAAGAGTCAAACACTGTTAATAAGTAACTGGGTCTTGGGGCACCTGTGTGGCTCAGTCGGTTGAGTGCCTGTCTGCCTTTGGCTCAGGTCACGATCCCAAGGTTCTGGGATCAAGCCCAACATCTGGCTCCCTGCTCTGTGGGAGCCTGCTTCTCCCTCTCCTTCTTTCTCTGCCCCTCCCCCTGCTTGTGCTCTCTCTCTCTCAAATAAATAAATAAAATCTTAAAAAAAAAAAAAAAAAGCAACTGGGTCCTTGGTGGGTTCTGGTCCTGCTGGAAGATACACAGTACAACTTTACTGGGCGTCACTGTCTCCTGGCTTTACAAGGCTGGGAAGCAGGGGTGAATGAACCACTATTAAGGTGCTGCTCAGGGTCTGGATCTGCTCGGTGCCTGACTTCCGCTCTGCAGCTCTACAGTACACACGTATTCAGAAAACTGCCTCCCGGTGGCTCAGTCAACTAAGCGTCTGCCTTTGGCTCAGTTCATGATCCTGGGACCCTGGGATTGAGCCCTTTGTCGGCTCCCTGCTCAGGGGGGAGTCGGCTTGTCCCTTTCCTGGTCCCTCCACCCCACCTGCTCCCCAGCTCGTGCTTTCTCTCTCACTCTTTCTCCAATAAATACAATCTCAAAAAGAAAAGAAAAGAAGAGAAAAGAAAAGAAAAGAGAAGAAAATTGCCTCTTTCCTTGCCATGTGACCAAGTGTTTCTCCATGTGCTTCAATTTGGGCTCCTGGGATTACAATGAGAGAGAGACATACTAAAAAGGGATAAGGAGGAGAAGGGAAGAACTGAGATTACAACATGGGGGCAGAGTGAGACTGAAAGGGAAAAATTCAGCTGGGGTGTGGACTGCAGATTACCAGGGAGAGGTAAGGGGGCTGAGGGCAGGCTGAGAAAGGATGGGTAGGCTAACAGCCTTATCCAAGGAAAAGGAAAAGAACTTGGGTCTCAGCATCCTCACTGTGGCTGGCTAAGCCATTGCTTTGGCCCTCTAGGCTTGCTATAGAGGCTCAATTCATTGGATGACTTTAATTCATTGTGCTATGGCTGCTCTCGGATAAAACAGTCTCCAGATTAAACGACTATTTAGGGACTAGATTGGACATTAGTGACCTAAGATTGAGTAGATTCTCACCTGGAGGGAGAAGGTTAATTGGAGTTCTGTTTCCACCAGTCCACTAGCTGGAAGGATGATTTCATTGGAGCGAAGAATCCTTTTTGAACCCTGAAAACCAAGAAAAAATAGGCCCAATGTGTATCATCAAAAAATCACACCAAAAGAAATACTAAGTTTGCAAACAACTTCTAAACTCTGTAACTATTCTTACCAAATACTTCCTTGGTTTTTGTTAGACGCATCAAAATCAAGCCACATCATAGGTATGATTTACAGGTTATTATGTTGTGTGTTCATGAAAGGTTTTCACATAAAAGTGAGTAATTTTTGCACATAGAGCTCTCCTGAAGAAGAGCCAGGCAGGTAGCAGTACCCTCCCCATGCTCAACTCTGCCTCCCTTCTTCTTTTCAAATTGACACTTCACCTGTACTGTCTTGTCTTTGGGCCTTTATTTTCACATGCTTTTTTCCCCCCCTTCTTGGATGCTAATTCATGGTTCTACACATACCTAAGGCACTCATTTTTCAGGTCTCAGTTTAATTTTTTCCCAGGAACCTTTCCTTTTAGCCCTACCCCTTCTAACCTAACAAGAGGCTAGCTATCCTAGCATTTTTAGCTCTAAAAATAAAGTTGGGCCAAACTATTCCAAAAGTGTAAAAAGAGACCAGTAGGAGGGCCTAAGGAATGCCAGTAAGTTTGTATAAATTAATTTTTCAAAAAAAATTATTTAAACACAGTGAAATGCCCAGATCTCCAGTCCATGGATCAATGAGCTGATAAATGCATTTACCTGTGTAACAAGCCACAACTGCCTCAGGACATCTATCATTTCCATTGCTCCAGGAAAACTCTTGTGATCCTTCCCGAACAATTCTACACTGCCCTTTCTGGTAAGCACTGTTCTGATTTCTTTCAGCATAGGTTAGTTTTGCCAATTCTAAAATTCCATACACATGGTCATATGGTACGCACTATTTTAGCTGGGCTTCTTGAAACATCATCTTTTAAGGTTCACATAGGGTGTCGCATCTATTAGTAGTTCATTCCTTTTTACGGCCAAGTGGAATCCCATTCTATGAATACACCACACTTTGTCCATTCTACTGTTGTTGAACATTCGCACTTGGGTCGTTTCTAGTTTTGGGCTATTATGGCTAACACTGCCGTTCTTGTTACAAGTCTGTATAAAAAAGTATGTTTTACTTTTTCTTGGGCAAACACCTAGCAGAGGAATTGCTGGGTCTCAGGGTAGATGTATGTTTAATTTTATGAGAAACTGCCAGAACAATTTCCAAAGTGTTGGTACGATTCCCACCCCCGCAGCAGTGTATGAGAGCTCCAGCGACTCCGTGTCTTCGCTGGCACTTGGTACGACCAGGCTTCAGTTCATGGATTCTAGTGGGGACATACAGTGGAGTATCGCTGTGGTTGCGATTTGCATTTCCCTGATGACTACTACTGTTAAGCACCTTCCCATTTGTTTACTGACCATTTGTATACTGCCATTTATGAGGTGCCTGGTCAAATATTTTCATCCAGGTTTGTTTTACTTGTTTTTGAGTTGTAAGAGCTTTTTATTTTTATATATATACAAGTAACTTGTCAGATATATGTATGGTAAATATTTTCTTGCCTACTTCTTTTTTTTTTTTAAAGATTTTATTTATTTAATTGACAGAGAGATAGAGATCACAAGTAGGCAGAGGCAGGCAGAGGGAGAGAGAGAAGCAGGCTCTCTGCCAAGCAGGGAGCCCGATGCGGGGCTCGATCCCAGGACTCTGAGATCATGACCTGAGCCGAAGGCAGAGGCTTTAACCACTGAGCCACCCAGGCGCCCCGCCTACTTATTTTCTTAATGGTATCTTTTGATGAAGTATTTAATTGTGATCAAGTGTACTTTATTACTTTTTTATGGTTAATGCATTCTGGGTCCTAGCTAAGACATCTCCGCCTACTTTAAGATTCTGAAATTACTCTGCTAACTTCAGTTACTCTGCTAACTGTGTTGGAGCAGATATTCTCCTGTTTCCCTTTAAAAATTTTGTAATTTTGGGGGCTCCTGGGTGGCTCAGTGGGTTAAAGCCTCTGCCAGATCACGATCCCAAGCCCCACATCAGGCTCTCTGCTTGGTGGGGAGCCTGCTTCCCTTCCTCTCTCTCTGCCTGCCTCTCTGCCTACTTGTGATCTCTGTCAAATAAATAAATAAAATCTTTAAAAAATTTTTAAAAATTTATAATCTTAGTGTTTTTTTGCGGTAGTTATTATTTTTTTTAATTTAATTTTTTTCAGTGTTCCAAAATTCATTGTTTATGTACCACACCCAGTACTCCATGCAATACGTGCCTTCCGTAATACCCACATATATTTTAGGTTTTATATCCATTTCTAATTTTTGTTTTTACAAAATGCAATTTTTATTTAATGCAGGAAGGAAAATCTAAATATAACAGTTTGCAATGTTTTTGTAACAAGTATAGTGTACCATACCAATGAAATATAATAAAGGAAATTCTGCCTCACCTGTTAGATAACACTTTTCGTAGTAACCACTATTATGAACAACAATCTTGACAAAATTTTCACCTGACTTTATTGATTTATTTGATTTTTAAAAATCTCTGTAAAATGAATCTCAGAAATGTTGAAAGAATTCAAAATGTGGTTGATATATAGCAGTGGTTCCAACCAGAGGTAGGAAACATTTGGCAATATTTAGAGATATTTTGGGTGGTTGTAACTGGTGTGTGTGTGTGTGTGCGTGTAAAGTATTTCTAGAGGGTAGAGGCCAGGTTGTTGCTGACCATCCTATGGTGCACAAACAGATCCCATGTCTAGTGCCACTGAGAAACCCTCTAGCTGAAACCTCATCTCCACTGAAGAAATGGCTTCTTGGGTAACTCTCTCAAATGGTAGCCGTTTTTCTCCCATAAGAGAAGGGGACTTCTCTTATGGGCACACCGCTGGACTGGAGATGGGGAAGGTGTCCTCCTTGTTTTCATCACCAGCTCTAGAACATTCTCCCTTCCATCTCTCTAAAAATCCTATTCTGGATTGATGGTCTCAGTTCATATTACCCTCTATTCCCTGCAGGGATCCCTACAGGATTTTTACCTGTAGTCATTCCTGCTCACTTCCTGATTTTAGCTCCTCATTTACTGTTCTTCTCCCCAGTAGTACACCAGCCATAACTCTGTGGTTTCAATATATGCCCTTTCCTACATCTTGGCTGCATCGATCCCCTAATCTCTCTTTTCCGATGATCTTGTCCTCACACTTGTTTTAGCTACTCACCCAAATGTTCTTTCTCCAGATCTTACCATTACCAGTAATTACAACCAATACCTAATCTCAGTTTCATGCTCCCCACTCTCTGATTACCACCTATCTTTTCAGCTCATTTTCTCTGGTTTGTCAACAACAATAATCCTTTAGACCCACCAGGGCCTACAATCAAGGATGCTTCCATTGTTTCAATTTTCCCCAGGGCCCTGTGGTCTATCTTTCCTCCTTACCCAGCTTAAATGCCATAGGCAATCTGTATAAACATGTTCTCGCACACACCCTTAACTCCTGTGCTCTGCTGCTAGTCTGCCATATTCACTTGGTAAAAATTACAACCCTATTTAAACCCAACTGCAGGGCGCCTGGGTGGCTCAGTCGGTTACGTGTCTGCCTTCAGCTCAGGTCATGATCCCAGGGTCCTGGGACTGAGCCCCACATTAGGGCCCTTTCTCAGTAGGTAGTCTGCTTCTCTCTCACCCTCTGTCCCTCCCCTGGCTCCTGCTCTCTCTCAAATAAATTCATAAAATCTGAAAAAAAAAATCCAAACTGCACCAGCTAAACATGCCCAGAGAGAATCATATAATCAGGTGAACTGGTCTGTCTTAATACATGACCCCAAATCAGTAGTGTGCTGACAAGGCAGCCTGGCAATTACTCTATTGTATCAAGTCTTTTCACTTTTCTACTCTACTTGACGATGGTTTTATATCTTCTCTTTTTTTTCTCAAACCCCTAACACCTCCTTACCTCTCCTCACTCTAAGCTAGTAACTTGATTCCTACTTTGCCTACAAAATGCAAGCAATGGGAAAAGGGTTCCCACAGCTCCCAGCACACCTACCTACTAAGTGCATTGGTGCTCATGTATCCTGTATCCCTCTTGTTCTAAAGACGAAGGCTCCTCTCCCATCTAAAGCCAACCGCTCCACCTGGATACCGGAGCTCATCCTTTCTCACCTGCTCAAATGGGCTCTTCTACCCAGTCTTTCCTCTCCCACATAATCAGCTTTCCTTTTTTTCTGGATCATTTCTACCAATAAACATGCTGTTATTTCTCTCATCTTAAAAAAACCAAAACCAAAACCAAAACCAAAAAACAACTCTCTCATCCTCATGTGCCCTGCTGGCTACCAACCCGTACACTGCCTTCACTTTACAGCAAACTCCTCAAGAGTTGTCTGTTTTTACTCTCCTGAAGTCCTCTTCTTTCATTTTCTCTTAAATGCATTCCAGTCAATCTTCCTATCTCCACCAGTCCACCAGAAATGCTACTGGCAAGGTCCCAAATAAACTTCACTTTAAAAAAATCTGATGACCTGTTCTCATCTCCTTTGACCCATCTGCAGTTTTTGATAGAGACCATCGGTCTTGACTTCCAGCAATACTTCCTTCACCTGGCTTCCAAACCCCATACCCTCTTGGATTTCCTCTTATCTTCTGGCTACTCTCTCTTGGTCTCCTTTTCAGGTCCTTCCTCTCCTCACTGACTTCCTAATGTTAGAGTGCCTGGGGTCTTAATTCTTAGACCTGTTCTCTTATCTATGTTCACTCTACTTCTAATTCTCTCACCCAATCTTAGGGTTTTAATTAAATATACTCTTCAAATTCTATCTCTATCCCAGACCTCCCTCCTGGACTCTAAACCTATATATTCAATTGTCTATTCAACATCCCTTCCTGGACATCTAACAGGCATCTCAAACGTAATACGATAAGCTGAGTTTTAGATCTTTCCCTCCAGAGCAGCTTTACCCACAGTCTTCTTCATCTCACTTAATGGCATTTCCACCCACCAACTGCTCAAGAAAAAACTCCGGTGGGGAGCCTGGCTGGCTTGGTTGGTACAGCATGTGGCTCTTGATCTCATGGCTCTTGATCTCGGGGTCATGAGTTCAAGCCCCAAGTCAGGTATAGAGAGATTGCTTAAATAAGCTTTGAAAAGAAAAGAAAAAAAACTCTGGTGCTACCCTCCTCTCTTGCCTGAATCACTGTTATGGCCCGTTAACTGGTCTTCCTGATTCCTCTTTCCCACCTGTAAGGGTCTTCACCACACAACAGCCAGAGTGATAGCATCACTCCTTTGCTCGAAACCCTCCAATCCACACAGACTGAAAGCCAGAGACCTTGCAATTATCTGCACACATCCTGTCTCCCCTACTTCTTTGACTTCGTCCCCTGGTGTTTCCATTCCTCTCTAGCTTCACTGGCCGTCTCCTCCTTTCTCTTGATTCTGTCAGACATATGCCCGCCTTAGCCTTGCCTGGCCTTTTGCCCTCTACTTAGACGGCTCTTTCTCCAGATAGTGCATGGCTCCCTCCTTCACCTCCTTCAAAGTCTTTGCATAAATGTCATCTTCTCTGTGAGGCCCACCCTGACCACCACATATAATCTGTGACTTCCCTCACCTCTGGCATAGTCCATCCCTTTATCTTCTTTTCTTTCTTTCCCCACAGGACACATTTCCTTCCAACAGCAGTGGCCCTCACTATTTGAACTCTTGCTATCCAAATATGTGCCATAAATACTCTACCCCAATTGCATTATCTGAACTGCAAACCTGTTCAACTCAGTCTGGGTGTGCAGGTAACAGGACACAGAGTGCAGGACAGTCACAGCATCACAGTGAGCACTGGCACTTTTTTTTTTTTTTTTAAGATTTTATTTACTTGAGAGAGAGTGAGAGAGAGAGCATCAGAGAGTAGAGGGTCAGAGGGAGAAGCAGACTCCCCGCTGAGCAGGGAGCTCGATGCGGGACTTGATTCCGGGACTCCAGGATCATGACCTGAGCCAAAGGCAGCTGCTTAACCAACTGAGCCACCCAGGTGCCCTGAGCACTGGCACTTTTAAAGCATGGTACACTACTGTTCTCACCTTTCCCACCCTTCTCCAAAGATTTGCTCTTTATGGGGCCCAGTACTTGGTTCTTCCAGGTGCCTGAGGCACTACCAATTAGGGCCCAATTTCAAAGTTATCTTTAGTATCTTTACATATCATCTTTAAGCTATGTAACAGTATATCTTCATTCGCAGTATAGAAGCAAAACAATTTATATCTGATACAATATCATTACTTACAGCATATAAAAATACACATTAAAGAGTATTTAATGCATTAAAAATTACGTTCCTAGTGTTCTATTTATTTATTTAAAGATTTTATTTATTTGAGAAAGAAAGCGCCCACTCCAGAGAGAGCATGAGTAGGGCGGGGAAGGGAGAGGAGGGAGTAACAGATTCCCTGGTGAATGAGGTGCCTGATGCGGAGCTAGATCCCAGGGCCCTGGGATTGTGACCTGAACCGAAGGCAAGACGTTTAACCAACGGAGCTACTCAGGCACTCCGGTTCCTAGTGTTTTAAATGCTTCTTTTTAAAATATAAGATTATTGGTGAATGGTCACATAGGTAGCTAAGAGTACTGTAGTATTATCTGAGGAAATAGGTGGAGGTTTCTTGGATAGCTGAGAATTCACTATTATTTTTCCCATTTAAAGAATGGAAGATAGGCATCTGCCATCCAAAATGTTTCCCAGAATGGATTAGATTTCAAGGAAAGTCTGTAGATAATGTTCTTATTTATTATGTTTGTTGTCTCTTTCCTTTTACTACAATGATTCTTAAACTTTTCAGTCTCAGAATCTTTTTATATCAAAAATTATATACCCAAATAGCTTTTGTTTATATAGGTACATCTATCAATATTTACCATATTAGGAATTATAACAGATATTTCAAAACATGTATTAATTCACTTAAAAATAATAAATCTTTCATGTGCTTACGTAAAAACATTTTTTGTGAAAAATATCTTTTCTAAAACAAAAACAATTTAGCAAGAAGATGGCATGGTTTTTTAAATTAAGAATTTTACTGGGATGTAACTCAAACACTATACAATTCACCCACTTGAAGTGTACAATTCAGTGGCTTTTAGGATATTTAGAGTTGTGCAAACATTACCACAATCAATTCTAGAACATTTTTATCATCCCCAAAAGAAACCCCATACTCTTTAGCTGTCACCCTACTAACCTTCTCATCCTCACACCCCAGCTCTAGGCAACCACTAATTTACTTTCTGACGCTATCAATTTACCTACTATGGACATTTCATATAAATGGAATCATACAATATGTGGCCTTTTGTGCCTGCCTTTCATTTACCACAATGTTTTCAAGGTTCACCCGTGTTGTAGCATGGATATACTTTATTTTTGTTCATTGCTAAAAAATATCCCATTGTACTGATATGCCACCTTTTACATATCCATTCCTCAGTTAAGAGACTTGGTTTGTTTCCAATTTTTAGGTATTATGAATAGATGCTGTAATGAGCATTTATGTGCAAGGTTTTACATGGCCATGTTTTCATTTCTCTTGGGTACCTTCTAGGAGTGGAATTGTTGGGTCATCTGGTAACTAACACTATGTCACACCTTTTCAGGAACTGCAAGTCTGTTTCCAAGATGGCTGTATCATTTTACATTCTCAACAGCAGTATGAAGGAGAGGGCATACTCTTACCTTTCTGCAGTATGAAGGAGAGAGCATACCTTTCTGCAAACCTCTCTTTTTAAAAATTAATTAATTAATTAATTTCTATTAACATATAATGTATTATTTGCCTGAGGTACAGGTTTGTGAATCATTAGTCTTACACATTTCACAGCACTCACCATAGCACACATCCTCCCCAATGTCCATAACTCAGCCACCCCATCCCTCCCACCTTACCCCCCAGCAATCCTCAATTCATTTCATGAGTCTCTTATGGTTTGTCTCCCTCCTGATTCCATCTTGTTTCATTTTTTTCCTCCTTACCCCCCATTAACCTCCGCCCTGCCTCTCAAATTCCTCATATCAGAGAGGAATTATCATATGATAATTATCTTTCTCTGACTGACTTATTTAATGTTTGGCTAATAGAAGACAACAGGATTCCCCTACCTGCTTCGTACTCAAGTTGTTGCAAAATATGATTTTGGTTGAGTATATGAAAAAAATCCAGGGGCGCCTGGGTGGCTCAGTGGGTTAAGCCTCTGCCTTTGGCTCAGGTCATGATCTCCGGGTCCTGGGATCCAGTCCCTTGTTGGGCTCTCTGCTCAGCGGGGAGCCTGCTTCCCCCTCCCCCAACCTTTTCTCTGCCTGCCTCTCTGCCTACTTGTGATTTCTGTCAAATAAATAAATAAAATCTTAAAAAAAAAAAAATCTAGACTCAAGAAGATAGGAAGTTAAAAAAAGGAGGAGGCTTTTGTAACATTGTTATATATTAAAATTAATAGAAAAAGGACAACATTGGAAAAACTGGGAAATCTGAATAGTCTTTTTTTTTTTTTTTTAAGATTTTATTTATTTATTTGACAGAGAGACAGTGAGAGAGGAAACACAAGCAGGGCGAATGGGAAAGGGAGAAGGAGGCTTCCCGATCAGCAGGGAGCCCGATGTGGGCCTTGATCCCAGGACCCTGGGATCATGACCTGAGCCAAAGGCAGATGCTTAACTACTCAGCCACCCAGGTGCCCCATGAATAAAGTCTTTAATTAATAATATTGTACCAATGATAATTTCTTAGTTTTGATACATGTACCATGGCTAAGAAAGATGTTAACATTGGGAAAAGCTGGGCAAAGGGAATACAGGAACTCTATGTACTATCCCTGCATCTCCTGCAAATTTAAAATTATCTCAAAATAAAATGTTAAAAATAAAAATCCAATCCATTGGTCTATTTTGTTCTTTGAATGGATCTTTTACCTAGCATGATTTTGTAACATCATGCATTCGCCATTTGGAAAACACTGAGTCACTGAGTTAGGCCAATCCTTCAAATGTTATATACTTTTAATTATATAATTTAAAAAATTGTTATCATTACTATCACCACTGATCTCTTCAGAAAAGTCCTTAAGAAATGGGAAGCTGTGAAACTTATAACGACAAACACATTTTCCAAAATTCTAATTTTCACTTGAAAGATCAAATTTTATTTGTCATTGGCCAAAAATATGTCTCAGTTGTTTCCCTTGAAGTGATAGGTTCACTTTGCTCATTTTTTTTTAAAGATTTTTTTTTTTTTAATTTATTTGACAGATCACAAGTACGCAGAGAGGCAGGCAGAGAGAGAGAGGAGGAGGAGGCAGGCTCCCTGCTGAGCAGAGAGCCCGATGTGGGACTCAATCCCAGGACCCTGAGATCATGACCTGAGTGGAAGGCAGAGGCCCCAACCACTGAGCCACCCAGGCGCCCCACACATTGCTCATTTTCAAGAAAATATCTTTCTTGTAACTGAGTCTGAATAACTAGTTTGTCTATGAGGCCTGCTTTCACTTAAAAATGGTGTTCCATAAAAAAAAGCAGTTTGTTTGTTTGTTTATCTATTTATTTATTTGAGAGAGCGCCTGCACATGAGAACGTGGGGCAGCAAAGGGAGAGGGAGAGAGAGAATCTTAAGCAGGCTCCCTGTCCAGTGCAGAGCCTTGGCGCAGGGCTCCATCTCATGACCCAAGATCATGACCTGAGCTGAAATTAAGAGTCAGACGATTATGACTGGCCACCCACATGCGCCCCAAAGCAGCTATTTTACTTCACAACTGAATTGCAGAAGTATTGGTTCAAGACAAGAGCATACTTCACAATGAAGCAGAAGTGCTTTATGCATGTTTGGGGCACCTGGGAGGCTCGGCTGGTTAAGTGTCCAACTCTTGATTTCAACTCAGGTCATGATCTCAGGGTTATGAGATCAACCACTGCGTCAGGCTCCACACTCAGCAGAAAGTCCACTTGAGAGTCCCTCTCCCTCTATCCCTACCCCCCAATCCGTCCCCATGCACTCTCTCTCAAATAAATAAATACATCTTAAAAAAAAGGGCTTTATGCATGTTTCCCATTTCTGTTTTATCCTCCCACTGCTGTAATCTCTGTGTGTAGAGCAATGCTTTGCATATAATAGATGCTCAATAAAAATGCATTAAATGAATGAATAAACGAGTCATTGGATAAACAAATGTGATAACATCTGTAATTACTTCCAGCTGCCTGGAAGTAAAGCAATAAAAAATTAAGGATATTTATAGTTTTGGGGTATAATTTTAAATTTTACAGAATGTTAAATATTTAATCAGGAAATAAAGGAAATTATTTCTTTTGGCAAAGGCATTTGACTGCAGGGATGGCAAAAGCAGTGGGGAACTTTCCAAACCATACCAACAGTGTTTGCATTGGAAAGCAACAGCTTTTAGCAAAGCAACAATTCCTGAAAACTGGAACCCTGCCCATGACCTAGAAATGGGTGCAAAAGCGGGACAGGAAGCAAAGACACTGGAAGTCTCTACTTACACATCATTACCCCATACTTGCTTTCTCAACGTAGGGTGCCTGGGAATGTTTCACAGAACTGGGAGGAATTATGTACAAAGATGAACAGGGAGTCAGAATATAAAGTAAGACATGCAGGAATTCATAAGGAGTAATTAAAATGCCTTAAGTTTTGAGGACGAAATTAAGATAATGTATTTGTCTCGGAAAGAGAGCTGAGGACCTCAGGGCATGGTACCCACACTGTGAGTGCTAGAGACGTGGAGGCCGGTGAAGCCAGTATTGGAACAACACACCGCTGCACCACAGCTGTCTAGCTAATACAATCTGCTGGCTGGTAGGGCATTACCATACAGTTCACTATTTTCAATGAGTAAGAATTCACTAAATACACCACTCTTCAGTTGAGGAATCCAGTCATTATTTAACAACTCCAGAATCTCAGTGAGCTCTAGGGAGTCATCATTAGGAAGGACTTACCAGTTAAGGAAGGCCTTGTCGTGGAGTTTGATGACTATATATAAATTACCTGCTCTTTAGTTTCTAGTACAACTTCTGCCACCTGGCAATTAGGGGGCAACAGGTAAATTCCTTAACATTCCCACAGTGCAGTTCTCCCTTCTTTTCTGAACTTCAGGAATGCTTAGAGTATGAATGTTTGTTAATATTTTGGGTCCCTTGAAGATACCAAGTAAGTATAAGCACTTTAATGGGTGGATTACCCAGAAGTTAAATTATTCCAGTAAATTTTTCATTGCCAAGTCAGAAACAAAAATCTATAAATTTCTTCTACCTTATAGAAAACCTCCAAAGTGCTTCTCCAACCCATGCATTTCCTTGGACCCAGAAACCCTGAGAGTAAGACTGAAACAGGCACTGGCCACCACAGCAATTTCTGAATCATTTATCACACACTTTAGCATCTGTATCACCTGATCGTCAGACTAATCCTGTTCGATATGCAAGGCAGGAAGGACCAAGTTTTAAATTTTCAGACAAAGAAACTAAGGTTTAAAGAAACTGAGCGGTTTAACTAAGAGACAGAACTGGGACTCATTAGTTCTCATGAACTCAGTCATCTTACACTATTGTTTCTCCCTTGGCTGAGGAGAAAGGGAAGGAGGGAAGGAGGAAAGGAGGGAAGAGGCAGGCCCCCAGCATTATTTCTGGAGTCCCAACAGCAGGCAGAAAGTTATCCAGCTTCCTTGGACCCTGAACGAACGATCTTGATCAACTCACCTGTAGCTTCACAGCAATGACCACTGAGTTAAGATCTTTGTCCATTTCTTTCAGCATGACAAGTTTCTTCAGGGTCAAGCTGAACAGCCTAGAAAATTTTTGAGAAAGACAATCCAGTCAAACATAAAGAACTTAGGAGAAAAGTGATAGATGATGTTGGGGAAACACTGCTTTACCTAAAGAAAGAATGTCAGATGCCAACCTGTGTCCGCCTTTAGTGAAAGAGCATCCTTCTATTTAATTCTGATACTTGAGAATTGTCAAAAGGTACAATATTCCACGAACTTCTGTGGATATCCAATTATCTCAAGTTAAACTTACACACTTTTCTACTTCTGATACATGGGGAGCAATTTCTGCAGGGAGATGGGTAGGTATACCAAGGGCAGGTATGGATGTGTGAGGATGTTGGAAGGATTAAGAAACTTGACCGAGATCACACAAAAGTGGCTGAGCCAAGATGCAAATTTAGGCCCTTTTTTTTTTTTAATATTTTATTTATTTATTTGATAGAGAGAGAGAGAGATCACAAGTAGACAGAGAGGCAGGCAGAGAGAGAGGGGGAAGCAGGCTCTCTGCTGAGCAGAGAGCCCTATGTGGGGCTCGATCCCAAGACCCTGAGATCATGACCCGAGCCGAAGGCAGAGGCTTAACCCACTGAGCCACCCAGGTGCCCCAAATTTAGGCCTGTCTTAGCCCAGAACCCAATTTAAGTTACTACAAGGCACTTTGTTAGAAAGATAGAAGAAATTATTTTAATTACAAGTAAATATTTTCAACATATATTTCAACAAAAGCTCCAAGGAAATAAGATACATTTCTCCTTAAACCCACACTCACACACAGTTGACTGTAACAGTCCCAGACAGTTCTGAGGTAACTAAGCCTGAGTCTGGCAAGATGTTCTGACTGGAGTTGTTATAATTCATAAGAGTTTGAGGTAGATTCTGATCCTACGTTTTGTTGTTACCCTATGTTTTATTGGTTGAGTATTTCTTACGCAGTTAAAATACAGAATCCAAGGCCTAAACAGAAGGGTCCTTCCCTGATCACACTCCTATTTTAATAATTCCAAGTGCTGGTGAAGATGTGGCACAACCTGAAGTCCCCCATGTGGCTGGTAAGAGTGTAAAATCATACAATTATTCAAGAAAACCATTTGGTAGTTTATTAGTAGACATTAATTATATTCCTATTCCCATGCCCAGCTACTCCCAAGAGAACCCAAGAATAGAGTCTGAGATCATGACCTGAGCTAAAGGTAAATGCCTAACTGACTGAGCCACCCCGGTACCCCACTTCTAGCTGTTCTAGCATCCTATAAGGTTAGAAAGAAGGAAAGTGAAGGTGAGAAGGGAAAAGCTGAGTTAGAAGGCAGATGTCATCATGCAAGCAGTAGACTACTAGTTGTTTAGAGGGTGGTAGAAGCATGGCAGCAGTGGAGGTGGTAAAAAATGGTTTGAATTTTGGATATATTACTGAAGATACACATTTGCTCCTGGGTTTTTGGCCTGATCCTCTGGAAAGGTGGGGAAGACTCTGGGGGAAAGCAGGTTTGAGGAGTTTAAGGTCAAGACTTCAATTTTGGACACTCTAAGTTTGAGATGTCTATTTGACTTCTCAGTAGACACGCTGAGTAGAGAGTTAGATATCAAGTTTGTCTCCAGACTGAAAACATCAATATGCAGGTGTGGCACACAAATGGAATTTAAAGTCACAAGGCTGCATGAGAGGATCCATAGAACGAGGACGTACACAGAGAAGGGTTAAGCTCACGAATACGTCACCATTAAAGACAGAAGTGAAGGCAATGAACTAGCAAAGGTCATCAAGAAGGATCAACCAGGGAGGCAGGGGGAACACCGAGTAAATGTGATATTCTAGAAGCCAAGAGAGAACGGCTGGCTGGATCAAATGCTGCTGCGTGGTCAAGACAAAGACTGAGAAGAGATGACTGAATTTAGTCACATGGGCCTAAACAAGAGCAGTTCGACAGACGAATGAAGTTGAAGGCCTAAATGGAATGAATTTGAGAGAGGATGGGAGGAAAGGCACTAGAGAGAGCAAGTATAAAGACACAAATTTGTGGGACCCCCTGGGTGGCTCAGTCAGTTAAGTGTCTGTCTTTGGCTCAGGTCATGATCCTGGGGTCCTGGGATCAAGTCTCGAATAGGGTTCTTTGCTCAGCGGGAGAGCCTGCTTCTCCCTTTGTCTGCTGCTCCCCCTGCTTATGCTCACTCTTTCTCACTCTGACAAATATAAAATACAATCTTAAAAAAAAAAGGCACAAATCTGTTTCAATCCTAGCTCCACCCCAATATCCCCAGTAGTAAACTTCTTGTCCAACAGAAAATACAGTACAAGCCACAGGTGTAACTTTCTTTCTGGTGGTCTGTAATTTCGCTATGTGCTAGGAAGAGGGTACCCAACTGACCAGACCCAGTACAAACCGGGGCACTAGGTCTCTAAGAGCTTCCCTGGTAACATTTCTTAGTTGTCACAATTCACTGTATATTGTGTGACTTCACTGGGAGAAAATTCTTGAAAGCTTGCACCTGGTTTTGCCCATGTACCCTCTCTCTTCGCTGACTTCACTTTTGTACCCCTCTGAAGAAATAAATCATAGCTGTGACTATGGCTGTGTATTCTGAGTCCTGTGAGTCCTCTTAGGAATCATCGCACCCAGTGGTGGTCCTGTAGAACCCCAACACAGAGTGGGTGGGAAGGGATAATTACAAAAGGGTACTAATACTGGGGTGATGGATATATTAATTACCTTAACTGTGGTGATGGTTTCACAAGTATGTATTTATGTCAAAACTTGTCAAATTGTACACTTTAAATATGTGCAGTTTATTGTATGTCAATACATCAATAAAACTTTTTTTAAAAATATTTTATTTATTTGAGAAAGAGAGAGAGAGAGAATGCATACGGGAATGAGACAGTATGGGCAGGGGAGAGGGGCAGAGGGAGAAGGAGAAGCAAACTCCCTGCTAAGCAAGAAGCCTGACACGGGGCTTGATCTCAGGATCCTGGGATCATGACCTGAGCTGAAAGAAGACTCTTAACCAACTGAGCCACCCAGATGCCCCTAAACTGTTTCTTCTTTAAAGATTTTATTTATTTATTTGAGAGAGAGTGAGAGAGAGCATGACAGGGAAAGGGCCAGAGGGAGAAGCAGACTCCCTGCTGAGCAGGGAGCCTGACATGGGACTCAATCCCAGACTCCAGAATCATGACCTAAACCGAAGGCAGTCATTTAGCCAACTGAGCCACCCAGGTGCCCTGTTTCTTCTTTTTAAAGGAAGGTTCTACCCAGTGTCCTAGAGTCTGCTAATTGCCTATCCAGCATCTATTTCCCCCTTTCTACTTAGTAACACAGCACCAATTTTCAGCTGAGCATGTTGCTTCTTAACATAAAAGACCATGCTTTCCAGCTTCTTTTGCAGCTCGGTTAGAACTCATGGCTAAATGTGGCCAATGTGTAAGTGGACATACTAGGTAGGACTTGTGGGAAGATTATTTAAAGGGAGTCCATTCACCTGACAGATCCTTTTACCTTCTTTTGGTCTGCAAGGCAGGCCGATGGCTTTAGCTCCTGCAACAAACTTGGACCATGAGGAAACCTTGATAATTCAAGCCATGTGTCAGGAACGTGTATTAGAAAGAGAGGAGTCAGGACCCTTGAGGACACCGCAGGAGCTACTCTATCAATTGTGGACTATTTATCTCTGGAATTTTCATTTCTTTCTTTTTTTTTTTAAAGATTTTATTTATTTATTTGACAGACAGAGATCACAAGTAGGCAGAAAGGCAGGCAGAGAGAGGAGGAAGCAGGCTCACCGCTGAGCAGAGAGCCCGATGCAGGGCTCGATCTCAGGACCCTGAGATCATGACCTGAGCTGAAGGCAGAGGCTTAACCCACTGAGCCACCCAGGCGCCCCAGGATTTTTCATTTCTTTAAGTGAGAAAGAAATAAACACCTATCTTACATAAGTATCTTCTTTTGAATTTTTTATTTATGCAGGTAAACTTATTTTTTTAAAGATTTTTAAATATTTATTTATTTTGATAGACAGAGATCACAAGTAGGCAGAGAGGCAGGCAGAGAAAGAGAGGGAAGCAGGCTCCCCGCTGAGCAGAGAGCCCAATTTGGGGCCTGATCCCAGGACCCTGGGACCATGACCTGAGCTGAAGGCAGAGGGTTTAACCCACTGAGCCACCCAAGCGCCCCATTATTTATGCAGGTAAACTTATTTTTAAGTGATATACCGGGAACAGATTCTCCAGGTGTTAGGGTTCAGCCCCCAGCTCTCAAATACTTTTGAGAGAATCAGTTGAATTATTCCCAAAGTTACTTTATCTATTTAAAGTTTGTTTATTTATTTTTTGCAATCTTTACACCCAGCGTGGGGCTCGAACTCATGACCCCAAGACCAAGAATTGCATGCTCAGGACACCTGGATGGCTCAGTCAGTTAGATGTCTGCCTACAGCTCAAGTCATGATCCCAGGGTCCTGGGATTGAGTCCCAACGTTGGGCTCCTTGCTCAATGGGGAGCCTGCTTCTCCCTCTGCTTGTGCTCTCTCTCCCTCTCTCCGTAACAAATAAATAAAATCTAAAAAAAAAAAAAAAAAAAAGTCACATGTTCTTCAGACTGAGTCAGCCAGATGCCCCCAAAAGTCCATTTTAAAGGGTGATGCCTTATCAAGAAATCCTGGCTTTCATCCTTATGGAAGGAAGGCAAGATATCTCAAAAGTTGAAAGAAAAAAAGGTTCTTTTCATGATCCTTGGAAGAACCAAATTCCTAGACTTCCGCATTTCAGAAAGCTCACTAGGAATCTGTGATACAGCGGGTTGGAAGCCAGTTTCATGGTCCACCTTGGGAACACGTGAACTGGGTGAGGACTCTTCTATACCTACCTCCCTACTTGTCTCCTCATCTAGGGATGAGAAAAGAGGGCAGTTCTAGGTAAAAGTCTTTAACCGAAGGAGGTTTCAAATGGAACGTGTGGCTGGGGTTCCCCGAGAATCCACCTCTGGTATGTCAGTGAAAGGCCAGAGAAAGATGCACCTCTGTGTGCTAGAACTCAAAGAAGTCAACAGTCTGCCTTTCATAAAGTGTATCATAAAGATTGTTGGAATCCAAAGGACTTATAAAGGAAGATCCCAAGTTATTCAGCCCAAAAATAATCTTCCCTTCTGCAAAGGCACTTTGAAAATATACTGGTAATCGGACTCATTTATTGTAATTTTTTAAGACTCCATTTGGAAATGCTAGTGAAGTCCAGCATTAATAAAACAATGAAACATCAAATCAAGGTCCCCTGATTACTCAAAGTGTTTCTTCTTCTGCATCTTGGTCTTTTCCTGATCCCACCCCTGTCTTTCCTTGTTGGGCAACCTTTGGTGACCTTTGTGTCTCAATTTTCTCACATAAAATGAAGATAACGACAGTGCCTATTTAATAACATGTGATATGGTTTAACTGAGAGAATGGAAGGCAAAACAGGGCCTGGCATATGGTGAGATACTGTAACTGCTACACTTGGAACCATCATCGTCATCATGATCATTCTTATTTGTTCACTGTTTAAGCCTGTGTTTGATCTGCTTTTTTGGAGAGATTGACTTCGTTCCAATAAAGTAGTGATGCAACTGCCATTCTAAACAGGGAGGGAGCTCCTCCTGGCCTCTACTCTCATTCCCTGTGTCCCAGTCATTTCCTTTCCACTTGACAGGCCCTCGAGCCCTTGAAGAGAACACCCTTGCTGCAGTCATCAACAGTTAGGACAATCGGAGTTAACACTGATGGGAGTCTATAACTGGCTTAAAGACTTACTTTTTGCATAGCAAGATTTCCATCAATCACTTACTGTATATGTCTTCACTGTACTTAGCTCTACACTAGAAGCTATAAGGTACTTAGAAAAACGAAGCATGTTCTCTGCTTCTGAGCAGTTTATAATCTAGTTGAGAGGACAGGATTTAAGTATATCAAACAATTATCTAACAAATGTAATGGTGCATACAAAATTAAGTACTACATTACGTAAGAGAGCTTCTTCCTTAGCTCACAGCTTCAGTGAGGACATACTATTTGAGCCCAAGTAAATTCTCTCAAGAAATTTTCTTTAGATCCCAACTGACTGAATCTGAAAGAGTAAGACTGTCTACTTGTTGAGAGAGAATGATACAAAAATATAACAAGAATCTTTTGAAACCTTCCAAATTATTCTATTTTGTGCTTCACTATAAGATGAAGGAGAAACAGCCTTAAATGTCATCTACAAATGGTCCCCAACCTGTACTTCACAGCTGCTTCAAACTTACTCCATGCCAAGCAGAACTAGAGAGACTCGCCAAAAGAAAAACAGTCATATTCCACCCCTACTCCCCAAACTCCTTTCGACCAGGGTATCAATGAAGAGTAAAGTGGCCACATTTTGGACAGGAAAGATGGAAGGAGAAATGAAGATCTGGACGGAATAAAACACTGCACAGTTGGCCTCTGAATCACACTGACAGTCCTTTTGGGACCAGAAGACAAGTGACCTGGATGTTTTTTGCTCCTACGAAGAAATGACTATGTTATATGAACAAATCAATTTTTTCTCCCCTTTAGTTCTTTAATCACAAAATAGGAAGAAGAAGCTCTACCTTCTCTCTGCAAAAGCATTTATCAGGACAAAGAGCAAATCAAAAGAAAAAAACTTAAGAAAAAGTTTTCCTTTGTGAGAGTAATCTTCATTTTTACAATTGCTTCAGTTTTAACAGGGCACTTATAGATGTCTGGATGAACTTCAGTGACAATAACACAAAAGGTAAATGTCTGAGCTGTGTAATTTTACTGCTTAAGAAGTTACTTGAATATGTAGACATTGAAGTTATAATTTTACATAAAATAGCATAGACTGTGAAACAATGAATTAAGCCAGTATTATTTTAAAATTAGTAAGTCAGGGCATCTGGGTGGCTTAGTTAGTTGATTGTCAGACTCTTGATTTTAGCTTAGGTTACGATCTCAGGGCTGTGAGACCGAGCCCCAGCAGGTCTCTGCTCTGAGCATGGAGCCTGCTCGGGATCCTCTTTCTCCCTTTCCCTCTGACCCTTTCCCTGCACATGGGCAAGAAAGCCCTTTCTCTCAACAAACAAACAAACAAACAAACAAACAAACAACATTAGCAATGAAAAGCCTTGTGAGGTGTAGAGAGGAATGGATTTTACAATGATTGGGTAAAAGGAAAAAAGACTTCCTGGGATGCTTGGGTGGCTCAGTTGGTTGAGTGTCTGCCTTCAGCTCAGGTCATGATCCCAGCGTCGTGGGATCGAGTCCCACACTGGGCTCCTTGCTCAGTGGGGAGCCTGCTTCTGCCTCTGCCTGCTATTCTCCTTGCTTCTGCTTGCTCTCTCTCTGACAAATACATAAATAAAATCTTTAAAAAAAAAAAAAGGAAAAGGAAAAGGAAAAAAGGCTTCCTGTCCATAACTGTCTCACAAAGAAATCAGATGGAACTAGGCATTGTTCAGATGGGGAAACACAAGAGAATGAGAAAAAACTCAGACCCAAACAAAAAACGTAACCTAGGAATAGGCTTTGGCATGTTTTATTCCCTAGCCATAGGATATGACTTTCTGTGAAGTAGAGGTACGAAAGTTTATAAGTAAACCCCTAATTTTCAGTTATTTAGCATACGTTTACTTAGGCACTATATATAAAATATATATGTGTGTGTGTGTGTGTGTGTGTGTGTGTGTGTGTATTATAAATACCAACTACTTGCACATATCAACAAGATTATAACATTTCCCCCCTTCCTACAATTTCCTTGATGACAATCTTCTTGAGGGGATAGGACTTTAAATATGGGGGAAGGTGGGGTCTCACTACTAAAACTACACACAGAAGTTCTAATGTCTGCAGCTCCTTCAGTAATTTCGAACAGACTTACATGTGAGTTTATCATCTATAAAACAGAACTAGTATGTGAACTAACAAGTGTGAAAAGTACCTACGCACAGAGCCTGGAGTATCAGAAGTGTTGAGAAAGGCTGAGTGCCTTCCTTAACCTTTGCTCAAAAAAACCCTACGTACTATCAGCATCTGACATGTACTAGTCACTTAAATTATAGTCCTTCAATATGACAGCCCCTTAATCCATGTGTTTCAGGGATAGAGGCAGAAGAGGTGTGTGGGAAGAACAAAACAAAAACCCTCCAAATTTCGGTCCAGCCAAAAATAAGTGATCTGAGTCAGGGGCAAGAACCAATAAAATACATTAAAACAAAAATATATCTGAGGGAGACTCCCAAGACAAGCATGGTTGAATATTAGGGGATTATTAATACATTTTATCACATTAATAAGTTTGGAAAAAATGTAATTACCTTATAAGACACTAAAAAGGTGTTTGATAAATTCAACATACATTCCTAATTTTATTTATTTTTTTAAAAGATTTCTTTATTTTAGTGGGGAGGGGGGTTGAGGGGGGTGGGGTTATGGACATTGGGGAGGGTATGTGCTAAGGTGAGTGCTGTGAAGTGTGTAAACCCGGCGATTCACAGACCTGTACCCCTGGGGATAAAAATGTATTATATGTTTATAAAAAATAAATAAAAAATAAAAATAAAAGATTTCTTTATTTTAGAGAAAGTGTGAGTAAGAGAGCGTGTGTTGGGGGAAGAATAAAGGGAGAGAATCTTCAAGCGGACTCCCCACTGAGTGTGGACCTGAGGCTGGATTTTACAGCTCATGAGATCATGATCTGAGCTGAAACCAAGAATTCTGCTTTCAACCAACGGAGCCACCCAAGCACCCCTATGTTCCTAATTTTAAAAAAGACCCTTGGGGGCACCTGGCTGACTCAGTCTTTAGAGCATGGGACTCTTCTTGATCTCAGGGTTGTGAGTTCAAGCCCTATGCTGGGTGTAGATATTCCTTAAAATTTTTTTTTAATTTAAAAATTAATTTTAACATCAATAGAAAAATACTTCCTGAACATAAACTTAAAAAACATACTTTCCATAAATAGTCAGCATCAGGAGTAAAGATGAGAGACCACAGTATTCCTTCTGAAGACAGGAGTGATACAAGGGTCTATCTCTGCTATTCCTGAAAGCTGGCTGAAATAATTAGAAATAAATGATACTGGGGCACCTGGGTGGCTTAGTCAGTTAAGCATCCCACTCTTGGTTTCAACTCAGTTCAAGACCTCAGGGTTGTGAGACTGAGCCCCACATTGGGCTCTGCACTCCACGCAAAGTCTGCTTGAGATCCTCTCCCACTGCCCATGCCCCCCCGCCCCCACCGTGCTCACTGTCTCTCTAAAATAAATAAATAAAATATTTTTTTTAAAAGAAAGAAATGATATCAATCCTGAAAGGAGGACAAAGAACAATTCCCATTTGCAGATATATGACTGTATTAGAACTCAAGAGAATCAACCAAAAAACTAGTAGAATCATTATGAAAATATCAAAATAAATATATAGAAGTGTCCTTAATGCAAATAATAATCAATAATTAAATATAATTAAAAAGTAAGTAGAGATGCACACTGCAGTATTCAAGGGGGAAATGATTTTGTAATTAACTTCAAAATACTTCAGAAAGAATTTTAATAATTGTTTTTTTTTTAAGATTTTATTTATTTATTTGACAGACAGAGATCACAAGTAGGCAGAGAGGCAGGCAGAGAGAGAGAGGAGGAAGCAGGCTCCCTGCGGAGCAGAGAGCCCGATGCGGGGCTCGATCCCAGGACCCTGGGATCATGACCAGAGCCGAAGGCACAGGGTTTAACCCACTGAGCCACCCAGGCACCCCAGAATTTTAATAACTGTTCAATCTAGGAAATGGATATACATGGGGGTTCATTAGATCCTTCTCTCTACTTCTCTGTAGGTTTAAAAAATTTCATAGTAAAAAAAGAAAGAAAGAAAGAAAAGAAAAGGAAAGGAAAGGAAAGGAAAGAAAAAAAAAGAGACAGAGAGGGAGGGAGGGAGGGAAGATGGAAAGGAAAGAGGAAGGAAGGGAGGAAGAAGACAGATGCCAAGAAACTTCTGGGGAAAAAAAGAGTAAAGGAAGAGGGCTTTATCCAATAGGATATTAACATGTATTCTAAAGCCCAAATAGTGAAAACATCGTGGTATTGGGAAAAAAATAAACAAAGAGATCAACAGAAAGAACAGAGTCCAAAATTAGACCCAAGTATAAACAAAAATTTAATGTATGCAAGAAATAGATGAGTTACTCAACTAATAAATAGTACTGGAAAACTGGCTATTTGAATAAAAACAATGATGGCTCTCTATCTCAACCCTTACAGTATTATATGCACAGATAAAATATATTTTAGAAATGAGGGGTGATTAAAACACTTTCAAGAAACAAAAACTGACAGTTTACTAGCAAAAGACTCTCATCAATGTATATTCTTTATCTACTGCTATGTAACAAAGCAAATAGCTTAAAATAATACACATTTATTATCTCACAGTTTCTGTGTGTCAGAAATTCAGAAGCATCTGAGTTGGATGGTCCTGGCTCAGGGTTTCTCATGAGGCTGCAGTCAAGATGTTGGCCAGGGCTGCAATTCATCTGGCCCACAGCTGCAGGATCTGCTTCCCAGATGGCTCATTACAAGTACTGGCAGTTGACAGGTGGCCACAGTTCCTCTCCCAGGGCTGAGTCACAATCTCATGACATAGCAGCTGGCTTCCCCACACAGTGAATGTTCCAAGAAAAAGCAAGGCAAAAGGCGCAATGCATTTTATGACCCAGCCTCAGAAGTCACACTCCATCATTTCCTGAATGTCCTCCTGGTTACCCAGGTCAGCCCTATTCAGTGTGGGAGGGAACCACAGAAGAGTGTGGATCCCAGGAGGGGGAATCACTGTGGGTGCCTTGGAAGGTGGTTTGAACATTAGTGCTACTTAAGGATAACTGTAAAAATAAGAAAATGGTCCTAAAAGATCCAGGAAAGGAAAAGAAATGGTAGACAAAGAAAATTGTAAAATTGTGATAAATTAAGACAAACACGGCTAATATGAAACAAGAATGCCTATGTTTGATTTACAAACTGTAAATATTACAGCATGGACATGACAGGAACTGACTCAAGTCAGAATTTTTAAGTTCCCTGAATTGTTTCAGAGGGAAAAAAAATGGAAAACTAACATTAAACTCTTTCTTTTTAAAAAAGATTTTATTTATCTGTCAGAGAGAGAGAGCGAGAGAGCGCGCGCACACACGGGGGAGTGGCAGGCAGAGGAAGAAGCAGGCTCCCCACTGAATAGGGAGCTGGATGTGGGACTAGATCCTAGGACCCAGGGATCATGACCTGAGCCAAAGGCAGTCGCTTAACCGACTAGGCCATCCAGGCATCCCCTAACATAAACTCTTCTAAGTTTTTACATTCAAAGTTTGAGAGTAATCACCAAGAAAGTAAAAATGGAATACCTGTCTTTCAAACTTGTAGTTTATATGAAATGTGAGGAAAAACCCTCCACCAATTGAAAAGGAAACAAAGAAAAAGGGTTAAAAAAAAGAATAACATTAATGAAACATTATATATCAAAACTAAGGAGATTTTTTTTTTTTAAAGATTTTATTTATTTGACAGAGAGAGATCACAAGTAGACAGAGAGGCAGGCAGAGAGAGAGGGAGGGAAGCAGGCTGCCTGCTGAGCAGAGAGCCCGATGCGGAACTCGATCCCAGGACCCTGAGATCATGACCTGAGCTGAAGGCAGCGGCTTAACCCACTGAGCCACCCAGGCGCCCCAACTAAGGAGATTCTTAGAGGAAATTTTATTTCATTATTATTTTTTGGAGGAAACAATACTCTTACATGGTTATATTAGATAAGAAGAAATGCTGAAATTAATGAACAAAGCAGCCATTAGGACATTTAAAGAAAAAGAACAGTTAAATAAATCCAAACATCTGGGAGCACTTGGGTGGCCTAGTCGGTTGAGTGTCAGACTCTTGATTTCGGCTCAGGTCATGATCTTAGGGCGGTGAGATCGAGCCTCATGTTGAGCTCTGTGTGGTGTTCTGTGCTCTACTGGGAGTCTGCTTGAGATTCTCTCTCTCACCCCCCATGTCCCTCCCCTGCTTCCGTTCTCTTTCTAAAATAAAAAAATAAAATCTTAAAATAAAAAATTAAAGCCAAACACCTAAAAGAAAATGGAAAGGATAAGACACATTTTAGGGACGCCTGGGTGGCTCAGTGGGTTAAGCCACTGCCTTCGGCTCAGGTCATGATCCCAGCGTCCTGGGATCGAGTCCCACATCGGGCTCCTTGCTCAGCAGGGAGCCTGCTTCTCCCTCTGCCTCTGCCTGCCACTCTATCTGCTTGTGCTCACTCTCGCGCTCTCTCTCTCTCTCTCTGACAAATAAATAAATAAAATCTTTAAAAAAAAAAAAAAGACACATTTTATAAAATAGAAAATAAAATATAAAATTTAGTAATAAAATTATAAATGTGAAACATAAAACTATATGAGAAATACGGGATATTATCTTTCATACTCTGAGGCAATGATGGATTTCTTAAACAAGACACTGAAAACAGGGCGCCTGGGTGGCTCAGTGGGTTAAGCCTGTGCCTTCAGCTCAGGTCATGATCTCAGGGTCCTGGGATAGAGGCCGACCATCGCCATCAGGCTTTCTCCTCAGAGGGTAGCCTGCTTCTCCCTTCCTCTGCCTGTCTCTCTGCCTACTTGTGATCTCTCTCTCCGCCAAATAAATAAATAAAATCTTAAAAAAAAAAAGACACTGAAAACACCGAGAAATATAACTCCATACTAAAATTAGGAATTCTTCTTCATCAGGAGATATCATAAAGAGTTAAAAACACCAGTCATGAACTCGGAGAAGACATCTGAAACTCATAATATTGATGAAGGGTCTAGAATATAAAGAATTATATTCAATAAGTAAAAGACTCACAAATAGAAATGTGGGCACAAAACATGAACAGATGTTTTATATTTCCAGAAGAGGAAACATTAATAGCTAATAAATACACAAAAATATGCTCAACCTCATTATGAATCAGGGAAATGCAAATTGAAGTCAAAATATCATTTACACCCACAAAAATGGCAAAACTAAATGTGGGTGAAGATGTGGTGCATTGGGAACTCATATGCTACTAGTGGGAGTATGACTGGTACAATCACTTAGAAAACTACTAGGCATCATTTCATGAAGAGGAACGTGTAAAATCCGTGGTCAAGCACTTTCACTCCTAGAGAAACTCTTACCCTTGTGTAGCAGAAGACATACAAAAGCATTCAGAGCACTCATGGACCTATACAACCTTGGGTAAACTCCTTCATCTTCCTATACCTCTGTTTTGTCATCAGCAAAATGAGGACTGTAATATCAACCTTGTGAAGATTCATACATACAACAGCCCGGAGAACAGCGCCCGGCCCATAGTAAGTTCTCTATAAATTAGCTATTGCTTGTATTATGTTTACTCAGAACCCAAATGCACACTGTGTCAAAGACCAGGTAGATAAACTGGTGTGTACTTAAACAATCAAGGATTGGGGCGCCTGGTGGCTCAGTCGTTAATTAAGTGTCTGCCTCAAGCTCAGGTCATGATCCCAGCTTCCTGGGATCGAGTCCTGCATCCGGCTCCCTGCACAGAGGAGAGCCTGCTTCTCCCTCTTCCACTCCCCCTGCTTGTGTTCCTTCTCTCGCTGTGTCTCTCTGTCAAATAAATAAATAAGTAAAATCTTTAAGAAACAAAAAAACCTCCCCAAACAAACAAACAAACAAAAAATCAAGTGCTATCCAGCAGTGAAAACGAAGCTTACACTTCAACATGCATTAATCTCAAAACACATCACTGACTGAGAAGCTGCAGAAGAGCACATACAGTACGACACTACGTCAAATCCAAAATCAAGCAAAAATAAACTACTAATTATCTAGGGATATACATATAGGTAAAGCTATAAAGAGCATGTGGCTGAAACATAAAATGAATTTGGGATATGAAGGAAACAAAGAAAGCAAGCACGTCTGGAGCACAGTGAGTGAGGGGAGCAGCAAGATGTGAGGGGAGAAAAGCAAAGGGAGGCTGGGCTATGAGGTAGAGAACTTTACTTGATGGTGGGAAGCCAATGAAGAATTATAAACCAGGGGATGATGTAAAATGATTTATGCAAGATCATCCTACTGTTATGTGAATAAGGGCCTACAGAAAAGGGAGGATGGAAACAGGAAGACCAGTTAAGAGGCTGTTGCAGTGGTCCAGGTAGGACAGGAAGGTTTGATCTGTAGTAGTAGTGGGAGGGATGGGTAGAAGGGTGTTCAGGAACATTCTGGTAGAACTGATAGATCTTGCTGATGGACTGAATGCAGGCTATGGAGGAAAAGGAAGCTCAAACATGTTTATAGGTTTTTGGCTTGAGTAACTGAGTGTATGGACGGCATTACTGTTTACCGAGATGAGGGAGACAAGAGGAAGTTTAGGGGTGAATAAGGCAGAAAAGTCAGGAGGTTATTTAGTTTATTTAGTTTAATATCTGAGTGGAAAAATTAAAGTAGGCAACTGGCCATACGAGCCTTGAGCTCAAGGGAAAGATGAGGCTAGAGACAGAGATTCAGGAGTCATGGCATAAAGATGGTATTTAGAGGAATGGGAATGGTTGAGATCTTCCAGAGAAAAGTTCAAATAAAAAAGAGACAAGGCCAAGGATAGAACCCTGGCCATGCTGATGCATGCATACAAGTCTGGCAGAAGAGAAAGCTTCCAATGAGGTAGGAAGAGGATGTGCCCTCACAAACCTTGAGAAGAAGTGCTTAGGATGATGTGTCAAACACTGCTGGGAAGTAGAATAAACAGAGACAGAAAATGGGGCGCCTGGATGGCTTAGGTATTAAGCATCTGCCTTTGGCTCAGGTCATGATCCTGGGGTCCTGGGATCAAGCCCCGAGTCAGGCTCCCTGCTCAACGGGAAGCCTACTTCTCCCTCTCTCACTCTCCCTGCTTGTGTTCCCTCTCTGTCTGTCTCTCTGTCAAATAAATAAATTAAAAAATAAATAAAATCAGAAGACAGAAAATGGATACCGGTGACCACAATACTAGGCATTTCAAAGAAGTAATAAAAACAAAAGCCTGATTGAGGGACTTTTCTCCATAGAAAAATAAGCAGTTGCTGATGAGAAGGAGGATAGGGGAACAAGATTTCAAGCTGGAAAAAAGTAATGTAGTACCACCGAAGGAACTTGGTTTCCATACTGACTAGTATGTGAATCTAACACTTCTCATTTTCTAACATTCAGCTGCTTCTTAAGATGTTGGGACCAAATGGTCTTGTCTAAGGTCCTGTGGTTCTCAGTATTCCCCTCTAAAAAGAGATGTTTATCTGAGAATACAAGGAAAAGAGGTGATTGGGGACCTGAATGGAATAACTCAACAAAATATAAAAGATGTTTTAGAAGTAGCTCTATAGTGTGCCTGGGTGGCTCAATCGGTTAAGTGTCTGACTCTTGATCTTAGCTCAGGGTCATGAGTTCAAGCTCCACGTTAGGCTCCACTCTGGGTGTGGAGCTTACTTAAAAATAAAAAAATAAAAAAAAAAAAAAAAGCTCTGGTGGGCCTCTAGAATTATACACAAGGAAAATGATATAGCATAAAAGTACCCAGAAAGTTTCAACTATGTGCTACCATATCATTATCCCAGGACCACTGTACTATTTTTGAAATCACAAAGGTGAAGAGTTGATCCTTCTGTGACGAGACTTGACCGACAAACTGAACAGCACATGAGGAAGAAATCTTTAACTTTGTGACATTCAAAAGAAGCCCAGAAACAAGCAGTCGGCTAAAAATGAAGATCTTTGTTCTATTCCCAATTATGACAGTAATTCAGCCATCCAAATCCTACTAATCCACACAAACTAAAGAGCCAGAAAGGAAAGCCCAAACTCTTACTTGTGCTAGTTTCCCTTTTTCATTTGCCTTTTCTTTCCTTTATTCCTCTGTCCCAACATTTAGCCTTTGGCAGATTCTTACAGTTAAATGAACAAAACAAGAAAACCGTCTAATTCAGACTCAAGAGGTCTTTCTCTACAAAGAATGAACATTTTCAAAAGTAGGTCATGTTGGGGACTGAAACAGCTTGCCATTTTACCTTTAAATGTTACTTTTGTAAGTACTGTATAACCAGCTGGTTTCTTTTTTTCCAGAGATAATTCTGTCTTTTTCTTATCTCCCTATCCATCCCACCTAAAGGCAGTACCCACATTTTGCTCCAGAAACAAACAGCTGCTGACTGATGGAGACAACAGGATAATCCTTAGGCCTTCTTGATAAAGGACTTCACAGAGAGGAACTACCTAAGTTATCTTACTGTTTGAAACCACAGGGCTTCATTTTTTTTTTTTTAATTTAAGAATTTTTATTTATTTGAGAGAGAGAGAGAAGCGGACTCCCTGCTGACAAGGAAGCCTGATGCAGGGCTCAATCACAGGACCTGGAAATCATGACCTGAGCAGAAGGCAGACGCTTAACTGACTCAGTCACCTAGGCACCCCGAAACTACAGGGCTTTAAACAAAAATACGTTCCAAATCATAGCTATCTATTCAAAGACCTTTCACCTTGAAAAGAATGCTGAGGGACGCCTGGGTGGCTCAGTTGGTTGAGCGGCTGCCTTTGGCTTGGGTCATGATCCCAGCGTCGTGGGATCGAGTCCCACATCGGGCTCCTTGCTCGGCAGGGAGCCTGCTTCTCTCTCTGTCTCTGCCAGCCACTCTGTCTGCCCGTGCTCGCTTGCTCTTTCTCTGACAAATAAATAAATAAAATCTTAAAAAAAAAAAAAAAAAGAAAAGAATGCTGAGATGTGAATGAGCATCTTTTTAAAATCCACTGTTGGGACCATAACACATGGAGTACAAGTTTTAGACCTAAGATCTGAATAATCATTTACCTTTAGATCAGAAGTGTTAGCAGAAATAACTAAAAAATAAAATAAATAAAATAAAATAACCCTGGTCTCAAAGTAATTATAAACGTTAGGTGGGACAGAGATACTGAGTAAGAAGAGTATCAGGTCAGGCTCTACCAATACCTATTTTCAAATAAGTTATAATCAATTTTTTCATATTAAAATTCAATAAAACTTACTTGTATGAATTTTAGTATTGTTTTAGTTATTCTCTAGTAGCAAATTTAATGCACATATTTATAAATTTGCCCAATACCCCGATAAACAGACACACACACACACACACACACACACACACACACACTCTCTCTCTCTCTCTCTCATTTTTTTCTACTGGCTCCAAATAAAAAAGGGTCATTTTACTATGCTTTTCAGGATTATTTACATCTAAAATGTTATTCTGGACTCCTTCCACCCCAAATTAATTGCCTACAAAATTTTAAGGTTCTTTACTTGGCTTTATACAATGGATGTACAAGTCTAAGAAGATATTTTTGTGTGTCTGCAAAAAATAACTGTCCCATTGACAACTTCAAATATACCTTATTTTATTTTATTTTTTTTAAAGGTTTTGTTTATTTATTTGATAGAGACTGCAAGTAGGCAGAGAGGCAGGCAGAGAGAGAAGGAGGGAAGCAGGCTCCCTGCTGAGCAAAGAGCCCGCTCCCAGGATCCTGAGGTCATGACCTGAGCTGAAGGCAGTAGCTTAACCCACTGAGCCACCCAGGTGCCCCAAATATGCCTTATTTTAACCTTTGACTGTATTAATTTCCTAGGGTTGTCATAACAAATTACCACAAGCTTGCTGACTTAAAAAAACAGAAATCTATTCTTTTGTACCTCTCCTGGCCGGAAGTCCAAAATCAAGGGGTCAGCAGGGCTGCATTCATTCCCTCTACAGTCTCTAAGGGAACATCCTTCCTTGCCTCTTACAGCTTCTGGAGGCTGCTGGCAGTCACCGGCATTTCTTGGCTTATAGACACATCACTCCAATGTTAGCCTCTTGTCTTCACCATAACCTTCTCCCTGGGTGTGTTCTGTTTCTGTATGACCCAAATATCTCTCCATTCCTGTGTAAGAACACCAGTCATGGGATTTAGGGTCCCCACTAAACTCAGGATGATCTCACTCTGAGATCCTTGATTATATCTGCAAAGGTCCTACTTCCAAATAAGGTCACATTCACAGGTGTCAGGGATTAGGACTTAAGACACATCTTTTAGGGCTCAGTGTTCAATTGACTACATGGATTAATATCCATTTAGCTAGGCTCCTAAAATAACACATTGTTTCTCATGGCACTGGTCATATTCTTCTAGAATCAACTTGACTTGGGAAAAGCTATTATTTGTAAGAAGTCAATAGTGGGGAAGCCTGGGTGGCACAGTCAGTTAAGAGTCAGCCTTTAGCTCAAGTCATGATTTCAGGGTCCTGGCATGGAGCTCATGTCAGGCTCCCTGCTCAGCAGGGAGTTGCTTCTCCCTCTCCCTCTGCCCTTTTCCCCACTCATTCTTCCCCCCACCCCTGCCTCTCTCTCAAATAAATAAAATCTTAAAAAAAAAAAAAAAGAAGTCAAGGGGCACCTAGGTGGCTCAGTCAGTTAAGCATCTGCCTTTGGCTCAGGTCATGATCCTGTGGTCCTGGGATCGAGCTCCGCACTGGGCTCCCTGCTCGGCGGGAAGCCTGCTTCTTTCTCTCCCACTCCCTCTGCTTCTGTTCTCTCTCTCACTGTCAAATAAATAAATAAAATCTTAAAAGAAAAAAAAAAAAAGAAGTCAATAGTGAATCCCTTAGGAATGCTCCCCTCTTAATTTAGCTAATTTTAAATTCAAATAAGGATTTTTTTCTACAGGAAGAAATCATAGCCAGTTGAAGCTCTACTTTCTTTTTCTTTATTAAAGATTTTATATTTATTTGACACAGAGAGATCACAGGTAGGCAGAAAGAGGCGGAAGCAGGCTTCTTGTGGAGCAGAGAGCCCGATGTGGGGCTCGATCCTGGGACCCCAAGACCATGACCTGAGCTGAAGGCAGAGGCTTAACCCTCTGAGCCACCCAGGCACCCCAAAGCTCTACTTTCTTATCTGGCTGAGATTTCAAGTGGGAATTTATTCATTGTACCAACAGAATTAGATTAATACTATAATTTTATTATTATTATTGTCTACAACATACACATTCTGATTTTCTACTTGAGTTTAAAACCATGGATTTATTCACTTTTTTCCCAATTGCCCAGGAAGAAATTATTTTCTAATACAGGGAGAACTAAGATTCCATCTAATCAAACTATAAGCCCCTCTTGATAATCTTTTATTTATTTATTTATTTATTTATTTATTTATTTATTCATTTTTAAGATTTTATTTGAGAGAGAGCGAAAGATCGAGAGAGAACACAGCAGGGGGAACAGAGTTAGAGGGAGAAGCAGACTCCCTGTTGAGCAAGGAGCCCAATGCCAGGGCTTGATCCTGGGACTCCCCAGGACCCTGATCCTGCCCTGAGCCAAAGGCAGATGCTTAACCAACTAAGCCACTGAGGCACCCCTCCCTCTTCATAATCTCTAACTACTTTTCCTTTCTCCCCTACAGGGCCATCCTTCACCCTAGGTCATGTAAATAGTGTGTGTGTGTGTGTGTGTGTGTGTGTGTGTGTGTGTGTGGCGTGTGAGCGTATGAATGCACATCTTTATTCCCTGTAGCACTCCTTGGTGCCTTTCCACTCATAAGTGGAATATACATATACCGGTATATTTTCTATTTCAGTCTAATGGGATTTCTTGAAGTCTTGGCCATACACACATACAAGGAAGAGTAATGGGAACAGCACTTACTCTGCCTTACACTATTCTAAATGTTTTATGTGTATTAACTTATTTAATCCTCATTCTATGAAGAGTATTATCATCTATATTATAAGAATGAACGAACTGAGAGAGATTAAGAGAGACTACTAAACAGGGGGACCAGAATATGAACCCAAGCTGGTAGGTTCCAGAGTCCATGTTCCTAGACACTACCCAAGACTGCCTCTGAGGTAATGTGACAAAATGTTCTATAGTGGTGAGGCTACAGAATTTTTTTTTTTTAAAGATTTTATTTATTCATTTGACAGAGATCACAAGTAGGCAGAGGCAGGCAGAGAGAGAGGGGAAAGCAGACTCCCCGCCAAGCAGAGAGCCCGATGCTGGGCTGGATTCCAGGATCTGGAGACCATGACCCAAGCCGAAGGCAGAGGCTCAACCCACTGAGCCACCCAGGCGCCCCTACAGGAGAATTTTAAAAACTGTTTTCTATATATCCCATATTTGCTACAATGATCAGAGATTAATTTTGTAACCTCAAAAATTTTTTAAAAAAGATTTTATTTATTTATTTGCCAGAGAGAGATCACAAGTAGGCAGAGAGGCAGGCAGAGAGAGAAGGGGAAGCAGGCTCCCTGCTGAGCAGAAGATGCGGGGGCTCGATCCCAGGACCCTGAGATCATGACCTGAGCCGAAGGCAGAGGCTTTAACCCACTGAGCCACCCAGGCACCCCCAAAATATTCTTTTAAGTAGAAAGAAAAAAGCATCAATTTGTGAGGGTACAACACAATGATAGCAAGCAGAGAACACTATGAGCCAGGCACTGCTTGTAATACGTGATTTATATACATTAGTTTAACCCTCAAAACAATTATCTTTATTTATAGAAGAGAAAGTAGAGGCACAGAGAAGTTAAATAGCCTGCCCAAGGTCGTACTGCTAGCATGTGGCAGCCAGGACTGCCTAGCTTGAGTCTGTGATCTTAACTAGGTTGCACTGCCTAAATTAGATATAAAACTGTGGAGCTAAGCCCCAGGCTGACTCTCTGCTAGAGTGCACTAACGCCAAGAAAAGAGGTGTTGCACATCCTGTCACCCAAACCAGAGAGAAAGACAATTAAAAAACTTTCCTTTGCCACTAAATTGCTGGATCTATTGCTACCCATTAGTTCCGGTCATCCCAAACACTACCTGCCCTTCGGATTTCCCACTTCTGAGTGAGCTTCGGCCCTTCCCTGAGGCCACACTGCTTCCTCCCCTTACAGCACCCATGCTGTGCTTCCCGGAATCACAGTCACCCCACACTAAATGTGTCTTATTCTTACTTGAATCCTAACTTCTAGTACAGCGGTTTGAAAGAGAACAGGAAATGTTCAGTTTGTTTAGTTAAACTGTAATCTTTACCATTCAGTGCAAATATATTTAAAGAGAAGATTTTTAAGGGGGAAAAAAAATCGGCTTCGCCACACTAAGTATAAAAAACCCGAGTGTTTTCATTCTAATAGACTCCTTAATTGGACAATACTAGCTCAGATTAGAGGGCATTTAAATTACCCCTTTCTAAACAGTGTCACAAATGCAGAATATTTTTTTCCCTTTGCTACTGGATAAACTGGGCATGCTGCCAAATCTTTTTCTAATTAGGTCCTGTGGTTAATTTCTTAATCTGTCAGCATTTCCTTGCATCTTATTAGAAGTAAATAGAGTTGGACTTTTTCCATTGCTTTTGTAAAACTGAGGTAATCTTTCTGTGGCAGCCTCACAGGAATAGACTCATCATTAAATAGCTGCTATCCTTTACCTATCAGAAGAGCAAATACCACCAACATGACCTCAAACAAACAAACAAACAAACACCCTGTAGCACTGTGGGCAAGGCTATGGGAAAATGGGCATTCATACCTTCCCTGTAGGAACCTAATTTGGCATACCTTTACTGAGGGCAATTTCTACCTCACTTGCAAATGCATATAATCTTTGACTTAGGGTTTTTACTCTAGGAATTGATTGTATAGATATACATCATTTCTAATAGCAATAGATTGGAAAACCTAAAATATCCACCAACAGGGGAGTATGAAACAAATTATGGTATATTTAGAGGATGACAATTATGCAGGTTTAAAAACAAATGAAGAAGCTATCCTGATACTGGTATGAAAAAATCTCCAAGATAAATTATTAAGTGAAAAAGAGTACAGAAGAGTACACAGCATGTTGGCATTTATGTAAAGCAGGAGGAAAATGAAAATATACATTTAATGTTTGCTAGTGCATGCATAAAGTAACTCTGGAAGAATTAACACACCAACAGTGCTTACCAGAATGGGGTAAGGATGAAAACTGAGAAATGCACTGAGGTGGTAATTTTAGAAACCTCATGATGATTGCCACATAGCAGGCTCATACACTAACAGTCCAGATTAGGAGAAAGAGGCTTCTAAGAAAGAAATTTTTGGATAAAAAGGGCTAATCCAGGTAATAAGAAGTATATGTAAGATATTGGAAAAACCTGAGGGTATCAAAAAGTCATATTATTCTGCTGACAAGAAAAAAGAAAAACAATGATAGATCCTAGGGATGAAAACCAAAAAGTCATAAAAGAAACAATTCAAACATGAGGCAAAGTAAAATATGATATGATTTTAAGTAAAACTTATGAAAAAAGAAGCCATGTGATCTTTATCCCAGGGACTCTCCTCTGAATATAGAAAATGTAATCTTAGTACTACAAATACTTAGATTTGTAGGACTATATTCACAATAATTATAGAGTGATAAATAAATGTTATTTATTGTCTTTCAGTTTTTAGGTAGAAGGAGAAAATCTAACTACAGGTAATGGCACTAACGGAGCCAGAAATAGTGGTATAACTAAAATATTTAAGTCACAAAAGGCAGTAACAAAAACAACTTTGAGAATGGTTCCCAAACACAGGAGGAGGAAGGAAGAAAATAAAGGGCTGCACATTAAATTCTCAAATTTCACATCAGAAAGTCAATAGATCTTTCGTAATTCAACAGAAAGAGGTAAAAATAAATGTGTAGTCATGCCTCATGGAGGGGCTTTCCCCAGTTCAAGGGGTGATTCTTGGTCTAAGCAAAAGATGCCAGTCTTATTTTAACAACAAAAAGAACTACAAAGATATCTTAACCTGTATCAAGTAATCATACTAGTAACAACATGGTATTATTTTAAAACTATTATATATAGTGTAAGATAAAAGACATAGATAATTATGTTAATGTTAAGGTCTTTATCATAAAAGAAATGCAAATAAAAAACAAGTAAGTTAAAAACACTGAAATCAAAATTATTTCTATTTATTTATTTTTATTTTTTAAAGATTTTATTTATTTGAGAGAAAGAGAATAAGACAGAGAGAGAGAGAGACAGAAAGCACACGAGAGGGGGAGGAGCAGGCAGAGGGAGAAGGTGACTACCTGCTGAGCAGGGACTCCATCCCTGGACTCCAGGATCATGACCTGAGCCGAAGGCAGTCACTTAACCAACTGAGCCACCCAGGCGCCCAAAATGCTTTTTTTAAAAAAAGATTTTATTTATTTATTTGAGAAAGAGTGAGCAAGCAGGGGGCGGGGAGAGGGAGAAGGAGAAGCAGACTCCACACTGAGCGGGGAGCCCACTATATGGCTCAATCCCAGGACCCTGGGATCATGACCTGAGCAGAAGGCAGAGGTTTAACTGACTGAGCCAGCCAGGCTCCCCTTATGATTCCTTTTTTAAAAGGAGAGTATTCCTAAATTCTGAACTCTGAAAAGGCCTAGAAGCAATAAGCATCCCTATTACCCCAACTGTGGTCTCTAAATACCATTTCCCATTAAAGGAAAGTAACTGATTGTAAACCTGAGGCAGGAAATGTACAAGATAAGCCCAGAAAATCTCATACCAGAAAGGAAGAAAGATACTAAAGACTACTAGGATTGTATCAAAATGCCATGGAAGCTGCCTTGAAAGAAATCTCAAAGGCCAAAGATGAGACAATTTGAACATTCAAAATAATGATGGTAACAGATGGAAAATCACCAAGTATATAAAAATCCATGAGTTTATAACACACATATACATCAACTTTGAAAGTATCCAGGGAACAAACTCATTCTGAAAACAGGGAAATAAAGGGAAAGAGTCAATCCCTCATTTATAACATGTTAGCTAACTCTACTCATGGTTAGACAATGCTGCAACTCTCATCACTACATCCTCAACCTCTGTCACACACCAACAAGAGGCAGAAAATAAGAACTTGCTTTCTCAGGTCTCAATTTTATCACAATTTCTTTTTTGGGGGGTGCCTATGTGGCTCAGTGGATTAAGCCTCTGCCTTCAGCTCAGGTCATGATCTCAGGGTCCTGGGATTGAGCCTTGCATTGGGCTCTCTGCTCAGCAGGGAGCCTGCTCCCCGCACCCCCCGGCCCCCCACTTGCCTCTCTGCCTGCTTGTGATCTCTCTCTCTCTGTCAAATAAATAAATAAGATCTTTAAAAATTTTTTTTTCTTTTTTTTTAAAAGTAGGCTCCACACTCAATGTGGGGCTTGAAAACTCATGAACCTGAGATCAAGAGTTCCATGCTCTACCACCAACTGAGCCAGTCAGGTGCCCCAGGTCTCAATTTTTTAAATTTAGTTTTTATTTGTATCAGGATAATAAGTATATATTATTTTACATAGTAAATCATACTACAAGGCTTAATCAACAAAACAGTTTCCTTCTTCATCCCTTCTTACCTCCTAGTTGTTAGGAATACGAGAGAGTAGTAACCTGAAAGAATGGGATGCCTACTGGGTACTAACTCTTCCACATTTCAGTCTTCTTCTTTTTTTTTTTTTTTTTTTAAAGATTTTATCTATTTACTTGAGAGACAGAGCGAGAGGGCACATAAACAAGGAGAGGGGCAGAGGGAGGAAACAGATTCCCTGCTGAGCAGAGAACCCGATGTGGGGCTTGATCCCAGGACCCAAGATCATGACCTGAGCTGAACGCAGACGCCCAACCGACTGAGCCACCCTGGTGCCCCTTCACATTTCAGACTTTCAACTAATATTCCTAATTTCAAGCCCAATGTATATCCCACATTCAGAGAAACCTAAAACTTATCCCAGAACATTGCCTACTTATGGCTGAAAATGGGTTTGCTTCTCATTAGCTTCCTCTACTGCCAATACTTAGTAAAGCAAGGAAAGTTGAAATCTAAGTTATTTATCATATATGCACCTGCTTTTCAGCTTTCAAAATTTGTGAGTAATAGTCTGGCCCTACTGCTATCTCCTCTTCCTTTCTCTTCATCCTCATAGGTTTATGCTTTTTATTTTATTTTTTAAGATTTTATTAATTTATTTGAGACAGAGAGAGCGTGTGCATGCAAGTATGAGCAAGAGGGGAGAGGCAGAGAGAAAAGGGGAAGCAGACTCCTCACTGAGCAGGGAGCCCGACATGGTGCTCAATCCTAAGACACTGGGATCATGACCTGAGCCAAAGGCAGACACTTAACCAACTGAGCCATCCAGGCACCCTTACATCTTTCATTTTTGGGAAAATTCCTTGACTATAATTTTAATGGAGTTAGGGAAAGAGCAAATACCATTTATCACATCTCTTCATCTTTTCTAAAAGTCCCTCCCAGCACACTTATGCTCATCTGTCATTGGCCAAAACTGGTAACATGCTACACAGCTGAGGAGACAGTAAAATTATCAAGCGAAGCAAAATCACCAGGATAGGACCAGTCTTCTTAGAAGAACATGACTGCAAAGAGAAACCTGACGTCTGAACAAAATAGAAGATCTGAAAAAGAACAAGTAACCTGAAGGATAATCATCTAGTGAATGGATACTGAATAGCCTTCTTTAAACAGGCGGTTTACACTGGGTTAGGTAATTTATGCAGGATAAATGTAAAATTTACACACATTATACCAGTGTAACCATCACCACCATAAAGAACATTTCCATCACTCCTAAAAGTTTCTTTTCCCTTTTGCAATCTACCTCCTTTGTACTTCACGCCCCACACAACCAACGATCTGCCTTCTTGTCACTACACATTTGTTTGCATCTTCTAGATTTTTAAATAATCATACAAGATGCACACCTTTGTTTCTGGTTTCTTTCATATACCATGTTTCTGAGATTAATACATGTTGTGGTATGTATCAACAGTTCCTTTTTATTAATGAGTAATATTTCATTGTATTGGTATCCCACAATTTGCTTATCCATTCACCTGCTGATGGGACACTTGGATTGTTTCCAGTCTTTGGCTATGATGAATAAAGCTGATATGAATGCAGATCTTCCTCAACTTATGATGGAGTTATATTTAGATAGGCCCAACTGTAGGTTGAATTCAACTGTAAGTTGAAAATACCGTAAGTCAAAATGTGTTTAATATATCTAACTTACCAAACATCATAGCTTAGCTTAGCTTACCTTTAAGGTGCTCAGAACACTTACGGGGCATTGGGGTAGCTCAGATGGTTAATGTCTGCCTTCCATTCAGGTCGTAATCCCAGGATCCTGGGATGGAGCCCCACAATGAGCTCCCTGCTCAGCAGGGACTCTGCTTTTCCCTCTAGCCTCTGTCTCTCCACCACCACTCATGCTCTCTCTTTCTCTCTCTCAAATGAATAAATAAAATCTTAAAAAAACACAAACACATCAGCCTACAGTTGGGTAAAATCACTGAATATAAAGCCTATTTTATAATAAAGTGTTGACTATTTCATGTAATTTATCAAATGCTTTACTAAGAGTGAAAAACAGAATGGTTATATGAGTACAGAAGATTGTAAGTGTATCTGGTGTTTATCCTTATTTATCCTTGTGATTGTGTAGCTGACTGGGAGCTGCTGCTTGCTGCCACTGCCCAGCATCATGAGAGAGTATAATACTGCACGTTGCTAGCCCAGAAGATCAAACTTCAAAATCTGAAGAATGGTTTATACTGAATGCACATCACTTTCAAGTCATTGTAAGGTCAAAAAAATCCTAAGTCAAACCATAGTAAGTCAGGGACCGTCTTGAATAGAGAAATCTTTGTGCAGACTTTTGTTTTCTTTTCTTTCAGGTAAATATCTGAGAAGGAATTACTAGGTCCTATGATAAGTATGTGTTTAATACTAAAAGAAACTGCCAACTGTTTCTAAACTAGCCATACCACTTTATATCCTCAACCAAAGAGTATGAAAGAAAGTTCAACTTGTTCCATATTTGTCAATTTTGGCTATGCTACGGGGTGTACACTGGTAGTTATTATGGTTTTAGACTGTTTTTCCCTGATGACTAATAATGAAAGTATCTTTTCATGTAACTTCTGGCCATTAGTATATCTAATCTTATGAAGTATCCATTCCCATCTTTTTGCCCATTTTGAAAAACAGGCTTACCATCTTATTGTTGGGTTACAACTTCTTTACAGTCCTTGTCAGATACATATATTGCCTATATTTTGTACCATGTTCTGGTATGCCTTTTCCTTTTCTTAATAGTGTTTTCAAAGAACATTTTAAATTTTTATAAATTCTAATTTAGCATTCATTTATTTTGATTTATTCTTTTTGTGCCCTATTTAGGAAATTTTTCCATACCCAAAGGTCAGAAATATTTTGTTTTTCTTCCAGAAGGTTTACAGTTTTAACTCTTACTTTTAGGTCTCTGATCCATTTTTAGTTATTTTTTGCATAGGATATAAAGTAAGGGCTAATGCTGATTTTCTTTCACATAAAAATTCAGTGGTCCTGCACCATTTGCGGGAAAGATTTTCTCCATTGATTGCTTTGACATTGTTGCTGCAAACTGCCTGTCTATATATGTGTAGGGCTGTATGTATGTAGGCCTATTTCTGAACTCTATTTGGTCTCATTTTATGTACATGTCTGTTCTTTGCTAAGCCATAATTTTATGGTAGTACAAGTAAGTACTCCCACTTTGCTCTTATAAAAACTGAATTTTCCTATTCTAAGTCTTTTGCATTTCTATATACATTTTAGAGTTGGCGTATCAGTTTCTACAACAAAAAGCAAAATTCTGAGGGGCGCCTGGGTGGCTTAGTTGGTTAAGTGTCTGCCTTTGGCTCAGGTCATGATCTCAGGGTCCTGGGATCAAGTCCCATGTTGGGATTCCTGCTCAGAGGGAGTCTCCTCCTCCCTCTCTCTGCCTCTGCCCCTGCTTGTGTTCTCTCTTTCTCTCTCTCTCTCGCTTTCAAATAAGTAACAAAATAAATCTTTAAATTTTTTGAGTTTGTATTAAACCCATAGATTAATTTATAGAAAATTAGTATCTTTATGATACTGAGATTTTCAATCCACGTGCCCATTTCAGTCTTCCTTCATTTCTCTCAGAAATGTCTTGTAGTTTTCAGTATACAAGCTCTGCACACATTTTGTTAAATTTATCCCTAAGTGTTTCATGTATCTGGATGATAAGGTAAATGGAACTATACTTTTTCCCCCCAATTATTTGTTGCTAGTATATAAACAATGATTTGGTTTTGGGTAAACCGACCTTGTATCCTACAACTTTGTTAAACTCACTTATTAGTTAGAAGCTTTTTTGTAATTTCTTTTATGAATTTCTATATATATGATCATTTCATCTGCAAATAGCAATCATTTTATTTATCTTTTATAAATCTTAGCTTTCGGGGCACCGAGGTGGCTCAACTGGTTAAGCGTCTGCCTTCGGCTCAGGTCATGATCCCAGAGTCCTGGGATGGAGCCCCATGTTGGGCTCTCTGCTTGGCAGAGAATTTTCTCCTGCCCCTTCTCTCTTTCTCAAATAAAAAATCTTAAAAAAAAAAAAAAAAAAAAAAGTAAAAACCCAAATCTGCTTTTTTCATCTTTTTCTTGCCTTACTGCATGGACTACAGCTTCCAGTACAATGTTGAATACATGCAGTTAAAGTAGACATCTATGCTTTGCTACCAATCCTATGAATAAAAGCTTTTTTCTCTTTATTAACTGTTAATATGGTAAATTACACTGATTGATTATTGCATGTCTAATCAACCTCGCATTAATGAGATGAACCTTACTTGGTCACATTATTATACTCCTATACATGTTTTTAGATTTTATTTGCTAATATTTTGTTATGTATTTTTGTAGCTATGTTAATGAAAGATACTGGTCTGTGGTTTTTTGTTTTTGTACTGTCTTTGCTTTACTTTGGTATCCAAGTAACACCAGCCTCACAAAATTCGTTGTGAAGTATGTGCAATTGGTATTATATTCAACAGAATAAAACAGTCAATTCGTCTGCACCTGGAGTTTGATTCGCGAAATGGTTTTTAATTACAATTTCAATTCATTTGGTAGGTATAGGGCTATTCACTATTCAAATTTCCATTTCTTCTTGTGTCAGCTTTGGTCATTTGTGACCTTAAAGAAATTTGTTCCAGGGCACCTGGCTGGCTCAGTGAAGCACCCTACTCTTGATCTTGGCATTACAAGTTTGAGCCCCCTGGTGAGTGTAGAGATTACTTAGATTTTTTTTTTTTAAGTTTGTTCCTTTCTTTCTTTCTTTTTTTTTTTTAAAGATTTTATTTATTTATTTGTCAGAGAGAGAGGGAGAGAGAGCGAGCACAGGCAGACGGAATGGCAGGCAGAGGCAGAAGCAGGTTCCCTGACGAGCAAGGAGCCCGATGTGGGACTCGATCCCAGGACGCTGGGATCATGACCTGAGCCGAAGGCAGCTGCTTAACCAACTGAGCCACCCAGGCGTCCCAAGTTTGTTCCTTTCAACTGATAATTTATTGACATTAAATTGTTCATAACACTCCCTTATTATCCTTCTAATGTCTAGCAACTGTGCAGTGGTGCCCCCTCTTTCATTTCTAATACTTATCATCTGCGTCTTCCATTTTTCTTGATCACCATAATTAGTGACTTATTGATTTTATCTTTTCTAATAATCAACTTTTGGTTCAACTGATTTTTTCCTTATATTTATATTCTTTCAATAATTTCTGTTTGACTCTTTTAACCCTTTTCTACTTATTTAAGGTTTAATTTTCTTTTTCAAGAATTTCCAAGTTAAAACTTTTATAATTAACTTTAGATCTTTCTTCTTTTCTAATATAAGTATTTAATCTTGTAAATTTCCCTAAACAGTGCTTTAGGTACATCCCACAAATTTTGATATGTTACATTTTTTTTTAAAGATTTTATTTATTTGACAGAAAGGGAGAGATCACAAGTAGGCAGAGAGGCAGGCAGAGAGAGAGAGGGAAGCAGGCTCTCCGCTGAGCAGAGAGCCCAATGCAGGGCTCGATCCCAGGACCCTGAGATCATGACCTGAGCCGAAGGCAGAGGCCCAACCCACTGAGCCACCTAGGTGCCCAATGTGTTACATTTTTATTATTATTCAGTTCAAAATATTTCCTAACTTCCTTTGTGATTTCTTCTTTGATTCCTAGGTTGTTTAAAAATCAATTTCCATATATTTGGAGCTTTTCTAGATGTCTTTAAAATTCATGATTTCTAATCTCATTCTTTTGGAGTCAGAGAATATCTCTATAAGATATCACTCTTTTTAATTCTACTGAGATTTGTCTTATGGTCCAGCACTTGGTTAAGACTTGGTTAATGTTTCATATGCATGTGAAAATGGAACATATTCTGTATAACGCTCAGTAACAATTACATTAAGCTGGTTATAATGTCATTCAGGTATTTTATGTTTCTACTCATTTTTATTTCATTTTACAATCAGTTACTGAGAAAAGAATGTTAAATTCTCCAGTAATGATTATGGATTTGTCTATATTTCCCTTTAATTATATCAGTTTTTGTTTCAGTATTTTGAAGCTCTATTATGGGCATACACATTAAAGATTTTTATTTCTCCTTAATGTACTGACTCTTTTATCACATAGGATCCTTCTTTATCTCTAGTAATATTCCTTGTCTTGAAGTCTATTTTGTTTGGTGTTAATATAGCCACTTCAACTTTCTTATGCTTATTGTTTACATAGTTTATCTTTTTCCATCCTTTCACTTTCAACCTGTGTCTTTGTATTTAAAATCAATCTTGTCATAGACAGGTAAAATGCGAGAACCTTACTATAGTAGATTTCCATTTACCCCAAACTATATTAGTGCTACTGTTGTTGTGCTGTAACTCTATACACATTATAAACCCAACATCACAGTGTTATAATGTTTACTGTAATGTCATATATCTTTTTTTTTTAAAGATTTTATTTACTTGACAGACAGAGATCACAAGTAGGCAGAGAGGCAGGCAGAGAGAGAGGAGGAAGCAGGCTCCCCGCTGAGCAGAGAGCCCGATGCGGGGCTCGATCCCAGGACCCTGGGATCATGACCTGAGCTGAAGGCAGAGGCTTTAACCCACTGAGCCACCCAGGCGCCCCTGTCATTTATCTTTTAGAGAAATTAGAGAAGAAAATACAGACTTTACTTTTCCTATTTCTAGTGTTCTTCATTTCTTCCTATAGATCTGACCTACCATGTAGTGTCATTTCCCTTCATTCCAAAAATTTCCCTTAGTCTAAGTCTGCTGGTGACAAATTTTCTCAATTTCTATCTGGAAATGTCTTTATTTTTAATTTCTGAAAGATTCTTTCTCTGGATTTTGAATTCCTCATTAGTCGGTTTTTTTCTTTCAGTATCTGAATATCTAGCTTCCATTATTTCTGATAACTTAGCCATATCCATAACACCGATGCTTCGTATGTAATGTGTTATTTTTCTCTACCTGCTTTCAAGATTTTTTTTTTTTAACCTTTGGTTTTAGCAGTTGGACTATGATGTTCTTATAACTGCTTTTGTTTTTATTCTGCTCAGAGTACACTGAACTTCTTGGACCTGTAATTAATATTTTTTACCAAATTTGAGGAGCTTGGGGTTATTAATGTCTTCAAATATTGGTTTTGGCCCATTTCACCCCTCTCCTTCTAAGTTTTTTAAATTTATTTGAGAGAGAGCAAGAGAGAGAAAGAGAGAGCATGAGCAGGGGGGAGGGGCAGCGGGAGAGGGACAAGCAGGTTCCCTGCTGAGCAGGAAGCCAGATGCAGGGCTCAATCCCAGGACCCTGGGATATGACCTGAGCTGAAGGCAGATTCCTAATCTACTAAACCACCCAGGTACTCCTCCATCTAGAATTTCAATTACAGCTATAGCATACTACTTTATATTGTCCTGTAAGTCTCTGAGGTTCTGTTCACTTTTCTTCAATATTTTCATTTCTCTCTTCTTTGAACTGGGTAATTTCTTTCTTTTTTCTTTTCCATTCTTTTCTTTCTTTCTTTCAAGATTTTATGTGAGAAAGAAAGAGAGAGGGGGAGCAGAGAGAGAGGGTGAGAGGGAGAAGAAGACTCCCTGCTGAGCAGAGATCTTGATTCCAGGACCCCAGGATCATGACCTAAACCGAAGGCAGACACTTAATGACTGAGCCACCCCGGCACCCTTTGAACTGGGTAATTTCTATTCTATTTTCAAAGCCAGATTCTTTTGTCTGTTTTTAAAAATTAATTAATTTACTTATTTTCTTTTTATGCAATCTCTATGCCCAACATGGGGTTTGAACTCACAACCCTGAGATCAAGGGTTGCATGCTCTACTGAGCCAGCCAGACACCCTTTCTTATTTCAAAACTACTGTTGAGAACATCTAATGAGTTCTTATTTCAGTTACTATTTTATCTGAACCCTAAAAGTTCCATTTTTTTCAGTTCCCATTTCTTTGTTGTAATTCATCTACTCAATTATTCTTCCTTTAATTCTCTGATCATATTCTCCTATACTTCTTTGATCATATCTATAACAGCTGCTTTGAAGTCTTTGCCTGCAAAATCTAACATCTATACCCACTTAAGAGAGTCAGAGGCAGTTTCTACTGATTGACTTTCTTCCAGAGTATAAGTTACACTTTCCTGTTTCTTTACATGTTTAGTAATTGTAGGTTGAAAACTGGACCCTATAGATAAGATGTTGCAGCAATTCTAGATTCTGCCGTGTCCTTTTGCGGATTGTTGCTTTTTCATTCTAGTAGGCAGTTAACTTGCCTAGATTCAAACTACAAATTTGTCTCTCTTGTGGTATACAACATCTGACAAATCTGCTCAGTTCTTAAGGCTTCAAACTACTGTGTTTTCAGCCCGGCTACCTAGGGTCTCCTTTGCATCTGTGTAATTTGGCAGAGAGCCAAAGATTTGGGCCATTTATATGCAGATTTGAGGCCTTATGCTCTCTGTGATTTTGTGGTTCCCCTCTAATTTTCCAAAGGCTCTACCAGTCTAAGGGTCTGTTTTCTGACACCCCAAGCTAGTAAGACTTCAGTCTTCTACTGCCCAAGTAATGCACAGTTTAGCAATGTGTTTAGTTTAAAAAACAAAAATTAAACTTACAGATTTCAGCTAGTATAAGTCTGTCTTTCAAGGACTGATTCCCCTCTTGACTCTGCCTGTTTATTTGGTTGGTGGTTGTTTTTAAAGATTGTATTTGTTTATTTGTCAGAGAGAGAGCGAGAGAGAACACAAGCAGCGGGAGCAGAGGGAGAGGCAGGGGGAGAAGCAGACTCCCCACTGAGCAAGGAGCCGACACAGGGCTCAATCCCAGGACCCTGGGATCTTGGTTGTTTTTTAGTTTTGTTTTGTTTTGCTGGGTCCCTTGGGGTCTTCCCTGCACATCTGGAGCTCAACAATTGTGATGGTTAATTTTACATGTTAACTTGACTGGGCTAGGGGACGCCCAGATAGCTAGTGAAACATTAATTCTGAGTGTGTGAGTGAGGGTGTCTCCAAAAGACATTAGCATTTAAATTGGTGACTGAGGAAGGCAGATGACCCTCCTCAGTGAGGGTGGTATCATCCGATCCACAGAGGGCCTGAATAGAACAAAAGGTGGAGGAAAGGCTAATCTGCTCTCTGCGTGAGCTGGAACATCCATCTTCTTCTGCCTTTGGCTATCAGCATGGCTGGTTCTTGGGGTCTTGGGCATGGATAGGGACTTACACAACATAAGCCCTCAAATTCTTAAGACCTTTGGCCCCAGACTGAATTACACCACCAGCTTTCCTGGTTCTCCAACGTCCAGACTACAGGCCATGGGACTTCTTAGACTCCAGAATTATGTGAACCAATTCCTATAGTAAATCACTTTATATATATCCGTACAGATCCTACTGATTCTGTCTCTCTGAAGAACCCTAATACGACAGTCAACCAGGAATTTGGCAGAATTTCTACTCAGATGTTGGACCTCACCCTTTCTGAATTTCCAGTTGTTCTTCCATCCCTGACCCCTCTTCTTGGTCACCTCTCACCTGCAGGCTGCAGTCTTCCACTGTCCTTGCATTCAGCCATAGCCACCAGGGGGCCTGGAACATGCCCTTTGGCAAAAGAAAAAAAAATGGGGGTGGGGGGAGGAAAAAAAAAAAGCAAGCCACCAACTTGCAAGTCTTGCTCCTTGCAGATTACAATTTTTCAGGAGTCAACTCTCCTCCACCTTCTGCTTTTGGATGTTTTTAGTATTTTCTTATATTTTGTTCAGATTTTCTAATTGTTATCTGTGGGAGGGTTTGGACAACAACTTCATTCCACCTCCTTAGTAGAAATTTCCCTGAACTAACTGAGAATAATTTACAATTAAATACACTTTTCATGTTTTTTATAATACTCTACCTTTAAAAGCACAGTGCTACATGCAAAAGATTTATAAGTACAAAGTTTTAAAACAAGAACAGTAACATTTCAATGGTAAAGTCCTGATTATCTTAGAAATTTATTAAGTCAAACAGTACACATGTAATAAAGTCAAAGGCAGAAAGGGCTTGGGACTGTTTTTTCTATTTCAATGAAAAGGAAACAACATAAAGTGAAAGAAAAACAGGCCAGGCCCCAAATTAAAGAAGCTAGAAACTGGAATTCTGCGCCTAGAAAATGAGTCTTCTTCCTGCCTAGGACTCCACACAACTCAGTCTGTTCTACATTTAGTAATTGGAGGACATGGGGAAAATAGAGCTCTTCTTTGTTTTAGTTTTGTTTTACTTTATTTTGATAATCTCAATGGATATTTTTGCAGGGAGAAGAAAGAGAGAGCATGGACTGAATAGCTATACTACAGATTACTGGATTCCAACTGTTGTATGGAAGAATTACTATATATCTCTAATAAGGTAAAATACTTACAGATGATCTGCTCTGTGCAGTGCACTCTGTATAGTGGGGACAGAGAAATGGGATGAGGAAAAAGCAAACAAATCTGAGTAGTAGCAAAGATTTTTATAACCGACTCAAGAGGCGTGTTTAAAGAAGGAAAACGATAGACGAGAAGGAAGACGGGAGGTGCAATGGAGATAACGTTAAGCGCTGCTTGTAAGACTTGAGGACCTGATTTAGTAAGCCTCCCCAAACTCCAAACCAGTTAGTTTTATGGTGTGAGCTGCTTTTAAAAAAGTGTGTGTTTGTGTGTGTGTGTGTGTTTATAAGGCATTACTGGTATGCTGAAGGAAAAAAATATCTCATTCATTTTTTGGAAATACATGAGAGAGTGAAAGAAACACCCCCATAAACCTCTAAAGAGGATCACTGTTCAACGTCTAGGGAAAAAAATATCTTAAATATGTGCACCAACCTTTCAGCATGGACTTTTGTGCTTCAATCTCCCTCTTTTTAACCAAATGGATCATGTCATGCATATCTCACAACTCATATTAATTAGGTGGGTGTCTTTGCATGTTAGTTATCTTCCTGGACTCTCTCTCCCAGGGTGTGCAGCCAGGATGTCTCCTCAGTCACCTTTTTTAAAAAAATTCTTTTTTGTTTGTTTTTAAAGATTTTATTTATTTATCGGGGGGGGGGGGGGAGATAAGGGGGGGAGGGGCAGAGGGAAGAGCAGACTCCCCACTGAGCAGGGAGCCTGATGTGGGGCTCAATCCCAGGACCCAGAGATCATGACCTGAGCTAAAGGCAGAGGCTTTACCAACTGAGCCACTCAAGTGCCCCACTTGTTTTTATTTTTAAACCTGACTTCCTAGGGATTGTTGCTGTGTCTACAAGTTTAATGATAAGCCAATGATTGGCTAAAGGTTGTGCTCTCACATCTTAAGCCATCCAGGCTTCCAACCTCTATCCAAGGATCTGTGTGGGGATTATAGAACACAAAGTTCAAGGTGTGCCCCAACTTCTACTACTTCTTGCATTTCCTCTGTATATTCATTCAGTTTCCCAGCCAAGGAGGGATATACAGATAACCTGGGACTTCCATAGTCTTACCTCCATGCGTGCGAAGGTTTCCAGTCAGTCGACTGCCTGGAGAGCTCTGCGAACCTTCTGTAGCTGTGTCATTTCCACAGTGTCTGTTAAGTTCTTGGCTGGTCCACCAGTCTGCTGCTTCACCCAACAGGGACAGCTATTTAGGTATCAGTATCAGAACTGCCTTATTCACTTGCCACTAAGATCCTAACTTTTCCTGACAATACTAAGAGGCGTTGGCTTTCCACCTTCTGCTCCAAACCAAGTCAGCCTCCTCTGGCAGCCAACTTGCTAGTTTTCATCTGCTCCACCCCGAGACAACTACTACACCAGGGGGAAGGGTAGTCCCAGGCAAGAACATCAAAAACTACCTCTGTTATTACCCAAAGTTTAGCAGTTTCTTATGGATGAATGAGTCTCAATTTGTTGTTTGCATTTGTTCTATTTCCAGAGTCCTTAAATGTTTTTTGGTTTTTTTTTTTTTTAACTTTGTCCAGTTCATTGTTGTTTTGGGGGAGAGATCTGCCAACTTCCTCCTTCCATCTACCAAAGTCCTGCCTCTGTCTTCAGCTCCTTTTGAATCTTTTCATCCTCAAGTGTACCACTTGGTCTCATGAGAGAAAACTACATTATAAGCCAAATGTGAAATCATAAAGAAAAATGAACTTTCTTCATGTCCTGTTGTCTTCCTACACTATTATACCATGTACTTCTAGATCCTGAAAGAGCGAAATATAACTTTTTAAAAGATGGCTATACAACTCTACCTGGTCTAAAAGTAAACCAGCTCTCTGTGTTTCCAGTCCTAGCTAGGTACCATGAGCAGGTTTCAACTTGACTCTTTTACAAAAGAAAGCTGTTTGGCTATTTTTTGTTTTCCTTTCCTATAAAAGCTATGTGTTCTCTTTATTGGCAGGCATCTGAAGTCACCCAAAAGCTACTGAAAGCTGGTTACCCAGTCTATAGTGAAGACAGACCACCCTGATAACCTCCTATGTTTATTTGTATAAATAACAAACCCGGTATTTATTTGGCCTTGTTTAATAGATCTTGTTCTCTTCCTCAACAGGATACAGATTCTTTTTATATTAGAAATGACTCATACTGCTGTACCTTATCCTACTAAAACTGTAAAATATCACATGGTTTGCTCTGGTCATTCAGTAAACATATTATTATTACTTTTGTTAGTTTTCCCATTCTTTGATAAGAACCCAACTCAAGAGAGAGCTAAATATAACCAACTATCAGTAAGAGGCAAACTAGAATCAAAGTTCAAGACTTTCTAACTCACTTCTATGATAATGCAACTTCCCAAATTAAAAGCATTTTTCAATATTATTGCTATGTGGATATTACTGAGTTTTTGAAAAAAAAAAAATCCATACAACCCATCCTAAATTAATTGCAAATGACTTTGGAGCTTCTTAAAATGCTTTTTCCTCACAAAAGTCTTCAACAATAAGTGGCTTCCCAAACTGAGTGTTACACATTATATCAGGGCAAACATTACAGTAACTAATTTTTCATTCACTTCTTCCCTTAGGTGGGTGGTACAAGATAACAGGCCTACACAAAAGAGAAGAGCAGTAACTGTATTAAGAAGGATTCCGAGGCAACCACATCCAGCGCTGCTGGGTGCCCGCAGCAAGGCCTCAGCTGTAAAACATTCCAGGACCAGACGTCTACCCGCTTTCTGCTCAGTGGTGGTTCCAGAAGGTCCTCTCAGCCAGTTGGCCTCACTTATGCTGGAGTAAGAAATAAGCCACCTGAGGAATGAGGAAGGTGGAAATGCCTCAGATAATGTCTCTTTCAGACAGCAAGATGTTTTAAATAATCCACAGGAAGACTCTGGAAGCCAGTAGTCCATTACAAGTAGAGTTAACTGATAAGGTAGGATTGATTACAAGAAGGTAATTCAATTCCAAGCCTCTTGACAACACTGTAATCTAATACTGCTTGGGAGGGAAATCACTCTTTTTGTTTGGCATTTTCATTAAAAGAACCACCTGACTACAGTTTAAAAAACTCCATCAGGAAAAAGAAAGCCTCTTACTGTCTTACTCCATATAATGACCTGACCTATCCATAAATAAAATAATTTCTAGTCAAACCATACAGTTGGAGTCAAAGTAGCCAAACTTTGGTTTGTGAGTCATTTTATTTTCTCAGCGATGGCATGCCAGATACAAATATCATTCATGGATTCAGGTTTTTTCCAGTGAAGGAGGCTAACATGGAGTGGACGAATATAAAAACCCTGGACATCAATCAGAACAATGCAATGTCCGGGGCTGTGCTAATGGTATGGGCATGTTAGACGGCAGCTTGCTTGAACCCTACTCCACTCTTTTCAGGAGTTCCATTCCCATTTGGCTTTAACTAACAGCTCTGAATTATAGAAATCATCCTTTCGGGATGCCTGGGTGGTTCAGTTGGTTAAGCATCTGCCTTCGGCTCAGGTCATAATCTTAAGAGTCCTGAGATCAAGTCCTGCATCAGGCTCCCTGGTCAGTGAGCTGGGAGCCTACTTCTCTCTCTGCCTGCTGCTCCCCCTGCCTCTCTCTCTCTGTCTGACAAATAAGAACAATCTTAAAAAAAAGAAGAATCAGGTTTATATCTGATAGAAATTATCCACTTCCTCTTTTTTAAATAAGATGTTGATTCATAACAAATAAATACATTCTACCTGGATTATAGAAATAGAATCTATCTGTGGTGCCTGGATGACTCAGTTGGTTGAGCATCCTACTCTTGGTTTCAGCTCAGGTCACGATCTTGGGGTCCTGAGATTGAGTCCAGTGTTGGGCTCTGTGCTCAGGGTGGGGGGTTCTGCTTGAGATTCTCTCTCCCTCTTGCCCACTTGTGCATGCACACACACACTCTCTCTCTCTCTCGAAATAGATAAATCTTAAAAAAATAACGAAAAAGGAATCTGCTTATATACAGCATTTTAAAAATCTTTTCAATATTAATAATATTAGAGATGAGAAAACACTTTCTAAATCCAACCAGAGAGAACTTAAAGATATAAAAATAATATTGCATTACATATATTACAAGTTCAAGATAAATACATTTTAAGGCTTTATAAAATGGAATCATATTGCTGTATAACAGACAAAAAATACATAATATACCAAAATATATGACTGTGATTAATTTATTCTTTGCAGCATTTGTTTATAATAGTAAAAAAGTCAAAACAATTTAAATTTCTTTCCTAAACGAAATCCATGAAGTACCTGTCCAAACATTCCTCTCATACTTGAGGAAAAAGTTCTTAACTAGAGGTCAGTCAAGAATCATGTTTTGTGTTCTAGACCAGAACCTTCAGTACCACTTGAGAAAACTGTGAAAAGCGCAGAATCCCAGACCTACTAAATCAGAATCTGCATGTTAACAGATCTGCAGGTTACTCCTATGCACACTAAAGCTTGAGAAACAATGAATAGAAGGATGCCCAAATCTTGCAGCTCATACTGAAATCTTAAATCTCTTTCTAACACATGATGTTATATTTCTAAATAAGAAGGAGTGAGGAGTGGCCCTGTACCAATGTCCACAGGACAGCCTGATACTGGCCAGCATTTCTGTCACCCTTTTAGTCAATGGCCTGGATAAGGACATGACAGAGATGCTTATTAACTTGCAGGTGGCACAAGGCAAGAGGTTGCTAGTGCAGGAAGTAACAGAGTCAAACCACCTTGACAGGCTGAACATTTAACTATGATAAGTACATAAAAAGTTTTACGTTCAGGCTAAAAAACTGAATAATGAATGAATAAGATGTGTGATGGTTTGCTTGGCAGCAAAACATATGAAAAATCCTGGGAATATACCCACAAGTACGTCAGGAATTTAATATAGTGGGATTTAAAATTTGCAGGAGAAAATGAATACTTTAATAAACAGCACTGGAGTAACTGGGTAGCTAACCGGGAAAAAAATAAATCTGAGCTGGTACCTTACATCTTATATCAAAATTAATTCTGGAAGGATCAAGGATTTAAACATAAAAACAAATTCACTAAAATATTAGAAGAAAATATTTACGAAATAACAGAGTGGAGTGAAGCTTTCTTAAGCATGAACAAAATCCAAAAGCATATAAAATCCGGAGGCCATTAAAAACTTTTGATAAATTTTACCGCATTAAGAAAAACCTGCATGGTAAACACCACTGTAAATGAAGCCTGAAGAAAAATGACAACTCATATCAAAGACATAGAGCTATTTTCTTTAATGTCGAAAAACTCAAAACCATTAAGGAAAAAAGACCAACAAGCCAAAAGAAAGCTTAGCTGGGGCTGAGAGCGGTCCTCCGGTAGCTAGCTGAAGGGCATTCTTGTAAGTGAAAAAAATTGAGTCATCTGTTTCTATAAATGGTTGAATCAGGATCAGGAGTGGAAATTCCCAGGAGTTAAATGTCAGCTGATCATACAAAAGAACTTTCTAAGAATTAGGAAAGTCCATAAACAGCTTCAGGCCAAGGCTAAACAGCCAACTTAAAAGAAGTTTTTGGAAGGAGGGGACCACATTAGATGGGAAACTAAACTACATGATCACTAAGGTTCTGTCAAACTCTAAAATTATGCAGTTCTACCCCAAAGATTATATTGGCTCTGGAAAAGTTAAGAGCATGAAATCAGATAATGATACTCCAAAAAAGTATCAAACTCCAGAAAGACTGGAAACCATGATACTCATCACTCATAACTTTTTACTATTAATGCAGTGTTCTTGAGGGAGGGTGAGAGGATATGAATGATTTCTTGACTCATGATTCCTGTACTGAGGAGTATTATGAGTTTTTTCATGGTAGTGGGGTTGGACAAAACTGTTTCACTCACTGTCCTCCCCTAGGCTCCTCCATTATTGAAAACGAAAGCAGAGTTTTGAAAGAGAGTGAATTAGTGTTGAAGGGTTAAGTATTAAGTCTCAGTAGTATGTTCTTTGTTGTATAAAACTCATAACCCATAACCCATGGGAGCTACCCAAGTATCAATGTCACTTTCGCTACAGTCTTATTATGAGCTAAAGAGCACAAACAAATAAATGATACAAAGAATTCAACTTATAAATGGGCTATATTACAGAAACTAGTTCACAAGTCAGTTGGATAGAATCTGAAACAGCACTAAGAATGCGGAGAGCAGGAGAGAAGGAAAGCTTTTTTTCCTTCTGAGGAAAGAAGGCTTTCCTTCTGAGGGACCAGAAGGAGGGTGGGTCCCTCAGTCAGGCCATCAGTGCACACCTAACCCATGATGTATCTGATACGGAGCATCAGCACTTTTTCCAAGTAGATAATTAATACCAATGGAATAGTAGTAGTTTATAAAGTGAAATAAAATTGAAGAACTGTTTTATTTTTCTGGAATTTTAATCTTTAAGACAAAGGCTGAGAAGGTTAAAAATTTGTAAAGATCCTAAAAACTTTTTAGCGTATCTCAAAGTTCTAGATGTTGGCAACAGTCTTTTTTGAGGTATCTAATTTCACTTCAAAATTTAGTGCTTCCTTTTGCCTTAATAAGTACATACTGCTAAATACTTTTAATCCATGATTGGGGTAAGATTTTAGTTCAAAAGTATAATGAAAAAACATGAATGGGGAGAAGAAATAAGATACTTCTGAGATAAGAGAACAAAGAAAGATAAGAAATAAGAGCCCAAAGAGGAGATAAGAAGGATTATCTCAAGTAAAATTACCCAAAATGCATGACAGAACGAAAGTACAGAAAGGCTGGGGTAGGGAGGGAATTCTCCAGGAAAGAGAAAGGGGAAGATGACACTGTGACCAAATTTCTGTACAGGCCATCAGGGGGCACCATGAGTCCAGGACAACTCTGCTATTGCCAGGGTATAGGGAGAAGAATCTAATGGACTTTCATATTTATAGGCTATTCCCAAATTGGGAATATTACACTAAACCGTAAAGCATTAGAAATGCTTTCAGCAGGGGTTGCCTGGGTGGCTCAGTGGGTTAAAGCCTCTGCCTTTGGCTCAGGTCATGATCCCAGAGCCCTGGGATGGAGCCCCGCATCGGGCTCTCTGCTCGGAGGGGAGCCTGCTTCCCAACCCTCTCTGCCTGCCTCTCTGCCTACTTGTGATCTCTGTCTGTCAAATAAATAAATAAAATCTTAAAAAAAAAGAGAAAAAAAATGCTTTCACCGGTTAACGGAAGGGGAAAAACATTAAAAACAAACAAAATTAATTATCTTCCATTTGTTCCCATATTTGCTTATCCAAATCTGAAAGAACAATGACTAGTAGTGTCATTTGGCATCCAGAAGTAAGGAAGGCCAGGGAAAGCTGAAGAAATTTCTTCATGGAGTTCCCACTACGCTGGACTGAGGAGGGAGTCAGGATGGTCAAGGCAGCACAGAGTATGGCTGAGGCCCCTCAGACCCAGGCTGTGGTGCAGGGGAATTAAGCCAATAGGAATTTCAGGCTAGGGCAGAGACAAGAGACCTGAAGCAGTGATAATTTATATATACCTTAGGAATAAATATATTTTATGGATATGTTAAAGCTAGCTTTTCATATCTCTGAGAAATGGAATAAACATGGGGTATATGTTATATGCCAGAGGCATCGAAAAAGAAGGAAGTCAAATGTCTCGCTCAGTATCACATTTAACCAGGTAAAGTGTAACTGGTGTAACTGTTTCACTGGTCCAGTGACATCCATCAGACATAGATTCATGACTTCTTCAAAAAGCAGAAAGCATTGTTTTTAGGTACACTAACAAAGAAGTCTGCTAAATATCTTAACCTAGATGATACATACAAGCAAAGTTGTTTCTTTAGAAGCTACTTTGTGTGGCCCTCATACTGCAGACCTGCTGGCAGGAAGTATTTAAGACACCCCTCGACCTACATTATGAAACATGAGCCTTATTAGCTGTTCTAATGACTGTACCAGGGCTAGCAAGTGTCAGTCAACAGTGAGGCCTCCAGCGGCCACTAGAGAACCCAAAGAGGAGAGATGGCTGAGGGAAGCACAGAAAGGAGAGAAGCGAAAGTACAAAAACGGAGAACAAACTGGTGCAGTAGCAGTCCGCGCTACACAGAGTGCCACTCAGATTGTCATCTGATGAGACCCCTGGTCATAGCTGCTTTCATCTGTCCCTGCAGTAGAATTCATCTGTGCAATTTTAGTAATACTGGCTTAAAATTTACGTACCAAAACCAAAAATGTTAGAAATATGGTTTTTACATTGACACTTGGTGTGCAGGAGTTGATGTGGAGGTTTCAGAATTGTGGGGATCAGCTCTGTTCTGAGACCGGGGCGTGCACTGCCGGGGTGTCTGCCAGACGTTTTCCTAAGTCATTTCATTTATTCTTCACGAAACATCAGTGAGGTATGTGTCACTACCTCCACTCTATAAATGACAGAACACATATAGAAAAGAAAAATGACTCACCTAAGATCGCAAAACCACTGAGAGGCAGAGCCAGATGAAAATCAAAGGCTGTCTGAAACGACACTTGCCTTCCTCTCAGTGCGAAACAAAAAGCAATCCCTCCAGCCAGTGGTCCACGGGCCACTCTGCGCGGTGAGAGGTATTGCCTTCATTCATTCATTCAAAATCTATTTACTGGGGCACCTGGGTGGCTCAGTCGGCTAAGCAACTGCCTTGGGCTCAGGTTATGATCCCAGGGTCCTCAGACAGAGCCCCACATCTGGCTCTCTGCTCAGCAGGGAGCCTGCTTCTCCCTCCCTCTCTGTCTGCCACTCCCCTTGCTTGTTCTCTCTAATAAATAAAATCTTTGAGAAAAAAAAAACCCCACAAAGAACAGAATATATTTACTAACTGCCACCACACGCCGCAGCACTGTTGCAAACACAGATACAAGCATGAATGCGCCAGAGTCTGGTGCCCTGCTCTCAGAAGCTAGCTGTGAAGCTGGGGGGCAGCAGTGCCGCAGTGTATACATGTAATAAACAAGCAACATAACATCAGAGAGTAACAACCACTACCAAAGAGTGAGACACAGACAGGAGAGAGGGGAAAGAGACCTAATTCAAACTGAATAGTTAGGGAAGGGTATGTTGAGGAAGGCATAGAGAACTGAATGGGAAGGCAAGAACCGGCCATGCAAACAGTGAGGCGCAGAACATTCAGGCTAAGAGAATGGCAAGCAAACGCCCTGAGGAAGAAAGAGGTTTGGGTGAAACAAAAAAATCATCCTGATGCACCCGGGTGACGCAGCTGGTTCAGAGTCTGACTCTTGGTTTTGATTCAGGTCATGATCTCAGGGTTGTGGGATTCAGCCCTGTGTTGGGCTCCAGGGCTCCATGCTCACTGGGGAGGCTCTCTCTCACTCTCCCTCTGCCCCCATCCCAATCAATCAATCAATCAATCAATCTTTTAAAAATAGACCCATTTGGCTGGAGCATAATAAGAGAGAGAATAAGAGATGAGGTTAGACAAATACACAGAGATAGGTCATACTGATCTTGAAATGAAGGTAAAGAGTTAGCATTTTATTCTGTGACTGGAAATGATCAGAGTATTTTTTTAAGCAGGTGACATGCTCTGACTAGTGTTTGTCAAAGGTTACTCTGGCTGCTAATGAACTGGAGAGAGGCCAGTGGGAAGGCCACTGCTGGACCAATGATGTTGGAGCAGCAGGTGGCATTGAAAAGACAGGGACAGCTTTAATATATACCCTGGAGTTAGAATGGCTAGCACTTGTTGATGGACCGGATATAGAGACCATGAAAAAGGAAAGAAGCAATAACTTAGGTTTTGGCTTAAGCAATGGGGTGGGTGGTGGTGCCCCTTTACTGTGGTGAATAAAGACTGGAAAAGATTCTTTTTTTTTTTAATAGGAAAAGGATCAAATAAAGAGGTCTGTTTTAGCAACGCTAATTTGAGATATCAGAGACTGAGATGGAGCTATCAGGTGTCAGTGAGTATAGAAATTTAGAGACCAATGAAAAAATCAAACTGGAGATATAAATTTAAGAGATACCTAAAAACCTAATGTGTTTCTTCTTCTTCTTCTTCTTCTTCTTCTTCTTCTTCTTCTTCTTCTTCTTCTTTTAAGATTTATTTATTTATTGGGGTGCCTGGGTGGCTCAGTCGTTAAGCGTCTGCCTTCGGCTCAGGTCGTGATCCCAGGGTCCTGGGATTGAGCCCTGCTTCAGGCTCCCTGCTCTGTGGGAAGCCTACTTCTCCCTCTCCCACTCCCTGTGCTTGTGTTCCCTCTCTCACTGTGTCTCTGTCAAATAATAAATAAAATCTTAAAAAAAACCCACACATATCCATAATATCATTTTCACATTTAAAATAACTGACAATAACTTTCTCAATATCATCAAATAATCAGTCAGTATTCACATTTCCCAGATTGTCTCACATTTTTTCCCTCATTTTGTTTGTCAGAATCAGACCCACATATTACAATTGGCTCATTCACCTTTTAAATCTCTTTTTATCCATAGGTATCCCTTCCATCCTTTTCCCCTCCCTTATAATTTATTTGTTGAAGAAACTGTTTTTTTTGTCCTATAAAACACCTACAGTTTGGACTATGCTGATTGCATCCCTAAAAAACATTTACCATGTTTCTCTGTTCCTTGCATTCCCTACAACTTTGTAGTAAGATCGAGAGGTTTTAAAAAATTCAGGTTCTATTTTAGTTGGCGAGGCCAGTTTACTATCAGGAGATAGATACAATGTCTCATTCTCTTTTTGTCTCACTTTTCGGAAAACATAGTCTTTTCCTGAACGAAGTGATAATAAAAGCAATTATTACGGTGCATAAGACTCATTTAGTTAAGAGAAGTATAGGACATCAATCCCCATTAAACAGAATGCTTCTGAATTAGAGCTGTTGCTGTAAAGGAAGAGCAGTTCTTGAGTCACTGTCTGAAATTTTAAATGGCTCTAACTGCTGTATCCACGTATCACTTATTTGGAGTTACACAGTGAACATAAACTGCCATGTTCATCTTTTGTGTATGTCAGAGCTCCTTGATTATATTTTTAGCTCCTGAGAGAAGAAGTAAGAGTCTTACATCCCTACTCAATCCCTACCACAGACAGCTCTGCGCACAGACAGCACTCGTGAATGACGATGACCATGCAATTCTCTGCTGAGGAAAGGCCCTTCTCTACCCTTCATGCAGTCCAACTTCTTTTATTAGTACTTTACAGCTTTCCTCCACAGTCCACAGCTTCCACATTTTACCATCCAGAGAACAGGCATATAGACATATGAACAGTGCATCAATGGAAGGTTACAGTAACTAAAAAATCACTGGTCATTTAGAAAAACCTGCTGAGTTAAGTAGTATTTCTACTTCAATGCCTCCTCCTTCCCTTCAGGGAAATACGCGAGTCTAGATGTTAGGAGTCTTTGAGAGAAAGGGCTAAGGACATTCCACATTCCGTAGACAAGGAACCAGAGGGCCCGGTAAGGTGACCTTCCTGCTCTCTTCCGCAGAACAAGTCCCTGCTTGACAAGAACTAAGTTATCACAAAAGAGATTAAGAATCAGTTTAGTTATAGAGAGAACCCACGAGGGGCGCCCGGCTGGCTTAGCAGATGGAGCATGCAATGCTTGGTCTCAGGGGTCGTGAGTTCAAGCCCCACACTGGGTGTAGAGATTACTTAAAAATGAAATCTTGAAACAAAACAAAAACAGAGAGAGGGAGACAGAGAGAAGCCATGAAATTTGGGCTGGGGAAGAAGAGAACTTTACATTCTAACCTCGCCAAAGTCCAGTGGAGAAGCATGTTATTACTATGCTTTGCAGAGGAAGTTAGAGTCATTAGTAGAACTACTGGGGCCTCTCCTTCTTCCCACTTTGATAAAACCCTCTACCACCTGCAGGAAAGTGTTGCACTAATAGCTACAGGGCCCTCTGTTGCCAGTCACCTCCCACTCATCTCTGTGCTTGGCTGGTTCTTTACTGCCTCCAGAAATAAAAGTTAGAACATAGTACTTGCTAGGCCAGTAACCACTACCTGGTAACATCAAGTCTAGAAGCACAGGCCTATGCTTACAAACTGCATAACCTTCAGGGAAAGAATAGAGCTCTCCCTCATTCCTGTCCCCAGCCCCGGACAAGCACAGATTAAATTAAGAATTCTCAAAATTCCCAATGGTGTCAAAAGCATTTAAAGTTGCCAGGTCAAAGATTCATTTTTGCAGCAGACAACCACAAAGGATTTCAGTGTTACATACAGTGGAAATGATTTTAAGAAATTCTAAATATGGACAGATCAGTAATTTAAAGTCTTTTTCTAATGGCTAATACTTTGTCAGTTCAATATCTGATTCTAAGTCAGGCTCCAATTAAGGAAAGCAAGACCCAGTTTTCTGGTTCCACTGGGATTTACTCATGCAGGGATTACCTGTCTGCCAGTTATGAATCTGTTTCCAGTCAATACTGTGCTGGAATCTGTGGTGACTAACGTGTTTCGGAACAAGGAAACACCCAGATTAGTAGGAGTCAAGGGCAAACAAAAGCCCAAAACAAGGAACTCTCACTCCTGGTCTGGTGCTTTCCCTAGTAGGCCCCTGCCGTTGTCTTGAACAAATTGTGTGAAGCCTACAAATCAACTGACCTGGGTTCTGGTTTCCTCTTCCACAAAATCAAAAGGTAAGACCAGTTGGTCTTTAAGAGATAACTTTATCCCTAAGATTCTACCATTCTTTTGACAAATATTATGAGCAAATGACATGCTAAGCACAATAGAGCACGTAAAGAATCAAACAGACTAGGAGGAGCTGCTGGCAGAAGACACGTACAAAAAAGATCATGCAAAGAAGAAAAAGTCATGACAGAACGGCTGAATATAATAAGGGTCTAAAATAACCCGTGATATAGTGTTCAGTGAACAAAGGAAGTCACAGAAGAGAATGTACAATAGAAAATTAGTTCTGTATGTGTAGATGCATGGTTATATATGTACCCTTTGTAAACTATGGAAGGGAATTAGGATAGCTAACTACCAACAACAGTTATCCCGGGGGAAGACTCCCAAGAATTCTCCAATTTTTACTTTAAAAATTACTACTTACTTAATCTTTTCTCCTAGTGTGTTTTACTTTTGCAATCAGAAAAAAAAATTGAAAAGAAAGCAAAAGAAGAAATTCAAAGCTGGCAATTTACCAGGGCAATAACATCAATAATCCTGTATTATCATCTCTCTCCTCTATTTAGATGGAAAGTTAATTTTCTTTTATTGTTACTTATATATGGCAGAGATTACTGTATTGAACTACGAAACCACTGTTGATAGAAATCACAAAATAGAGCACAAAAAACAGAACCCCACTGGTAAGTATGAACACTAGCACAGAAAGTGGCAAATAATCTGAAAAATAAGTACTAAGGTTGACAAGATATTTCAAGCAAAAGTGAATCATTTTCTTCTTGAATTACTTGGATACCTAAACTACCCCAGTCTTCCATTTTGTTTTACTTACATAGGCATACTTAGATTTTAGTTAGAATAAGACTAGAGACAAAAGATAGACTGGTAACTCTACTCCAATGAGTGACTAACACACACTCTCATTCACTTTGAATTACTTAATGTGACTTAACTCTCTGACCCCGAAAATCACTCTGAATCTATAACACCTTCAAGGGACGGCCTGGGTGGCTCAGTTGGTTAAGGGTCTGCCTTCGGCTCAGGTCATGATCCCGGAGTCCTGGGATCGAGTCCCACACTGGGCTCCTTGCTCAGCAGGGAGCCTGCTTCTCCCTCTGCCTGTCTCTCTCTCTCTCTGGTAAACAAATGAGTAAAATCTTTAAGGAAAAAAATAAAATACCCTCAGAATGAATGATGGAATAAAATTATTTCTAAGATCCCTTTCAGTTATTTGGTTCATATTTTCTTGAATATGGATCAAATTCCGTTAAGCAACAAGTTAGTGTCTCAAAATATTTCAAATACTGGGATTTCATTACATCAAATGATGCCAAAAATAGAAATTTACTGCAACAAGATTTGGGTCTATGTATTAATGAAATGATGCTGCATTTTAAGAAGAATTTATCATACACCAAAGTTCATAGCAGCAGTACTCACAATAGCCGAAAGGTGGAAACAACCTAAATGTCCATCAGGAAAAAGAAAGAAACAGTCCCTCTTTCTCAGGTGGATATTCTGGTGACAATCTGTGTCACCTGAAGTCACAACAGACTACTTGAGACCATGGGGAGCCAACCACGAAAAGTGAATGCACTGAGGACGGCAGGGCAGGAAGATGGAATGAACTGGGGTCCTCGATGTCTTTGCTGAGCTGCTAAATTAACCTGCACTGGAGTCACCCTATCTCCAGACCCCTTGTTATCTGAAATACCATCTGTGTGTTCAAGTCATAGAGCTGGTGTTTCTATTTCTTGAAGGTGAAAATATTCTAATTGGTGGCATTTATTAATTTACAAAGTTTTGCACCCTGCAACACTGTTGAATGCCAGTTTGATCTCTAAAATGAAAACAAAAAAGCAAAACAAATTACCCTGTTCTTGTCATTAAAACATGAGAAAGGCTTTAGAACAGGTAAAGAACTAAGGTTATGAGGGAAAGTACAGTGCAGTGGATGCACACATTCAGCAATTCAGTAAGTAAACCTGGACCCAGAAGCTGGCCTGAATGAATGACTGCGTTTCATTTTAGGAATACTAATTGGAAAATAATGACTGAAAATTCAGTCTCCATGTTCACAACAAGCTTATGAGGTAGAGATATTATTGTCATTTTACAAATGAGGATACTAAAGCACAGAGAAGCTAAGTGACTTGCCTGAAGTCACCTACCTCATCTGTGCAGTTTGTCCTCCTGGAATTCTTGCCTCTTTTCACTGAGCAAACTCCTACAGTGTTAGGAGTTAACCAGCTAAACCTGGAATCTTTCAGGTTTCAATTTAAATAAACATGACTTCCCTAGAAAAAGGCTTCTTTGACGGGTCCAGACAAGGTCCAAAGCCCGTTAGACCCTCCACCACATTCTGTGCTCTACCATGGCACTGTGTACACTCTACACTATGTCCATGACTATTTAAGTATTTATCTGCCCCACCAGGCTGTACACGCCTGGAGAACAGTTCTGTCTTGTCCACCACCATAGGGTATTTCCGAAGTTGTAGAGAATGCCTTGCCCTTAAGGGGCTCACAGTCTGATAGAGAGACAGGGAGGTAAGTAACCAGTTCCTATGATGTAATGTGGAGGCAGAAAGGTGTGCATAAGACCCCATGAAAACACATGATGGGGGGTGAGGAAGGCTTCCTGCAGAAGATGTCCCTTGAACTGAGCTCGGAAGGGCAATAAGAGGAGAAAAAGCAGTAAGGAGCAAGGTGTTCTAAGTACACAGAGCTTAGGTATATGTAGAGAGGTGAAAGAGGCCACGAAACTTCGGGGAAACTACCACTAGCTCACCATGGCTGCAGTTCATACCAGGTAGCAAAAAACGAAACTTGAGAGAGGAAGATCCAGTTCCATATTTAAAGATGGCAAAATGCTATACAGACCCCTAAGGATCATCGAACAACAATGGATCCGTTGGAGGCGCTCACTCTACGCCAGCCACCACGCTGAACACTTCACATGTATAATTTTATTTCACCTTCACAGCCACCCTGAGTATTATTATCCCCATGAGGACGTAAGACCGTAAGTAAATGGCAAGACAGACCTTGAACCACAGCCATAATATATGATTCCAAAGCCCGTGCTCTCAACTACAGACTAGTACTTGTCTAACTTAGTATACACTGATATGATCTTACATAGTCAAATGTAGTTCAAATAATTATCTTGATTCTACTAGGAAAGTTGGCTATTTAGTGGAACCCCATTCCTTTTTCATTAAGCACATACAAATCATAAACACAAATATTTCCTATATTGGTTTTACTTAAAATAGATAATTGGTATTCAAGGGACTTTTATAGATAATATCAAAGGAAAATTATTCAAAGATACAAAATGCAGCATCCTGATTGATAACCCAGGGGTACAGTTTGTTTTTTGTTTTTAAGTAATCTCTATGCCCAATGTGGGGCTCAAACTCATGACCCCAAGATCAAGACACACGTTCTCCAACTGAGCCAGCCAGGTACCTTGATTGATAATCCAATACAGTCTCTAGAACTATGTTACCTCTACACCATCAAAAATTACACTAAGCAAACATTAGAACTTCTTGGTCAAAACTAACCTCCTAAGTGGGATTAAAATTATTCATTAAACAACTGAATCAATTATTCAGAATAGGTGGAAAGGGAAAGAGAATTTAATACAGAGGAAAGAGGGTATGATACAAAAAATCTCTTTACCCTACCATCAACTGCTTTAAGCATGGTAAAATGACGATATGATTGAACGTGTTTACAAGACAAGATAAACACTCTGTGTGCCAATTCAAGTTAAAACAGAGCTAGAAAATGTACCACTTAGGGAAAGTCTTGGTTCAAAGAACTCAGTGTTTTAGGAAACCAGTACTAAGTCACAGTGGACGGGCTTTTAATAAACAAGTAAAACAAACTACTGGGAGATCTTTGCTTTTTAAAATGTTTTGTGGGACGCCTGGGTGGCTCAGTTGGTTAAGCAGCTGCCTTCGGCTCAGGTCATGATCCCAGCGTCCTGGGATCGAGTCCCACATCGGGCTCCTTGCTTGGCAGGGAGCCTGCTTCTCCCTCTGCCTCTGCCTGCCATTCTGTCTGCCTGTGCTTGCTCTCTCTCCCTCTCTCTCTGACAAAAAAAAAAATAAAAAATAAAAAATAAAAAATAAATAAAAATAAAGTGTTTTGTAATATGTAATAGGAGTCCACAGACTGATAATAATCATTAAACACTTACTAGTGCCAGGAGTTTTAAGAACACAATCTCATTTCATTCTTACAAGGTCATTCTCACAACCGCATTTTCAGATGAGCAAACTAAAGCACACAGAGTTTAGAGAAGGTGTCCAAGGGAGTATCAGCAGGAAGTGGTAGAGCTGGGACTCACAAGGCTTGTCTGCCACCACGGTGCACACTCCTTCCACAACGCAGCAATGTCTTTAATGAGCTAACAGTTGCCTAGTTTACTCACCAGTCAACCCTATCATTTAGAGACTGTGGGCAGGTTAAAGGACTTTTGCTAATGTCCCCTGGCTAGTTTACATCACAAGTGAAAGTGAACCCCATGTTTCCCCTCTTCAGGCAAGCACATTCTGTATTCATCTTCACTCATACCAAATCTTTTAAAAAAATATTAAAAATTCCCCCATAGCTACATTCAAAATAGACAAAACAAGAATGATACAAATGCTTGTTACTGTGCACTGAGGTGTGTATGCATTATGTTTTAGTAGAGGATAGGAAAAGAAGAGTCTCAAACATTTCCTGTACATTACGCAACTAGCTAATAGAAGATAAGAGGATTTTATGCATTCCTTTGACCACCATCATGTTTTCAGCCTCCTGCTTTTCAGTAGGGCATAGAAAACATTAAAGCAGGAGCCGGCGAAACTTATTCTATAAAGGGCCTTAATAGTTGAGGCCTTGTGGGCTATGTGGTCTCTGTTCCAAATACTCTGTAGTTTAAAGGAGAAAAAAAACCACAGATAATATATAGGTAAGCATATGTTCCAATAAAGTTTAACTTCTGGATACATAAATTTGAATTTCATATAATTTTCACATCACAAAATATTATCATTCTTTTGATTTTTTTTTAACTATTTAAAAAGGTAGGATTTGTGGGCTACAGAAAAAGGCAGTGGGGTGGAGGGCCATCTCCCCATACTGCATTAAACTAAAGAAGTACTTTCACTCGGAAGAGAGTGAAGGAAAAGGCGCCAGCAACACAGCAAGGCTATGGCCTTTTTCTTGACTCAGCTCTTATGCCACTGAATCAGGAGGCCTTCTGGATCATCCCCATTCCCGCTTGGGAGAGGTGTTCCACTTTTGTGTTCTCACTGAAACTTGGGTTTATCTCTATTCTAGCACTTACCATAACATACTATGATTGATTATTCAATCATCTGTTTCTCCTGAAGCATGAGGGCAAGCAATGTTTTCGTTTGCTTCTTAATTTGTATTCCTGACATAGAGGCTCCAAAAAAAAAAAAAAAAAAAAAAAAAAAAAAAAAAGTGTGTGTGTTGGGGGGAGGATAAAAGAGGAACAAGCTCAGAAATTCTTATCTTTATATAGACAGTAGATATCAGTGCAAGATCTTGACAGTGGTTCAATGGCACACACCTGAAGAGTTTAATCAGCGGTTCACCCACTTTTTGCATAGGTTGTTTATGTCTAGTAAATATGCACCAACTCCTCAATCGATTCTCTTTACTTACACCTGCAAAAGGTCAGGCATCTGATTAACTTGTTTAGACCAATGTGGATGAGAAAGATGTAGGCGTAAGTTTAAAGTGACCCCAGAGTCGGGGTGCCCTGGGTGGATCAGTCGGTTAAGCAGCTGCCTTTGGCTCAGGTCATGATCAGGGTCCTGGGATGGAATACCACATCAGGCTCCTTGCTTAGCGGGGAGCCTGCTTCTCCCTCTGCCTGACATTCCATTCCCCCTGCCTGTGGTCTCTCAAGTAAACAAATAAAACCTTTAAAAAATATAAATAAGGGGCGCCTGGGTGGCTCAGTGGGTTAAAGCCTCTGCCTTCGGCTCAGGTCACGATCTTAGGGACCCTAAGAACAGTTATTAAAATTCTGGGGCGCCTGGGTGGCTCAGTGGGTTAAACCCTGTGCCTTTGGCTCTGGTCATGATCCCAGGGTCCTGGGATTGAGCCCCGCATCAGCCTCTCTGCTCCGCAGGGAGCCTGCTTCCTCCTCTCTCTCTCTGCCCGCCTCTCTGCCTACTACTTGTGATCTCTGTCTGTCAAATAAATAAATAAAATTTTAAAAAATGAAATGACCCCAGGGTCTCCAGAAAATCTTCAGGGTACCATGGGGTTCTGCAGAGCAAAAATAGAAAAACTACTGTCCTACAAACTAGCCTCCTTAAACTCAACACCCAAAAAACAGATAATCATGTCAAAAAATGGGCAGAAGACATGAACAGACACTTCTCCAAAGAAGACATACAAATGACTAGCAGACACATGAAAAAAATGTTCATCATCATTAGCCATCAGGGAAATTCAAATCAAATACCACAATGAGATACCACCTTACACCAGTTAGGATGGCCAAAATGAAAAGGACAGGAAACAACAAGTGTTGGAAAGGATGTGGTGAAAGGGGAACCCTCTCTTACACTGTTGGTGGGAATGCAAGTTGGTGCAGCCACTTTGGAAAACAGTGTGGAGGAGATTCCTCAAAAAATTAAAAATAGACCTATGACCCTTCAACTGCACTACTGGGTATTTATCCCAAAGATACAGATGTAGTGAAAAGAAGGGCCATACATACCTCAATGTTCAGAGCAGCAACGTTCACAAACGCCAAACTGTGGAAAGAGCCAAGATGCCCTTCAACAGAAGAATGGATAAAGAAGATATGGTCCATATACACAATGGAGTATTATGCCTCCATCAGAAAGGATGAATACCAAACTTCTGTATGAACACGGACGGGATCGGAGGAGATTATGCTGAGTGAAATAAGTCAAGCAGAGAAAGTCAATTATCATATGGTTTCACTTACTTGTGGAGCATAAGGAATAACATGAAGGACATTAGGAGAAGGAAAGGAAAAGCGAATTGGGGGAAATTGTAGGGAGAGACGAACCATGAGAGACTGTGGACTCTGAGAAACAAACTGAGGGTTTGGGAGGGGAGAGGAGTGGGGGGATGTGTGAGCCTGGTGTTGGGTATTAAAGAGGGTACATATTTCATGGAGCACTGGGTACTGTCCATAAACAATGAATCTTGGAACATTGAAAAAATAAAACTTTAAAAAATCAATGATGGTTTCAAATCATTTAAAGAAAATATGAAAGCCACATTACCATATATAATAGAAAAATAAACATGGAAAAGTCTACCTCATCATTATCACAGCAATAAACACATTTCAGTCATGCAAAGTTGGATGGCTGCAGGGTCCTTAACCTTTTCGATGCCATGAGTCCCCTTGGTAGAATGGAGAAGCCAGCAAACCCCTTCTCAGAACAATGCTTATGGATACATAAAATAATACACATACTTTTTAAAAAAGAAATTAAATTAAATTAAAATTTAAAAGTTACAATAACAATTAACCCATACTACCTCCTCTGTCGCATCCTGACTTCTTTCCCTGCTTTATTTTTTCTGCTTAGCATTCATCACTAACAACACTATATACTATTTGTGTTCCCTTATTTGGTAACTGTTACCACAAATAGAACCTAATTTTCATGAGAGCAGGGAAGTTTTTTATTTAGTTCACCCCACTATTCTCAAAACCTACAAAATGTCTGGTATACAGTAATACCTAGTGTATATTTGTTGAATTATTAAAATACCTGTGTCTCCTAAGAGTAATACTCTAAGACAAATCAAAGGCAATTCTACTAGAATCTATCATTCTTAAGAAAGATAATATATAATATTTCATATTTACAAATGCCTTCTTGGTAGATGCTGGAACCCTCTTATAAGCACAATCTCATTCATCCACAATAAACTTAATATCTAATGACCAAAGGCAAAGAAATGACTTAAGGTAGAGAAGGCAAATGCCTCAAGCTTAGTCAGTGAATAAAACCCATGGGCTATGTCTGTTTATTAACCCTGCCCCTTCACTTTACCCACTGCCTTTTGAAGCTATTTGCTGCACTGCTTAAAGTACAGAATCATTCTCACTGAAGGTATCTAGTTATACACTAAAAATAAGAGACACTTTCATGAGATCTGAACTTTCATGGGATCCAAGCAGACTCGTTCGTAACACTCTTTTGCAACCAAGTGCTGGAATTTCCAACTTCTTGCCAAGGCAAAAAAAAAAATTTTTTTAAAGATCGTATTTATTTATTTGACAGAGAGAGAGAGAGAGAGAGAGAACACAAGCAGGGGGAGTGGGAGAGGGAGAAGCAGCTTCCCACTGAGCAGGGAGCCCAATGCGGGACTCAATCCCAGGACCCTCGGAACATGACCTGAGCCGAAGGTAGATGCTTAACAATCGAGCCACTCAGGTGCCCCCTTGGCAATTTTTAAATAGAGGAAATGGTTTTCTTTTTAAAATTAATCGTAATCAACCAATCAATAAAATTCACCTGAATCACAATAAATTAAAAGGTTAACAAGAATATAAACCCTCAGACGTGATAGGTTACCTACATAGTTTTCTCACATAATCCTAAGAGGAAGGAAGTTCAAAGCCAAGACAACTAAATCCAATAGAGAAACAGAATAATTTATACCAACTGCGGTGCCTTCACGCCATAGTGTGGTAACTGGAAAGGCAAACCAAAACCAAATAGGAAAAGGGGGGGGAGGGAAGACGAGGTTAACAATGAGGTCAGTTAATATGAAAGAAAACAGTATCCTCAGACTGTTTCATAACTAAGAAAGCAGTCAAAACCTAACAGGAAGGCAGTTTGGGCCTTCCTTGAGTAGTTAAAACAAATGTCAGCCTGCTCTCCACCCCCACTATTTGCCCAAAAGCAGCGCTGAGAAAATGCGCTTATATCATGAGGGGTTTTGAGGTACTCAAACCCATTTGCTTAAAATATAACTTTCTAATTCCGCTTAAACATCAGAATTTTTCATATTTGTGCATCTGCCTAGATACAGGGGGAAAAATGTGAAGAAGCAGATTTTCTGTGTGTTTGCTAATAAACTAGCAACAGCTGGTCATCAACAGAGGATGACTGAATGTTCCATAGCAATGATGTGCATTAACTGGATATCAAATTTTAAAAAAATAAAGAGAATGGGGTGCCTAGGTGGCTCCGTCGTATCTGCCCGAGGCTGGGCTGGGTCCTGGGATCAACCCTACATTGGGATCCCTGTTCAGGGGGGAGTCTGCTTTTCCTTCTCCCTTTGTTCTGTCAAATAAATAAATAAAATCTTTTTAATAAATGAAGAGGGAAAACATTTTTCACATATGCTTAACTCCAGCTCAATGGGAAAATATTAACCTAGACCAATATAACCAATAGCTGATTTTTTATATTGGTCAGCTCTAATCCTTAGTAATGTATGCTTCTTTTGAACTAACTAGGTAATTAAAAACTGCAAGATAATTTTCTGACTACTTATAGTACTGTTGGTTTATAATCACACATAAAAAGAAAGCCCTGAAGACACAAGACTAAATAATACCAACACTCACAGAGAACTTACATCCAACCTTTTCTTCTAAAGCAAAGGTTTCATATAGTGTTTTTCTAATATTAAAACATCCTTGAAGTACTCCATACCCCAATAAGTTTTAAAAAATAGTATAAAGAATTATACAGCTGAAAAAATGAAAAAACCTAAAATCACAAATTACTTACATTAATCTAAATCCACTTTTTGACACAGTGAAAATTAGAAATAAACTAGGTACTTATTTAGTGGGATTAGTTAATTAAACTGTGTTTGGTCCATTCTGTAGAAAACTACACAGCCATTAAAAAATAATTAGAGGGGCTCCTGGGTGGCTCAGTGGGTTGAGCCTCTGCCTTTGGCTCAGGTCATGATTTCAGGGTCCTTGGATCAAGCCCCGCATCAGGCTCTCTGCTCAGGGGGAGCCAGCTCCCCTCCTCTCTACCCCGCCTGCCTCTCTGCCTACTTGTGATTTCTCTCTCTGTCAAATAAATAAATAAAATCTCAAAAAAAAAAAAAAAAAAAAAAGAATTAGAGAGGCTTCTAAGTACAGAAATGGAAAAATTTCCCAAGATACCCTGTTCAGGAAAAGAGTAAGCTGATCAGCTCACACTGATTCTGCTTATGTAAAATATTTCTGTGAATCTGTATATACTATATGTAAATGCTCAGGAAAAGATCTAGAAGAATACATGCTAGTTTTTTTTCTTTTTTAAAGATTTATTTATTTGAGAGAGAGAGCAGAGGGAGGGGCAGAGGGTGACGGAGAGAAAGAATCCTCAAGGAGGCTCCCAGCTGAGTGTGGAGCCTGACACAGGGCCTAAAGCCCAGGACCCTGAGATCACGATCTGAGATTAAATCAAGAGTCAGACACTTAACCGAGTAAGCCACCCAGGTGTCCCCATGCCAAACTGTTAATAGTGATTTTTTCTGAGGAGTGGGGAGAAGTGAGCGAGCTTTGCCAAGATTTTCACATTATGCTCTGTTTATGACTTAAATACTTTACAAGGCTGTATTCATATCTCACTTGTGTATTAAAAGTCTTAAAAAGGGGGGCGCCTCAGTGGGTTAAAGCCTCTGCCTTCGGCTCAGGTCATGATCCCAGGGTTCTGGGATCGAGCCCAACATCTGGCTCTCTGCTCAGCAGGGAGCCTGTTTCCTCCTCTCTCTCTCTGCCTGCCTCTCTGCCTACTTGTGATCTCTATCTGTCAAATAAATAAATAAAATCTTTTTTAAAAAAATTTATTTATTTGACTGAGAAAGAGATCATAAGTAAGCAGAGAGGCAGGCGGGGGGCGGGGGAAGCAGGCTCCCCGCTGAACAGGGAGCCTGATGTGGAGCTCGATCCCAGGAACCTGGGATCATGACCTGAGCTGAAGGCAGAGGCTTTAACTCACTGAGCCACCGAGGCACCCCAATAAATAAAATCTTAAAAAAAAAAAAAGAAGTCTTAAAAAGGAAGAAAGGGCTAGATGATTCTACGAACTAAAGGAAATCAAAACAAAAGATGAAAACTTGCTGGATACTAAGGTATATTAATGCAAGAATATTAGGCAGTCTTCTATTCACTACAACTCAATAGAAATAGCCTTCAGTTCAGCTGTTATATTGATAGTAACAAGATGAATCATAAAGAATAAGATTTCTGGGGGTGCCTGGCTCAGTCGTTAAGGTCTGCCTTCAGCTCAGGTCATGATCCCAGGGTCCTGAGATCGAGACCCGCATCATGCTCTCTCTTGGCGGGGAGCCTGCTTCTCCCTCTGTCACTCCCCCTGCTTGTGTTCCCTCTCTTGCTGTGTCTCTCTCTTTGTCAAATAAATAAATAAAATCTTTTAAAAAAAAGAATAAGATTTCTGAAGTGATCAAAATACACAATTCATGATGACAGATGTTAACCAAATTTACCGTGGTGACCGTTTTTGCAACACACACAAATATCAAACAATTATGTTATATACCTGAAACTAGTATGTCAATTATGTCTCCCTAAAAAACAATACAAGTCAGATCTAAAAGAACTGAGTTTAAAATGTATGCTTCTTATGTCTTCCTATCAAGCTAAATGAACTGTAAACACTTTTTTTTTTTAAAGATTTTATTTATTTATTTGATAGAGAGAGAGAGTAAAAGAGAGAACACAAGCAGGGGGAGTGGGAGAGGGAAAAGCAGGTTCCCCACCAAGCAGGGAGCCTGATTCAGGGCTCAATCCCAGGACCCTGAGATCATGACCTGAGCCAAAGGCAGATGCTTAACGACTGAGCCACCCAGGCGCCCCAACATTTTCTTTTCTTGTTTTATTACAAAACAGCCATGCTTCAACTGAAAGTACTTATTCTTTGGTACTGAAATCCAATTAGCCTTAAAGGCCAATTCCAATAGCAGCTCTGAAAATAGCCAATAGCACTGCAATTAAAAAGACAGTACATGGTTTTTGTACAAACTTGCTTCTCAGTGTGTTGTTACTGTGGAAAAATGAAAGGAGGGAGTTTGGGGAGATTGGAGGAAATTGATCAAGAAGACCTAATCTCCCTCTTTTTTAGTAAATAAATAGAACATTGCTGGAAAAAAATAAAAATAAAAAGATACTCTACCAGCTAGAGATAAGAGCACAGACCCAAAGAATGTTGATACTGATTCAGAAACAGGAAAGCCAGCATGTCTAGGATGAGTCAGCAGATGGCTAGATCATCCTGAAACTTAAAGTCATCTGCCCAAAAAGTAGGGAGGTAAGTAAGACAAAAGAAATCCAAAATGCACTTAAATGTAGAGACCAGAAGTTTTTTAATTTTATTGAGATATAGTTTGTATGCAATCAAGAGGACCATTTTAACTGTATATTTTGGTAAGTTTTGACAAATCTGTACACCTGTATAATCACCATCATATTCAAGATATAGAACATTTCCCAAACCCCCAAAATTTTCTTATATGTCTCATCCTAATCAAACTACTGCCATCCCTGGCCCCAGTTAAACTTTTTTTTTAAAGTAAGTAAGTGTGTATGTATGTATGTATGTATTTATTTGTCAGAGAAAGAGAGCATGCACAAGCAGGCAGAGTGGCAGGCAGAAGCAGAGGGAGAAGCAGGCTTCCCGCTGGGAAGGGAGCCCAGCTCAGGGCTCAATCCCAGGACCCTGGGATCATGACCTGAGCCGAAGGCAGACACGTAACTGACTGAGCCACCCAGGTGTCCCTAGTTAAACATTTTTGACACTATAGATTAGATTTGTCTTTTCTAGAATTTCATATAAATCGCTCTTCTGTGTAAGGCTTCCTTTCACTCAGCGTAATAGTTTCAAGATTCATTCATGTTACACCATATATCACTACTTCATCCCTTTTTATGACCAACTAATATTCTATTGTTGTTTTTTTTTAAAAGATTTTATTTATTTATTTGACAGATCATAAGTAGGCAGTGAGGCAGGGGGCAGGGGGGTGGGGGAAGCCGACTCCCCGCCGAGCAGAGAGCCGGATGCGGGGCTCAATCCTAGGACCCTGAGACCATGACCCAAGCCGAAAGCAGAGGCTTAACCCACTGAGCCACCCAGGCACCCCGAAATAATATTCTATTTTATGGACCACAATTTGTTTATCTGTCCCTCTATTCATGAACATTTGGGTTGTTTCCAGTTTGGGATTATAATGACTAAATCTGCTGTGAATATGCAAGGCACCAGCAGCTCTGACTGCTTTCATTTTCTAACTCAGCACAGTCCATACACTCTCAGTTCATCATAGTTCCAACCCTTACACTGGCCTTATAATCATGAGAAAAGCAATCAGTCGTTCAACAAATACATATTAAAGACCTGCTGTATGACAGAAACTGTTCAGGCATTATAGATATAACAATAAACAAGACAGTATAATCCTTCTTCTGTACAATTTATAATCTTTTTGGAGGGGGAAAGTGGGAAAGAGGAGACAAAAACAAAGATAATTTTGGACAGGAAATGTAACAGAAAAGTTAAAATAATATATTAACAGTGTATCTAATCCAAATTTGGCAAGCAGAGAAGGCCTATCTGAGCAGAGATCTGAATGACACAAAGGAGAGGCCATGTAACTATCTCAGATCAAAGCACTCCAGGCAGAGAACTCCAAGTGCAAAGCCCTAAGGAGAGAATGAACTTTTTTTCAAAAAGCAGAGAAAAGGCCAGTGTGATAGAAATGTAGTGAACTAGGTTAGGTGAAAGGGTAAGAGGTGAGGCTAGAGAGGCAGGCAGAGGACAAGTCACACAGAATCCTATAGGCCATAATACTAAATTTGGGTTTTATTGGAGGATATTAAGTGGGAGCGTAAAATAATCAGATTTGCATTTCAAAAAGATCACACTGGCTGTGTAGAGAAAGAGTGGAAGCAGATCAGGTAGGCAGCTACAATGCAGGTGGTGATGGGTTGAACTACAGGAAAGTGAAAGAAATACGAGAGACGGGGATGATTTCAAGACATCCTTGAAGCAGAATCAATGGCTCTTGGGGCGCCTGGGTGGCTCAATGGGTTAAGCCTCTGCCTTCGGCTCAGGTCATGATCTCAGGGTCCTGGAATCGAGCCCCATATCGGGCTCTCTACCCGGCAGGGGGCCTGCTTCCCCCTCTCTCTCTCTGCTTACCTCTCTGCCTAATTGTGATCTCTGTCAAATAAATAAATAAAATCTTAAAAAAAAACAACAAAAACAAAAAACCAGAATCAATGGCTCTTGTTGATGTGTTGGATGTGGTAGGGACAAAAAAGAAGAATCTAGGATAAGTCCCAGGTTAGACTTGGGCAACTAGGTGGGTGATAGTGCCATTTACTGAAATGGGAGGGGCACCTCTGTGGCTCAGTGGGTTAAGTAGCTGTTGATCTTAAGTAGCTCAGGTCTTGTTAAGTAGCTCAGGTCTTGATCTCAGGGTCATGAGTTCAAGACCCATATCGGGCTCCACACTGGGTGTGCAACTTACTTAAAAAATAAAAAGAAAGAAAGAAAGAAATGGGGAACATTGGAGGAGAAATAGGTTTGGAGTTGTGGGGGAATCAAGAGTTCTTTGCTAGTTATACTAAATTTGTGATGTCAACTGACCATCCAAATGCAGATGTCAAATAGGCACTTGGACATGTGAGTTTGTGGTTAAGAGGAAAAGTCAGTCTGGGTACACAGTATTATGGAATAGTATCTGAAACTAAGAAGTACATACAATTTTGCTTCTGAAAGCAGTATATATATACGTCAGTACGCCAGGATCACACCAGATAAATAGGACCCAAGTACAATTTCACTTGGAATCAGAAGTGAGGGTGGGTAGGAAGGGATAAACTGCATACTTGAACACACACATGCATAAAGAGTAAAATTCTGAATTTACACAATTTTTCAAGATGAGATATAAGATCTCAAAGAAACTGTAGTTGTAGTGGGCAGTCTTTGAACTATAGGCACCCCAGAGGTACACTTTCGTCTTTCTCTTGGAGTATTTCAGGAAAAAAGCTGGGACAGCATCAGAATACACAATAATTAGTCAGTAAATATTTAACATACAGATTGAATCACTATGTCTATAGTTGTGGAGATTACAACAAGAGCAGTACAGTTGTTAAGGACATGGACTTTGCATACAGTCTTTAGAGTCCAGGAGATCTAGGTTCAATTCCTACCCCTGCTACCTATTAGCTGTGGAGACAATAACCCTCATAGGTTCAGTATAGGACTAAATGATAGAATGAATACTCAGAGTGCACTCAGTCACAGTCTCTGATTAAACAGTAACTCCCAATTAGTGCCTCTCTCCAGGGTCTCACTGGCTAAAAAAAAATCAACGAAGCATCAATCTCTAAAAGAACAATAATATAAACTACATATGAAAAATGCTAAATATGATTGGTAAGACTGGTCAGGAAGCATTGAGATTTGGGCTGAAGATTAATACAGAGAAACAGGAAAGCCTTTACCTTTTATTTACTTTTATTTTTATTTGAGGGGGACTAATGAAAGAAAATAAAGAGGGAAACCAATGTAGAAAAGATGAGAACTACCACTTGCTGAGAATTCCTGCTCATCAGCCCTTTCTCTCTCTCTCTCTCTTTTCTTAAGATTTTATTTTATTTGTCAGAAAGAGAAAGAGAGTGAGCACAAGCAGGGGGAGTGGCAGACAGAAGGAGAAGCAGGTTTCCCACTGAGCAAGGAGCCTGATATGGGACTCGATCCCTGGGATCGTAATCTGAGTCCAAGGCAGACACTTAACTGACTGAGCCACCCAGGTCTCCCTCATTAGTCCTTTCTTGAAAACAACTTATGCTATAATTCACGTTATACAATTCATTCGCTTAAACTGTAGAATTCAATTGTTAGTGTATTCACAGAGTTGTGGAATCATTACCATATTTTAGAACATTTTCATCATCCCAGAAAGAAACCCTATACCTTTTAGCAGTCACTCCCCATTTCTCCTCTACCCCACAAGTCCTTGGCAACCACTAATCTGTTTTCTGTTGCAATGGACTTTCCTATTCTGGACGTTTCATGTAAATGCAATCATATAATATGTGACTGGCTGCTTTCACTTTGTATGTTTCCAGAGCTCATCTATGTTGTACATTAGTCATTACTTCATTTTTGTTGCCAAATAAATTCTACCGTACAGATATACCACATTTTATTTAACTAGCCATCAGTTGATGGACACATGGGTTACTTTACTTTTTAGCTATTACGAGTAATGCTACAAGGAACGCTTATATACAAATTTTGTATGGACTTGTGTTTTCATTTCTCTTGGGTACACAAGTGGTCCCCTCCTTCACCTGTGGTTCTGCTTTCTGTGATTTCAGTTAACTGCAGTCAGCTATGGTCCCAAAAGGGGATGATCCTCCTCCTGGTGTACTGTCGGAAGGTTAACAGCAATCCAACACTACATCACAGTAACTATGTCATTCATCTCCCTTCATCTCCTCATGTAGGCATTTATCACTACATCATCACAGGAAGAAAGGTGAGTAAGATTTTGGGAGAGAGAGACCACATTCACGTAACTTTTATTACAGTATATTGTTATAACTGTTCTATTTATTATTAATTTTTATTGTTACTGTGCCTAATTTATAAAATTAAACTTTATCATAGGTATATATGTATAGGAAAACCAGTGTACACAAGGTTTGGTACACCCTGCGGTTTCAGGCATCCTCTGGAGGTCCTGGAATACCCCCCATGAATAAGGGGGTACAGCTGTACCTAGGAGTGCAATTGCTGGGTCTTACAGCTAAATTCTGCTTTTTCTTTAGAGGAACAGCCCAAACTGTTAGAGGCAATACAGTCAGCTCCAAATAGTCAAATGACAGTAACTAATTACCTAGCATCTGAAGTTACTATCAATGCTCAGACTTCACATTGTTTATATGATTTTTAAGTTTGTATAAAAAGTGTAGAAACACTAAACTACCTCTGAAACTAATAATATACTATATATTAATTAATTGATTTTAAATCTTAAAAAGAAAAGGCTGTAGGAAAATGTAAGCATGCAGAAAATAGAAGATCAATAGGCCAGTAAAACAGAATGCTCTTTGAAAAAACCAAAGAGCTTCATGGGACAAACTAGATACAAAAGCCAACATTACGGACACTTAGAAGAGAAACAAGAAAAAGAGGTACTTAGTACCAGCTGAGTGCATCCATGTGTTGAGGATGAGTGTGTATGAATGAGAAAGCTATACAAGCAAGTGAAATGTTTTGCCAACTCTTCTATACTCTCAGGGTAACTTTGGGAAAGACTCTCTTCTGCATTTTACGCCCTCTCGCATTGTCAAAGGTCAAAGAAACCATGGAAATTTCTTTTATACTGATTAATTAATTTCATCAATTTATATTTCCCTTTGTAATGTAACTATTAGAAAATTTTAAAGTACATATATCTGCGAATATACTAAAAACAATGGATTATATATTTTAAATGAGCAAATTGCATGGTATACGAATCAGACCTCAGTAAAACGGTTTTTTTTTAAAGTACATGTGTGCAACTCTTAACTATAGGAAACAAACTGAGCGTTGCTGGAGGAGAGGTGAGTGGGGAGATGGCATAACTGGGTGATGGGCATTAAGGAGGGCACAAGATACAATGAGCAGTAGGTGTTACATGTAACCAATTAAAAATAAATAAATAAATACATGCGTGGCTGGCACTGTATTTCTATTTGACAGGGTCAGTTTCTCCGTTTCTGAAGTTACCATGAGTCAGTTAGTAATAATGAGAAAGGAAGAAAAAAGAGAAAATCACATTTATATCTGGTTTAGATAATAGTCTTTGTGATGGAAAAAAAAATAGCCTTTGTGATGGACCTATTTAAAAAATAAGGTAAAATTATTAAGCTATTTAAAAAGAGAACCATCTACTGAAGAAATTAACTTCAATAATTATAATGGATAGTTATCAGAGTATTAGAAAATATCCTATGTGAAGATGGAAAAGGAAAATGGAATAAAAACCAAAAAAATACAATGTGAAGGCCAAGACTACCTTCAGGAATACCAAGAAAGTTCCACGACTAACACTAGTAAATGTTCAACTGATGTTAGATGGAAGGACAGAAAAGAATAGTTGGGTGAAAAAAAAAAAAAAAAAAAAAAGAATAGTTGGGTGAACGAATAAACAAATTTTGAATAGAAAGATAAAAGGAAGGATAATAAGAAAGAAAAAAGATATTTAACAACTTTTTAAAAGCCTCAACTACACAATTATAGAAACTATTGAAAGTCAGTTCAACTTACATGTCAGCAGGTCACCTGTCTGAGGAAGTTTACAACCCATGGACCAGAGACATCAGAGACAAAGAGAGGGACACAGAATCAACCAAAAAGAGAAGAATCACAGAGAGTATGCATGGGATTTTGAGTATTTTTGTGGAGCATGCTAAGTAAAGACATGCCATTAAAATCAGGAGGCATTTGGTAAGAGCGCTGGTAGCTTATCAAAGGATCATAAAGCACCAAGCCATGCAGTAAGTGCTTTTTGATTATCTCAAGACCATGAATCATCAATGAGGCCAGGGCAGGAAAAGGCTACTCCCTCTATCTCCATGCTGTTAGAGAAATCAATTATACTCTCATAAATGTGTCTGAGCACAGGGAAAAAAACCAGTTCAGTTTAAAGTGTAAGGCAACCAAGACAAACTTAATTTAATGTTATATGTATCCTCCTGAGAGGGAAAAATAAATGTTGGCTGATGAAGTAAGGAATTCTCTGGAGTCCTAACTGATCAAAGCACTTGTGCCATTTATATAGTAAGAACTTCACAAACGCTACACCAGTAACTGCAATTTTGTAAATAGAGTATTACTGCTGGCTAACAACCTCCTTTATCACTTATTAATGGCAAGTGGTAGGCTCTGACAGGAGCAGTTCTGACTTAACACCAGGAACTGCCTTTGGAGAAAGCTAGAGGTAAGGAGAGAGAACCAAAGGTTCAACTCAACTTGAAGAAAAGAAATAAGGGAAAAAAAAGTAACTTTCGACGGAGTATGAAGAGAAAAATAATTGGTTGTTAAAACAACACAGGTGAATGTGAAAGGTAAAGGGTGAGGAGAGGGGCTGGCATAACCACAGCTGAAGGACTAAAGCCAAGAGGGGACGAGGGTTTACCCCAGAGTGTGAAAGAACTGCCTTCTTCCTGCCGTACGTGTGATTGTTGTCATACTACCGTATTATATGCTACTGTGCAAGAAACAATGGATATACTTATTGAAAGATTTGCAAGAATATACATGACCATCCCAAAGAGGCTTTCCTAGATACATATATACACCCCTACAGTCCTCACACTGCCTCCTGGGCTAAACTGAGCTTCATGAGGTCAAGATACAGACTTGTATCCCCTGAATCTAGCATGATGCTTGGTATCTCACCTGAAACATAATGTTATTTGTTCTAGTAAAAGAAACGACAATTGTTACAGACTGAGTTGTGTATCCCCCTTCCCCAAATTCATATGATGAAGTCCTAACTCCAAAGTGACTACATCTGGAGACAGGGCCTTTAGGGAGATAAAGTTAAATGAAGTCATAAAAATGGGACCCTAATCCAATAGGACTGGTGTCCTTACAAGAGACACCAAAGATCAGTATCTCTCTGAGTTTGCACAGAGGAAAGGTCACATTGAGGACACAGTGAGCAGGTGGCTCTCTAGGGGTGCCTGGGTGGCTCAGTGGGTTAAGCCTCTGCCTTCAGCTCAGGTTATGATCTCAGGGTCCTGGGATCGAGCCCCATGTTGGGCTCTCTGCTCAGCAGGGGGCCTACTTCTCTCCCCGCCGCCTGCCTCTCTGCCTACTTGTGATCATTCTCTCTCTGTCCAAAAATAAATAAAATCTTTTTTTTTTTTTAAGAAAAAAAAAGTGGCTCTCTGCAAGTCAGGAAGAAAGGTCTTACCAGAAACCAGCCTTGACAGCACCTTGACCTTAGACTTCCAGTCTCCAGAACTATGAGAAAAGAATGTCTGTTGTTTTATTATGGCAGCCCAGGCTGACTAATACAACACTCAAACCAGAATATGGGTGTTCTCCTGGTCTCACTGATAGCTGTCAAGATGTACCGAAGCAGCTCCTTAGGAGGAGACTGTGAGATGGTGTCATATGTAGGACATTAAGGCAAGGTCAATACTTGTCCTTCAAAGACAGAATTAGATTCCTTATAAGTGGGTAGACTAGGATAGGTCCCACAAGATAGAGAGCAAGCTAGTTACCCAGATGCAAGAGCCATACACCATGAGGCAGACTGTTGTACTTCTGACATTTTCCTATTGGTTTTGATTTCCCTATTGGTCTTGGTACTAAAACATTTCCTGGAGCTCTCTAGCCAACCTCAGTTATGCCAAAGCAGAACTAAGAGAAGAAGTTTTCCTTTTTGCTTATTAAAGAGGAAAATAAGGACGCCTGTGGCTCATTCGGTTGAGCATCTGCCTTCGGCTCAGGTCATGATCCCAGGGTCTTGGGATCAAGTCCCACATCGGGCTCCTTGCTTGGCAGGAAGCCTGCTTTTCCCTCTGCCTGCAGCTCCCCCTGCTTGTGCTCGCTCACTCGCTCTCTCTGTGATGAATGGATAAGTAAAATCTTAAAAAAAAAATAATAAAGGGGAAAACAGTATCCTTGGGGTCAGGGTGGTATGGTGGTAACAGTCATGTTAAGTAAGAAGATTCCAAGTTGAAGGTGAAATGCAGTGTCCCAGCCACTTCATTCTTTCAACAAGTATTTACCAAGCACTTACTATACAACTGGCCCCTTTCTAACCACTAGGGATGCAACAACAAAACACCTTGCCCTCACGGAGGAGCTTCCATTCTAGCTGGGAGAGGGAAGGAGACAGTAAACGATAAGCATATATGTAAGTATAATATATATAACATATAAGGAAATGATTAGTGTGTTAGAAGTTGATAAGTGCTGGGGCACCTGGGTGGCTCAGTTGGTCAAGCATCTGCCTTCGGCTCAGGTCATGATCCCAGGGTCCTGGGATCGAGCCCCACATCGGGCTCCCTTCTCATTGGGGAGCCTGCTTCTCCCTTTCCCTCTGCTCCTACCCCCCTGCATATGCTCACTCTCTCTCTTGCTCTCTCTCAAATAAATAAACAAATAAAATCTTAAAAGAAAAAGTTGACAAGTGCTATGGACTGTAAGAGGCAAGAATGATATGGGGGGAAGGGGCTCAGGGCTGATGTCACTGGGAAAGTGACCCTTAGGCAAACACTTGGAGGAACAGCAAGAATGAACTGTGCCTCTACAGGTAGAGGCAGGATGAAGAAGCAGGTCATGTCTGACACTTTCCAGGAAGGGCAAGACTCCCATATGACAGAATGCAGTGGCCTATAAGGAAACAGTAGGTGGTCAAATTAATAAGAGGCGCAGGGAGTCCTACCACATAGGCTCTTGTACACCACTTAGAAAGACTCTTTTTTTTTTTTTTTAAAGATTTATTTATTTGACAGAGATTACAAGTAGGCAGAGAGTCAGGGGGAAGCAGGCTCCCTGCCGAGCAGAGAGCCTGATGCGGGGCTTGATCCCAGGACCCTGGGATCATGACCTGAGCTGAGGGCAGAGGCTTTAACCCACTGAGCCACCCAGGTGCCCCCACTTAGAAAGACTCTTGAGTTCTACTTTGAATTAAAAGAGAAAAGGTACTTCAACATCTTTCCATCAGTGAAATTTGGGAGGTAAGATTGTGGAATCTTTATGCATTTTGTTTTATCCTGCACAATTTCAGCCCCTGACAAGATACTCAGATGAAGCCTCAAGACAATGGCTACAACACTAAATATAACCTAGAAATGTAGTTTGGTAGAATAAACACAAACACTTATTTAAATAAAAAGACTGCAAACTCACTACATCCTTGGGAAATGCAGAGAGAACCACAGTTTTGTACAGGGCAAAGCTGATACACAAAGAAAAGACTTACCATGTTTTTAAAGGCAGCCTGAAAATGAAATAGGAAGAAAACCGGATGAACTCCACATGACCGCAGCCCCAAGAAAATACTGCCTTTCTACGGCACTCAGGCAAAGCTAGCCAGAACATGGGTCTCAGAGCAAGAGGAAAAATGGGACATGCTCTCAGAAGCACACATATGAGACATTCTCACCTAGACTACTCCTTTCCACCATGCCTGTTCTTGTTCCATTTTAAATAAAAAGGCTTTTGTCTAAATATAAGCTTACAACCCGTATCAGGCTCTTACCAACGATGCTTACAGGCACACTTCCTACTGGGAAGACTACTACAGCAGTTTATGATGGGATAAAATGAAACATCTGTCCATAATTCCATAATGCCCATCAAACTTCCCAGTGCTGAGATTCAATACAAACTCCTTCTTCTGAATATCGCATTATTTGTGATCCACACTAATGGTTATATAGCTGGATAGGGCACAGAGTTTGGGGCAGGCAGAGAAACATGGAAAATTTATTTATTTTAAAATCATTATTGAAAATACGAGGTAGCAACAGTATTAAAGAATATTCTGGAGAGAAAAAGACACTCCAAAATCCACTATCTTAAAACAACAATTTCATGTTTGCACTATCTTATAGTCTTTGTCTATGTTCACATGTATTTTAGAGAGGCAGTGTCCATCTCATCAATGAAGCAAGTTTCTAAACTTTGCTGGGGAAAAACTATAACACATTTACATAATAGGATTGTTGCTATCTACAATTAACCATTTTATTCCCCTAAGAGGCTCCAAATGTGTCTAATGCAGAAGAGAAGCAAAAAGACTAAGTCAATAATTATCTGTCCAACAACTATTTACTGAGGGCCTACTAAGTGTCTAGCTTTAATCCAGGCCCTGGGAATAGAGTAGTGAACAACAGATATGGTATTTCTGACTTCACAGAGTTTAAGTTCTAGTTGGGGGAAGAAAGACAATAAATAATTTAACGATCAAACAGAAAAAGAAATTCTTAGAGAAACTTACTTTCTCAAGCTATAGAGTGACTGATACAGACAGAGCAAAACAAATTCCAAAGCTTCTGATTCACAACAATGGCTGTTCCTAATCAATACACTGAACACAGTTTTCTGACAGTATAAACCCAGAAACCAGATTCTTCTAGATCAAGAGTAAGCAAACATTTCCTATAAAAGCCAGACAGTAAATATTTTTGGGTTTTGCAGGCTATAGGGTCTCTGTTGCAACTACCCAACTGTGTCATTACAGGGTGAAAGTAGCCACAGACAATGTGAAAATGAATGGATGTAGCTGTTTGCCAATAAAACTTTACTTATAAACACCAGCTGAGAGTAAGACTTAACCTGCAATTTCTATATGGCTCAAAAGAGCACTCAAACACTGTTAACAAGAAATAGAGGGAAGATACACATGTAATCCTCAGGTGGAAAATTCCATTGAGTTTTCTTTTGCAATGACTCATTTTGTCATTTCCTTTCCACTTCCAATGCCACATCCCCAAATCAGATTTTTATTACCTTTCACTTAACGCACATTCCCCTGCTTTTGCATATGCTGTTCCTTTAATCTGCATTCCCTTCCTCCCATTCACCACCTATTAAAAATCTTCTCTGTAAAGTCCAGCTCAGTTGACTACAAACTGATAATATTAAGGACTTACCGTTAGTTATTTTAGGAATGGTAACAGCATTTAGGTTGTGTATTTTTTGTAAGTGTCCCTGTCTTTTAGACAGACATATTGAAATTGTTGTAGAAGAGATGCTGTGATGTCTGGGATTTGCTTCAAAATAATCTGGGGGTGCAAGTGGGTAAGGGGAGATATAGCTGAAACAACCCGGAGCTGATAATGAAGCTGAATGATGAGTTCACAGAGATTCATTATACATTTTCTCTATTTTTGTATATTTTTGAAATTTTTCAGACAAAAAGTTCAAAGAATTCCAGTTCAAATGGCTGATTCTACAGAGGAATTAACGTCTTTTTCTCCTGTACTATGTCAGCATGTACCTCTATTTATTACTTATTTTAATCTGCTTTGTACTGGTATTAGCCGTTTACACCAAGACAGTGAGTTCTTTAAGGACAGGCTCATATCATATTCATCTCTGTAGCTTTCCCAGCGTGCTTTCCATATAATTGACATCTGATATTGTCTGCTGAAGTTATCTGAAAAAAGACCAAAAACGAAGAGACTAGAAAGAAAAACAGTAACAGGAGCACCTTTCATTCCCGATCAAAATTAGATCTGAAAGACTTTTATCGTATCAACTGCACCATTTACATAGAGCTCTTGGGCCATCTCTAGCTTTGAACTTCAGTAAGCCAAACTAAAAGTAGAAAATAGCAACCATTCCCTTCAACATTCTGGGAGCCAGTGGAGGGGACGGGGAAGACAAGATGTTTGTTCCTAAAAAGGAGGTAGCATTATTATTCTCCACTACTGACTTCAAGGCCACCAGTATTTTCAATTACCATCATCATCACCATCATCATCATCATGGTGGCCCACAGGTGAATCACAGTGGTTATCAGCTCAATGGTTTCAGTAGAATCACACTTCTGTCCTATTCATTATGTATCTATTACTTAGCTATGCTACAAATCCTATAACATAAAAGAGAAAACAATCTTCCTTCAGCCATTCAACGATACTAATTATCACATATAACCTAGGTTGATTTGATTTGAAAGAGATTAAGGAAGTTCCAACCAAGTAGCTCTGGCTTAGATTTTAAAGGTCTAAAGTGCCTCCAAAAGACGAGCAAAGTCACACTCCTATAAAAGGTTCTCTCAACCCATGTTATATAAAATGAAAATAAAAACTCTGCTTCTGAAAAATGGCTAGTTTAAAAAAACAAACAAACAAACAAACAAACTTAATGCATCAAGTGAGAATACCCAGGGGATCCTGGCCTGGAATGAAGTTGCATTTTCTGGGTCTACCACACACAGCAAACGCTGAGCAAGACCCAGCACTCTCAAGAGACCATCTACCGCAGAGCTTTGCCTATCAGCTCCAATCCTATCCGTGGACTCACACACTTGCCTGTCTCTAAGTGTCTCCAATCTCTCGTTAGGCAATTTTACTGAATGCAAAAACACTCACTTCCCTGAAAAAAGCCACCAATGTACCGACCCATTACCATTTTTCCAACTTCCTTATCTCCTCTGATGGCACATCTAAGACTTTAGGAATATGAATACTACTCTCTGTTCCTCATTCCTGACCACTTTTTTAGAAGATTTTATTTATTTATTTGAGAGAGAGAGAGAGAGCATGAGGGGTAGTGGGGGAGGAAGAGGGAAAAACAGACTCCCCATTGAGCAGGGAGCGGGATGCAGGACTGGATCCCAGGACCCTGGGATCACAGCCCAAGCCAAAGGCATACGCTTAACTGACAGAGCCACCCAGGCGCCCTTCCTTTTTTTTTTTTCTTTTTTCTTTTTTTGAGACAGTGCACCCATGAGGGTACGGAAGGGAAGAGGAAGAAAGAGAATCTATTTATTTATTTATTTATTTATTCTTCTTCCTACAGTATTTTTTTTATTTTCCAAGTTTTCTTATTATGATCAGTTAGCCAACATATAGTAGTACATCATTACTTTTTGATGTAGGGTTCAACAATTCATTAGTTGTGTATAACACACAGTGCTCATCACAACATGTACCCTCCTTAATATCCACCATGCAGTTACCCCCATCCCCCCACCCCTCTCCCTTCTGTAACCCTCAAGTTTGTCTCCTGGAGAGAGAATCTTAGGCAGGCTCCACACCCAGCACAGAGCCCAAGGCAGGGCTTAATCTCAAAATCGTGAGATCATAACCCAGGCCAAAATCAAGAGTCAGACACTCAAGTGACTGAGCCACTCAGGTGCCCCAGGGACAATTTTTCCTTTAAACCCTGTCCCTCTCTATTCCTATTCCCTGAGTCTAGTCTTCTATCCCTTCATAGTTAAATAACCAAATCAGAAAACAGAGTATGTGTAGCCATTAAAAAGGACAAAGTAGAACAAAATCTCCTGACTTACAGGAACTTACACAAGGTGCTCAGTAAGAAAAGCAAGATGCAAAAAATCAATTTTTTTTTAAATATTTTATTTATTTGACAGAGATCACAAGTAGGCAGAGAGGCAGACAGAGAGAGAGAGAGAGAGAGAGGGAAGCAGGCTCTTGGCTGAGCAGAGAGCCCGATGCGGGACTCGATCCCAGGACCCTGAGATCATGACCTGAGCCGAAGGCAGCGGCTTAACCCACTGAGCCACCCAGGCGCCCCACAAAAAATCAATTTTAATATGATTCTATTTTTAAAACAATATCCCCAATCCATGGTATGTATGTGTATATACATTTCTATATTATACAAGAATAGAAAAAATATAGAAGGATAAAGATATGTTACACGGTAGGGAATGATTCAAAATGAGAAAATAAAGAGAAGAGGGAAATGAGGCAAGCAAAAGAGAAAACAACAGATTTCAGTAAATAATACATATATATAATATGATCCCCTTTATGTACCTATGCAAAAGTACATATACATTTTTTAAAAGTTTTAAACAAAATGGGGGTGGCTGGGTGGCCCAGTCAGTTGAGAGTCTGCCTTTGGCTCAGGTCATGATCCAGAGGTCCTGGGATTGAGCCCCAAATCAGGCTCCCTGCTCAGTGGGAAGCCCGCTTCTCCCCCTCTCCACCTCCCCCACCCCATTCCTGCTCTCTTATGCTTGCTCTCTCTCTAATAAATAAATAAATAAAATCTTAAAAAAAAAAAAAGCTTTAGGGGCACCTGGATGGCTCAGTGGGTTAAAGCCTCTGCCTTCGGCTCAGGTCATGATCCCACAGTCCTGGGATCGAGCCCCGAATCGGGCTCTCTGCTCAGCAGGGAGCCTGCTTCCCCCTCTCTCTATGCCTGCCTCTGCCTACTTGTGATCTCTGTTTATCAAATAAATAAATAAAATCTTTAAAAAAAAAGTTTTAAACAAAATGAATGAAAAGTACTAAACAAATTCAACTGTACACATGAAAGGACTTTCTACTCATTCAGAAAAATATTTTTAAATACATGTTGGTTTTAAAACATGTCTACAGGGCACCTGGCTGGCTTGGTCAGCAAAGCATGCAAGTCTTGATCCTGGGGTTGTGAGTTCAAGCCCTTTGTTGAGGGTAAAGATTACTTAAAAGGGGGAAAAATTTTTTTTAAATGTCTACAAATTCTTTGACAGTCCTTTCATGAAAAGATAGAAATGAATTCCACTCCCCTTAAATATGGGCTGGGCTTAGGGACTCACTTCTAATGAACAGAATGCAATGGAAATGATACCGTGTGACTTCACAGGCTAAGTAAGAAAAGACAACTTGGCTTCCACCTCGCTTTCTCTCTTGTGATGCTTCCCCTTGGACCCCGGCCACTATGATGTGAAGAAGACAAGAGCCACCATGACAGGCTGCCTATAAGTGTTCTAGCCACAGCCCTGGCTGAGGTCCCAGCCAACAAGCTAGCATCAGCCACCAGACATGGCCGTGAAAGGCCTACGGATGAGTCCAGCCACCCCATTTCAAGCCATTCCGCTCCTTGAGTGGAGCAGAGAATTCTTCCCAAGCTCTGCCTAAATTGCAGATCTGTGTGCTAAATAATACTGTTCATCTTTAAAGTGACTAAGTTTTGGAGTGGCTTTTTTACACAACAGTAGATAACTGGAACAAATACTATTTAAGATTTTACAGAGTAAATTGGGCCACTTCTCACTTTCCACCTCTTTGTCCTAGGAGTCATGTTAATCAAGTTTACCACTTGTCTATCTGCTTTCCTGCTTCTACCTGCTAGTGCTCAAGGACACAAGATGCTCAAGTGGGGTGCAAACATGGCTAATGGAGAAGGCTGGGCAGTTGGGAGGTCAGTTACAATGAGCAAATAACTTAATTAAAGAAATAACTAAATATTCCGAGAATAATGAAAGCAAGCTTTCTCATTCTTGAAAAAGATACTTACAAACATAAAAAGGGAAAAGGCTGGAGAGAAACCCGAGGTATAATATTGGAATAAAAGATATTAGTTTGAACTCATAGTTTTTAAGGATATACACAGAAATAGATATATAAAGAAATGAGAGAGAGAGAAAGAGTGCTGTATAAGCATACTTATATTTCCTGGCTCTTCTGCTAAGAGCACCTGGAAGCAATGGTATCCTAAAGCAGTGAGCATAACAAATTCCCAAATCTTGGTTTCTGAATACCATCCTCCATGAAAAGAACCAGGACTCTCTAGAGAAATGGCTGATTCCAGGGCTAGGGCAGGGAAAATGCAAGATGACTCTGGAACTAGAAAATTAGGAACTGTGTGGGTGGCTCAGTCAGTTAAGTGTGTGCCTTCCGCTCAGGTCCTGAACCCAGGGTCCTGCAATCGAGCCCCACGGTGGGCTCCCTGCTCAGCGGAGAGCCTGCTTTTCCCTCTCCCTCTGCCTACGGCTCTCCCTGCTTGTTCTCTCCCTCCCTCTCTAATCAATCAATCAATAAATCTTTAAAAAAAAATTAAGATGTGTTCAAAGAATGATAAGGACATATAAAAGGGAAATAGCTTGAAAGGGCTCCCACTGACCATAACTGGAGTAATCTGAGAATCAATATAAATGCTAACAAATTACAACCCAATGAGTAAACCGCAAATATAGGAGTCCACACTGAAAGAAAGGAAGGGAGGGAGGGGATGAGAAAGCTCATCCTTACAGTAGAAGGCCAATTTATAAATGCAGAAGGAATAATGGAAACAAACAAAAATCATCATTTGGCAAACATACTGTGGTTACTGATTTAGGCAGGACACTGATGCTGGTCGCTTCAAGTCTGATGAGGAATAAGATATTGGCATAACCTCACATTATCTCTACATAAAATACCTGTCAGTTACAAAAAGCAAAGCAACAAGTGTATAGTGAAGAAAAGTAGAGATACATGACACCACCTCCCATCAACAAGTTACTGCTATAGTGGCCATGCTAGGAGAACCCCAATGGGGCACATCCAGACTATTTAGGAGGCTTCATCTTTGTGACTATGCTTGTTGTCCCCGCAAACTCACAAACTGACTTAAATGGCATTTTGTTAGTACTTTAAGACAATAAATTTCTAAGTTGTTTCATATTAATCAAGGTTAATATCACCGGTAATGGGATTGCTTAATATCATGTGTGCCTTGATGTGAAGTACTGAGAACATTACAGCATCATTTCTGTGATATTTTTGCCAAGAAATCACGACCTGAGTCCCGTCATGAGGAAATATTAATGGATTCAGCCTGCAGCTCATCCTCCTGAATATAGGGGTGTTGAGGACATGAATGACAGTAAAAGACCAAGGGGTTACTACTGGAGGACATGGAAAGACATGACAACAGAGTCCACTGCATGTTCCATGCTGGAATGCTGGACCAAAATGGAAAAGGAAACACTGCTGGGGCAGCTGGCAAAATGGGACCAGGGCCTATGGATTGGGGAGTAGGGTTTCATCAGTGCTAATTATCTAACTTAGAAAGACATGTAGTAGTTACTTGGGAGTGCCCTTGACTGGGGGAAATACACACAGAAATAGTATGGGGTCACAGGGCAACACGTATGCAACTCGTTCTCAAATGACTCAGAAAAACTAGTTTAGAGAGAGATAATCTAATGGAGTAGACGTGGTAAAGCGCCAACATCTGGGAATCTGGCTGAGGTGAGAGGAATGTGGAAGCTTCTCCCAGTCACAGACTGGAAGAAAATAGTACACTCATTTTACTGTGCTTCACAGATAAAACAGTTTTTTACAAATACAAGGCTTGCGGGGCGCCTAGGTGTCTCAGTCATTAAGCACCTGCGTCCGGCTCAGGTCATGATCCCAGGGTACTAGGATCAAGCTCCGCATCAGGTTCCCTGCTCAGCGGGAAGCCTGCTTCTCCCTCTCCCACACCCCCCTCTTGTGTTCCCTCTCTCGTTGTCTCTCTCTGTCAAATAAATGAATAAAATCTTTAAAACAAAAACAAATATAAGTTTTGTGGCAACCCTGTATCAAACAAGTCTACTGGTGCCATTTTCCAAAAGCATTTGCTCACTCTGTGTCTCTGTGTCACATTTTGGTAATTCTCTTAATATTTCAAACTCTTTCATCATTATTGTATTTGTTATGGTGATCTGCAATCAGTGATTATGATTTTTGTTAAAAGGCTCAGAAACAGAGAGCCTGCTTCTCCCTCTTCCTCTGACTCTCTCCCAGTACTCATGTTCTCACCTGCTCTGCTCTCTCTCTCTCTCCCTCAAATAAATAAATAATCTTAAAAAAAAAGAAAGAAAGAACTACTATAGGGTTAAAAAAAAAAAAAAAAAGAAAAAAAAAGAAACTGTCATTTTACCAAAAGTGGTTGTATTAGTTTACATTCCCACTTACTATGGCAGACAGATTCTTTTTTTTTTTTTTTAAAGATTTTATTTATTTATTTGATAGACAAGAGATCACAAGTAGTCAGAGAGGCAGGCAGAGAGAGAAAGAGGGGGAAGCAAACTCCCCATTGAGAAGAGAGCCCGATGCAGGGCTCGATCCCAGGACCCTGGGATCATGACCTGAGATGAAGGCAGAGGCTTTAACCCACTGAGCCACCCAGGCACATCTATAGCAGACAGATTCTAAAGGTGGCCCCAAAACCCCCATGGCTCCTGGTATCTATTCCCACTGTAATTCCCTCCCCTTGAGTATGGGTGGGACTTGCTCCTTCCTAACAGACTGTGACAACAGTGACAGGATATACATGATCATGTGTATGTGATAATGTTACGTCAGACTGTAATGTCCATCTTGTGAGGATACTCTCTCCTCACTGGCTTTGGAGAAGCAAGTCGCAATGTTGTAAGCTGCCCATGGAGAGGGCTGTGTGGCAGGGAGCTGAGGGCAGCTTCAAGTTCACAGCCAGCAAAAAGTATTGTCCTCAGTCCGGTAGCCTGAGAAGGAGTGAATGCTGCCAATAACCATGTGAGCTTGGAAACTCAAGCCTGTCGTGAGACCACAGCCCCAGCTGACACCTTGGTTGAAAAATCTTGTTGAGGACTCAGTTATGCTGCACCTAGGCTTCTAACTCACTGAAACTGTGAGATAATAAATATCTGTTGTTTTAAGCTGCAAAATTTGTGACACTACTGTGAACACAGCAGCAGGTAACAAAGACTTGCAATGTCCAAGAGTTCCCATTGCTCCACATCTCCACCGTCATTTAGTTGTTAGTTTTTTAAAAATGTTAGCCAGGTTCATGAGTGTGAAATTGCAACTCCCTCTGGTTTAATTTTGCATTTCTGTAATGACTAATGACATTGACTACCTGCTGACTGGCCATTTGGATATCTTCTTTTGTGAAGAATCTGTTTAAATCTTGGCTATTTTATAAATTGGTATGTTTGTCTTTTAATTTACTTATAGCAATTATTTATATATTACAGATCAGGTCCTCTCAGATACATATGTGTGTGTATATATGAGTGTGTGCGTGCACATGCATGTGTATCTGATATATATAGGCATATCTCAGAGATAATGCAGATTTAGTTCCAAACCACCCTTCTGAAACAAATATTCCAATAAATTGAGTCAAATGAATTTTTTGGTTTCCCACTGCATTTAAAAGTTGTATTTATAGGCTACTAAGTGTGCAATAGCATTGTCTAAAAAAACAACATATACACCTTAAAAATACTTCATTGCTAAAAAAATGCTAATCATCATCTGAGCTTTTCTTTTTAAATTTTATTTATTTATTTATTTATTTATTTATTTATTTATTTTTGCGTGTGTGGGCGCACGAGGGAGAGAGAGAGCAAGAGTGCATGTGAGAGCTCAAGCAGGTGAGCAGAAGGGGGGAAGGGCAGAGGGAGAAGCAGACTCCCCACTGAGCAAGGAGCCCGATGTGGAACTGGATCCCAGGACCCTGGAATCATGACCCAAGCCGAAGGCAGACGCTTAACCCATTGAGCCACCCAGGTGCCCCAAAATGGCAGTTTCTTATAAAGTTAAACATATAGCTACTCTAAGACCTACCATTCTACTTCTACATATTTACCTCCAAAGAAATGAAAATGTCCATACAAAACCTGTACAAGAAAGTTCACAGCAGCTTTATTCATAAAGAACAAAACTGTAAACAACCTATATATCCATCAACAGGAGAACAAATTGTTGGTAATCTGATCAACAAACTGTAGTTTCTTTTTCTTTTTCCAAAAATTTTTTTAAGCAGACTCCATGCTCAATGTGGGGGGGGGGGGGGACTCAGGAGTCACATGATCCACTGACCGAGCCTGCTAGGTGCCCCTGTAGTCTCTTTTTCAGTGATGTCCTATTTAGCAACAAGAAGAACAAACTACTAACATACACAACATGAATGAATCTGACAAAAGGAGGCCAACGAAGAATACATACTACTGTAATTATTCCATTTATTTGAGGTTCAAGAATAGACAAGTAATTCTGGTGATATAAACCAGAACAGTTACTGCCTATCTGTCATAGGCAGTGTGGGGACTGACTGGAAGTGATCAGTATATTCTATATCTTAATTCAGGTGTTGGTCACATGAATGTATGTATTTGTGAAAACTCACCAAACTATAAACCCAAGTTCTGTGCATTTCACTCTTAAATTTTACTTCAATAGACGAAACATTTAAGAACACATTAATAGGAAATGAAGAGAGTTTAGCACGGTAGCTTAGAGAATAGATTCTGCGGCCCCACTGCCAGGGTTTGGACTTTGGCTATGTTACTTTTTTGGGCAAGTTGCCTAACCTCTCTACCTATCTGGTAATTAAATGAGTTAACACATGGATGGCAATTAGAACAGCACCTAATATATATCAGGCACTTAATTAATGTTAGCTATTATTAAGCAAAACTAAAAAGATAATGATTAAGTCAGGAAAAATTAAAAGTTGGCCAGGAAAGGAAAATCACAGTTTACTACATGACTGAACAGTGACTAGCCTTTCTATGGTCATAATAAAAAAAAACAAAATTCAATTTTATTGGGAGAATGTGGTGATGGTAGCCAATCTTCCACATATGGAATTCACCAGGTAACATCCAAAGACTGTTTGAGGGAAACAAGGAAACACTCCTTGTAGAACGTACTTGACTCTCCAAAACATAAGTATAACACTGATTAAAAATAAATACAACAACAAGAAAAAAAACTATTGGGGGAAGTGGACTATTAAAAAATAAAACCATGGGAAGGAAAATAATCATGTGCTGAAACTCAAGTGAAGCCGAAATGCAGCTAAAAGGAGCACCGGCCAGTCTGTGTAAGAAGCCACAGTCTAGAGGGAGCACTAATCAGAGGGGAATCACACTGAAATTCAGTATCATTTGAGTATTAAGTATATCTCCTATTAAAATTGCAGAGATAGTATCCTTCCTCTCTCACAACTACATTCCAGGGTCTTGTCACTCTTTTAGGGTGACATTAGCCAGGCATTTCTGAATCCATTGGCTAGAAGGCCATATAGTGAATTAATGTGCACAAGTGTTTAATTATAATAATGTATCACTTACATTCACATGGACACTTTCACTGAGGAACTAAAACTTGCTTAGATTTTACCATAATCTTCAATGCATTTCTAAGCAGTAAGATAATGAAGGAAATGGAAAGTGAGTGGTTTGCCTACTTTCACTTTGAAAACCAGAATTAATATATAGAAATCCCAACAAGGTAGTGCTCTTATTACCTTCCTATAAACACACAAGCTTTTAGAAAACAGACACTATCTTCCATCAACAAGTTACTGCTACAGTGGCCTGCTATGAGAACCCCAATGGGGCACATCCAGATTATTTAGGAGGCTTCATCTTTGTGACTATGCTTGTTGTCCCTGCAAACTCACAAACTGACATCAGTGGCATTTTGTTAGTACTTTAAGACAAAGAACCTATAAATTGTTTCATCTGTTCTTCCCCACAACCTTGAGGAGTCAGCTGGGTAGTTATTTTTATTTCTTTCCATTCTGATGAAAAGACTGAAGCTTAAAAGGTAACTAACCCCAAATCACAGAGTTTTTATTAAAGGAAGATTTAATTCTTCTGGCTCCAAATACAGTGTTCAATCCACTCTCCACAAGAGAAGTTTGTGACAATGAATCATTTGCTAATTTTTAAAGTCTAGATTACAAATGGCAACATCTGAAACTGTTGGCTTACCTTAGGTCTCTTCCTAAAGCAAACAAAAAGCAAACATTTGAGAACATTCAAGCACCTATGATAACTGTAATAAAGGAAAAAATGTCTTTAACAAGTGAATCTTAATATGGCAATGATGGTACTAATGCCTCTAAAGTGCTTTCTCAATTGTCACAATGATTGGGGACTTGTGACATTCAACAATGGATAAACCAAGAATGCAAGATACCCTACAACTCCCAATTCCTCGGAGTCCTGCGCAATTAAGAAATTACTAGCTTCCTGCATGTTTCCAACATTCATGTAAGTGAAAACATTCCACCCAAAGGCAGAACCAGGTTTTGTAGGGCCTAAAGCTTATTCTAATTGGAGGGTCCTGCATAATAAAAATCACACAAATTCACAATTACAAAATTAGGTCTAGAATCCTAAAATATCAAATATGTAGGAATATATCTGAAGAAAGATATACCATATTTCTATACTATTAAGTGCAAAATCAATTAAAGATGTAAGTAAATGGAGGGGCATACCACATTCATTAATGGAAAGATTCAATATTTTAAGGACTTCAGTTCTCTCCAAAGTAATCTACAGATCCAATATAATCCTAACACAATAAAGTAAATTGAAAAGCTGGTTCTAAAATTTCTAAGGAAATGCAAAGAACAAAGGCTAGTCAAGGCAACCAAGAACACACACACAGCTGGAAGACTTAATACCACCCGGTAATAGGCCTATTATAAAGATAGTTACAGGGGCGCCTGGATGGCTCAGTTGGTTAAGTACCTGCCTTCAGCTCAGATCATGATCGGGGGTCCTGGGACTGGGCTCCCTGCTCAGCAGGGAGTCTACTTCTGACCACCCCACCCCCGACTTGTGCTCTTGCTATTGTGAACACTCTCTAATGAATAAATTTTAAAAATCTTAAAAAAAAAAAAAATAAAGGGGCGCCTGAGTGGCTCAGTCTGTTAAGCGTCTGCCTCCGGCTCAGGTCATTATCCTAGGGTTATGGGATCGAGCCCCACATCCAGCTCCCTGCTTGTCGGGAAGCCTGCTTCTCCCTCTCACTCTGCTGCTCCCCCTGCTTGTGTTCTCTCTCTGTCAAATAAAATAATAAAATCTTAAAAAAAAATAAAGATATAGTAATAGAGACAGGGTACATTAGTGCAAGCATGGACAAACTCACTGATGTACAAAACAGAAAGTCTAAAATGGATGCACATGTGAAATATCATGTGATTTACAATCAAGGTGACAATGCAAAGCAGTAGAAAAAAGATGATCTTTTCAAATAAATGGTGTACGGTTAATTGAATATCCATATGGAGGGAAATGTATCTTGACCCATCACACCCCACACAAATAGCAATTCCAGATGGACTGTAGATCTAAATGTGAAAAGTAAAACAACACATTTTTAAAAGAAAATATTAGTGAACACCTTCATGATATTCATGATATTGAAGTAGGCTAAGATTTCTTGAAGAGGACATAAAAAGCACTGAACATAAAGGAGGAAACTGAGAAACTGGACTAAATTAAGATTAAGAACGTCTGTTCATCAGGGGCGCCTGGGTGGCTCAGTCGGTTAAGTGTCTGCCTTCAGTTCAGGTCAATATCCCACGGTCCTGGGATCAAGCCCCATATCAGGCTCCCTGCTGAGCTTCTCTCTCTCTGCCTGCTGCTCCCCCCCCCCCCCGTTTATGCTCTCTTTCACTTTCTCTGACAAATAAATAAATGGAATCTTAAAAAAAAAAATTCTGTTCACCAAAAGACACCATTAAAAGAATAAAAAGGCAAAATAAATAAGTAAGTAAAAAGGCAATCCAGGGGCGCCTGGGTGGCTCAGTGGGTTAAGCCGCTGCCTTCGGCTCAGGTCATGATCTCAGAGTCCTGGGATCCAGCCCCGCATCGGGCTCTCTGCTCAGCAGGAAGCCTGCTTCCTCCTCTCTCTCTGCCTGCCTCTCTGCCTGCTTGTGATCTCTCTCTCTCTGTCAAATAAATAAATAAAATCTTTATTAAAAAAAAAAAAAGGCAATCCATGGGGTTTAAGAGTATGTTTGTAAGAAAAAGAACTCCTACAAGTCAATAAGAAACAGAGAGACAACCCAGTAGAAAAATGGGCAAAGGACCTGAACAGACAATTCATAAAAGAGAATATGAAATATTAATAAGCTTATGAAAAGGTACTCCACATTATGAGGGAAATGCAAATTAAAACCACTGGAGAAACCATTTTAACTCCAACCAGAAGGACTAAAACAAAAAAGACAAAAGAATACCACCTGTTGGTGGAGATGTGGTACAACTGGAACTCTCATACTGCTGAGAATATACATACCCCATGATCTGGCAATTCCGTTCCTGCTTATGCTCTAAAGAGAGGAAATGAAATATATCAGAGTGCTGATATCCACCAACCATGTACAAGCATGTTCATAGCAGCACTATCCATAATCACCCAAAACTGGCAATCTCCCATGAACATCAACACAGAGTAGTGAAATAAACTGTGATGAATTTACACAGGGAACACTGCATGGTAAGAATATATGAACTGCAACTACCTGTAACGGTGTGGATGAATCACTCAACATCCTGCTGAGCAAAGGCAGATACAAGAGTGTGCACATATGAAGTAAAAGGGCAGGCAAAACTCGACTAACACTGCTATTAGGTTAGGATACTTCCATTTTTGGTGGAGGGGGGTTAGTGATTAGAAGGGGCAAGGCAATGTTTTGGGTTGTTGACAATGTTCTCTTTCCTGCTGTGTGTGCTAGTTATGGGGGGCAGAAATTAATCAACTGCACTTATTATGTATACTTTTCTAAGTATATATTATACCCCAACAAAAAGTCACTTGTTGGGGCACCTGGGTGGCTCAGTGGGTTAAAGCCTCTGCCTTCGGCTCAGGTCATGGTCTCAGGATCCTGGGATGGAGCCCTGCATCCTGGCTCACTGCTCAGCGGGGAATCTGCTTCCTCCTCTCTCTCTCCCTGCCTCTCTGACTACTTGTAATCTCTGTCTATCAAATAAATAAATAAAATCTTTAAAAAGTCGCTTGTTGTTTTTCTTTTTAATTAGGTATAGGGCTATGAGGGAGCCTGTACACATGAGAGGCCTTAAGCTTAAGCTTCATTAGCTTCATAATTAACTTGCCTTTGGTCTCACCAGACATATATGTAAGTAAATAAAAAGCAGTTTATAATTATCTAAGCCTACATCTAAATAGAGAGAAATTTAAGTACCTTTCTCATCATATAATATATATGGAATTTTCCAGGAATGTAACTATGTTTTGTGCATAACTTCATGATCTATTCAGAATTCTAGAAAACCATATCACCAATGGCACTGCCACATATCACCTGACTCACCCACACAGTACACCTGTATCAGTCTCTATTTGTGTCATACTCACAGAGGGAAACCTACATGTACCTGCAAGTACCTGACAGCTACACACTTCTGACAGGCCTTGCCATTTACAAATGTCTTCTGAGAACTCACATATAGTAATACAGCTTGTATTACAAACAGCCGTCCTGCTGTTTTTCCTTCATACTGTAGTTAAGATACCGTAGACATGTTGGTAAAGTTTTATTATCTGGGAATTTCGTCTTAGGATAGAAAAAGGGCCATAAATTTTAATTCCTGAACTCAATAACTATTCTTTTATGCAACTCACATTATCCAAATCACAAGTTAAGTAACATATTTACCTAAAACGTAAAAAGATAATGAAAAAGAAAAACCCAGGTGCCATTTCAAGAGCAATTACCTAAATATATCATAAACTTGACCTAGACACTGAACAGAGCAAGAGGGAAAGAGGAGTCCAAACTAAAAGATCTAACTAAGCACTTTTCCTTTTAAATCAGTAAGCTCCAGTTTGGCATTCACAAGCGAAGGGCTCCATTATTTTCCTGCTCTCTTTCAAAAATAGCTCCACCTTCAAGATTATACAAATTAGATCATTCTGCAGCAGGATTCCTCCTTACAGAGCAGCTCCTAGGAAGCACAGGCAGGCTGTCTGCTGCAGCAAACTATTCATTTAAAAAACAAAACAAAACAAAACATGTTTTTGACTTTTCGGTTTTACTGGGTGGCAGAGAACATTGCTATAGGTATTAGTGGCTTTTGCCACAGATCTCCCTTACTAAAACACATCAAATAAATAGGGGGTCACAGAGAATATACCAGACCAAGCAAATATGAGAGCAGAATAATCAGGGATGTTGAGACTCAGCTGCTCGCATAGCTTCCTCATGGCCCACAGCACAAAAAGAAATTAACCTAAATTAGTAACACAATCAGTTGCCAACCTGTAGATTACTCATTCCATCACCCAGTAAACTCCCAAGAAAACTTATTCCCAATTAATTACAAATGGCAAAAGTGGAAACAAACTCCCCTCAAGAACCTTGACAAGTTCTGGTATACAGATTTCATTCTTTTTTTTTTTTTTTAAGATTTTATTTATTTATTTGACAGAGAGAGACACAGCGAGAAAGGGAACACAAGCAGGGGGAGTAGGAGAGGGAGAAGCAGGCTTCCCGCTGAGCAGGGAGCCTGATGTGGGGCTTGATCTCAGGACCCTGAGATCATGACCTCAGCTGAAGGCAGAGGTTTAACCCACTGAGCCACCCAGGCACCCCTACAGATCTCATTCTTATATAATGTCACTTAAGATAAAGTAATGACAACAGTAATAAATTCCTTTGTAAAAACCAGAAAACTGACACAACGAAATTAAATAAAATTTTCAAGTCATCTTTGAATCCCTTGGCTCTGTCATACCCTAAATCCAACCTATAAGCAAATCCTTAGGCTTGGAAATAGACCTAGAATCTGAAGGATTCTCTTTTCTTCCTCCTCTACCACCCTGTTCTAAGCCAGCATTAGCTCCCAAGACATTATCACAACACTTGTACCTGAACTCCTTGCTTCCAACCTATCCTTCTTTATAAGCTATTCTACACACAGCGGCCACTGAGTATTTTAATATTAAAGTCATTATCATGACTCTTCTTTCACTCAGAACCCCCAGTGGCTTCCCGTCTCATTCAATGTCAAAGCTAAGTCTTACAATGACCATGAGATCTGGGTCCCCTTTGCTTCTGTGACCTCACTCCTCATTCATTGGCTCCAGCCTACTGGCCTCCTAGATGTTCCTGGAACCTACCAGTACTTGCTGTTCCCTCTGCTGGCTTGGCTAAATGTGTGCCCCACAAGGACTGCTCCCCTTCTCCGAGGTCTTGTTGACCACCTTATTTAAAACTGTAACTCTCTCTGCTCCACTTATCCCCTCTTCCTACTTTCTTTTTCCCCATGTGACATACTCTATCATTGGCTCATTCATTTGCTTATGCTCTGCTGCCCACCAGCCCCTAGAAGGTAGCCTCCACAAGAGCTGGGATTTTGTCTCTGTTATTGGCTGTTCTCTCCTCGGTGTCTAAAACATGACCAGCTTGCGATGTATACTCAACAGTTACTTGCTGATTAACTGACTCCTAGGTAGAGAAGAGTTAAATGAGACTTATCCAAATCCACATGATGAAGTAAAGCCAATTAAGAAACCAAATTCTAAGGTCAAAACATTTTTGGCTAGGGTTTTAAAGAGATTATAGCCATTTGCTGACTTTTTTCCTGCAGATATATTATAAGAATAGGAGGAAATACCTGAGCAAGCATCAAACAAAACAAAGCAAAACAAAACCAACCTAAATAGAGCCATCATTCCAAACAGTCATTTTTCTAAAAATGTTCTCTTAAATGGACCCAAATAAGATGAAACTTCACCAACTGAGACATGGCATTCATTCATCAGCAAGGCTGCCTGAGAACCGGGCCCTTCCCAAACATTAGTAAACTTACCACTTGGCCTAAGCCCAAAGCATGCCAAACTAATTTTATGCCAAATCTTAGTTTAAAAAACCATATCCTGTTTCTAGCCCAAATTCATTTCCCAATGAAAGGATATTTTCCTTTTTCTCCATGGAGAGAAAAGCTGACTGAAAAGATTAAGGAGTAATATTTATATTATAACTATCCTTTTTTATGCTTTTTTTAAGGAAAGATAAAGGGGATTATCTACAAGTAATAAAAACAAAGTGATAATGACATTACATACACTTAATGAACAATTCTCCCCATTAAAGGCAAGGGCATAAACAATTTATTGCACATTTTGGTGGCAGAGAGGAAATACAATTAAATCCATTAATAGCTACGAGAGTTTTTATGTTCCCAGAGGACCTTGGTTTCCAGAGTTGCTTATTCATGTTTATCCACAGCAAAAATGGTGCATGGCAGAGATGGCAAATGTTGCAGACTACTTTCCATGTATTTTAGTTTTAAGGAGACAGTTTTATTAAACAATAGACTTAAGATAGATTACACTACCACATTCCATTGGATATGAGCTAAAAGTGCCAAACAAAAGCCTACTTGTGAAGACAATGTAAATGATGACTAATGTAAATCAGGTCTATCATGGGTCAACAAATATTATACCATCAAATTCATAGCTTCACTGACATTACCCAGAGATGTTATGGTAATGACTTCTATGAATATAGATGCTCAAACATTTTACATTCTGTTTCTCTCCATGACAAATCAGAAAGGCAAAAAAGAAAAAAAAAAAAAGGTGTACTACTTAAAAAAATTTTTTTAAATTTTTTTTAAGATTATTTATTTATTTGACAGAGGAGAGAGATCACAAGCAGGCAGAGAGGCAGGCAGAGAGAGAGGGGTAAGCAGGCTCCTTGCCGCGCAGAGCCCCCAATGTGGGGCTCAACCTGAGAACCCTAAGATCATGACCTGAGCAAAAGGCAGAGGCTTAACCAATGAGCCACCCAGGTGCCCCTGTAGTCACTTTTTAAAAACTAGTGACTTGCCTAGTGGTAATCAAAACAAATCTAACCAAACAGTAAATATAGGCTTTATTTACTAATCCACAATTCTCCAAACCAAATGCAAAATTTGACTTGTATCTCTAACTGCATCTTCAATAGGGTTTTTGACTCCCTAAGACTTTGGAAGATTAAACCCCTACCCAAACTTACCAACAATCCCGAGCAAACCAAAAAGTATGTAAAATGTTTCTTCCTAGTTCCAGAACACCACAGCTGTGAATTTTATGTATTCTGATGATACTATCCATTACTCTCAGCCTTCATTTCCAGAGTCCATTCATTCTTATCATATTTGATTACCTGGTTTTTTTAGCCCGTGGTCTATTTAAAGCAATAAAGCAGAAAGAAGGCATATTGATAGCAATAGGGAGAAATAAAGACAAAAAAAGCAAACACATGAATTTAAAGTATGTAACACATACCAGTCTACACTCTTCATTTTAAGCCCTGATGTTCACCATGAAGATACCATTCATCATGGTAATCCACACTGGAGAAGTTAATCTGTGTTTTACATATTCTTAAAGAAGAACCAGAAACATTTAAACGTATTTGTAGATTTCCAACTAAAATGGGGCAGGGGCGTCTGTGTGGCTCAGTCAGTTAAGCATCCAACTCTTGAGTTTGGCTCAGGTTATGATCTGAGAGTTGTGAAATTGAGCCCCACAGTGGGCTCCATGCTCAGCTGAGAGTCTGCTTGGGATTCTCTCTCTCTCTCTCCCTCTGCTCCTATTCCCCCCTTTCTCTCCCTCTCTAAAAATAATAATAATAAAATAAAATGGGACAGTGAAGTCTTGGAGAAAGGAGAAAATTAACACACACACACACACACACACACACACACACACATTCAAACGTTTCATGATAGGCCTTAAATTAAATGTATAATCAGGTTTCTCCTATAAAAATAAAATTGGATTTTTCCATGGTTCGAGACATAAAAAGGAAAGCTTAAGGAGATAAGAGAAAAATATCAATTCCATTTAAACCCTCATTTTCTTAGGAGTCACTTAGCTTTTATTAGTAATAAATGGCTAGCTGTAAACCAGTTTAGTTGCTCTTCTGGCTGCCAAACCAGAGCTAAAGAAGTCAGCAGGTAGAATAGGGAAGCTGTCAAGTCAAATTGGCTCAAAACAAAGTTGTGGTTTGCAGGCGGAGCCTGAACCATCTCTTCCGTTCATATAAGCTGGCAGGATGTAGAAACAGGATCCCGATCCAGCCACTGCTTCAGAAAACCAAAATACTTTACTCTGACTTTAAGCTTGGCGTTTGGCAGGATCTGTGTCTAAAGTGAACCCAAGACCTTATGAAGGTCCCACTGAGGAAATTATATATCAACCAAGTTGCCCTGACTCCAGAAAGAAAGCAGTGTTTAGAGGGGTGTCAGGGAGAGACAGAGAAGCTGGACTGGCAGTAAACATAGCAATAGAATAGCAGTAACAACTATTATTTTGAAGTGTTTTCTGTGTACCACGTAAGCATTTACTTGTATTAATCTCATTTTATCCTCATAATTAATGAGAGGTAGGGACAATTAGGCCCATTTTGCAGATGAGAAAATTAAAGCATTAGAGAGGTTAAATAATTTGCCCAAATCACTAAATGGTAAACAACAGAATCAGGATTCAAATCCTGGCTAACGGGCTCCAGAACGGGCAGTTATAGCCATTCTGATGTTAAGTTTCTTGGTATCTATAATTTGGTAATAGAGCAGCATTCTATAATTCCAGTGTGACAAAGCATAAACATTAAATGTTATTTGTCAACTACGAGAACCAGCCAGGGCTTGAGGACCATCAAGTTTAAAGAGAGAAATCATTCTGGTGTCAGATAATCATAAGTCATGAGACAAATCCCAACTCTACCTACCTCTAAACACACGGTTTTTAAGGCTACACAGCCTTTAAAAAGTGCATCCATCTCACTGGGCCTTGATTTCCCTTTCTAGGAATGGGGTCTCAGTACGTGCCTCTGAAGGTTACTGTGACACACAGTAAATGCTCAATTAGTCTGGTTCACTTCATTCAGGTATCAGCTCAAATGTCACTCCCCCAGAGACCTTCTCTGGCCCCCCATCCAAAAAAGCCCTTCCGCCAACTTTCTCAATTCCCTCATTACGCTTTATTTTTCATCATGGCATTCACTCATCACCCCTTTATTTATACTGTAAACATATAAAATAAATACCTACTTATTTATACTTATATTACCTAAATATAACTATTTGTTTATTATCTGTCTCCCTCTACCTGAACATATACTCTAGGAGAGAATGAATTTTGTCAACTTGTTTGCCACCGTTCCCCCAGCACCTACAGCAGTGCTTGGCACACAGAAATAGTCAATAAGTATTTGTTGAATGTAAGAACTGTGTATAACAAATATCCATTCAATAAGCATTACAAATAAAAAAGGAACTATTCATTTAATAAATGTATTCATTGAGTACCTGTAAGGTAACTAGTAAATGAACAGGATTAGTTCAGATGACAGTAACAAATTGTGAAGAGTTATAAACTCCTAGAATGTAACAGGCAGGAAAGGGTAGCTTTCCAAGGTGGTAGATTAACTGAGACCTGAATGATACTCACAAGCCAGCCACATGATGATGTGGGGACAAAGCATCCCAGGTGCAAGTGCCAAAGCCCAAAGGCAGAGGTGACCATGTCTAGGCCCAGCTTCCCCAGAATCAAGCAAGCACGGTGGAGAATGACAGAAGACAAGGTCAAAGACAAAGGAAGGGGTCACATCTTGAAGTCTTTCCCAAGGCATGAAAGGGGTTTTATTCTAAGTATGATGAAAAGTTATTTGATAGTGTCACTTATCTTCACCCATTAGAATATATACTTAGGAGATCAAGGAGACCAGCTGGTCTACAAACATTTGCTAAATGAATGAATTGGGAAGATTATGAAGAAGGGAGTGACATAATCTGATTTTCTTTTGAAACATCACCCTGACCTGCTACTAGTGGTTACACTCCAGGAGGAAACTAGGGTGGCAAAAGATAGGTAGAATTACAAACAGTAGAATGCAATGTGGTTTGAGAGGTACTGTAATACAGAGAAACGGAAGGATAAAGCTGCTCTGTAAACCTTGAAGCCGTTTGGTGTTTTTAAACAGGAGACAGCAAAAGGTCAGTGAGGAGGAACAAATAAATGACAACTGATATCCTAAACCTTTTGTGTTTTCTATACTATTAAAAAAAAAATTGGTACAAAGGATCTCTACCTCACCTATGAAAAAAGGAACAAAAGGAAAACTCAAGAGAGAGAGAGACACACACATACGCAGACACAAAATGTTTTGGAGAACAACTATAAGGAAAAAACACCTTTTTATGTCTAAGCACAACGATCAGTATAAATTTCCTCAGGGACAATTCATAAGTCAATTATATCCACAATGTGACCTGGTGGAAATCTTGCTCACAGGAAGGTTTTGAGAGGCAAGCTGTCATTTGGAAGAGTTACACAGTCCACAAAGAGAGGAACAGGTATTCCTCTAGTAGGAATCAAGTTTTAAAACATCATTCCCTTCATATCTACCTTTATCTGTATTGAGTCACTAAAAAACACATAAATTACAGCATAATTTCTAAGATACTCATCACAGTTCTAAAAAAATTTTTTTTTGCAAAAATACACTATGGATATTACCTAGTGTCATGTTCACAGAACTAGAAGTACTGTAAATGCTGAACGGATTTATCTGGGAGTTGGCAAGGACCATTGACCCCAAAGAGAAAAAAGGAAGGACAGTATTCAGGGTCAGAAAAATGTGTGAAGCTACAGCTAAACTCAGAGATTCTCACCTTGAGTGTATCTTAAGACACTTTACTATCTAAAAGAATCTATGTAAATATTAAATAAATAAATAAATGTGTCATTTTCAATACTACTTTGTCACCCACCTACCACAAGGGAAACAGTGTCTAGAACATTCCCCATTCACCACATTTACTATCAATAAAAAGGAAAAAGCAATTCTAGACCCAGGAAAGGAAGGTAATGAGTGGATTAAAACTTTAGTCCCCCAGGTCTTCATCCATTCAATATGTACTTTTTTTTACAGCCTTACTGCAATATAAAATTTGTAAAGTTCACTCCTTCAAGGTATACAATTAAGTAGAGTAGATATGTATTTTTAAATATATATTTTTTTCTTTTTTTTTTTAAGATTTTATTTATTTATTTGACAGAGATCACAAGTAGGCAGAGAGGCAGGCAGAGAGAGGGGGAAGCAGGCTCCCCACTGAGCAGAGAGCCCAATGCAGGGCTCAATCCCAGGACCCTGGGATCATGACCTGAGCCGAAGGCAGAGGCTTTAACCCACTGAGCCATCCAGGCGCCCCTTAAATGTATATTTTTAAAATAACATTCACCGGTCTGTTCTGCAATGCATGTTTATTATATGAAGTTAGAAATCATCACAAAAACATAAGGACCAAAATTAATACCACATATAATCTAAACATCTAAAGCCATTTTGTTTTTTTTAACATTTTTATTTATTTATTTGAGAGTGAGAGGGACAGCAAGAGAGAGAGAGAGAACAAGTCAGAGGGAGGGGTAAAGGGAAAGGGAGAAGCAGACTCACCACTGAGCAGGAAGCCCGACATGGGGCTGGTTCCCAGGACCCCAGGATCATGATCTGAGCCAAAGGCAGACGCTTAAGCGACTGAGCCACCCAGGCGCCCCTAAAAGCCATTTCAGAATTAATGTCTCCAGACAGTTTTCTCAATAGGTATTGACTAAGACCTAAGACTGTGGGAAACAAATGGTAGGCAGGCACCAGGAAACAAATTCCCTACATAAGAAGTGAGCAGATTAAAAGGTAAAAACATTTAAAGGGGAACAACTAACAGAAGAAAACTAAGAGATCTTTGAAATAGTGAAAAAAAGGGACATTTAAAAATAATCTGGGGGCGCCTGGGTGACTCAGTGGGTTAAAGCCTCTGCCTTCGGCTTGGGTCATAGTCCCAGGGTGCTGGGATAGAGCCCAGCATCAGGCTCTCTGCTCAGCAGGGAGCATGCTTCCCCCCCTCTCTCTGCCTGCCTCTCTGCCTACTTGCGATCTCCGTCAAATAAATAAATAAAATCTTTAAAAAAAAATCTGGAAGTAGACAAAAGTATTCAACTTAATTAAATAAATAAGGAGAAACCACAGATATTAATATGAGAAATATCACGGTTAGGCAATTTTCTCTTTAGTGTTATCTAGGGATGCCTCAGTAGCTCAGTTTGGTTAAGCGTCTGCCTTCAGCTCCGGTCACGATGCCGGAGTCCTGGAATCAAGTCCTGCATCGGGCTACCCACAGACCCTGCTTCTCCCTCTGCCTGCCACTCTCCTTGCTTGTGTGTTCTCTCTCTCTGACCAACAAATAAATAAATAAATAATAGTGTTATCTAAAAGAACTTTCTGTGGTCCTGAATGTTCTAGATCTGCCTTGTCTAATACAGAAGCCACTAATCACACGAGACTAATATGACACAAAATGTGGCTAATACAACTAAGAAAGAGAATTTTTAATTTTATTCAATTTTAATGAATCTTAAATAGCCACACGCAACTAGTGGTTACTGTATTAGATAGCACAGCTTTAAAGATAAAACAGCTTATGATGTCAAGATTTAACTGGATGTCAAATGGAATGCTTTCACAAACTGTTTTCTGGAAGATATATAAGCTAAGTAACAATTTATCTTCATTTCCTGGCCTTCTCTACTGCTCTTCTACTCTACTTCTCTACCCAAGGTAGAGGTCACATATAGGTCTGTCTAAGCAGCTCCCTGAGCTGTGACTATAGCTCTCCTCTGGTTTATAAGGTAAAAGAGAATGGATCAGGCTTTCTAACCAGACAACAGCCCTGTGAATGGCAGGAAGAGGAAAAATACTCTAGAGTTGATGTCTAGGCATAAACATCTTGATTCTCTAAAACCATCCAAAGCTATGCTGCTTACTCTTCCAATTAGGCCTGGAGAAGGGAGAATTCTGTCTGCACTTGCCAATCTAAAACCAAACCACCTCACTCAATCCAGCCCAAGGGGCCGCTGAAAGACATTCTAAGACCAACTTCAAACTCTTTTCTCAAGAGCCCTAATACCACTCTGAACCCGCACTGGAAAAAGACCAGTTCTTATGAGCATTACCACAGCTACCTTGGATGCCTAAAGTACTCCCAGAATGTGATGCCACAGATGCCAGCCAAGCCGATTTCAAATTTCAGAGGACGCACTAAACCCTCAAGTCCAGGCCAAAACAAAACAAGCTTCCTGGGTTGAAGCAGGGAGAAGACACAGCCCATATTCTTACTTGTACCTCCCTCATGCACACTGAGGCAAACACGCATAGGAACAGTAGCAGCTCACTGGCTCAGCTAAGAAATTGGGAAACTAGTTTAAAAAGAAATCACATAACCACTAAGGTACCCAAAAGATCTGTAAATCAATACATGTAAAACAGACTCTGTGAAAGTCATTCTCTTTCTGACTTAAGGAATCTGAGCTTCCACAGGGACAATGGATAATATTACCCTGATAGAGAGGATATTCTATTACAACACTCACAATGTGAAACTCAAATCTTCTAAGATACGAATATGGTTTTAAGACTTTTAATGCTAGGGAAATAGCAGAAATTTCACCACGTCTCTCTTATTTGATCAATTTCATTTACTTCTTATCTATCATTTAAGAAGTACTTCCTCTTACAGACCTGTAGGTTCTATTTTGTATTTATTTCACCCACATTTTAGAATGAATGGCAAGTAAAAGTATTCCCAACCAATGGATTAAAAAACCAAGGTGTGGAAGAGGTTGTCTTGGCATATAATAAGAATAGAAGGATAATATATCCTGGCTTGCCTAGTGCTTTTGTGGTTAGAGGGGCAACTCTCCCTAAGTGTCCTGATGAAAGTAACACTTCTGCTGCAGACTAGTCATGTCAACCTAGCCATGGCCACCTCCTTTGGTTCTAATAGTTTTATCGAATAAGGCTTAACTTTGGTATCCAATTAAAAAACAAAAACAAAAAAACAAAAGTGGTCTAAGGAGAAATGTGACTGACAACTCCTGAACTCCTTCCCTAAGTGCTCACACAGGTAAGGTAGTACATGCAAATGTACTTTGTACTCAGAGACAAATGTGATACAGTTTGTAAGTGATACAGCAGAGCACATTTTATCTCCCAATAATTGGTTTTATGCTACTGAGGAAATTTTGTACACCTGTGAAATTTAATAATTTTTCTACCTCCCCTACTGAAGTAGCTCAAAAAGAGAAAAGAACATCAGGGAAAACGTCACCATACAAGGACCAAAGAGAAGGGATCAACAATGAAACTCTAAAGCTCTTCCCTTAACATCAAGCAACATGCCACCTGCTTATAATGTCACACCACTAGCCAATCCATGGGCCATAGTAGAGGAAGCACTACTTAGTATGGAGAGAAAACAATGCCAACTTCTAAAGCTGTGAATTTCATGAACAGTAACAGACCTATACTGGCTTGAAACAGAATCTTAAAAGCCAACTGTATTTCCCAGTGATTACCTCTGGAGAGCGAAAACAGAGACAAGGCTGGGGGCTTTTTCCTTTAAAATTTCCATCTTTCTGTACTGCTTGAATTTCTAATCATGGATATGTATTAATCTTTTAATTTAAAAAAATGCTGGTAAAAATGTCAATGAATCAAACAATTTAGTTATTTTAAAGCCAACTGTAAGTATTCTCTTCAACCATAAAAAGTTAAAAAATATATATATAAAGCCTTAAATCCACAATCATGTTTACATTTCTTAAGTGCACATGTTACGTGCTTGTGTCTCATTTAAGTTACATGAGACAAGAATGTTAATCCTAGGCTATATACAGAATGCCGCATACAGAGTGCACATTGCCAATATATTCTAAACAACATGAACAAGCAAATAAGGAGATCTCAAATTAACCAGATGACTCTAGTAATTGGAAGGGCCAATAGCAGGATATTTTCTCCCCACAGGGTGTTATTTTCCATCCTGCAGATAAAACAGCATGCTCCAAAGAGCACAAGTGTTCCACAATGGGCTGGGAGGCACAAGGGTGATAGCTGAAAAACAAAGTTAGAGCAGGACAGCTGACAATCTCAAGGATTGGTTAGTAGACATGACATAACCGCGTGATCCCAGGAGGTTGAAAACAACAAGCAACCTAAAGCCTCTCACACCAAGTTAGTGTAATAATTACCCCTTTACTCAGGATGGTAGGCTGTTTCTTGGGCTAATAATTTATTACATGGACTTTTTAGTGACCAGTAGGTGTGGAAAAAAAAAAGAATCAATATCAATCAATGATTTTATTTATCTCCCTCTGTTGCACAGCAGCTTCTTCCCTGTTGGCTCAACGCCTTTTCAATCTAACAAGCTAGAAAAGGCAATTGTCCAACTGTCACCAGTCAAACACAGCGATAGATGTGAAGGAAGAATGGGCAAGCATGTATTACTAACACTGAACCATTGTAGGAAGGGGTACAGTGTTTTTGTGTTTGAAAGAGGTAGATTAAAATACTTGGACTATAGATGACCTACCTAGAAAGAGAGAAGCCTGCTAAGGACCATTACATACTAAACTCCCACTTGAGTTTGGTGTTGTGCTAGGGCACTGGCCAAAGCAAACTAAGCTAACGTGGCTTCTGATTACCCTAAAGGAAAGACAAAGGAAAAAAAAAAGTGTAAGTCCGTGAAGTGAATGCTGAAACACAAAGGATGAAGAGTAAGAGGGATAGAGCATGAATGGAAGACAATTAGTATTATCTTAAAAAAGTTTCAGATGTATACTCTGCAAACAGCAATTCCACCCCTACATATAAAGAAACCAAAAGAAACTTTTGCAAGGAACACCAGGAGTCCTGGACAAAGATATTTAAAGCATTACTGTTCCCGTTAACAAACAAAAAAACAACACAAATATTCACCGAAAGGAGAATTATGACGTATTCATACAATGAAATTCTATCCATTAGTGAAAATATTTAAAGTAGAGCCACTATATCCCACAGACAAGTCTCACAAGCTGAATGCTCAGTCAAAACCCACTAACACAACTGAGTTAACCCACAGAACACAGAGTGTGACGGCACTTATATAAACTTCAAAAACACTCAAAACTAAAACATACTGTTTAGAGATGCACTCATGCATTAAAAATATTTTTAAAAGACAAGGGAAATAATAAACACACAATTCAGGATAGTGTTTACCTGGGGGAAGTTGGGGGTATGGTCGGGACGGGGCACCCTGAGGCCTTCAACATAATTTATAAGGCTCAATTTTTTAGGCTGAGTCAAGTATAGACATGTACTTTTCATCATTTTTGTAAAATACCCTATCTAGGAGGGGAGTGTGTGTGTGCGTGCATGTGTGTGTGTAATTTTGTAAGCAAGAAATGATTCAAAATAAAGGGAGGGAGAGATAAACAGAGCCAAGCCTGGAACTAGACGATACTTCCTAACCCCCACTTATACCTCCATCTACCCGAGCCTAGGCTAACAGAATAAGGAGCGAGTCCAAAACTCCAAGGCAACAGAATGGGCTCAGTTTAGAGGTGACAAAAAGATCACCTCCTGGCACTTTTCTGGGCTTACTGGGTGAAACCAGCTCCACAGTGTCTGTTACGGGGTAAACTGTAAAACACTGCACACTGTCCCCAAAGAGTTGGAAAAAGAAAGACTGCTTTCCCAATACAGAAAGAGAGAACATCACAAACTCAGGCACATTTTACCAATGAAAGGAAAGTCCCCAGATGGTTCCAAGAGACAGAGGAATGGACTGAATTTAAGTAACAAGGCAGTTATTTTATGTAGTCCTCCAGGCCTAGGAGAATCTGTGACTAGCTACTGGGGAGGAAGGAGGGGATGAAAAATACACTTAAAGACACACTAAACAGGACTTCTACAAAAGCACAGAGGCCAGGACAGAATGTGTGTAATCTGAAGCCCAAATGAACGTGTGCGTATCGAAGACTAGAAGCCTCAAGGGTTACTCTATGGGCTTTACCTGGCAGAAGGTGACAATGAGTCTGGCACACGCTTAGTATATTGGGAAATAAAAATATCAAAAGACATCTATACCGCATCTATGTAACATATGTACAGCCCACGGGCGCCAACGAGGCAGGGAAAAGTCTGTGACAATCGCAGGGAAACTGACAGGAAGGCCGGATTCGGTCAGATCCACGAAGAGAAGGCCCCGGGCTGCGAGTCCAGAAGGCCCCAATCGGGGAGGGGAAAAGGGTGGTCCCGGGCCAAGGCAGAAGGTGGGGCTGCCAGCAGAGGGCGGGGTCCCCGCAAGAGGCGTCCTGGGAGGCCAGGCAGGAGCCAGGCCCGGCAGCCAGGGGGTATCCAGGGAGGGGGCGCTCCCTTGGGCGCCGGGACGGGGAGGAATGAGAAGCCGGGGGCCTGTCACAGACCCGGCCCTGCGGCCCCGAGGGCCCGGTCCCCCCGCCCGCCGCTCACCTGGGCACGCAGCTGGACGAGCTCCGGTCCACCTCCCAGGTGGCGTACAGGTTCATCTGCACTGGGGCGGGGGTGCGGCCTGGCCCCTGGCCGCCGGGAGGCGCGGAGCCCGAGGCCACCGCGACGGCCATGGAGGTGGAGGTGGACGAGGACGAGGAGGAGGCGGCCGCCGCCGAGGTGGACGAGGACGACGAGGTGGCCTGGGCCAGCTTGGGGGGCGTCGGCTGCTGAGGCGTCGGCTGCTGCGGCGGCTGCTGCTGTTGCGGGGACTGGGCGACCCCAGAGCCCCGCTGGCCGCTGCCGCCCCCGGCGCCTCCGGGACCACCGCCCGCCCCTCCGCGTTCAGCCATGGTCCGGCCGGAGGTGGGGGGCGCGGGAGTTACGGGGATCCGGGCGACGCCGAGAGGACGCCCAGGCTTCTCCCACGGCGGCGGCGAGGGATCCACTCGTCTCCTCAGCCCGCCCGCCCGAGCGCGCGAGCGAGCGAGCGAGCGAGCGAGTGAGAGGCTGCACGCACGCGCGGGGCCTCTCGGCGCGCGGTCCTCGCGCTCGCCCGCCGCTGCCTGTTGCGGCTCGCGCCGCCGAGACACTGGGTGGGAGTGTCCGGGGGGGCGGGGAGCTCTGGCTGGCGCCGGCCCCACCCAGCGCCGAGGGGCGGGGCCCGGGCTCGCGCTCGCGCCCCTGGCGAGCCTGTGGGCGCGCTCCCCCTGTTCCCCACGCTCCCTAGCTGTCCCCGCTCCCCTCGCTCCCGAACCCGGCCGGACCTGCCCTCAAATCCGCGGCGCGGGCGGCAGTCAGCCGGCCCGGCCCTCCCCTCCCCCGTCTCCCTCTCGACTGCAACAGCCCGGCCTGCGGAAACTCCGCTTTTCCGGGGCGCGGCCCCGGCCAGAAGGGGGCTGCCGCGGGAGCGCGCTTTGGGCCCTTTGGATCCCCAGAGCCGAGGCAAAAGCGGCCGCCGGCCAATGCCCGCGTCGCGCCAGCCCACCTGGCCCCCACCCCGCTGTACTGCCCCGGGGTTTCTTCACGACCCACGAAAGGGAGCCGTGGCGACCCCAGGGGACGGCCCGCACGCCTGTGGGCCGTGAAGTTCCCGTCCCTGCTTTTCTCCACCATAGACGCATGGTCCTAGAGTCCAAAAGGCCCTGGCAAGGGTGATATAAACCTAAGCCCTGGCCCAACCGGAGCCACCATTCCTCCTTTTCTGTCCTACAGCTCCCCTCCCCCAAAGCAGCATTCTGGAGTTCCAAGGCCCCCCATCCCTGCCCTCAATTTCTTTCACCTGTAATGTTTCCCCAGCTTCACTGTTTAATCTCTAACATCCTACTCCTCCCAAGACCTAGCTCAGTCAACGGTCATATCCAACGTGGACTCTCCCACACTACCCACCCCCATCCATCACCTCCAAAAACCATCTTGAAGCCTCCTGACATCTGCACCTTGGTTGGTGCACTTAGGGGACAGCAGTATGACTTCTTAGCACCCAGTAAATGCCCGTTGGGCCCCTGAAGTCCAACCTTGTCTCACCTGTTGGGCCGACTTCTTGGGACCAGAGGACTTACACGGAGAAAGCAAGCCCACCTCCACACACCCACCCACACCTAGATACTGGGTGACTGAAACCACTCAGGAGTTCATGTGAACGCAGAACAATCTAGATTTTGAGCTGTGTTCTCTCCCAGGTATGGACTTGGGACTCTTCAGGCCACAGGTCTATTAGGAAGGCCTGACCTGGCCTACTTCCCAAGCCCACTGCACTTCCTCAGCCCAGCCAGGGTGTTAAGCTGGCTATTTTTAGTCCCCAAGGACAAAGTAGTAAGGTCAAACCAGACCTAGAGATACTTCCCGGAGAGCCCTCTTACAAAAAGCAAGCCGTGGTAACACACAATTTCAGCATGGCCTTGAATTTGTCACTGGTCTCAACGGCAACATCTGATCCAGGTGCATGCCCCAGGTCACTGAGGCAGCCCTGAAGTTGCAGAAAAAGCCTGTTTTAGTCCTTTTGACGAGGGGATTAAAAGACGAAGGAGGATCAGAAGTGTTACATATGCATCTCTTTCCTTGGGAAACAGCTTTATTTACAAAACAGGTCTAAAATAAGAACATGAAATGACAAGCCCTTGGGAATTGTGGGAGAGCTGGCTCTTGGGGACCATGTGTGAAGCCCAAACATCCAGACAGAGGGCCTAAAGGAGGACCAGGTGTGTGAGGGGGACCTAAAATTTGAACTCCTTGTATTTTTTACTTCCCCCGCGGCTATCCTGGGGCTGAGCTTTCCGTTTCTTTTGCTGAAGGAGAGAAAGAGAAACAGGTTACAACGGGTGAAACAACCCACTAATCCCCAAGACAAGGGTGGGCAGCCTGACTCAGACAAGTCTGTGGAAAAAGTGCTAAAACTGGATTCTCAGACTTGGATGAGATCCCCTCCTTGTGCCTTAGTTTCATCATCCTTAAAGAGGGCAGCCCACCAGAGGATTTCTAAGGTTTTCGGGACCAGGGAAGCTCAGGGCAGCAGACACCGAGTGCACCCCCATTCTCATATTAGAGGACAACCTGCCACTGAAAAAGGAGGCCCTGGTACCTCGTCCCTGGCTCCCACCCGGCTGGGTCCCCCTGTGACCTCTTACCTTTTGTTTGGCAGCATGCTCGGCCACCATGTCACTGAAGTCTTCCTTCTCCACCTGTGCCTGCTGCTCCCGCACATGCTCCTCATACTTCTGGGTCATGGCCATGGGATCCAGCTCCAGCTCTTCAGGTGCCAGGGCCACTTCCACACCCTGTAGCTCGGGAGCCGGGCCCTTCCGGCTCATCACCTGGAAAAGGGATCAGAGTCTTGTCATCTACAGAGAGGCTTACAAGACTTCGTTTCTGCCCCCTTTCCCAGCCCCCAAAAAGAGTGCTCACTGTGGACATGTCATAGATGTGGGTTGATCCCATCATGGCTCCCCCAACAGTAGCCGTTCTCTTCTCTGGTAACACAGTGAACAGCTGAGGTGTCTCACTTCTGCAAAGGACAATGCAGTCAGGCCCAAAAAGGAAGGGACCAAAGGGTCTCCAGTAGGGGAAGAAAAGAGAACGCAAGCAGCACCTCCGCCCAGCTCCCAAAGAGACTGCCAGTCACCCGGAGGAAAAACGATGCCTAGGCTGCCTCTGCAGGTCGTAGAGACCCAGAAGAGGAAACAACTTGGTTGGTGGGGAGTGGGGTGGAACAGTGCTGATTCCGGGAAAAAGAGCCCAGAAGGAATACAGGGACTGAGTTAAAGGATCCCCTGAACCAAGTTTAGGGGATCAGAGACCAAGATTCCCACATGTAAGGAAGGGCTAAGGGTCAGGCTAAAAGCTCCCCAAGAACTCTGGTACAGAGAAGATGCCAAGAGAAGACAGACAACAGCTCCTGCCCAAAGCTGTACCTGGACTTCGAACATAGAGAACTCAAACTTCCAGTACTTCTATAGCACAAGAACTAGCCGAGCCAGTCTGGCCATGTACTTCAATGATTCCACTCAAAACACAAAAGCAAATGTAGCAATATCAACCCGGACCTCCCCTCACCTCTCCCTCTGGAAAAGTAACCATCTATTCTTTTTTTTTTTTTTTTTAGATTTTATTTATTTATTTATTTGACAGACAGAGATCCCAAGTAGGCAGAGAGGCAGGCAGAGAGAGAGGGGAGGAAGCAGGCTCCCCCCTGAGCAGAGAGAGCCCAATGTGGGGCTCGATCCCAGGATCCCGGGATCACGACCTGAGCCAAAAGCAGAAGCTTTATTAACCCACTGAGCCCCCCAGGCACCCCAGTAACCATCTATTCTCACACAGCAGCCAGTTACCACCTTAGAACAGTTAGGATCCGGTCATTCCTTTGCTCAAAAACCTCTGAGGCTTATTTGAATAAACCCAACCTCCCTACATGATCTAAAGGGTTCATAATCTGGTCCCTTCCTTAATCCCTGTTCACTATACTCCAACCACAAGACCCTTCTTTTCTTGTGTATATATGCCAAGCTTGAGCCTTCTGCAAAAGGAGTAACAGGGACGAGATTTACCCGCCCACCTGAAACAACCATAAAAATTAAAAAGTGGGCAAAACACATGAAACAAAGATTTCAGGTCATTGGACGGGGGTAACAAAGCATAATAACTTGTGAGACAGGAAACAAATGAGGCGTGTCCTACAGTGACGCTGCCTACTGCACTGAGAGTCTGTAGGCCACACAAGGAGGGGGAAGCCATGTAGAGCCCAGAGGACTCTAGCTGACTGAGTTGAAGGGATGAAACTGAAAGGCCACAGAGGCCAAGGCAGCTAGAGGTCACAGGGCAGAGTCCTAGAGAAGAGACAGCAGCATAGAAACTTGAGAACTCCGGAGACCGACAGAGGGTCCTCCTCAGTATTGATGTGAGTGAAGTGCCAGAGCCGGGGACAGAACCACCCAAAGGCACTGGTGGTAACAGTGTCTGCTGCCCACATGGGCCAGGGAATAGCACCTAACTCACTAGCCTGATTAAAAATCCTTCTGATTAACAGGGCATTGGGTGGAATGTACAGAACGTCCTGTGCCTGGTGGTGGAGAGGACCACACACAGCTTCAGTCCTGCCTCAGGAACCTGAAAAGCAAGACCGGAGAATCAAACTGTTTCCAAGTACCTTAACTGTGTGCCTAGACAAACCCGAGCAAGGCTTGCAGGAATACAAAGAACCCAGAACCCCGAACCCAACGAGGTAAATTTCACCAAGTCTGGCTTTCAGTCAAAAATTAACAAGCATGTAGGGTGCCTGGGTGGCACAGTCGGTTAAGTGTGCAACTCTTTTTTTTTTTTTTTTTTAAGATTTTATTTATTTATTTGACAGAGAGAGATCACAAGCAGGCAGAGAGGCAGGCAGAGAGAGAGAAGGGGGAAGCAGGCTCCCTGCTGAGCAGAAAGCCTGATGTGGGGCTCGATCCCAGGACCCTGAGATCATGACCTGAGCCGAAGGCAGAGGCTTAACCCACTGAGCCACTCAGGCACCCCTAAAACTCTTGGTTTTGGCTCAGGTCATGATCTCAGGGCTAGGAGATCAAGGCCCCCATTAAGATCTGCACTCAGCACGGAGTCTGCTTGGGATTCTCTCTCTCTGTCCCTCTGCTCCTCCTGCTTGTGCTCGCTCTCTCAAATAAATCTAAAAAAAAAAAAAAAAGAAGTAAATACAAAGAGAAAAGAGATTTTCAAAAGGAAAAGAGCATCAGTGAGCAGGAGGGCAGCTTTGAGAGACCTAATACATACATAATTGGAGTTACAAAGGAGAAAAAGAAAAAGCAAAGGGACCAGAAGATATATTTGGAGAGGGGCACCTGGGTGGCTCAGTCGGTTAAGCATCCAACTCTTGATTCTGGCTCAGAGTTGTGAGAGCAAGCCCCATGCTGGGCCTGGAGCCTCGCTCATGGACCCCGCTAGGGATTCTCTCCCTTTGCCTCACCCCCGCCCCAAAATAAAGTACTGAAAGTAAACTGCCAACCTAGAATCCTATCCCTGACCAAAATCAAAAATCTGTCAAAAGGACATTTAAATAAAACCAAAAAAAATTAAAATAAAATAAATCTTTCGAAAGGACAAACGAAGAAACTTTCAGGCTGCCAATACTGGAAGAATTTATGACCAACAGATCCACAAAAAGAAATGCTGAAGAATGCCTTTCAGGTGGCAGGAAAATGCCACCAGATGAAAACCTGGATGTACACAAAGAAATGAAAGTTCACTGAGAATGGTATTTACATGATAATATAAGACTAATTATTTAAATCACTCTAAAAGATTAAAAAAAAAAAGGACAACTGATCATTTAAACAAAAATAACCACATAACGTAGGATTTACAATATGTAAAAGTAAAAAGCATGATGACCACACAAAGGCTGGGAAAAGAAAAACGGAGTACACTGCTCTTAGGTGCTCACTACTCTCCACTCTCCACAAGCGGCATTATCACTTGAAGGTAGATTGTGATAAAGACCCGTACTATAAACCCTACAGCAACCACTAAAAATAATAAAACAGGGGTGCCTGGGTGGCTCAGTCACTAAACGTCTGCCTTCGGCTCAGGTCATGATCTCAGGGTCCTGGGACTGAGCTCCACATTGTGCTCCCTGCTCAGCAGGAGGCCCACTTCTCCCTCTCCCACTCCCCCTGCTTGGGTTCCCTCTCTTGCTGTCTCTCTGTCAAATAAATAAATAAAATCTTTAAGAAAATAAAGTAAAATAAAATTTAAAAAAATAACAAAACAGAGCTTTACATTTAATAAGTCAACAAAGGAGATAAAATGGAGTCATTAAAAAAAAAAAAAAAGTTCAATTACTCTAAAATGTACCAAATGGGAAAACAGAACACAATCCAGAATGGGCAAAGAAATGACCTCAGGACAAAGGAGTCAATTCATCAAGAAGCCTTAACAGTCCTACACAGTTACATACCTAGTAAGGGAGTTTCCATTGCAAGACTCGGAGAAACCCCTGTCTGTCTTAGGCACTTCTGGTTCCTTCTGCCTCAGATTACCTTGCAGTTAGATCTTTCCTAACATTTAGCTCTCGGCTCAAATACCTCAGTGAGACCTTCCCAAAGACCTCCCCGCCACCCAGTTCCCTCCAGATCCCATTACCTGGTTGAGTTTGTGTCACCTTCCTACCCCTATCTGAAATCACCTTGTTCTCTGATGATCTGCTTACCTGGTGTTTTTCACTGCCTAAAGCCAGGCCTAGCAGAGTCCATAATTGGTTCACAAGGTGAGGAAAGCAGAGCACAAGTCAGCTGGCCGACCCAGAGGCTGAAGGGAAGAGGAAGACCCTCCCTCTCAGCTGTGCCTGGTTCTCTCACCCATCCATCGCTTCCTCAATCTTCTTCTTCCTCAGCTCAATGAGCTCAGGGGTCTCCATTCCAGCCGGCACCGACGAGAACCCTCCAGGAGTGATGAGGCCACTGTGAAGAGAGAAACAAGCTCTGGAGTAACGAGAAAGCCCCCAGCGACAGACCACTTTAGAGGCAGACTCTGCTCGCCCCACCTGTCTGCAGGGGTAATAAAGCCGGTCTCATCTGGTTTGTCCTCATCACTTTCTTCTTCTTCCTCTTCTTCTGAAGACTCTTCATCAGATGGCTCCAGCTCCCCCCAAGGGGTCCTATCAATCTCCTCTTCCTCAGTCTTGGTCTGAAAGAGATCATTCATTCATTCAGCAAACATTTACTATGTATCTACGATGCCTCAAGTTGTTGCGAACTGAAGGGATATAAAAGTAAACAGACAATAATCTCTGCCCAGAGAGAGCTCATATTCTAGTGGGGAACCTACTGCAGTCACATCTCGGGAAAATGCATGCAATTTTACAGACTTTGAAACTTCCGAACACCCGGCTCCCTGACAATGACTATAAACCAACTACCTCCACACTTCATGACCTGAAGTAAGACAGCCATGGCCTATACCTGAAATTCAGCAGCATTGGTTCCAAACACATCCCCGTAGAGTGGTTTCCCAGTCTCATCTACTGGGGGTTTGCCCCAGCCACCAGCATGATATCCAAAGGAACAGCTCTGCAAGAGACCCAACGCAAGTCAGTTCCACTGCTAAGCGCCAGAGCGAACGCTGGAGCCCTGGAGAGACGTCACGCTACAAAGTACAGAACTAGCGCTTGGTAACTCTGGAAATTAGGATTTCAGGGAAGAATTAAGTGTTATAAAGCATTACAGAGCAAAAGTAGTAAGCGAGAAAAATCCAGAGGCAACAGGATGGGGAAATGGGAGGCAGAGAGTTGACTATTAAACCTCGGCCTTCACATTAGAATCCACGCTGCCTGAAGGTAAAAAACACGACTCTTAACTTCTTACCGATTTTTCCTAACTTTAAGAAGCTTTTAAAATCTATTTCTCTAAAGGGACAGAAATTTTTACCTGAAGTTTAACAATTACTTCTTTTTCACCGTAATGACTTTGCTATCAAAGTTTTTTAAAATCAATGCTTCATATTTCAAAATAAAAGTGCAATGACATTCTTGAGATAAAATTATTTCTATCTGTCCAGCCGTGTATATATCAAAGAGATATCTGGAAACACATACACCAAATTTTAAATCTGGTTATTTCTGAGTGGTGAAATTATAGGCGATTTGTTTTCATCTTTGGACTCATCAATTCTCACTGACTGTTTTATAACAAACAAAAACGTACTTTTTTTTTGGAAAAAAAAAAAAGAGAGAGAGAAAGAGACATGGTAGGGTGGGATGAGGGAAGGAGAAAAAAAATCATCCTCTAGTTAAAAAGCAGAGGCAACTAAGAATGAAAGCCAGCGCTCACCTCAGGGATGGGCGAGTTCAGCCCAGGAATTTTCAGGTTGGGGTACGACGGGGGTGGTCCATATCGCTGCATGGCAATCAGCCACGGGGGAGGGACCTTGTGAGCATTCTGCCGGAAAAAGAGAACAGGATACCATTTGCCCGACCTTGTCCTTTGTCTCTCTTCTGCCCCAATTCCCATCCTCTTCTTGGCCTCCCCAGTCAGGTAACTGGCACTCACTGGTCCTACTGGCATCCCCAAGGAAATCCTTAGCTCATCAGACAGATCTCCTGGCTTCTTCTCCTTCAGTCGTGTCTCAAACTCCTTCCCCTGAGAAAAAAGCAGAGCACACTGTATTATGAATGCCAGACACACACTGGGAATTCAATGGCAAGAGGCTAGGGGAACAAAGAAGAGAAGTCCCAATCCACTCCAGACACAAAATCCCACTGAGAGCTGCCCTAGTGCCTGTTGATTCTCATCACTCCTTTCCCTGGCTGGAGTAGGAAAAGGAATAAAGGCCAGAAAGGAGGAGAAAAGCAGGACTCCCAGTGCCGACATTAACCCACCAGAAGACCATGGCCAGATTCAGGACCTGCTTTCTCATCTGTGAAATGAGGACACTCGACAGGATGATCGCCAAGATCCTTCCACCCCCAAAATTCCCTGATATCCTGGTGACGGCCATTTCAAGGATCAGGAGGAAAAAATAAAAATTTTTCTCCCACCCTCAGTATTAACTGTTTTCCTAAAAGCATCCACCACTTGGTGCCTCTGCTCCTTATCCAGTCATCCAGTCATCATTTTAAAGACATGGACTAAACCTCTCCTCCAAAAAAAAAACCTACCTCACTTTAAGATTTCAAATTCCACTCCCTCCAAGGGGAGTTAAGAGTTAAGGCTGAGGAGAGGAGCCACTGTACCATCTAGGAAAGCCTTTCCAACCAAGAGTTACACAGCCGTGACCGAAGGCCCAGTCTTTTCTCCCCAGCCCCTACGCCCGAACCTCATAGTACAGGTCCCCGTGGATGGTCAGTTTTGGCTTGGTCTGCCACTTGAAGAAAGCATCGTGCAGTTTCTGGTAGTCAATGTCAATCTTCCCCATCTTCGGCCGAACCTTCTCTCGCATTTTGGACTTCATGGTCTTCTGTTCTTCCTGTGAAGAATGCCAGAAGACAGATTATAAAAAATATTCACCAAGTTCAGCTCTTTACAGATCTGGCTCCCTGCTCCCAAAAGAAATACAGGGAGGGGGGGTGCCTGGGTGGCTCAGTGGGTTAAAGCCTCTGCCTTCGGCTCAGGTCATGATTCCCAGGGTCCTGGGATCGAGCCCCACATCGGGCTCTCTGCTCCGCAGGGAGCTTGCTTCCCACCCCCTTCTGCCTGCCTCTCTGCCTACTTGTGATCTCTGTCTGTCAAATAAATAAATTTAAAAATCTTAAAAAAAAAAAAAAAAAAGAAAAGAAAAAGAAAAGAAATACAGGGAGGGGCACCTGAGTGGTTCAGTCAGTTAAGCACCTGCCTTCGGCTCAAATCATGATCCCAGAGTCCTGGGATCGAGCCCTGCACTGGGCTCTGCTCAGCAGGGTGTCCGGTTCTCCCTCTCCCTCTGCCCATCCCCCTCCACACATGCTGTCTCTCATTTTCTCACTCTCAAATAAATAAGTATTTAAAAAATAAAAAAAAGAAAGGGAAACCTCATTTATCTCATTCCAGAAGTCACCAAAATCCTTCCTGCTCAAACCCCTCAAAATTACATAATCCCAGTTGAACAAAATAGATGTGTCATATAAAATCATCTTCAGCTAAGGACACAGATGGTTTTTCAAACCATCTGATCAAGAGACTGACCTCATCAGCTGCCTCTGGACAGAACTGGGTGACTGGAGTCTAACTGAGAGACAGTTTTCATCATGTATTTTTGTACCTCCTGAATTTTCTGCAGTATACACAAGTATTCTCTACTCAAAGTATTTCACTTAAAAATTTAAATCTAAGAAGTTACACAACCACCCTGAATCTCCAGCCACAAAGTGCATCAGGCTCACATTGGGAACAGGGAACTGCACACACAGCCAAAAGCCACCTGCAGGAAAAGGAGTCACCATGTGCAGTTCAAAGAATTGGCCTAGTGCAGGCAGAGGAAGGATGAGGAGAGAAGGGGGGAAACGGAGCCATGTGGAATCAGAAGTCTCAGCATGGGGCAGGAGAACCAGCTCTGAACATCGAGGTCAGGTCTGCCTTTCATGAGCTGTTGTCTTTCCCCCGCCCTTCCCGCTCTCTATCATAGGCAGTGGTGACTTCCGAAGAATGAATAATTAGACAATTAACAAGAACGTAGACTTTGGGAACCACATTCCCGATTTTGAAGCAGGCTGCTATTAAAGCCGTGGAGCTGCAAGGCGGATCTGGGTCCTGGCCGGTCCCCTACCTTCTCCTGCAGGGCTTCCCGCATCTCCTGGATGCCTGTGCGTTTGATGAAGTCTGGCAGCTCAAACGGGGGCTTCTCGATGCCTCGTTTGCCCTGTAGGTACTTGCGCTTAAAACACCAGTGGCGTGGTACAGGCACAGAATTCCGAGTGGCCTTGAGGTGAACCAAGAGCTTGGGGTCCTGTGCGGTGACATCGTGCATCTCCACGACATCGGGCCGAGCCACAAGCTGGAAAACACAGCAACGTGCCACTAGAAAGCCCTAAACTCTCAGATCTGAGACTCTCTCTTTCATTCCTCAGAGGACATGTGCCTACGTCACCCAGGCCTCCTTCAAAGCCCTCCTCCCTACCCCGCAAAAACAAAACCCTTGTGCATCTCTAGAAGCTTTTCACGCGGTCTCCCAGCCACGCTCTAGGATCTGCCAGATCCACTCCAAGCTCACCTGCTTGAGCTCAGCCACGGTGAAGCGATTCATTCGGCGCAACTTCTTCTTAGACAACTTGGGGGCCTCGGGCTTCTTTTCCTAGAACAAAACCATCATTTCTTTTCAGCATTGCCTGGCTCACCCCAAAGGCATTCTCCTTTGCAGGAGCTCACCACGGCCCCTTGCCAGGTGCACCTCAGCCACCCATCCCAAGCCCCCCTCCCCCGCAGGAGCTTCACCTGTTCATCGTCACTGCTATCGTCATCGCTGTCCTTGTGCTCCTCCTCAAAGCCCTTCTTCTTGGGGGCTGTGGAGTTCTCCAGTTTGTCAAGTTTCTCTGGCTCCTTCTCCTTCTCCTTCTTCACGTCATCGGTGAGCTGGGAAGGCAGACGACGTGGAAACCTAAGCCCTGTGTCCCTCCCTAGTTCTGAACCCAGCACCAAAAAGACGCCCTCCCTTACCCTGTCTCTTTCCCCATCCCTGCCCGTTCCCTGCTCAGCTGTGCCCCTTCCCCATGTGCTGCTCCTTGTACCTTGAAAGCCTCAAAAATCCTCTTGAAGAAGATGAAGTTGGGCTCATAAATTTCCGGTTCTTCAGTCACATACTCAATTTCAACATCAGCCGCCGGGGAGTCAGAGCCGCGGGACCGGGTTGACTCTTTCTCTCGGTCCCCAGAGCTCTCAGAAGACGCCCCCCGTACCCGCTGGGGCTTTTTCTTCTTCTTTCGGTTCCGCCGCTTCCGGTTTTTCTTTCAAGAGAAGGAAAACCAACTGGGTCAGAGAATCCAAGCATCACGCCCGCCCCTAATCTCCTCATCCTGTTTCCCCAAGTGACAGAGGAAAGAGGCCTTGAAGTCAGACTCCAAAGTTCTGCTCCTCTCAAGCTGTGTGCCTATCAGTAAATTTCTGCACCTCTCAGAACCTAAATGTTTGCAGCTATAAAACGCTGGCATGCACAGTACTCTGAACTCCAAAGATTTATGATAATTAAATGCGAAATATCTGTAAGATACTTGGGACAGGAACTGGCATGAATAGTAACTATTACTTATTGAACACCTTGAACTAGTATGACTTTAGTGCCCAAATACCATCTCCTAACATTCCTTCCAGACTCTGCTCCATCCCATACCTCTTTCTTGGATACAGACACGGTGTCCTCCTCAGTCTCTGACGCTGACTGGCCCAGGGATGAGCGAGTGTCTGTTTCCATTTCCTCTTCCTCTGTAAGGGAGAAAGGCGGCCATCAGTCTCCTCGCACTGGTACCACGCCACTCGCCCACAGTAACTCCTTTTTACCAAGGGCCAGTTTCCCTCTCAAAGGATGGGACAGAAGAAAGGGATGAAGGAGTGCAGACTCGGCCTCAGCCTCTCCAGGTTCTGCCCTGAAGCCTTCGGGACCCAACACACTCACCGTGCTGAGAGTTCATCTCTTCCTGGCGGCTCTCCTTCAGCTGCAGGATCTTTTCCAAAGCCTGGGGGATCTTGGGTCCCACAGAGGGGTCATCCATCTGCCAGAGGCAATCCAGACAGAGAAGATAATTTTTAGATTTCTACCTCTTGTACAAGAAAGACTGTCAGCTAGGTGATGTAAACGGCAGATAGCAACAATACGAAAGGGACACAATCATCCCTCAGCCCCCTTCAGAGTGAACCTCAGAACCCTGCCCTGGAAACGTCTCCCAAACCCTACTTCCTGCTCTACCTAAATATACTTTAACTAGATATGGCTCTCCCCTGCCCCCCACCCCTGGAAGTCCTCCTATCTTCTCTCAGAATCCTTCTCCAGAAAGAGTCCTTCTCCATACTCTCCAGTCCCTAGAAAGAAATCACCAATCTCACCTCTCTATTCTCATCTCCAGGGGGTGGTGGCGGACCACGAGGCCGGGGAACCGGGGCTCCCATGGGCAAAACAGTGGGAGTGGGGCCCACTGGAGCAGCAACTGTGAGAAGAAAGAAATTCAATGTCAGAAGAGACAAAACACGCATCTTAAAAATTACCTTCCTTGCTAAAGGTCACTGTGATGGTCACCCATCACAGGGAGAGGGGGTGGCTAGAAGGGAGCCCGGGGGAGATTCTGAGGTACTAGTATCATTCTGGTTCTTGGTCCTCGTGCTGGTTGTATTAGTTACCCAGTTTACGACAGTTCACTGAACTTATGCACTCCACAGACATGTACTTACGAGTAGGATTTTTCAGTCTTTCCCCTTCCCTTCCATTTCCAGGGTCTTACCTCGAGGACCCAAAGGAGTGCGAACGCCAATCTGGCCCATGTCTTGTGGGGGCCGAGGGACTGGGGTGCCCATCTTGGCAATCTCCTGCTGCCGTTCCTGCTCCAGGAGCACAGCTGCCTATAAGAGAGACGTGGGAGTGAAGACACAGCTTGGAAATCCATTGGGCAGGCAGCCTCTGGCAAACACAGGCTTTTAGCCAATAGGCCCAAGAAGAACAATCAGGTACCACCAGGGTTCGGACATCCTCATCACCCCCACCCTTCCAGGCTACTGATCCAAGTGCAGGAGGCCTCTCATCACAAAAGAAAACCCCTGGAAATAACACCAAAAAACCCCAGGGAACTCCTGGTTTCTAACAGAGAATTTAACATTTAGCTACACAAAGCCTTCTATTTTTTAACAAGAGTTTTCTTCCCCAAGAGATTAAGTTATTTCTAAGGAACAATGAATTCTTTTCTTATTCCTGCTCTTCAAGATCTAGCACAATCTAGGCAAAAACAGCACTTCATAAATAATTTCGTGTCTATTCCTGTTAATGTTTACCTTCTAATACTCCCAGTAACACACTAGGGAACAACTGACAAAATGCCCCTCTGGGAGTGGATGTCTTCTGTCTCATTCTCTAACTACATCTACCAGGTTTAGTCTAAATCCAATACAACTGACTAAATAAATCCAGGCTCTCCTCGCGGGTACCTAACACAATTGTCATGTAAGACTAACAGGAACCACCAAACTTCTTCTGTAATGGGCTAAATGATAAACATCTTAAACATTATGGGTCATTGCAAAGGCCGTAGTATGTTCTGATTGGCTTATTTTTTCTTTTCTTAACAATCCTTTAAAGACAGAAAAACCATTCTTAACTTGCAGGCCATGCTAAATCAGGTCACAGTCTGTAGTTTACCAATCCCCGGGCTCCAGAGAAGATGGGATTATTTGGAAGATACTGGAACTTAAGGATGAGGCAACCTCCATGGAAAACTTGCAAGGCACATCTTGTTCTGGACACTGAGCACTAGGAATGAGAGTCCATGGACTGGACCATAAGGCCAAAGCCTGGGGGGCATTACCCGCTTCTGCTGCTCCAAGAGCTCGTGTTCTTTCAGTGAATGATCTCCCTGCTTAAAAAAGAAAACAAGCTCCCATCAGCACCACCATCCCTGAGGCCAGGCTGTCCTAACTCTGCTTCCTGGGGTCCTCTTCCATTTGAGGGCCTATGTTCTAGTCTTGGGTCCAGACCTTTCCAGAAAGCTCGGCCCCAGGGTGCCTGGGTGGCTCAGTTGGTTAAGCGTCTGCCTTCGGCTCAGGTCATGATCCCAGGGTCCAGGGATCAAGTCCCGCATCAGGCTCCCTGCTCAGCAGGGAGTCTGCTTCTCCTTCTCCCTCTGCCTCTGCCCTCCCCCCCTGCTCATGCTCTCTAATAAATAAATAAAATATTAAAAAAAAAAAAAAAAAGGAGGAGGAGGAGCCTTAGCCTCAGCCTCTCTGAAGCTCCACTGCCCCTTTAGCACCCTGTTGAGACCCACAATGAAGCTGCCATCTGCCCCACCTGCTTGGCACGTTCCTCTTGCTGCATGAGCAAGGCCGCCTGCTGCTGCGCCAGCTTCAGCCGCTCCTCCTCTGACAGAGCCACAGGCTCACCCACCCGCAGAGGAGGTGGTGGCCCCAAGTTTGGTGGGCGGGGTCCAACTGCCATAGGAAAGCCAAGGCCAAGGCCTGGTGGAGGTGGTGGGGGCGGTGGAGGAGGTTGCAGCGGGGGGAGTCCCATGGGTGGTGGCGGCATGGGAATCCCAGAAAGCTGTGGAAAAAAAATGTGAACACAAACTAGGAAACGTTTACCTACTGCAGACATTTGCTGGAGATCAACTATGAGCCAGGTGCTAGGATTCAAAGTCAAATGACATATAATTCTCGCATGTAAGAAAAAAATACTCTATAACAATACCAAAAGAAGAGGATGCTAATTTGGGGGAACCAACCAAGGAAACTATCAACTTTCTCCCCAGAAAAATGTGAACACAGATTTTGCATACAATTTCAGGAAATTCGAGGACACCTCTCAAGGCCACCTGGGAACTCCTCATCCCACACAGAGGAGTCAATAGTTCCCAGGTCAGAGCCATTGTCCCAGAGAAAAATTCAAATCCTGGCTCAGGAAGGACATGAAAGTTGAGAAGACTTAAGTAAACTGGAGCCAGTGTGTCCCAATGACTCACTAAATGTAAAAGCTATGAAATCAAACCAGGGAATGAGCCTTAATGTCTAACTGAACAAAATGGGAACTGTGCCTGGGGAAGGCAAAAAAGAATTCTTCCCAGCTGAAGGAGAATCAAGTCAGGCTTCCAGATTACTTAAGCTGCACCTTAAACGACAGGTAGAATTTGGAAAAGCAGAGGTTGGGAAAGGTGATAAGGATCAGGACCAAGGGAGAACTGAAGAGCTGCCATTTCTCCCTGTCCAATCTGTTAGTTGCATCTCCAATACACTGAATGTGAGAGATCATCTTATAAAGTAGAACCACCCCCTTACCTGTGCAGACATGGGAGGGGGAGCAGCTTTGTCCCCATCTTCGCCTCTCAGAACTGGCCGATTCAGCACGATGCCAGTCTGCAAAACAGAAAGGACTCCAGGTCAGTCCAAGAGGAGCTGTTCCAGGAAACGACATTCACTCCCATTCATTCCACAAAATTTCCCCAGTGCCTGTCTGCCAGAGCTTGAGCTAGTCACTGGAGAGGACCGACACAGACAGAAACGATTACAACTGGTCAGATAATGACAAAAACAAGCGGAAACTGCAAACCCCTGATTGCTGTGTAGAGCTACATAAAGAACCAAGACCGAGTAGTGAGGGGCCATGAAGGCCTTCTCTAAAAACTCGGCCTACCCCTATGTCCCGCCACCAACACGTACCTGGCGGGTGTAGGTCTGCAGCCTCTCCACCAGCTCCTCGCGACTCCCTGCTGGGCAAAGCACAGGATCAACAGGGTCCGTCAGGACCAAGTCAGGCCTCAGCGATCCGCCTCCGCCCCTCCCCCCGCCCCCGGGTCTCCGGGGTAACCAGGCTCCGCTTCTCCCTCAGGCCTGCGCTGCCCCGGCTCTTGACCTCTCGAGTTTCTCACCTTGGATCGGAGCTCCGATCTCTGCCAATTTGGCTTGCAGCTCCTGGGCAGCCCAAGCGCCATAGTGCCCAGGGGGTGGTGGCGGCGGTAGCTGCAACTCTCCTTTGGGAGGCTCGGGATGCTCGGCCGCCATCTTAGCCGCAAGAAGGCGCGCGACCAATCCGGAAGTTCGAGCCAGACTTGGGGCCCACTTCCCGGAACTTCCGGCAGCGCAGCACGCCACGTCCGCTGGAGGATTGGCAGGCGGTTCACACTGAGGCCCAGCCCCTGCGGTCTCCAAGTGTTCCCAGGGGAGCTGGCCGCGAGGCCTTCTGGGACTTGTAGTACGCAGGTTTCCTGCTCTGGCGGTCCGACTCTGGGAGGACTGTGCCGGGCTCAAGCACCCGGAACCCTGGGGGCTGGAGCGGGGGCGGGGCTGCGGGGCTGCGGAGAACGATGGTCCCGCCCGAAAGGCGTGCTCCCCGCGTCTGACCCGCGGGAGCGCGGAGCTCCAGCCTTCCGACCCGACTTCCAGCTCAGGCGTGAGAGGTCCCCGGGCGCTTACGTTCCTCAGGGAGTCCTGAAGGACTCATTCCGCCGGCGGCCGCGCGTTGCGGGCGCCAAGCGGGAGGTTGCAGCCGATGCCTGTGATAAAACAGTATCTGATTGTCTGCCCGCCCACCCCCGGCCCACGCAGGGATGAATGGGCTGAAAGAGGATCGGAGCCGAAGAGGAGCGGGCAGAGCTCCAGCTGCCGACCTGGGGGAAGGGCCACACTAAAGCCCCTTTTTCCACCTATCAGGCCGGCTCAAATGTCTCCGCTAGGCTTTCTCCCGCTTTCCTTTCCTTCTTTGGAGCTCCCATAACACGTACAAACATCTACCGTTTGTTTTAAAGCCTTTCTTGCTCCTTTGCCCCACCTCCTCCCCAAGAACGTGAGCAGAGACCTGGGCTTTTTACTGTCTGGCAGCACCTGGCTCTCAAGAGGCGCTCAGTACTGATTAATGGGGGGCGGGGGAGGAGGGGACAAACGAAATGGCCATTCGGGCGACAGGCTTTGCATCTTTTTTAGTCCCGAAAATGAACTCAGGACCTTTTCTTCCCTTGTCCCCACCAGCCTACTGGCGGCGTGGACGCTGCCTCCTTGCCGCACCCCCCACACCAGCGGCCTGTGCGCCGAGGGAGGGATGAGATGCCCCCAATCTGTCCAGCTTCTACCACTCCCTATCCTGACCCGTCAATTCTGTTTCTCTCCGCACCTCTGCCACTAGCTTTGAGATCCCCCTCCCATTCTAGCCCTTTTCTTTCACTGATAGGCTCACTGCCTTTGCGATTGTGTGTGTGTGTGTGTGTGTTGGGTGAGAGAGCTGGGAAACTCAAGTAAAGCCTCATTTTCCCCACACACCCACACCCTTCCTATCCTCTTTCCAGCATCTCCATTTCACTGACTGCCCCCCCCCCCCAAGAGAAGTAGCCAAGAGCAGGGAAAAAACGATGGGGTGCCAGGTCTACGATAGGTGGGTTTAGGAGAAACAGAGAAGGACTGTGCCAGGAAGGTTTGCTCACATCCTAGCCCTAGCTAGAAAATTCCCTTTCCTCCTGCCCAAGCCTTAATCCTTCCTCTTCCCCTCACCACCACCATCCCAGTCTCCAGATACTCCCAAAGGAGAAGCCGAACCCAGAGAGGACAGAAGAAATAACAGTGGTGCCCTCCCCTCCAGCTTGTCGGCACACTCAGGAAAAACCATTCCTGACCCAAAAGAAGCATCTTTCTGCTCCGTGTAACTGGAGAGCTGCTGGCAGGTCATCTGACGCTGCAGGGCCCTAGGCATGTGTATACGCTGGGGAAGGTGATAGGGGTCGCTGAGGCAAGATAAACTAAAGTCTGATGGGTGAAGAGGTAATGTAGTGGCGGCCAGAAAGGGACAAGTGGGGCCTTATCATAACAGCCCTGGGACCCAGGCAGGACAGGACCTCCCATTGTGCAGAGGGGGAAACAGGGGCAGAGAGAAGCTGACATTCCCAAGAGGCCAAACTGGGACCACAAGCATTTCTCCTGACTGCAAGAGCCCTCATTCCCTTCTACCTCTTAACAAGGACCCTCATACAATAGCTACCTGTGTGGGACTAGAATGGAATCCAATTGTTTCCAGTCCTGGTTTGGGCTGCTATCCCAGCTCCAGCATCCTTGCCACACTCGGCCAAGGGGGAGGAGAAAGCAGGGGTCCATGAGAACCAATGAACTAACTACATGTGGGGCCGTTGGTGTCTGGCATTATTTTGGGAGGTACTGCTGCCCATCTCCCAGGGGGTAGGAACTAAGGCCTAAGAAGGCAGAAAATTCAGGAGCACCCCCCCCCCCGCAACACACACACACACACCCATGGGAATTTACACAGAACCTTTACATGTATCATCTCTGCAACTCCAAGAACACCTCTCTACTGTAGAGCTGAAAGTATTCAGGCCCAGGGACTGGCTCTTGACTCTGGGACTTAAGTTCAACAAGGGCTGAACTTGGGTTCTCTAATTCCCACCAAAACAAAGTGCTAAAGCTCTGGTCAGGAGTGAGTGGGTCTGGAGTCCTGCTGGAGAGAAGGAGTGGGTCAGCAGCAGGGGACTGCCTCAGAGGCTGGAAGGAAAGTGTCCCCAGGAATGCCAGGGCAGATGGGACCAGACCCCAGCTGGAGCTGTGCTTCTCTACTGGAGGTGGACAGAGGAGAAGGAGAGGAGGGAAGGAGCATGTGGGTGCTTGTAGAAGTACCTGTGTCTCTAACTCCCCCAGGACCCACCAGCCCAAGGTCAGCCTGTGCAGCCAGGAATGTCCATCAATGTCAGAGTATCCAGAGACCTTCTGGGCCTCAGTTTCCCCTTCTGTGGAGTGAGGGCAAGGAGCTGACCACATTGGTGTCCAGTCTCTGCAAGGTTGCCAGCTGATACCCGCATCCAAAAACGTCACACGGAGATTGTTCCCGGGCAGTCCACGAGTCAGAGCTGCCCCCTCCCCTTCCCGCTTCCCTTCCCCTCCCCCTCGGCTCTCGGCTGCCGGGCCCCCGCCCCCGCCCCGCCTCCGGTGTGCGATGGGGGGCGGGCGGCGGGCAGAGCGGAGAAGAGCGGAGCCGCCACCTGATCCCATCCAGGCGCGGAGAGGCGAGCGAACCGGCACTCGGTGCTCAGGGCCCCCGGCGCCCTCCGATCCGCATTGGATTTCGGGACAAGGGTTGGGAGATAGCGGCGACCACCTCCGACCCGGGTCGGAGGCAGAGCCCGCGGCGTGAGTACTGCAGTGGCCTGCGGGGGGCTGGGGGACGGAGGTGGACCGGACCAGGACAGAGATCGGAGCTCGAGGGTGGGCGGGAGAGTGTCGTGGGGGCCTAGTGCCCGGAGAGCATGGGGGGGGGGGGGCGCGCGCTCTGCCCCCTGGAGAGCAAGGGAGGCCCGGGGTGAGGGGGGAATCTGGCCTATCCCCTATAGTGACCAGATCCTGGTGACGGGATCTCTGGAGTAGGTGGGGGATGAAATTGAGGGGATGGGGGCTGGAGGAGCCGTAGTGATGGAGAGAGGGGGATGAGGGGAATTCGGAGACAGGGATGACGTGCGAGTGGATGGCAGGGAGAGGGTGCTAGGGGAACCTGGCAGCAGACTGGGAGGAAAAAGGAAGGAAAAGAGAGAGAGGTGGAAAGATAATATGATCTCCTGGGCCACTTATTTGCAACCCCCTGAGTCCTTGGCCCCTTCCTTTCTAGTGCCCTGGGCTGTTTCCCTCCCTCCTCACTGGGCTGTGCCATCCTTAAGGAAGGATGGAGTCTCCAGGTCATCCAACGGTCAGGTCCGGTGGTCCACGCCAGGACACCCTCCTCCTCTAAAAGCACCCATATTGGCCCTAGGGCTGGGATGGAGACAGAAAAGGGCTCATTTGGGAGTGGGTGGGTGTCCAGGCCAGTTTTTAAAGCTCTGGCTAGCTAGACCATTTTTTTCCCCTTTGGTTCCCTGGAGAAAGGAAAGCAATTTGCAAAACCAGGCAGCAGCCTGAGGTAAATTTTTCTGACTAAAATTAGCACTGATATTCTGATGAGGCTGGGCATCCTGACCTGTCGGACGGCTGGGGAAAACTCTCCATGGAGAAGACACAGGGGAGGCAGAGAGAGTAGTTTGAAGCATGCAATGGGCCAGAGCCAGGACTGCAGGAGACCACCACCCACCCCTTGCCAGCCTGGAGATTACAGAGGTTAAATCCAGCCCCAACCAGCCCCCTTCCCTGGATGCCAGTGCTCAGACTCCAGCTCCATAGGCGGCATCATGGAGAGAACTTGCCAAGGGAAGGGAGGCCTCCTCCATTGTCCAAGCAGCACCCTCTCTCAGGACCTGGAATGTTTAGCCTGGCCGAGTGCCCACCCAGAGGAGACAAGGTTACTGCTTTCAAATACCTGAAGGTCTGTCATGGAGAAAAATGGCCCGTGCGGTCTAGGAGGATAGCACTAGCAATTGTGGGGAGTGGAAGGTGGCAGGGGCAAGCTGAGGAGGGCATTAACAGTGGTGAGCTGGTCCTAGCTGTCCCAGAAACAACTTTTGGACGGCCGAGGCTGCTCAGAAATGGACCAGGCTGTATCTGAAGGTGGTGAGCATCCTGTCACTGATGGTGGCCAAGCAGAAACTGGTGCCTACCCTGGAGGGCTGGTGTCCAGGGAGTGCTGATGATTCCCTATTCCAAGGGGGACCTCAGCCTGGAGTCTGGCTGGCTGGGTCCCCAGGGCTAAGCCATGGATGGGAGTGGGATGGAGAGGACCACCTGGCACTCTGTCCTCCTTCTCTGTGTGGCCTGGTTGAAGCATTTCCCAGAGAAAGCCCAGTGTAGCTCCCTCCAGGCTTGACCTCCTTGGGTGACCCAGAGTCCACTGAAAATAGGGTAGTTTTAGTGAGTGTAGCACAAATGAGAATAGGTTGACACCCCCCCCCCAACTCTGCCTCCTCAAGAAACTCCCACCTTGTCACCAAATCCTCAAGGCAGGATGAGTGGCAGAGGCTATAGGCTCTGACTTCCTCTTTCGGGCTTCCTTACTCCGACAAAGCCAGCCCTTCTCTGCCCCCAGCAATCCTTGAAAACACAGCAGGGCATTAGGCTTTCTCTGCTATGCCCTTGATTGGCCCTCTGTGGCTGTACCCTTCACCTCCCTTGGCTCCAGGCAGATTAAGTGTGTCTGCAGGCTGGTGGAGGAAACAAGGTGATGGGGCCTGGAAAAAAAAGGCATAACCAGGACATCTTTCTACCCAAACAGGTTTAAATGTAATCCAGGATTAATGAGGGGCCGGGGGAGGTAGCGGTAAAGAAGAGGGACTGGAAACCAAGCTCCAAGCCCCAGGGGAAAGTGATGGTCAAAAGTTTTTACATTACCTCATCCCTCCTGGGACCCAGGTGTCCTAGTTCCATATACGTGCAAATGCCCGTAGGGTTTCCGGCTCATTCTCCCCTTTCAAGAGGTGTGTATGTGACGCTGAACCTGAACCCAGACCTGGAGACCAAGGCCCCTGAGATAGAGACCCTACCCTAGTGGGGGGACAGGCATTGTTGCCGAAGCGGACTTTCCACTAGCGCTGCCAAGGGCCGGGCTGCCCTTGAGCCAACGCATTCGTGTGGGGACAGGTGCCTGGCCGGAAACCAGGCCCTTCTTCTGCCTCTCACTCCTGCCACTCACCTGGGATAGGCCCACCTTCTCCTGGAGAGTCTCCACAGGACAACGAGCAGGACTGCCTCTGTCTTCCCCACACTCCCACCCCTCTCTTAGGCTGCCATGTCACGGCCTTGGCCAGGCACCTCTCACTGCAGAGTCAGCGGATGGGGTGGCCAGGGTTTCAGGTGTCTGGGGATGAAATCCAGATAGGGTTCTGGGATTTCAAGTCCTTCCTTTCTTTCCCTCATGGATTTATTGGTCTTGGGTCCTCAGGGCAGGTGCCCAGCGAGGAAGGCTCAGGGCTCCGAAGCATGCAGAACTGTCAGAGTCTAGAACAGGGATGGGAAAGCAGTTCTCTGTGGAAGCAGCACACATAACACCAAGGGGGATGGGCTTTGAAACCAGAAAGAGCAGGTCTGAATCCTGATTCTGCCAACAGCTGTGTGACCATGGGACAAGTAGCACCATCACTTAGAGACTCAGTTTCCTTGTCTGCAAAATGGGGAATCATACCTATGTTAGAGGGTGGTGGGGATTAAATGGAAGTTAAGTATGTAAGAGTGTAGTACATGTTGTAAGCCCGCAGTAGTAATCCCTTGCCCATGTCAAGAGACTCAAGAAGCTATAGGTCTAGTCAGTGGCTTCTGAGTTCAGGCTCTAGGGGGTCAAGACAAGCTCTTGCCTGAAGCAGTCAGGCAAGGAGCCCTGGAGGAGGGAAACCTTGAATTGAGACTTCTGTGCTTTAACCCAAGTCCTGGTGCTAAGGTAAGCCTACTGGGGAGACAGATACAAATGACCACAAGACAAAGATGAATTAGGGCCCAGGCAGAGAAGCCAAGACCGGGCTCAAGGGAGGAGTGGCTACAGCTTGAAGGGTGGCCACACCCCAAAGCCTGTAATTCCACCCAAGACTAAGTTATCTGGAGCAGTGTGGAGATAGGGTCTTGGTAATGGGAGGTAGGAATCCGATCTCTCTGGCTTCTCTGTTCACCCCACCCTCTGGAGCTCTTCTTTGCAGCAGTCTTGCTGGGGCCCACAGCCCATCTCCTCTGCGTGCTGCAAACCTGTTTGCCTCCTTCTTCTGCCAGGCCTCTCAGGAATACTGGCCCTGCTACCAGAGCCCCAGGAGCCCCCATGAGTGCCGGCGAAGGGAGTCCTGGATAGCGAGGCCCTGGCAGGTCCAGGGGTGGGTACCCCAGCATGCCACCCATCCTCCAGCACGTGCAGCAGGCCACCAAGATGATGAGCCGAAGGAAAATCCTGCTGCTGGTGCTAGGGTGCAGCACCGTAAGCCTCCTCATCCACCAGGGGGCACAGCTCAGCTGGTAAGGGGGTGGGGCCTGGGCGTGGGGGCGGGACACAGGCAAGTTGCATTCTTGCCTGGTTGGCAACAGAACTGGGACCTTTCCTTCCCATTCCTTCTATCTGCCAAAAGAGTCTGTCTTCTGCTGGACTTTACTCCTTCACTCTATTCTAAAAGTTCTTTCTATACATTCTCTTTATTTTTATTTGTTTTAAAGATTTGATTTATTTGACAGAGAGAGAGAGAGAGAGATCATAACTAGGCAGAGGCAGGCAGAGAGAGAGGAGGAAGCAGGCTCCCCCCTAAGCAGAGAGCCTGATGCGGTGCTCGATCCCAGAACCCTGGGATCATGACCTGAGCCGAAGGCAGAGGCTTTAACCCAGGCACCCTCTATACATTCTCTTTGGATCCACACAACCTCCCTGGGCAGGCACTGGTCTTCATTGAAAGGTTGCTTGAAAGCACAGAGTTAGTCAGTGACTAAACTGGGATTCTAATCCAGTCCAAGTCCTTCCCACGGCATCATAGTCTGAGTGCCTCCCCCAAAGGACTGCAGACAAGTTATCATTGATTCTGCTGTGCTGGGCAAATCCCCTCGTTTCTCTGAGCTTGTTTCCTCATCTATAGAATGGGAATGATGACATGGGCGACCCAGTCAGCCATCCTGATACAGGATACCATGTGACAACTGATAGGACCCCTTGCCCTACTCCTGGCTCTGTGAACCCAGCAAATCCCTGCACCGTTCAGGGCCTCAACTTTCCCATTTCCTACATGATCTGCTTTGACAATGGTGTGAATGGGCTCAGTTCTCCTTGTTGGAGGATTTGCTGGTCTTCAAGAGGGGCATCTGGGTAGATACTACCCTGAGCCCAAACCAGCCACAGATAGGAAATCTCAGTGGTCTCAAGGGTGCTTAGAGTAGTCCTCATTACACGATGGCGAGGCTAGAAAAGAAATGAGAGTAACTCAGAGTCTGAAGGGAACTTACAGGCCATCTGTAATCCCCAACACCTTTGTTTCAGGGACAAGGAAACAGAAATGAAAGCTTCATGAAGGCTAAGCATATTCTCCGTTTTTCATACTAGCAAAATTCCTGAGCCTTGAATAGTGCCTGGCACATAAGAGATGCTCAAAAGAAAATTTGTTGGCTGAATGAACGAGGCTCCAGGGAACACAACAGAATCATATAGCAAATAGGTTGTCTCAAAGCCCATGCCGTGGGGACTCCTCCTCCATGAGGAGCCAGAGAAAGAGTAAAAGTGAGAAAGAAGACAGAGAACAAGAGAATATAGTGACTTTATCTGAGTTGCCAGTAAATGTAAATGAATTTTCTTTTGGTCCTCAGTTTCTTCATGTGTAGAGTAGACTTTCTCAAGGATCTCCAAGGGCCTCTGCCCTTATATTCGTTATCTATTTCTGTGTAGCCAAATTACCTCAAAACTTAGGTTTTGAACACATCAAACATTTACTATCTTGTTCCTGTGGGTCAGGCATTCACGTGTGGCTTAGCTGGGGATCTCTGGCTCAAGGTCACGGCGAGTTGCAATCAAGCTGGCTGCTGAGGATGCAGTCTCACCTGAAGGTCTGACCGGAAGTGCTCCCCTTCCCGTCGCCCTCATGTGGTTGCTGGCAGCATTGAGTTCTTCAAGCAGGCTGATAGCTGAGGGCCCAGTACCTCCTGGAGTGTTGCCACCTGGTACCTCCCCACAGGGCTGCTCACAGAATGGCAGCTTGCTTCTCCCTGCCTGAGTTATCCCAGAGAGAGAGAGAGAGAGAGAGAGAGAGAGAGAAGGAGAGACACCAAGATAGAAGTCATAGTCTTTTTTTTTTTTTTAAGATTTTATTTATTTATTTGACAGAGATCAAAGTAGGCAGGGAAGCAGGCAGAGAGGGGAGACGGGGAAGCAGACTCCCTGATGAGCAGAGAGCCCAATGCGGGGCTCGATCCCAGGACCGTGGGATCATGACCTCCGCCCAAGGCAGAGATTTAACCCACTGAGCCACCCAGGCGCCCCATAGAAGCCATAGTCTTTCTAATGTAATCTCACGAGTGACATACCTTCATTTCTACCTATTCTGTTCCCTAGTGGCACCAGTAAATCCTGCTCACACTCGGGGGGAGGGAAATGCACAAGAGAGTGAATACCAGAGGCCAGCAGGGATCACTGGGAGTCATCTTAGAGGCTGCCTGCCATACCCTCTACTGGTCCGTGCATGTGGCCCATCTTACCGTCCTGGGGGAGGGGCAGGGGTCGAGACGCACCCCTCACACACTTCCAACCCCCCCCCCCCCGCACACTCCCCCCACCCCGGACTTGGCAGGTACCCCAAGCTGTTTCCTCTGAGCTGCCCGCCTCTTCGGGACTCACCGCCCCGCCCCAAGCACATGACGGTGGCCTTCCTCAAGACGCACAAGACTGCAGGCACCACCGTGCAGAACATCCTGTTCCGCTTCGCCGAGCGCCACAACCTGACGGTGGCCCTGCCGCACCCGAGCTGCGAGCACCAGTTCTGCTACCCACGCAACTTCTCGGTACACTTCGTGCACCCAGCCACGCGGCCACCGCACGTGCTCGCCAGCCACCTGCGCTTCGACCGCGCGGAGCTCGAGCGCCTCATGCCGCCCGGCACCGTCTACGTCACCATCCTGCGCGAGCCGGCCGCCATGTTCGAGTCGCTCTTCAGCTACTACAACCAGTACTGCCCGGCCTTCCGGCGCGTGCCCAACGCGTCGCTCGAGGCCTTCCTGCGCGCGCCCGAGGCCTACTACCGCGCGGGCGAGCACTTCGCCATGTTCGCGCACAACACGCTGGCCTACGACCTGGGCGGCGACAACGAGCGCAGCCCGCGCGACGACGCCGCCTACCTGGCGGGCCTCATCCGCCAGGTGGAAGAGGTCTTCTCGCTCGTCATGATCGCCGAGTACTTCGACGAGTCGCTGGTGCTGCTGCGGCGGCTCCTGGCCTGGGACCTGGACGACGTGCTCTACGCCAAGCTGAATGCGCGCGCCGCCAGCTCGCGCCTCGCCGCCATCCCCGCGGCGCTCGCGCGGGCCGCGCGCGCCTGGAACGCACTCGACGCGGGCCTCTACGACCACTTCAACGCCACGTTCTGGCGCCGCGTGGCGAGCGCCGGCCGAGCCTGCGTGGAGCGCGAGGCGCGGGAGCTGCGCGAGGCCCGGGAGCGCCTGCTGCGGCGCTGCTTCGGCGAGGAGCCCGTGCTGCGGCCCGCGGCGCAGATCCGCACCAAGCAGCTGCAGCCGTGGCAGCCCAGCCGCAAGGTGGACATCATGGGCTACGACCTGCCCAGCGGCGGCGCCGGGCCGGCCACCGAGGCCTGCCTCAAGCTGGCCATGCCCGAGGTGCAGTACTCGAGCTACCTGCTGCGCAAGCAGAAGCGCCGGGGCGGCGTGCGGGTCCGGCCCGAACCGGTCCTGGACAATCCTCCGCCCCGGCCCATCCGGGCACTACCCCGCGGCCCCCCTGGCCACTGAGCTCTCCAGTGGCTGGGTCCTACCCTGCCCACCGGGAGTCCTGCCTGGCACTGCTTGCAGCGCCTGCCTCGTCAGGGCCCCTACTGCTCAGTCCTTGGGGCAGCATCTCCCAATCTGAGCCTGCCTCCCCAGGGTGACTTGAACCCCGCCTTCGTGGAGGGTGCTGATAGGCCCGATCGAGCCCCGGGCCACCCTTTTCTCCTTCCTGACCGGTTGGTGACTTTAACCAGAGGTCTGAGACCTGTCCGGAACTGCCCACCCTGCCTTTTTCTGTGGGTTGAGCCCTCCGCTCCGACCAGTCTTTTCCAAGTGGGTGAGCCCAGGCCTCACGCAGAGGGGGGCTGAGCCCTGGGAAGGGCTGCTTGGCCTGTAAGCTTCCCGGGGCTCCTGCTCTTCCTCCCCGGGGATCAGAGACCCCCACACCATCTGTCTTCCAGGTTCCACCCTCCCCACAGACCTAAGCTGCTCCCAGACTCCAGAACCAAGAGTTCTTGGGTTGGGCTTTTTGTTTGGTTGATTTTCCTTTTTTTTTTTTTTAATAAAAAATCCTTAAAAGGCACAGGTTGTATGTCAGTCATTGAAAGCCAGATATCCCACGTTTGAGAATGAGGCTGGTGCCCCCAAAATAGCCCCTGTGACTGTCACCACGAGGAAGGGGGCCTAGGCTCAATCAGCCTTCCCAGGGGCTCACACCTCTCATCAACACCCCCTTGACTGACTGGGCTTCCCCACGCAGACTGGCCCCCTCAGCTCCACTCTTTTCCTTTGAGAAAATCTAAATTGTCCCTTTTCATTCAATTCAGCCCCATTGATGGAGCATTATCTCCAACTCGGGGACATAGGTGAACAAGGCAGATAGGGTTCATGTCTCTCGTGGGGCGCACAGTGAGACGTTGGGACTGGAGCAGGACCTGAACACTGAAGGAAGGACCAGAGCTGGGTAGAGGGAAACCAGCTCAGGCTGAGCAGGGAGAGGTTGGATGGACAGTCATATCCGATAAGGAGGTGCTCAATTCCCCGGCCCCCTTCTGAGTCACCAGCTTCACCTCTGGCCCTTCCCACAAGGAGAAGACACCCTGACTCCAATGAGGACCATTCCCTGACCCCAGCGTTCTTGAGGACAGCAGGACATCCAGCACTTGCAAATGAAACTCTCAAAACTAGCAGAGAATCAGGACTGTTTGTTACTTTATTCAGAGCTATGTTGACATATCTGGAGAAGTAATAAAAATAACTAACAGAGTCTGCTGTGTACCAGCCACTAGTTTAAGGGCTTTACATACATTAACTTATGAGATGGGCACCATCTAGGGGTGATGGAACTGAAACTTGGACAGATGAAGTGACACTCGGGATCACACAGCCAGGACTTGAATTCAGACTGTAGCTTCAGAGTCTGTGCTCCCTAAGCACTATCACACTGCCATTTGAATGAAGAAGTTCCCATGCCTTAGGCTAGGCTGACTTCCAGGACCTTGCCCTAAAAGAATGTAAAGTGAAGAAACCACGGCATCACTGTCGGCTTCTCTTTTATTTTTAACAGAGACCGGTTTCGACGATGGAGATTGCAACGGTTAGTTCACAGTTTGGATGACAGTCTCTGGGCTGGAAGAGAGGCTATTTTTATAGCACCCCACTTTTTACCAGTAGAGGTCTGGAAAAGGCAAAAGGCATAATTAGAGATGCACAAAGTCATAATTAGGTTTCTGGTGTTAAGCGGCAGTAAAGAATGGTCCTAGACTCAAAGTCATCTATCCAAAGAAAAGCAAGTGCTGGCCCCCTGGCCAAGATGTCTGTCTGCCACTGCCCTCCTCCAGGCCTAGCCTCTAGTCATACCTTTGCCAAGAACATCCTTCACCTTGTCCTGGGTCCTCCTGGAAAACTCAGATTTGCCTTTAAGTTCTGCCTTGATAGGGGTGACTGAATGGCTCAGTTGGTTAAGCGTCTGACTTCGGCTCAGATCATGATCCCAGGGTCCTGAGATTGAGCCCCACATCAGGCTCCTTGCTCAGTGGGGAGCCTGCTTCTCCCTCTGCTTGTGCTCTTTCTCTCTCTGTCGAATAAATAAGTAAAATCTTTAAGGAAAAAAGAAAGATCTGCCTTGATAGACCTCTCCTGCTTTCCTAGCTCCCCTGGCTGGTGGGCCTTCTTTTATAAACTTTGCCCCACTTCAGCAGAGAGCACAATTCTGGACTCAGAAAAATCTGGATTCAAGAATTAACTGGAATTATCTGGAATCATTAGACCCTGGGACAGGGTTTCTCTGCAGAAGCAAATACAGACCCTAAGTAGGTACCAAACCAAATATTAGCCTTCAGTGACTAAGAGGTGGGGGGTGGGGGGGATGGGGAGTGGACTCTGGGGCTCCTTGGTTCAAACACCTCCAGCTTCAGCTACAGGGAAACAGACTCCAGCTTCTGGGTCCCCAGTGCCTTGCAAAGAGGCTTCTTCCAACACGCATGTGCTGCTGTCCACTCTGTGCCCACTCTACACCTTTCCAGAGCTGGGTAGTGGGTGGAGTGTGGTCGCCGCCTCGAGGAGCTCACAGTAAAGTCTGGGACAGATGTGGAAGCAGTTACCTGGGTGACAATGACTTAATGAAAGCAATTACTTGCATCCATGCTTTGGAGTTCAAATCATGACTCTGCCACCTACTGGTTACATGACCTTGGTCTTAGCCTTTGAGTCTCACTTTTCTCACCTATGAAAAAGAACCATTCAGGGGCACCTGCGTGGCTCAGTGGGTTAAGCCTCTGTCTTTGGCTCAGGTCATGATCTCAGGGTCCTGGGATTGAGCCCCGCATCAGGCTCTCTGGTCAGCGGGGAGCCTGCTTCCCCCTTTCTCTCTCTGCCTGCTGCCCTGCCTGCTTGCGATCTCTCTCTCTATCCAATAAATAAATAAAATCTTAAAAAAAAAAAAAAAAGAAAATGAACCATTCCTAAAACAAACAAAACAAAAAAAGAATCATTTCTGTCCTGAGCTCTGTGACAGTATTGGAGATAAGGCACTTGGGACAGTGCCCAGTGTGTGGAAATGTTCCCAAAGTAGCAGGTCTGGTGTCACTGGGGCTCCACCAGGACAGACACCCTCCGTGTTGTAAGTGTTACAGGTCAGCACATCTATTCCAAGGGTTTACTGGCAGATAGAAGAAAACCATTTTGAGGTAGGGGTGCTTTTTTCCTTCCTTGCCCAAAGGCACTATATGGGCAAGCAGCTGCTTGGCTGGTTATGATTATAGAAAGATGGCCAAAATGACTCCTGGGCCATCTGGAGAGGCTCCCTGGGGAAGAGAGGGCCCAGCTGAGAACAGGTACAGGGAAGAGTGCTCTAGACGGAGAGAACCACACATGCCTCCCAGGTGAGAAAGCTGGGGCCTCTGGGAGCCCAGGATTGCTGGGCTACCTGGATGAGAAAAGCACATTGGGGGTGCCAGCTGAGAAAGGCCCTGAATGTCCCACTTGGAAGTTGAGATCATCCTGTGTAGGATGCTGGAGTGAACGGAATGGCTGTGATGACTGTCAGGGAAGGCCGGGCTGTCCCCACAGCGGGTCTCTCACCATCTGTAGCCCCTTCCTTGCTGGCGCATCAGCACACCAGGTAGGGACTCTGTTGTAGATGAAGAGGAGTCACTGAGGCAGGCAGGGGAAAGGTCTCCAGTTGCAAAGGCTCCTGGGAGAAGCCACAAGGATAAGAACAGGGACACCAGCTAACGTCTCCTGAGCACTTAACGATGGGCTGGGGGCCTTTCTCTGTGCCTATGTATTTTCACTCACCTGACTCTTCCACTGCCCCTGTGAAAGAGGTATTACTCTTTAACTCCTTTCCACAGAAGAGGAAACTGAGATACAAAAAGTGTGGTGCCCAGGCTCACCGGGCCAGGAGAGGCTGAATCAGGACAGAACCCAGAGCGCTCAGACTCCCAAGCCCCAGTCCCTGTCATTGGAATCCATTGTTCCACCCCATCAAACTCAGGAGTCTGAGTAGGGTCTGTTCAAGCACCTCCTTGTAGAAGCCTCCAGAGAGCAGGCTTGAGTGGGAGAGAGGGGTAGAGAGCCTGAGCACTTTGGGGGCCTGAGGTGAAGCTGGCGATCTGCCAACATGATTAGGCAGCTTCTCAGGCTGTGTCAGAGGAGCAGGGAGGGACTGCAGGGCAGGAGCCCCTGAGGAGAGGGGCAGCCCCTGGGGGCATCCAACTGAGGGGAAGTAAAGGACAAGGGGAGATAACGAGGGGAGGTGAGAATGGCAGCCACTTTCTCAATCTCAGAGACCTGAGATAGGCTCCTCTGACCCAGAAGTGCTGCAGGAATCTGAGGACCACCGCTACCCACGCCCTCTCCCCTCCAAAAGATCCCCCTGCACCCTCTAGTGGGCAAAAGACAGGACAAGACCAGCCTCCTCATCCGGCTCTCCCTCCCATAAAACCTCATAGGCTTTTCACAACACTCAGGCAAGAAGGGAAAAGGACTCAGAGCCTAGTACCCCATTACAGATGGGAAGACTGAGTCCCAGAGAGGGAATGTGGCTTCAAGCGTGGCCTAGAGTGGGGACCCTCCCATGAGCTGGAGCCACAAGAGGCAGGATCCTGGGTCCTCTATCCCAACTTTGTTTCCAGCCTAGAGCTCCCCTCCTGGGTGTTCCCCAGACTCATCAAACCCATTAAGTTCAAAACCAGACATCTCACCTTTTTCTCAAACTAGCTTCTCCAGTATTCTCAGTTTCAGGAACTGGCAGCCCATTCAAGCAGATGCTCAAGCATCTTGGTCTCTCCTTAAGGTCTCCCTCGCCCTTTCCCCAGCACCACCTGTCACCATATCCTGTAGACTCTGACTTCTGACTAGTTGGCATCTACCCACATCTCCTTCCCTACAACACCTGGGTCGGTCCAAGCTATCACATCAGTTTCTTTACATCAGTTTCTCTATGGTTACTTTCATGACCATACTTAACTGACCTACTTGCCTTGAACACTCCATAGCAAACACAGTCTCCTCTGTGTCCAGGGTATTCCTTCTTAAAGCACCCTGATCTTATCATTCCCCTGTTTGAAACACTGCCCCCTCCTTACCAGCCCACAAGACCTGGCCTAGTCTTATCCTTATCCCCCACCAAACAACTTTTCGGCTACATCTCCTATTGCTTCTCTACCCCCCATCATGTTCCAGCCACACTAGATTTTACACACCATTCCCTGAATGCAATGGTATGCCAAGTCTGGCTCTTACAGGCTCTTGAACAGTGAATTTTGCCAGCCAGTTGTTGAACACAATACAATTATATTAAAAATTAAAATTAAAATATTTATTCTGTAGACTTATCAAATATATTCTATTAAGAGCAAAGTTAATAAATACAACTCATTACTTTCCAATCAGTTTATGAGATTTTATTATAGTTTATGCTCTTAAGGTTATTTACATCTCTTCTATCTGCCTAATGGAAATCCTGTAGAATGATGTGCTGCTTTATGGCACATTTCTTCCAAATATTACATTAGGAACATGAAATCAGCCATGGTGGGAATAATTACTCCACAAATCAACAAACACTATATATCAAATCGATGTATTGTTTTGTTGATCATCTAGACCAGGGTTCAACAAACTGCAAGCCAAATCTTGCCCAACACCTGATTTTGTAAACTGAGTCTTATTAGAACACAGCTGAATTCATTCATTTAGCTATTATTCTGTGGCTGATTCTACACAACAATAACAGAGCTGTGTAGTGCCTACAGAGACTGTATGGCCCCCAAAGGCTAAGATGCTTACTCCTATTCATGGAAAAAGTTTGTTACTCATTAACAAAGACAAAAATATACAGCCAATATTCACGTCAGAACTACTCGTGAAGAGATGGTGTTAAACACTTACCAGCACGCTGCTGCTTAAAGCAGGGGCCATTCATACCTCCATTCTTTGCACATGATCTTCCCTTTGCCCACAATGCCTTTTCTCCTTTGATCCACATGGAAAGTTCCTACCCATTCTTTAATGTCCCTTTTCTGTGCTCCTGTATCAGTTAGCAATGTGCTGTGTAACAAACCACCCCCAAACATAAAGGCTTTAACAAATGATTCTCATCAGATTATTGGTCATCTGGGTGGTTCTGCTGATCTGGGCTGGGCTTGATTGTTCACTCACAGCCCACGGTCAGATGGCACGGTGGCTGGGATCTGGTTAGTCTAGGATGACCTCAACCAAGATGACTCAGCTGTGTCTTATTTGGTCTCTCTTATCTTTAGCAGATGAGTTTGGGCTTGTTCTCATTACCCATGTGTGAGTTCAAGAGTGCAAAGGAAAACAGGTAAACTCTCTTGAGGCTTTCAAGAGATGCTCCATCACTTCTGCCACATTTTATTGGCCAAAGTAAGTCACCAGACCCATCCAGATTCAAGAGGCAGGGAAATAGATGCTGCAGAGTCCCATTTCAAGGGGCATTATGGATAGAAGGAGGGGACTATTTATACATTTAATCTATCACACTACCTTCCCCTCTTTCGTCAAGCAAAGAAGCTGCTCTTGATTCTGTGTTCACACAGCACTGCTAGGAAGCAAAACAAAACAAAGCCTGTCATAAGCACTTTGTGAAGATAAGTTATCTACAGAGACATTGATTTATTTACCTTTGGTCACAAAGGGACAAGAGACATGGACTGAACTCTGAGTTTCTTCTAACAAAGAAAATGGCAATTTGTGTATCTTTTGAAGTTACTGTTTAAAAGTTACTTTTGTGAAAGTGATACTTTTATTGAAGTATCAGCCAGGATTTTATCAGAGAAACAAAATTACCGGGAGTGGTTATATGCGATAAAGATGTGTGGTAGGGATAAGACTACATAATTGTGAGAGCTGATTATGGAAGATTGTTGTCTTTTTTGTCTGGTGCTGGAGCCTGCCTGGACAGCAGGCAGGCAGTTGACATGACTGCAAAGTGGGGGAAGTAAGAACCAACTGGCATTTATGAGGGCAAGCTAGACCTTACAGGGTGGACCGGAACTCACATCTGTTCCCCTCTGCATGTAAGCTTCCAACTTTGATGATGCAGATCACCTACAGGAGAAGCTGGCACAGTGTCAGGAAGGCAAACATGCACCAGAACAGAAGTGACGGAAGTTGAAGAAGGATCTGGCATAAGCTGGAGGAGCTACAGACCCAGATGCTGTCCCAGGACAGCAAGGCGAGTCCCCAAATAATGGTCCCTGTGAATAAGTCACAGCTATGTCTGGTGCCCCCAGACCAACCTTTCTAGTGGAACAAGGAGGGTTTTCCCACTCAGGTTGTAAGTCTTTCATATGACTCCTGTTTCATGTCTACGCTTTCCAAATCTTGCACAAAATGTCACTTGTGGCCCACAAGAAGTCAGGACTATGCACGAAAGAGAGGTCTGAGAAATGCAGTTCCAGCTTCACTAAAATGACTCTGTACAAATGCATTGTGGTTTCAGATGTTAATTTGATTATTACGCATGGAGACCAATTAGCACTGGTGGCCTTTAGAGATTCCAGGTCACATTCCTAAGGCCCTCTGATCTGTGCTGTTTATTGTGATATTAATATTCAGTAGTTGGCAGAATTTCTCATTGGTTTCCTGCTGCTCTACTGCAGGCTATTATGCTAAAAAAAAAAAAAGGCGGGGGGCAAGTAGAAACCCCTGGAGTTGTCTTCCCTGTTATAAACTATAAACCAAAAACAATACCAAAACTCTGGAGAAAGTGCAGAGATTAATACCACCATTTGGGATTTCAGAAGGGCATACCCTCTTACGACTTACCCGTTTGATAGCAGAAAAGCAAAGTTAATGATGTGGCAATGCCAATCACAGCTTTTATTCTAGATTTGAGATCCTTGTTGCAGAAAATCAATATACATTTCTTTTTAAAGATTTTATTTATTTGACAGAGATCACAAGTAGACAGAGAGGCAGGCAGAGAGAGAGAGAGGGAAGCAGGCTCCCCGCTGAGCAGAGAGCCCAATGTGGGGCTCGATCTCAGGACCCTGAGATCATGACCTGAGCCGAAGGCAGCGGCTTAACCCACTGAGCCACCCAGGCGCCCCCAGAAAATCAATATAAACACCAGCAACTGGCTACAGCTATTGAACTAGTAAATGCTTTCTCTTACATTCCCATGAGTATGGGAAATGACATTGTTTGAGTTTACATAGCCAGGATCACAGTGTCTTATTGTATCAGTATCTGTTGCAACAGTATCTTACTGTCTTGACCCTGGCTTATGACATTCTCCTGCAAACCCCAAAGTCCAGAGGGACTTTGACAGTCTCGAAAACACAGAGAACACCATGCTGATACCCTCAGTAGAAGCCATTATGTTAACTGGGTGCTGTAAGTGGGACAGAGCAGACACCTTGATGCTTTAGACATACCTGAAAGTGTGTAAGGGTCCAGAGGTCCGGGACATGTTGGGCATCTCTTCTTAAGTGAGAGACGAGGGGCTGTCCCTTCCACCATACAACAAGAAGGGAGTGGAGCGATATCTGGTATGCCTTTTGAATTTTGGAGCCCACATATATCATATTTGGGCAAGCTGCTTTGACTCATTTACTGGGTAACCTATACGTCTGATGATGTTATGTTTGGCTTGAAAAAAGGCTCTTTGGTGTCAGCCAAAAATGCCACACAGAGCCTCTGGCAAGCCCCAATAGGGATCACAGTGAAGACCCTTGGAATTTGGGCCATGCTATGCTCTGCTAATGACTATTCTACATTCTGAAAAGTAGCTTCTGGCTTGCTACTGGGACTTAGTAGAGATTGAATGCCTGATTTATGGGACTCCAAGTTATTATTGAACCCAGATGTTCCGCAGGTGTTTTCTGACCCACAGAATCATGAAACTGTATTTTCACAGTTGTATCCCTTTAGAAATTGAAGTGTTATATGGGGTGCCTGGGTGGCTCAGTCAGCTAAGTGCCTGCCTTCTGCTCAGACCATGATCTCCAGATCTCGAGATCGGCCCCTGCATTGGACTCCCTGCTCCTGGAGGGACTCTGCTTCTCCCTCTTCCTCTGCCCCTCCCCCTGCTTGTTTGCGCTCTCTTTCTCAAATAAATAAATAATTCTAAAAAATCTCTTAAAAGAAAAGTACAAACCTGGTTTATGGAAGACTCTGCACAGTAGGCCAGCAACAGCCAGATGAAGACAGCTGCTGCACGACACCACCACTCACAGGTGGCCCTGAAAGGCAGTGGTGAAGGAAAATCCCAGTGGGCAGAAAGTTGGGCAATGCAGATGTTATCCACTGTGTGTGAAAGGAAAAAGAGCCTAAGGTGCAGATATATATGAACTCATGGGTGATATCTGATGGGCTGGTCACTTGCAGAGACTTGGAGAGAACACAGCTGGGAACTTGATCACATGATGGGTCTAGGAAACAGGTCTCCGGATGGCTTCTTAAAATGCTTACAGAATGGGAAGATATTTGTGTCCCGTGTCAATTCCTATCAGAAGGAGATCAGTGGAGGAGTCCTCACCAGTTAGATAAGATGATCCATCCTGTAGATTGGGTCAGCATCTTTCCCCAGCCCAACTGATGCTTTCCCAATGGACCATGTACAGAGTGTGAAGCCACCAGATACCTACACATGGCAGGAGATTTTGGGCTCTTTGTCCCAGTTTTTGCAGGTTTTTAAAAATTTTTTACTGTGGTAAAATATATGTAACAAAATTTACCATTTAAATCATTTTTAAGGGGTGCCTGGATGGCTCAGTCATTAAGCGTCTTCCTTTGGCTCAGGTCATGATCCCAGGGTCCAGGGATCGAGCTCCACATCAGCCTCCCTGCTCAGTGGGAAGCCTGTTTCTCCCTCTTGTACTCCCCCTACTTGTACTCCCTCTCTTGCTGAATCTCTCTCTCTCTCTGTGTCAAATAAATAAAATATTTTTTTAAGATTTTATTTATTCATTTGACAGACAGAGATCACAAGTAGGCAGAGAAGCAGGCAGAGAGAGGAGGAAGCAGGCTCCCTGCTGAGCGGAGAGTCCGATGTGAGGCTGGATCCCAGGACCTTGGGATCATGACCTGAGCCGAAGGCAGAAGCTTTAATCCACTGAGCCACCCAGGCACCCAAATAAATGAAATCTTTAAAAAAATATTTCTAGGGGTGCCTGGGTGGCTCAGTGGGTTAAAGCCTCTGCCTTCGGCTCGGGTCGTGATCTCGGCGTTCTGGGATCGAGCCCCGCATCGGGCTCTCTGCTCAGCGGAGAGCCTGCTTCCCCCTCCCTCTCTCTCTCTGTCTGCCTCTCTGTCTACTTGTGGTCTCTGTCTGTCAAATGAATAAATAAAAATATAAAAAAAATATTTCTAGGTGCATGATTTAGGGGCATTGAGTGCACTCACGATGTTGTGTAACCATCACCCCTATTCATCAGCAGAATTTTTTCATCTTCCTAAACTGAAACTCTCCCCATTTAACAACAACTCCCTATTATCCCCTCCCCATAGCTCCTGATAACCACTCTTCAAACTTCTGTCTCTGAATTTGCCTAATCTGGGTACCTCCTTTCGGTGGCAGTGTACAATACCCACTTTTGTGTCTGGCTTATTTCACTTAGCTCAGTGTCTTCTGGGTTCATCCAGATTTTAGCAAGTGTCCACATTTCCTTCCTCTTTAAGGCTGAGTACCGTCCCATGACATGTATGTATCACACTTCGTGTATCCACTCAGCTGTCCGTGCACATTTGTGTTGTTTCCACCTTTGGCTGTCATGAATAATGCTACTGTGACCAGGGGTGTACGGGTATCTGTTCAAGTCCCTTCTCTCAATTCTTTGGGTGCATACACAGAAGTAGAATTCCAGATTATAGCACATAGTGTTTTTAAATACTCTCAAGTAAACCAGTCTTGGTTTAATAAAGTGAACCATTTTACAACATGATGGTTTCTTTATCTCCAAGAGTTTTTGACACTAGCACTTCTCTCTGAAGAAAGCAGTGTGTGTGACAACATCAAGGTTTTGCTTGTTGGGTTTTAGTTGTTTTCTGTTTTGTTTTGTTTTGGTTTGGTTTTTAGGATTTTGTTTTTTTATTTGTCAGAGAGAGAGAGAGGGAGAGGGAGAGAGAGAGAGAGAGAGCACAAGCAGGGAGAGCAGCAGAGGGAGAGGGAGAAGCAGGCTCCCCACTGAGCAAGGAGCCTGATGCCGGGCTTAGTCCCCTGACCCTGGGATCATGACCTGAGCGAAGGCAGCCACTCAACCAACGAAGACACCCAGGTGCTCTCTTTGTTTATTTTAAACAAAAGCAGTGGAAAATCTTGTGGAGCAAACTCTTGATGGGAATACCATCAGTTCAAATGCCAAGGCAGTTCTTCCAAGACAGACCTTTTGAGTGCAGAAGTGAAGAAACCACTAAATATAGTTTGGCTGTTTGTTTCTCTATGTGTCAAAGCTGTTTGCAGCAGAGAACATTTTCTTGCTTATCACCTTCACTTACACATCTTTCCACATGCGTGGCGTTTATAAGTGAAATACATTTACTTTTCAGCCTGGGCCAAAAATCTGCTGATTTTTTTGTTCGTTTTTTTTTTTTTTTTTTAAGTGTTATTTATTTATTTATTTATTTATTTATTTATTTATTTATTTGATAGAGAGAGAGAGCGCCCAAGCAGGGGGAGCAGCAGACAGAGGGAGGGGTTGGCTCCCTGCTAAGCAGGGAGCCCTTTGTGGGACTCGATCCCAAGACCCTGAGATTACGACCAAGCTGAAGGCAGATGCTTAAACGACTGAGCCACCCAAGCGCCCCTAGAATCTGTTGCTTTTTTTTTTTTTTTTGGTTTATTAACAAACCGGCAGCTTCTCAGCCTCATGTGACCTCATCAATACATCAACTTATTGCTTTCTCTGAGAGTAGAACCTCTCCACTTCTTCATCTGGTATCACCCGCTACCATTTCACTCACTCTAATTTCACCTGCCAGGATTATTAGGTTCTTTTGTCTAGACAGCGAGTTCTGCTGGCAAATCACTCGCTCTTTGAGCCCTTTTGCCGAAGGGGACCTTTAAAATGAAAGCCTTAATCTGTTTGCTTTGAGATAACGGTTGATACCAATTAGCTCATCTACTTTTCAAATGGCTGTAATTTGTAGTTAAATTCTTTTCAATATTGCTGAAGCCATTGCTGCCTTTGTAAACTGTAATTCTTTACTACTAACCCTACCAGATCTGTCCACAGTCCTGCGCTCCCTCTTTTTCATTTCACACCTCATAATGAAAAATCACCGTACTGGACCATTAGACGCATTTGTAAAACACAAATGCTAGTAAGACATAAAATAGAAGGGCATAATAAATAACTAAACAAAAAAAAGTGCAAAAATATGAAATCCCAGACCAGCATTCACTTCTAACTGGCATAATTTGTGTTTTATAGTGTGTATGTGAACAGCAAAGCGGCAGGGAAGCCGCTGAGTCATAATGTGTAAAAATTATTTATTTGGAAGGAAAATTTCATCTGATTTTCCATCACACCAGGAAGTCGGTCTGCTCCCATCAAACAGTCATCAGTGCATAAGGGGATTTGGGGGAAGGTCATTCAGGAGGGGGAGGCTGATGTCATCAGTCTTCCCCTCCTCCTGTCCAGGCAACATAGTATTCACAAATGATCAACCGACTTCCTGAGCTCACCTTGAAAACTGAGCTCTGGATGAACACAGTTTCACTGTGGATGAACAGTGAATGGATGTTCATGGATGGGTGGATGAACATGGATGAACACAGTTTCACTGCGCAGTGCCAGACAGAGCTGAATGACCTCTAGTGGTTTCTGAGGCTGCTTAAAGTCTGGGCATCACAGGGCATATGAAGGTAAAAAATAATACCCCTTTTTCTTTTCTTTTTTTTCTTAATCACAATACAGAACCCCTGGCCTGGAAACATCTCGAGGCCAATTCTGTGGTTCTGCAGAACCTTGGTTGAAAACTCTGCTCTAGAATATCAATCCTAGGGGTGCCTGAGTGGCTCAGTGGGTTAAAGCCTCTGCCTTCGGCTCAGGTCGTGATCCCGGGGTCCTGGGATCGAGCCCTGCATTGGGCCCTCTGCTCAGCGGGAAGCCTCCTCCCCCCCTCTGCCCCCACTCTCTGCCTGCCTCTCTGCCTACTTGTGATCTCTCCGTGCCAAGTAAATAAATAAAATCTTTTTTTTTAAAGATTTTATTTATTTATTTGACAGAGAGAAATCACAAGTAGGCAGAGAGGCAGGCAGAGAGAGAGGAGGAAGCAGGCTCCCCGCTGAGCAGAAAGCCCGATGCGGTGCTTGAACCCAGGACCTGGGATCATGACCTGAGCCGAAGGCAGCGGCTTAACCCACTGAGCCACCCAGGCGCCCCTAAATAAATAAAATCTTTTTAAAAAATTAGAATATCGATCCTCTTTGCCTCTTGTATCCACACTCTGGCCCATAGAAAGGAGGAAAACAGAGGTTCCTATGCCCAGCCCTTTAAATCCAAGACTGGGAGGTTCTCACATTGTCTCTGCCCTCTTTAGCCACCCCAGATGCAGAGGTTACTGGGAAATGTAATCTCTAATTGGGAGGCCATATACGTAGGAAGAAGAGGAGAATGGAGTTGGGAGTACGGAAGCAGTCCTTCCACAAAATCTTTCCTTGTCTGCAGCTGGGAACAGACACTGAGCTCCTTGAGGGCAGGGACATGTCTCTTTCATTACTGGGAACCTGGCATTCAATGCCACTGTGGACCTGGCTGTGTCCAAACACTCAGCAAGCAGCTATAATCAAAGGAGTGACCTTGAGCTTCTAGAAGACCTACTCTGGGGAGAATGAATTCAGGGCACAGAAACAGTTTTGCAGTGAATTTCAGCAGGAAGACAGGATAGCATGGTGTTAAGGGGAAAGACTTCGGAGTTAGTACTGACTTTACGTTCTTATTTATTGGGAACTCACTTATACACTCTGAGTCACAGCACCTTCCTCTGTAAAATGTATTAATATCCATCGTGTGGGATTATTGTGAATATTAAATTAAGGGTACATAAAGTAGATCCTCAATAAATTAGGTCTGGTAATTTTATGTTAGTAATAATGTTAGGTATTAGTTGGACAGTTAGGTAGTCAGGACCAGGGTCCCCAATAAGAAAATATGGAATTAGGACAGCGAAAATAAAACCTTAGATAAGGACTTCACTAACATTCTGCTTTGCAGCCTTTGCAGAAATGACTTCTGCAAAATGTCCTAAAATAAGACAATTAACCACAAAGCACTTGTCAATATCATGGGCATGGGGCAGTTAAGACATAAGCCCCCAGGGGTCAGCCAAAAAAAACCCACAAACCATCAGCACGGCGACATTAACCTAATAGGTAGACAGATACGTGACCAAAGTCCTGACTGGCGCGACTCAGCACATCACGATTGCTTAAGAAAGTTCTGCAGGAGCGCTCACAAAAGCCCCTAAACTTAGAAACTCCAGGGGCAACCCTCTTGGGCCCCCTCCCTCCCCAGGAGCTTTATACTACCGCTCAATAAACTTTGCTTTGCTGCCCACCACTCTTCGTCCAGTCCATCTCTTCATTCTTTGAAGCGGCATGACCAAGATCCATGGGCACCAAAAGCCGAGAAATCCTGCGACAATAATCCAAGAAGGAGGTTTCCGTCGTCGTTAATGATGGAGAGAGCGCTAACACCAATTAACATTTACTGTGCTTTATACAACTGCGCTTTTTTGATCCAATGAGATGGGTGTTACTATCTCCATTTTACAGCACCTGGGTGGCTCAGTGGGTTAAAGTCTCTGCCTTGGGCTCAGGTCATGATCTCAGGGTCCTGGGATAGAGCCCTGCATGGGGCTCTCTGCTCGGCAGGGAGCCTGCTTCCCCCTCTCTCTCTCTGCCTGCCTCTCTGCCTACTTGTGACCTCTTGTCTATCAAATACATAAATAAAATCTTTAAAAAAAAAAAAAGAATATTAAGCAACTAGCCCAAGATCACGTGCCTACTTACGCTAAGCTTGGCAGTTTGAACCCCAGAGCCAGCTGGTATCTAGGTAGGACTGCGGACTGGACCGCATGGCCCCTTAAAGTTCTTTCCACCAAAAAGTTAAAGCGACTGCTGGGGCATGTGGTGTCACCCTGGACGTCTTTGTCCAGCTTTGCCAATCTGGGTCAACTTAGACCAACCCCTCCCCCCCAACACTTTTTTTTACTTTAATTTTTTTTCTTCGTGATAAGTGCACTCTTTAATCCCTATCACCTATTTCACCCATCCCCCACCCACTTCCACTCCGGTAACCATCGGTTTGCTCTCTACAGTTAAGAGTCTGTTTCCTGGTTTGTCTCTCTTTCTCTCTCTCTCTCTTTTTCCTTTGCTCATTTGTTTTGTTTCTTAAATTCTACATATGAGTGAGATCATATGGTATTTGTCTTTCTCTGACGGACTTATTTCACTTAGCATTATACTCTCTAGCTCTATCCATGTTGTTCCAAATGTCAAGGTTTCATTCTTTTTTATGAATGAATAATTTTCTACTACTATACATGCCATACACTGTGTATACACCACATCTTTATCCATTAATCTATCAATGGACACTTGGGGTGCTTCCATAGTTTGGCTATTGTAAATGTTGTAAATAATGCCACAATAAACAATGTAGCATATATCCCTTTGAATTAGTGTTCTTGTATTTTGGGGGTAAATGCCCAGTCATGCAATTACAGGGTCTTAGGCTAGTTCTATTTTTAATTTCTGGAGCAATCTCCACACTGTTTTCCACAGTGGCTACACCAGTTTGCATTCCCACCAACAGTGCAAGAGGGTTCTGTTTTCTCCACATCCTCACCAACAGCTGTTATTATTTGCTTATTTGAGCCATTCTGACAGGTGTAAGGTTTTGATTTGCATTTCCCTGATGATGAGTGATGTTGAGCATCATTTCATCTGTCTGTTGGCCATCTGGATGTCCTCTTTGAAGAAATGTCTGTGTCTTCTGTCCATTTTTAATTGGATTATTTGTTTTGGGGGTGTTGAGTTGTAACAGTTCTTTATATATTTTGGATACGAACACTTCGTCAATGTAATTTGCAAATATCTTCTCCCCTGTAGTGGGTTGCTTTTTAGTTTTCTTATTTGTTTCCTTTACTATGCAGAAATTTTTTATTCTGATATAGTTCAAATAGTTTATTTTTATTTTTATTTTTTATTTGACAGAGAGGGAGACACAGTGAGAGAGAGAACACAAGCAGGGGAAGTGGGAGTGGGAGAGGGAGAAGCAGGCTTCCCGCTGAGCAGGGAGCCCGATGCAGGGCTTGATCCTAGGACCCCGGGATCATGACATGAGCCGAAGGCAGATGCTTAATGACTGAGCCACCCAGGCAGCCCCCAAAAGTTTATTTTTACTTTTATTTATTTCCCTTGCCTCAGGAGACATATCGAGAAAAATATTGCTATGGCCGATGTCAGAGAAATTACTGCCTGTGCTCTTTTCAAGGATTTTATGGTTTCGGGTCTCACATTTAGGTCCTTAATTCATTTTGAGTTTATTTTTGTATATGGCGAAAGAAAGTGTTCCAGTTTCATTTTTTGAATGTTGTTGTTCACATTTCCCAACACCATTCGTTGAAAAGATTGTCTTTTTCCATTGTATATTCATTCCTCTTGGTCAAAGAATAATTGACCATATAACTGTGGGTTTATTTCTGGGTTTTCTATTCTATTCCATTCATCTATATCCATTTATGCCAGTACCATAGTTTTAATAGTTTTAATTACTACTGCTTTGTAATATAACTTGAAATGTGGAGTGTGATACCTTCAGTTTTGTTTTTGTTTCTCAAGATTTCTTTGCCTATTTGGGTCTTTTGTGGTTCTACACAAAATTTAGGATCATTTGTTCTAGTTCTGTGAAAAATGGTATTGACATTTTGATAGGGATTGCATTAAATCTGTAGATTGCTGTGGGTAGTATAGACATTTTAACAATATTTTAACAATATTTGTTCCTCTAACCCATGAGCATGGAATGTCTTTCCATGAGTGGAAAGACATTCTTTCATCAGCATTTTTCAGTTTTCAGAGTACATGTCTTTCACCTCTTTGGTTAAGCTTAAGCCGAGATATTTTTTTGTCTTCAGTGCAATTGTAAATGGGATTGTTTTCTTGATTTCATTTTCTGCTGCTTCACTATTAGTGTATAAGGATGCAACAAATTTCTGTACATTGATTTTGTAACCTGTGACTTTACTGAATTCATTTATTAGTTCAAGTAATTTTTTTATGGAGTCTTTAGGATTTTCTATATGTAGTATCATGTCATCTGCAAATAGTGAGAGTATTCCTTCTTCCTTACCAACTTGGATGCCTTTTATTTCTTTTTCTTATCTTATTGCTGTGGCCAGGACTTCCAGTACTATGTTGAATAAAAATGGTGAGAGTGGGCATCCTTGTCTTGTTCCAGACCATAGAGGAAAAGTTCTCAGTTTTTCACCATTGAGTATGATGTTGGCTGTGGGTTTTTCACGTAAGGCCTTGATTATGTTGAAGTATGTTCCCTCTAGATCTACTTTGCAGAAAGTATCATGAATGGGTGTTGTCCTTGTCAAATGCTTTTTCTGCATCTATTGAAATGATCACATGGTTTTTAATTCTCTTATTGATGTGACATGTCGCATTGACCATTCTGCAAATACTGAATTGAATCACCTTTGTATCCTGGGAATAAATCCCACTTGATTATTGTATATGATGTTTTTTTTTTTTAAGATTTTTTTTTTATTTGACAGACAGATATCACAAGTAGGCAGAGAGGCAGGCAGAGAGAGAGGGGGGAAGCAGGCTCCCTGCAGAGCAGAGAGCCCAATTTGGGGTTTGATCCCAAGACCCTGACACCATGACCTGAGCAGAAGGCAGAAGCTCAACCCACTGAGCCATCCAGTATGGTTTTCTTAAATAAATTTTTGGATTTGGCTTACTAATATTATGTTGAGGATATTTGCATCTATACTCATCAGAGATATTGGCCTGTGGTTCTTGTCTGTGTGTGTGTGCGTGTGTGTGTGTGTGTGTGTGCGCATGTGTGTATGTGTGTGAGAGATCTTTTTCTGGTTTTGGTATCAGGGTGATACCTCATAGAATGAATTTGAAAATTTTCCTTCTTCTTCTATTTTTTGGAATTTAAGAAGAATAGGTATTAATTCTTTTTTAAATGTTTGGTAGAATTCGCCTATAGAAACTGGTTCTGGATTTTTGTTTGTTGGGAGTTTTTTGATTACTGATTCAATTTCATTGCTGGTAATTGGTCCACTCCAATTTTCTATTTCTTCCTGGTTCAGTTATTGGGAGGTTATATGTTCCTAGGAGTTTAACCATTTCTTCTCAGTTGTCCCGTTTGTTGGCATATAGGTTTTCATAATATTCGGTTATAATTTTATTTCTGTAGGTTGGTTTCTATTGCTCCTCTTCCATTAAAGATTTTGTTTATTTGGGTCCTCTCTCTCTCTCTCTCTCTCTTTAATGAGTCTGGCTAGAGGTTTATCAATTTTGTCGATCTTTTCAAAGAATGAGTTTCTAGTTTCATTGATCTATTGTTTTTGTTTGTTTGTTTGTTTTTAAGTTTCTATATAATTTATTATTTTCTTCCTTATGCTGGGTTTGGGTTTTTTTTTAATATTTTATTTATTTATTTGACAGAGAGAGTGAGAGAGATCACAAGTAGGCAGAGAGGCAGGCAGAGAGAGAGGGGGAAGCAGGATCCCTGCTGAGCATAGAGCCTGATGCGGGGCTTGATCCCAGGACCCTGAGATCATGACCTGAGCCCAAGGCAGAGGCTTAACCCACTGAGCCACCCAGATGCCCCAAGGGTTTTGTTTTTTCTTCTTTATCTAGCTCCTTTATATATAAGGTTGGATTGTTTGAGGTTTTTCTTGCTTCTTGAAGTAAGCCTGTGTTGCTATAAACTTCTCTCTTACAAGTACTTTTGCCATATCCCAAAGATTTTGGACCAGTCTGTTTTCATTTTCATTTGTTTCCACTTCCAAAAAAGTGCCTTTTTTTTTTTCTTACACCCAAAGTGTGGCTTGAACTCCTGACTCCAAGATCAAGAGTCTCATAGTCTTCCAACTGAATGAATCAGGCATGCTTCTGTGTAATTTTTTATTTCCTTTTTCATTTCTTGGTTGATACATTTGTTGTTTAGTAGCATGTTATTTAACCTCCATGTATTTGTACTTTTTCCAGATTTTTTCTTGTTGATTTCTAGTTTCACAGTGTTGTGGTCAGAAAAGATGCATGCTATGACTTCAATTTTTTGAATTTGTTGAGACTTGTTTGTGCCCTAATATGTGATCTATTCTGGAAAATGTTCCGTGTGCACTTGAAAAGAATGGGTATTCTGCTGTTTTAGGAAGAAATGTTCTGAATATGGCTATGAAATCCATCTGGTCCAGTGTGTCATTCAAAGCCACTCTTTCCTTGTTGATTTTCTGTTTGAATGATCTTCCCATTAACATACATGTGGTGTTATGGTCCCCTACCATTATTGTATTACTATCTATTATTTCCTTTATGTTTGTTATTAACTGTTTATGTATTTAGGTGCTCCCATGTTGGGCACACAAACATTTACAATTGTTATATCCTCTTGTTGGATTGTCCCCTTTATTATTATATAATGTCCTTCTTTGTCTCTTGTCATAGTCTTTACTTTAAAGGCTATTTTGTCCAATATAAGTATTGCTACCCCAGCTCTCTGTTGATATCCATTTACATGATAAATGTTTCTCCACTCCCTCATTTTCTTTCTTTTATTTTTAAAGATTTTCTTTTATTTTAATTTTTTTTAAAGATTTTATTTATTTGTCAGAGAGAGAGAGAAAGAGGTCACAAGTAGGCCGAGAGGAAGGCAGAGGCAGAGGGAGAAGCAGGTTCCCTGCCGAGCAAGGAGCCTGATGTGGGACTCGATCCCAGGACGCTGGGATCATGACCTGAGCAGAAGGCAGCCGTTTAACCAACTGAGCCACCCAGGCGTCCCTTTTATTTTAATTTTTAAAAATATCCTACAACCAACATCATTCTTTAAAAAAAAAAGATTCATTTATTTTGGAGAGAGAGAGAGTGCACGTGCAAGCTCACATGTAGGGTGGAGGGGCAGAAGGAAAGGAGAAAGAGAATCCTAAGCAGCCTCCAGGCTTAGCATGGAGCCTGACGCAGGGCTTGATCCCACAACCCAGAGACCAGGACCTGATCTGAAACCAAGAGTTGAATGCTTAACTGACTATGCCACACAGGCACTCTTTTAATTTTTTTTTTTTTTTTAAAGTGGTCTCCAGGCCCAGCATGGAACCCAGTGCAGGGCTTGAACTCATGAGTCTGAGATCAAGAGTCAGGTGCTTAACCAACTGAGCTACCCAGGCGCCCCTAAAGATTTTATGAAGTAAGTAAGTCTCGAACTCACAACTCCAAGATCAAGAGTCGCATGCTCTTCCAACTGAGCCAGCCAGGCACTCCTCCATCCCCTCAATCGGCAAGTGTCTTTTGGTCTGAAATTAACCTCTTGCAGGCAGCACATAGATGGATCTTGTTTTTTACCCACACTATCACTCTATGTCTTTTGATTGGAGTATTTAATCCACTTATATTCAAAGTAATTATTGATAGGCACATACTTTTTGTTACCTGTTTTATGGTTGTTTCTACACATTTCTCTGATCCTTTCTTCTCTTGCTCTCTTTCACGGTTTATTGGCTTTCTTTAATGATATACTTGGATTCCTTTTTCTTTATCCTTTGCATATCTATTACTGGGTTTTGATTTGTTGTTATCATTCAGCATATAACATTTTATATACATAGCAGTTTGTTTTAAGTTGATGGTCACTTAAGTTTGAACCCATCCTTCACTCTTCTACCCACCACATTTTAGGCATATAGTGTCATATTTTACATCCTCCCCCTTTTTATTTACTGAATCCTTTGACTAATTTTTACAGAAATACTTATTTTTACTGTTTATGTTTTTTACTTTTCTTACCCATTTATGGTCTTTCCTTTCCACTTAAAGTGTTCCCTTTAATATTTCTTGTAGGGCTGGTTTAGTGGTCATGAATTCCTTTAGTTTTTGTCTGAGAAACTTTCTGTTCTGTTTGAGAGCCTTGCTGGATAGAGTATTCTTGGTTGCAGATTTTTCCCTTTCAGCACTTTTAACATATCATGCCACTTTCTTCTAGCCTGAAGTTTCTGCTGAAACATCCACTGTTAGCCTGATGAGGTTTCCCTTGTATATAACTGTCTTTTCTCTTGTTGTTTTTATGTTTTTTTCTTTATTACTACTTTTACCATTTTAATTATTTTGTGCCTTGTTTGAATTTGGTGGGGACTGGGCGGGGGGGGGGTCTCTGTGCCTCCCAGATCTGAATATCTGTTCCCTTCCCCAGATTAGGGAAATTTTCAGCTATTATTCCTTCAAATAAACTTTCTGCCCTCTTTCTTCTCTCTTCTTATGAGATACCTATAAAGCAAATGCTGGAGTCACTGAGTTCTCTAAGGCTATTCTCAATTTGCATAATTTTCTTTCCTTTCCTTTGCTAAGCCCGATAGCTAGTGTAGTGCCCTGCAGTGCAGTGTCCCCTGGTCCCCAGGGCTTGGAAATTCAGGGAGTATCTCCTATGTGTGTTGTGTGTACTCTGCCATTGAGTTCTGACCTCCTTTTCCTTCAGTTCCATTGTATGCAGAGGTTTTCTTTGCCTATTGTGGGGGTGTTTGGTCCCCAGCAGGGGTGGAGCACATTTTATCAAGGTGTATAGTGGTCTGCTTGCCAAATGAGACCTGCCCCTGCTGCCACCAGACCTGAGGTCCCACAGAATGCACAGGTAGGGAGATGAGGTGTTGGCAGGGTTTGCAATGGTCTCCTGGAGGAGGGGGCATGCAGAAGTGAGATTGAAACCAGTGTGGCTGGGAAGGGCAGATGTGCCATAGCATGAAGGGGAGGGGCTTGATGTAAGCAAGTTAAGTAGTAAGTAGGGGTGCCTGGGTGGCTCAGTCATTAAGTGTCTGCCTTCGCCTAGGGTCATGATCCCAGGGTCCTGGGATTGACCCCTGCATTGGCTCCCTGCTTGGTGGGAAGCCTGCTTCTCCCTCTGCTTGTGTTCCCTCTCTCACTGTATCTCTCTCTGTCAAATAAATAAATAAAATCTTTCCAAAAAAAAAAAAAATGTTAAGAAGTAAGTACCGAGGGTTGGCTGCACTGGTTCTCACAGGTGTTTGTTGTTTATGCTAGGGAGGGGGAGAGGGAAATAGTACCTGCTAGCTTCTTTGTTCCTGGAGAGGCTTTCTCATGATCCCTGTCTCTCCAGGTCATTCTCTGAGATTAGGAAGTTGCTTTCCCTCCCATCCACCCCTGGCATTTTTCAAAACTTCTATATCTGAACAGCTGTGCTCTCTCTTTAAGTACAGAGAATCCACTTCCTAATGTCCTTCAGGCCCTCCCAGAGCAGAGACTGATGATTTTTTAAATTCCAGGCTTTAAGTCAGGCTGGTTGTAAGAACTCATGAAATTTGGCCCCTCTTGCTTTCATAGGCAAATGTGTGGGGGGACTCATCCTCCCTGTTCATGGGCTCCCTGGTGTGAAAGTCTCTTTTTCACCCTTCTCTACACCACTGGCTCCCTTCCCACTGTGGACAGGTATGGTCTGTTTTGCTCTTAAACCATGTCTTCATCCTCCCAAACTTCTTTGATGTGGCCTCTTCTCTACCTTTAGTTGTGAGTTTGTTCTTCCAGTCTTCATATTGGGCTCACCACAGTGAGTCCCACCACCATGGTGTATCCCACCATCATGGTAGATTTCACCACCTTGGTGAATTCCAAGACTTTCATGACAATGCCTCCTCTCACCATTCCTCTCACTCCCACCACTCTCACCATCATAGTAGAGCCCAGAACCTCACATCCCTTGCCGTGGGTTATTTATACTGAAGTGTTATCTAGTTGTATCTATGGGATGAAGTGAGCTTAGGGTCCTCCTACTTTGCCCTCTTCCCAGCTGGCCCTTGAGAAATAAATCCTTCCCTTTTATTGACTTCAGTTTCCTTGTTTTACAATGGAGAGGTTAGACACAATGAGCCTAGATTCTGAACTATACCCCAGAAGGAGGCATTTTGAAATCGGACCTGGGAAGGGGTCTGCTGGTGGCATCATAAAGGGAGAATTCCGTGAGAAGACTCAGGTTTTCCTAGAAGGGCCAGTGTCACAGGTTGGAAGGACAATTCAGGAAGGAGACTGTTGGGCCCACATTTTGAGCTCTCCTCATTCCAGTGTTCCCAGCATAGTCATGGATCAACCTTCATTGGCTGAAAAGGCTCACAATGAGGCAGACACCAACAATTTGGATGTGTTATCTCACCCTGATTCACCAACCTCATATCACAGGCCAAGGCATAGCAGAGTCCACCACCATCACGGTGCGTCCCACCACCATGGTAGGTCCCAGCATCACAGCAAGTCCCACCATCATGGTGGGTCCCACCATCATAGCACATCCCGTCACCACAGTGAGTCCGACCATCATGGAGTATCCCACCATCATGGTAGATCTCACCACCTTGGTAAATTCCAAGACTTTCATGACAATACCCCCTCCCACCATTCCCCTCACTCCCACCATTCCCACCACTCCCACCACTCTCACCACCATGGTGAAGCCCACCATCATGGCAGAGCCTACAACCACACATCCCTTGCACTGGCTCCTCAAAGCACTATCTACTCCCATCATTCCCTTGGTGAGGACCCCTTTGATGGTGAGTACCACCATGGTAGCAGAAGACATCATGGTAGGCCCCACCACCATGGTGAGCCCCACCACCAAGGGGGGTCCCACTACCACAGGGGGTCCTACCACCATGGTGAGCCCTACCACCATGGAAGGTCCCATCACCGCAGTGAGTCCTACCACCATGGTGGGTCTCACCACCATAGGGAACCACACCACCATGCTAGGCCCCACCATCACAGTGAGGTTTCTCACCATAGTGGGCTCCATTACCAAGGTGAGCCTTACTACCATAAAGATTCCTACACGTATGGTGGCTCTCACCATCATGGTGAGTCCTATCACCATGGCAGGCACCATCACCATGAAGCCCACCACCACAGAGGGCCTCTTCATCATGGAAAGACCTCTTCCCACCATTCCTATGTGGACTCCTATCATGATCGGTTGATACCTCACTACTCTGATAAATACAGCCACCACCACCGTGGCCACCACGGTGAACACCACCATGGCCACCATGGCCACCATGATGAACATCATCACAGGGAGTATCACCGTAGTGTGCATCGTTATGATTATCTCCATGACGATCACCGCTACAGGGAGTACTATCATGGAAGCTCCCACAGCTTGGGCCCATACAAGTCTCACAGTGTGGCCAGAGCTGTCCTTGGCCCTTCCCGCTCTTATTCAGCAATTCTCCGACCTAGCATGGCAGGGGTACAGCACTCAGCCTTTAGCTTGACTCGTTCCCACAGTGCTGTGCGCTCACATGCATCCCAGACGTCCAGCAAAGTCCATCCTCAGGATTCCTCCACTAAAACTTCCTCAGAAAGCTGGACAGAAGAAGATGAGCAATTTCAGAAGCGCAAAAGTGAGTCTCTGCTCCCCCGATCCCCAACTCCCAGTGCCTGGCCCAGACTCCAGGCCCGACCTTCCACCCATCATGAGGCATGGACGTTTCCTGCACGTATATTCTATCGCCTGTCCACTCACCTGACTGCTCATCATCCCGTCTTCTATTCCTTAAACAATACATCTCTTCAGTCCACTGGTTTTTTGTTCATCCGTTCACTGCTGTGTATATATGCATTCACTTCTCAAACATTTCTTCTTGTCTTCTATGGGTCACTGGCCTGCCTGGGCCCTGGAAGCACAGAGAAAACAAATCCTGCCCTTGAGGGGCTCCAAGATGGAGGAGTGGTCACTTACCCAATCCTAGACCACCCAGTGATAGTGGCCTATCCTCCATACCAGGACAGTTACCACTATAGATTGTATTTGTCCACATTTCCCCCACTAAGCTGTGAGCATCTTGACAGACATCCAGAGTCTGAAACAGAGCCTTGTTTAAGGGGAGGGAGGGACCTCCGCAATTAACGCACAATCCCCCAAGCTTGGCCTCAAGTGGTTCAGTAAACAGAGTAGCAGTCTCACAAACAAGCAGAGAGGGAAAGGTACCTAATTGGATGGGAGTAGGGAAGGCAGCCAAAAGGAGATGTTTCAGCAGAATTTCAGAGGGAGAGGGAAAGTTCACCAAGAGGATGGGGTAATTTGGAAAATGGGACTTTCCACGCATAAGTTATCACATGGGTAGAGAAAAGCCTTGAGGCCGTGAGCCCAAAAGATGCACTTGAGCAGACCACAAATCCCAAACAAGCTGGCATCTGCCATGGAAGGGGTCAAGGCTGTGGCCCCAGGATCTACATAAGATTGCATAGAGACACTTTGGTGAGTGAATGGTAGGCAAGTAGACAGGCATGAAGATGAACCCCAGCTTAGTCTGGGAGGATGCCTGGGATTCCCATGCTGCCTCTCACACAGGCTTGACCCTCTGTCCCCCTTACAGCTGCCAGAGCTCAGCGGGCCCACAAGAGGCTGCACACCATGGACCTCTTCAGCAGGTTGTGGGAAAATTTAAGCTACCTCATTCAGGACTTCCGGAGAATGCTTAGGAACCTGACTCAGTCCCTGCCCTTTGAAGCCTTCATCTTCCTTGTTGTCTGCCTCAACACTATCATGCTTGTGGCCCAGACCTTTGCTGAAGTCGAGATCCGGGGCGGTAAGAGCTGGGGAGACCCCTTCTCCTCTTTCTTATTTTAAAAAAAGTATTTTCTTTATTTATTCATGAGAAACAGAGAAAGAGGCAGAGGCAGAGAGAGGGGGAGAAGCAGGGATCCTGATTCGGGACTCCATTCTAGGATCCTGGGATCATGACCTGAGCCCAAGGCAGCTGCTCAACCCACTGAGTCACCCAGGCACCACTTTCACATGGGGAAAGCCAAAGATCTTGCTTCAGGTCCCTTGTGGGCCTGATCCAGTGCCAGGTGGTTCATGTAACTTAGCTCATTTCATCCTTACCCCTGGGAAGTAGACAGCATTGACCAGGATTAAAGATGAGGCTCAGAGACTTTGTTGAGGTCGACCAGCCAGCCAGCCAGACACAAAAACCTACTGAACTGGAGGATATGCTGTTTGTGATACAGCCACGAGGTGGCGCATCGACCCTAAATACGTCTCTGTGGGGTGGCCAGAAGGACCACAGACCACCTAGAAAGGCCAGAAGGCCCTGAGAAGGAGGCTGTGGAGGGGTGAGAGTAGAAAACCGGGGAAGGCAGCCACTGAGACCCTTGGCAGCAGGGTGAAAGAAAGGCCTGCCGCCTCGTGAATAAACTAAGAGAATACGGCTGGCGGCATTCTTATTCGGTGTTAAGTGAAGCCCAAGTTCATGAAAACGCTCTCAGGCTGACTGTTACGGTTCCCAGGCTGACTGGTACGGTTCCCGGGCCAAAATGGGTCTGCTGTTTGGTGACTTCTGGCCAGACTACCCCCGGTGGAGTTGCCTCACAAGGCCATCTTTGTTTGTACAAATAAGGAGATGCAGGGGAGTCGTTTCTAAAGCTTCTCCTAACCCGGGAAAACAGGCCAGAATGAATATTCAGAGCGGGGTTTTTTGTTTTTGTTTTTTTTTTTTTTTAGATTTTATTTATTTATTTGACAGAGAGAGAGATCACAGGTAGACAGAGAGGCAGGCAGAGAGATAGGAGGAAGCAGGCTCCCCGCTGAGCAGAGAGCCTTATGCGGAGCTTGATCCCAGGATCCTGGGATCAAGACCTGAGCCGGAAGGCAGAGGCTTTAACCCCCTGAGCCACTCAGGTGCCCCTCAGAGTGGGGTTTTAAATGACAATGAGGCCAAGGCACTCTCCGATTTGGGCGGGTCCTCAAACGTTTCTTTTTCTGAAACGGTATAAGATTGACAGGTAGGCAGAAGCTGCAGGGAGTTCCCTGAGGTCAGGAGGTCAGGCCAAGCGACAGGGTGATCACCGTTTCACGGACAAGAAAACTGAGGCACGGCGCAGTTAAGACCCATAGCCATTATAGAGCAGAGCCAGGCCCTCCCCAGAAGCGACTGTGTGTGAGGTCCCGGGGGAAGGAGGAGAGATGGGCCAGGGCTACCGGGGAGGGCCCTGGGTGAGCCCCTTGTGTCCCTGCAGAGTGGTACTTCATGGCCTTCGACTCCATCTTCCTCTGCATCTACGTGGTGGAAGCTGCCCTCAAGATGACTGCCCTGGGCTTCAAGTATTTTTCTGACCCTTGGAACAACCTTGGTGCGCGTGCGCGTGTGTGCGCCTGCGTGCGTGCATGCGCGAGTCTGTGTGCGTGGTGCGCATGCGCGTGTCTGTGTGCGTGCGTGTGTGTGGAGGGAGCCAGTGGGCTGCTAGTGGAGGCTGAGGACAGAAGGGGACTGGCAGGGCGTGCTGGTGTTAGGGGGACTGGGGGTCTGGGCGAGGCACTTGGACAGGAGCCCGTGACCCCCAGCGCCCCCTGTGCCCTCAGACTTCTTCATCATGATCATGGCCATGCTGGACTTCCTGCTCTTTCAGTACAACTCCTTCTCCTTCGTCTACCACCAAAGCGTCTTCCGGATCTTCAAGGTTTTCAAGAGCTTGCGGGCCCTGAGGGCCATCCGGGTCCTGCGGAGGCTCAGGTCAGCGGGGCCAGGGCTGCCCACCCCTGTGTGGGGACCCCGTGGGAAGGGGCACACGGGCCTGGGCTCCCAGGGAATCTGATGGGGGACGAAGAGGCTGTGGACACCGGCGCCCTTCCGAGAAGCCTCCTGCCATCCGCTGCGATCGGTCATCTTCCAAAGGGGGCCGAGCTCCCCCAGACCACTGGGAAAGCAGGGCCCGGCTGTCGGGGTGTCCGTTCCGGCTGCCGGGCACGGATTCCCACCCGCGCTGGTTCTTTCAGCCTCCCTCTCGCCTTCTGCCCACAGCTTCTTGACCAGCCTCCAGGAAGTGACCGGGACTCTGGTGCGGTCCCTGCCATCCATCACGGCCATCCTGATCCTCATGTTCACCTGCCTTTGTATCCTGGGCCGTGGGGGCTGGGCTTGGGAGCCGGAGGGGCTGCGATGGGCGGGTTTGTGGCCTCCGGAGCGGTTGGGACCCTGCAAGCCTGCTTTGGCCCTGAACAGCCAGTCCTCTTCTCTGTGGTCCTCCGGGCTCTGTTCCGTCACTCCGACCCCAAGCGCTTCCGGAGCATTCTCTCTACCATCTTCACACTCTTCACCATGCTCACCCTGGACGACTGGTCCCTCATCTACCTGGACAGCCGCGCCCAGGGTGGGACAGACCCCGGGAGGGGTAGAGGGCGGGGTCTTGGCTGGGTAGGCAGACCCGGAGGGCTCAGTTACCCCATCTGCAAAGTGGGGTGTCTGATGCTTGCTGGCGGGGGTGTCGTGAGGGTGAGCAGGGAACTCAGAGCCCAGACGACTGCCTCTCTCCCAGGTGCCTGGTACATCGTCCCCATTCTCATGATTTACATCATCATCCAGTACTTCATCTTCCTCAAGTGAGGACCCCACCCCCCGCCTTGGCTCCCCAGCTTCACCGCCACCCCTGCCTAACCTTGGGGCACCCCTCTCCAGCTCTGTCCCCTGGGTCATGCCACAGTGAACCCAGAGGAGGGTGCAGGGCTGCTCCTACAGCCTCCTCCTGGAGAGTACCCCACTATCCATCCCCCCCATCCCCAGCCTGGTGATTGCGGTCCTGGTGGATAACTTCCAGATGGCTCTGCTTCAGGGCTTGGAGAAACTGAAGCAGGAGGTATGGCGGGGGAGGAGGGTGGGCAGGTGGACCTGGGGGGTAGGGGGGGGCGGGGGTGGGGGACGGGCAGGGACCCTATGAAGGGGTGGCCACAGAGGCTGGGGGAAAGGCAGGAGGGTCCTCCAGGAGTGGACTTGGGCAAGACAAAAGCCCCTTCTTCCCAGAGGGCCGCCTGGATCCGTGAGAAGATCCTGGACGACTCACTGACAGAACTCAGCAGATCAGGTACCGGCCCTCCTTCCACAGTCACACACACCATTCCAGGTTCAGTGGCAGACTTTGAGAATCTGAGACTTAGGAGGACTTTCAGAGCTTAGAACTGAGGGTCCAAAAGAACTCCAAGACAATCTTCTAAAAAGTGATGAAACTGATCGCCAATTCTTGAAAACCCCATTTGTGAAATGACTACCCAAATTATGATTCACCGAATACTCATTTTTTCTAACAACTTATAAAGTTTATAGCACTTGGTTTACCTGGGATGGTTTCGACTGCCGTGGAGGGTTTTGTCAAGGTGTGCACACTGGTCCAGAGTCACACAAAGTGGATTGAGATTCATTAAAAATCAAGTTCCTTGGACACGTTCATTTTTATAAAGCCGACTTTCTGAGTGAATTGATTTTGAGACAGTTGATCTGCTTCCTGCTTTTAAAGATCTTCAGAACTTTAGATAATCTGAGCTCTCAGGATCCCACTCTTGGGCTCCTCACCAGGACCCTCACCTGTCCCTTCCATCAGGGATAGACACTCAGTGCAAAAAAGCTGAGGCAAAAAGAGGAATTAATTGGCAGAAATTATTTAGCAAATTGCAAGTGTGTGGGCTTTCAGGAACGGTTGGATCCAGGACTTGAATACTAGTCAGGATTTGGTCTCTCTGCTCTGTGGTCCTCTGCATGGTTTTGTGCTTAGGGTGGCTCTTCCCTTGAGGTAGGAATGGCCACCTGCCACTCTAGTCCCAAATCCTCACAGGTTAGCCATTCCTATCATGCCCAGCAGAGACTTCCTCTTCTTCCTGCAGTTACAGCGAAGTCCTGGAAATGAGTCTTCTTTGCTTTGATCACCTGACTATTTTGGAAGCAATCACTCTAGCCAAAAGAATAGGCTGCTCTGATTGGCCAGGCCTGAGTCACATGTTGTTGGAGGTGGGAGGTGGGGGGTCAATCCCTGCTAGACAAGGTGGACCCAAAAGGCGCAGTAGTGGGAAAACAGGGAGGGGGGATTTTTACCACAAATCTGATACACACTCCACACCCAGAGAACCCATCTCTTTGGGGGCATCTTTTTTTTTTTTTTTTTTTTAAAGATTTTTTATTTATTTATTTCACAGAGAGAGATCACAGGTAGGCAGAGAGGCAGAGAGATAGAGGAGGAAGCAGGCTCTCCGCTGAGCAGAGAGCCCGATGCGGGACTCGATCCCAGGACCCTGAGATCATGACCTGAGCCGAAGGCAGAGGCTTAACCCACTGAGCCCCCTCTTTGGGGGCATCTTGAGCAAAAAACGCTTTTAGCCCCATCTGAATACCTCCGTGACACATGGGGTGTCTTCTACCTCCTTTCAATCTGGGCATCTTCTTGACTGTCCCCCTTTTTTATATCCAGACCCTGAAGAGATGGTGAGTGAACACACCAGACAGAAGCAGCTCATCGAGAAAAAATTTGGGACCATGACTGAGAAGTAAGGAGATGCCAAGGGAGGCGAGGCCCTGTGTCTAGGGGGAGAGGTCTGGGGTCTGGCCCAGTCTGGCAGGGCAAGGGACATTGCTCACCTCTCTGGGAGGCAGTGGGGCGCCAAGGCCCATGGAGAGCCTCTGGGTGGGACGTGGAGACCACGAGTGGCTTCTGTTCACCCAAAGCTATCTTGTGCCACCAAGAGAGTCCCCCCTGGCAGTGTCTACAGGGCCATGAGAGCCACTGTGAGGCTGAGGGCAAAGGCAGGGCAGCAGCGAGTCTGCCTGTCTGTTTACTCAGGAAGCAGACCTGAGCCTTGCTCTGGGTCAGGCCCTATAAGTTCTCTAGGACACAGACTAATCCATGCCCAGGAGAGCCTATTGCCAAGAACCTGTGCCGGACCCTGAGGGCACTAGACTTGGGCTAAGTGGAGGGGTGAAGAGGACGGGTCAAGGAATAGCTTGCGTAAAGGCCTGGGAGGCAGATGGTCAACATCCTATTCCCGTGGAATCGATTGGCCAGCTGGGGACTTATGACCGTGCTTGTGGCTGGGGGACCTCGGCACAGACTCCTGCTTCCTGGCTCGCAGGCTTGGCTCCACAGAGACCCATGCCTCTGAAAGCTGGGCCCCACTGCACCTCATCCGGATTGGCTCCAAGCCAGCCCGACTACTGGCAGCCTCCAGCCCCTCCTTACCCGACATCCAAGTTCAAGTCCCAAAGGCCCTCTGTGACCCAGCCTTTGCCAACCTCCCTCGGTTCCCTGGTTCCTTCCTTGCTGTCCCTGCACTGTTTCCCAAGCATAGCATATACTTCTCCATCTCCAGGCCTTTGTCCACACTGTTTTCTTGGTCTGGAATATTCTCTGGCTGCCAATGCTGGGCTCAAGTGAACAAGATTTGGGAGAGTTGAGTTCCAATCCTGCTCACTTCACCTCCTGGCCCTCCTATCCTCCACTCCATGTTCCAGCAACTTGGCTACTGGCTTAGTGCACCCTTGGCACCTCTATAACACTTTCCATGGGGGTTTCTGGGCCCCCAGACTCTTCCCACTGGCCCACCTCCTCTAAGCGTGCCCTTTGTTTTTGTTTGTTGTTTGTTTTAATCTGTCTTTTATTCTTTTTATTTATGTATAGAGCGGTCTTTGTTAAAAGCAGTTTAGGCTTTTCCTTCCTCATCAGACTTTACATCTCCAACTCACCCACTCTCTACGGCCTCCTTCCCTGAAGCCTGCCCTGGCCCCCAGTATACTCCAGTCCTTCTGGGCTAGCAGACCAGGAACCTTGCTGAAGCCTGGCAGAGCCCCAGGTGTCTTTCAACCTCGTCTTTGTGGCACTTGCTCTGGAAGCCTTCTCCGATCCCCAGGACTGGATGAGCTTTTCCTCCTCGGGGACCCTCAGCAGTCTGGTTTACTCATCCCAAGTGTAAACTCTTGGTTTGCGTTCCTGGCACTGCCACAGACTGAGCTTCTTAAGGGCGAGGAGTGTTTCTTCTTAACGTCTGGGTCCTCGGAGCACCTGGCAGGGTCCATTGATTTCAGTGTCACTCGGTGGGTGGATTTATAAAATGGGCAGGTGAAGAGGGAGTTAATAGATAGTTAATAGATGGGCAGGTGAATGGTTGCGGGGGGCAGTCAGGCGGGGAACTGGCTGTACCACATGCTGGAGGGGTGGGTCCAGGGAAGAGCAGGTAGAGGGAGGGATCGGGGTGGTCAGATGAGTGAGTGAAAGGCTAGGGAGGTGGGCAGATGAATGGGTAGGTGGGCAAGTGGGTGCACAGAGAGGTATGGGGTAGCCGGAGGGGCCAGCGGTTGGGGGGATGGACGGATGGAGGCACTGATAACTGGGAGGGTAAACCACTGGTACAAAAGGGGGCTCTTAGTTTGGGGGAAAAGGAGATTCACCATGAAAGCTCTGACTCAGAAAAGTTGTAATGTGGGACTGGCGGGGGGCAGGCGAGAGGAGCTTTCCGGGGGGCTCTGGCAGCCTCGCAGACCCTGCCACACAGGTCAGCTCTGGCTTGTCCCCATCCCCCGCCCCACCCCAGGCAGCAGGAGCTCCTGTTCCACTTCCTGCAGCTGGTGGCTGGGGTAGAGCATCATCAACAGAAATTCCGCTCCCAGGCGTCCGTTCTTGATGAGATTGTGGACACTGCATTCGAGGTGTGCCAGGCAGGACCAGAGGAGGAGAGGGGCCCGAATGGGTGGACCCCAGAGGGCCCCGAATAGTCACATGGGCCGGTGGGAAGGCGGAGGCCAGCACAGGCCTAGTTACCTTCCCATCCCACCCCTGCAGGCTGGAGAAGAGGACTTCAGGAAGTGACTCCTGGACGGAGAGAGACACTGGCTGTGGATTTCAGCCTCCGGCAAGCTGCCCACTGCCTTGGGTCCGGACAAGTCCCCTGCTCTGCTGGAATGATCGTCGGGCTTGCAGGGCTGGTCCTAACAGAGTTTTTAAAACCCCGAGTGTCTCTGTGTCCTCCCTGGCTAAGCCAAGGCACAGGGCAGGGGAAGAGTGCCCATGCATGGGTGTGCACTGTATGTGTGTGTGTGTGTGTGTGTTTTGGGGGGATGGATGAGTCTCTGTTAGAGGAAAGCAGGGAATAAGCCTAATGGTCGCTCCCCACCCTGCCTGGCCTAGGGCTTGGATGAGTTCCCCTACTTTCAGTCTGAACCTGGGCAAAATGCCCAGAGCCCCTGACCCCGCAGTGTGGGTGGAGGAGAGGCTGTGGCTCAGATCCCCGAGTGCCTGGGCCTGGGCGGGGTGCTGCAGACCTGGGGCTCCAGACTAGAGTGGGGTGTCCCACTGCCTCCGGCAGCCATCTCTCTCTGGCCAAGTGAAACCAGGCTACAGCAGAGGCTGGAGGGGGTCAGGAGCAGGACTCCAGAGTGGGGGCTGCGGGGTGACAGTCGTGCCAGTCTTCCCTGTCCCTGCAGGCTGGACCAGGCAGGAGTGAAGACACCAGGCCCCAGCGCAGAAGGGGCACGTCCCTCCCTGGCCAGAACCTGGGGAGAGAAGGTGCTGGGCAAATGGCTTCTGGGATCAGGGCACAGATCTGGGGGTGGAGAGGCCACCTGGTGGGTATCTGCGGGCCACCACCCCACGCATTCATTCACCAAGCATTTCCTGCCACTTCCCCGTGCCTGCTCCAGGCTGGAAGCTCCTGCCTGGTGGCCCGCAGGGGCCCTGGGCCAGCTGAGCTGCCGCCTCTGACGGGCTGGGGCAGAAGAGGGCTGAATTTTCCCCTGCGCCCCTAGCTCCTGTCCAGTGCAGCCCATTCGCTGCCCAGACTTCCTCATGCCAGTCGCCTCTCTACTGTCCGCCCCTCCCCATCCCTAACCCAGCAGGCCTCTGAGAGCACAGGGCAAGGCCTGGACTGGGGGCTGTTCTCCAGTAGGTCACAGCATTGGGCAGGGGACTGAAGGCAGACACAGTGGCGGATGCGAGGCCCCGCCAGGAGGGGCGAGAGACAGAGGCCGGGGGCCTGTCCACCCCCACACCACTGCACTTGACTGCCCGCACCTACTTCTCCCAAGGGATCCCGTTCCTGACTTTCCTGCTCCAGGCGTGGGTGTGCGGAGGTCTGTCCGCATCTCCGGGTTGTCTGGGGTGGAGGGTGTTGCCTCGGTGCGTCTGTGCTGTTCCGGATATGTATGTGGTGTCGGGGAGCCTCCAAGTGTGTGCTGTGGTTTCAGTGTACATGTGTGGCGTTGAGAGTTCCGTGTGTGTGTGTGTGTGTGTGTGTGTGTGTGTGTGTGTGTGTGTGTAGTGAGTAGGATCTGCACCCACAAATGCAGCTGTGCAAAAAATGCTGCAGTTCTGTTTTCTTTAAATGATGTCACATCGCACCTGTCCCCTCCTCCCTCCTGTGGGCAGTAGATTTGACCTTGGTCCCCTTTGGGCTTCCTGTCCAGCCCCTTCCAGGGGTCTTGCCTGGGGCAAAGCACTGGGAACGCCTCTGGCCTATGGCCCACAGCGTGTACTTGAAAGCCACCGTCCCCGCCCTCATGGCCTCTTGGCTGGTGGGGGCTCTGGCACCACTGGCCCGCAGGCAGGTATGGGAACCTCGCAGGTGGGGCGCTCGGCGTCCTGGGGCCTGGCTGCCTGGACACAGCCTGTGCTACCCTGAGTCATCCTGGGAGCCGAGAGGGAGCAGAGCTCAGGCCCGCCTCAGACGATTCACCGACTCCGGCCCCTGTTGGCTCTTGGGGCGTCCTTCTCCTGAGACTTGGTCTCCCACCCCTGCACTCTGAGAATACTGAGTGCTTAGAGGTCTGATTCTCTGGGTCTGCAATGCTGGGGTGTTTGGAGAACTGCACATTTGGGGCCTGAACCCTGCGCCCTCAGCACTGTATGGGCTGAGACAACAGCAGCTCAGCAGAGAGTGGGATGGGCGGTCTGTGGCCTGGGAAGGGGGTGCTGCCACGAGTGGGCATGGGAGAAGGGGGACCCGGGGGGAGGGTGAAGCACTCCGGAGAGGCCGATGCAAGAAGCGGCGCCGGCAATTTATTGTGACAGGTACGTTGCTGGACCTGAAGCGCCTTCCCGCCCGTGCCCCGCCAGCCCCGGCCCCCATGCCCCAAGGGGTCTACGATATGGTCACGCAGTTGTGCTTCAGAAGCTGGGAGGAATTCTGCCAGGGGACCACTAGGATCTCGAAGTCACAGCGCAGCTTCTGCAGGGAGAGAAGGAGGGGTGAGTCTGGGTCCCAGGCCCGACTGCCCGCAATTGCCACCCTCAGCCCGCGACGCTCCACTCTGCCAGAGAAACAATCACTGGCCCAAGTGGATCTGGGATCTAGTCAACTGGGCAGGACTAGATCCCAGATCCTTCTAGCCCATTCCAGCGAGGGAGAAGCCCCAGTCTCCTCCTCTCCGCACCCCACCCTGGCCTGGGGGCTGAATCACCCAGGAGACAGGGACAGGTTCAGCCAGATATCATCCAGGCCAGGCGGACCTGTTCAGGCCGGACAACCCCTGCCGTGGGTGCCGGGAAGTGGGGTGCAGGCCTATTACCTCCTCCTGCACTCCTGTGGCAAAGGGGCAGGTGGCGATATCCACGCCGTCTCCGGTGGCCATGTTCTTGCGACAGGCTGTGCTCCCCATCTCAACAGTCAGGTAGTACTTGATGCCGGCCACCAACTGGGGACGGAAGGCACCAGCCGGTTAGGAGTGCCTAGGAGTGCCGGCAGACTACCCAGACCACCCTTGACCGAGACCTTGCACCTCTCTCCACATTGCGCACGCTGGCCTGTGCCTCGGGATTCAGACCCTGGAGCAGGGAGTTCCGGTGCGGGTTCCCGCGGAATGGGACAGCGGCCTGGGCCACACAGGACGCTGAGAGCCAGGTGTGCACAGGCCTTGAAGCCCCATCCCACACTCCCCTCTCCCCAATCCAACCCCCAGGGCGGTGGCTAGTGGGAGGCTAGTGAGTCCCAGCTTAATTAAGTCGGGGCCAGATCCGGTCTGTTGAAATCTAGATAGGTTGTTCATAACAAACTTTTGGCATCATTCAACTTACAAAATACATTGTATTAAAATGTCCTGAATGCTCTCCTGGCATCTCCTTAACCTGGCCCCAGCTGGGATGCCTCCCTGGTGGGGTCCCAGCCGGGGTCCCAGCCTGGCCCCCAGCCGCCCCTCTGCCTGGCCGCACCTGGCTCTGCGCCTTGAGGATGTTGGTGTCCCGGAAGTAGTAGAGGCTGTTGCTGCCCATGTTGTAGCTGGCCACCGCCGCCTGGGCCGCCTTCTGCACCTGCGGGTCGCTGGGAGACAGGTCCCTGCGGCCACCTACGAGGCCCTCCCCAGAGCGGGGGCGGGCACAGGCGTTGTGGAGGAGTGCCAGAAGGCAGAGCGCGAGCAGGCCCAGGCCCAGGGCCCGAGGGAGGCTTGGAGTAGCCATGGCCGGCAATGCCAGGTCCCCCTGCGCGCCCCGCTTTTTACCTGCTCGAAGGCCCCGCCCACCCCGCGCCCCCGCGGCGGGGCAGGGGAGGGATCGTAGAGCCTGGGCGGGTCTTAGAGGCCGCCTCCCTTCTGCCCGAGGGGGCAGTGGAGGCCTCCCCCACCTGCGTCCAGCGATGCTGCCTTGCCTTCCAGGGACTCGGCCGCCCCCCTCCCCCGACGGTGAGGGAAAGGACAGGGACAGTCCCCAGCAGGTGCTCACCGTTCAGATGGTTCGTGGAAGGCCCAACCAGTAGCAAACACCAACTTAGCGACCTGTAACTATTGCCACCATTTACTAGCTGTGCAACCTGGGAGAAATTACTTAACGGCTCGCTGCCTCCATTTCCCTCTCTGTAAAATGGGTTGCTGTGAGGACACAACAGGTCAAGTGCTTAGAGAAGGCTCAGTCCTGTAAAAACAGCAGGAAAGGCGACTAGTATGCTGAGCCGGGCACTGTTTGACCCTCATAGCCAGGAATGGAAATTGGTAATGTTACCACTCCGTGAAAAAAGAGGAAGAAAACAGGACGCAGAGAGGAGAACAGATTTACCCAAGGATGCAGATAGGAAATAGTAAATGATGCCACTGGCTTTTGAGCCCAAGCAGTCGAACCCAAATCTGTGCTCTCAAACCAGACTGAGCCCACAGGATGCGGGTGGCCAGAAAGAGGGTCGTGTGTGGAACTGGGCTCTGCCGATTACTGACCGGTGAATTGGACACCGTCCTTGGCCTCCCAAGGTCTCACTGTCATCCCTCTGAGGAAAGGGGACAACTCCTACCTGCTAAGGTTATTCTGATGTTAATGCCTGGGGACTGCTCCCCCCCACCCCACCCCCCCCCATACAGTGGAAGCAGGAGGCGGCAGGAAGCAGGGCGCTGTGAGTTTTTTAGGAAAATCTGGTTTAATGAACAGCACGGAAGTAACTCCCACGAGGAGTCTGAATCTTGGTGGAATTCCTTATCCACGTTTTAGGGTTCAGTGCAGCTTGTACTTTTCATCACATCTTACTGAGGGGAGGTGGGGCTTTTTGCCCCGGGGACCTCGGGGGCACTGAGGTCCCGTCAGTGCTGAGGGCCTCCAAGGATCTCGCTTGGGGCTTGGAAGAGGCGGTTCTTTACAGCACCTGACAGACCACTGGCAGCTGGAATGGTGATGAATATTCTAAGCAGGCAGAATTCCTGGCCTCTCAGAACCCCAGGGCTGGGAAGGGCAGTGATTTCCCCTCAGGGAGACCCGGACCAGCTGCTCCCCACCCCCTCTGCCCAGCTGTGACAGCCTATTTGGGATCCGAGGAAGAGTCACAAGTTGCAGGCTCAGGTGTCTGCCTTAAAGGGACAGAACCCAGATGGCGGGAGAGCTGGCTCAAGTGTGGCTTCATGACGAGGCCAAGGCCAGGCAGAAACCCAACATCAGAGAACCTGGGAGAAGGTCAAGAGGCTGTGCAGGGTAGAGGAGGAAGAGGCAGTCTCTTGGGCCAGGGGCGGCGGAGGTGGGGGGGCTTGCTCCGGGGGCTCCCGGGCCTGCTTTGCCATTACTTGGAGCTCAGCCATGGCCACACTTACCTCCAACAGCTCCCTGGAAAACTAGCCAAGGTCTGGTCTCTGATTCACTAAGGGCCAATGGGTCCCTAGCTCACTCGCCCCTCTGCCCCTGTGCACATGAGTACCACAGGCTGTACCACAACCTAACAGCCTCCAAAGACCTTTCACCCACTGGTCTCTCATAAGCACTCTTTGGCAGTAAGCCTCCAGGACATTAATCAGAGAGGTCAGGTCACTTGTCTAAGGTCACACAGCTAGTACGGGCAAAGAGGGATGGGGAAGGGAAATCACGCTTCCACGTGCCAGGCCTTGCACCAAGGCCTCTGCACGCTTGCTCATCCTCATAACTGCTCGGCAGAAGCTGTTTTACTAGGGGGTTGGGGGGCCAAAGGGAATGTGTCAGTGGTGGAGCCTGGCGGCACCCGTGTTTCAGCCTCCTAGTGTGTGAGTCCTGGACCTCTCTGTGGGGATATGAGTGCTCTAAGAGGATTTTCCCAGGGCTGTGGGTCTCATCTGGAGAAGTCTGGACTCCATGCTACCTGGACCCCTGTGACTTCCAGAAGGAGGACTAGGCCAGGTATGAGCTCAGGGTTGGCCACTCCTACTGGCCACAGGGCACAGTCTCCCATTTTTTTACTGTGGCCTGGGCATCCCGATCCGGGTTGCCCATGGCAGCCCTCTCTTGCCTCTGACCGAAGTCTTGCTGACAAGGGACGGCCCTTGACATCCTCATCACCCCTGGAATGAGGCTACTCAGGGCGGGTGTGCTGTCCCCAGAACCCTCCTCTCTGAACTTTCCGCTGGCTGCGGATATTCCCTCCGCGGCGCTCTGCTCTCTTTCCCTAACCACATCCCAGGAAGGAGCCATTAAGGCAAAGAAAACTGCAGTCAGATCCCATGGGATCATGACTAAAACTCCCATCTGTGGAGGGGTGCTCCTAAGTGCCAGCGGCTTTAGTTCATTAGCTGCTGGATTCTCTACAAAGCTGCACCCGGTGGCAGAGGAGATACGGCTCAGAGCACTGAGCGATGCGCTCTGGGTTGCACAGCAAGTCAAGGAGGAACTGAGATCAGAACCAGGACTGGCGGGCTCCTTCAGCCTATTATCAGTCAAGGCCAGGGGTGACAGTAGAAAGAGCCCTGGGCCCCTGCAGGGAGGGGCCAACCAGGAAAGAGGTTGATAGTCCTGAACACAGACTCTCGGCCTTTAACACCCTCTGAGCTGCTACGGGGCAACGTGGGGAGGTGTATCTTGGGCTTGTGTCCGTCCTGTAGCTTCTCCTTATTTCCTCCAGGGGCAGTGGGACCCCTGTAGGACCCCAGAGCATGGGAGCTGGGGTCACTCCAGGCTCTGGGCCACATCTGAGCACTCATGACTAGACTGGTTGAGGGTCTAGTTCTGGCCGGCGACAAGGCACACTGGCCACTATCTGCTGACTTCCGTGCCCCTGGCCAGGCACAGCCCGTTGAGCAGTTTGGGGGCTTTTTTTTTTTTTAAAAGATATATTTGCCGGGGAAGGGGAAGAGAGAGAGAGAGAAAGAAGGTCTTAAGCAGACTCTGTACCAAGCGCAGGGCGTGACATGGGGCACGATGTGGAGCTTGATCTCATGACCCCGAGATCACAACCTGAGCTGAAACCAAGTCAGACGCTTAACGCACTGCATCACCCAGACACCCCTGGACGGACATGTAACTAACCTCCTACCAGTCGCCACTCGGGTCTGCTTTCTCCAACATTCTGGGCCTTGGTCCCTCTGTCCTGCAGGCTAAGTTGGGGCTGGATCTCTGAAGCCACGCTGTCCTATGATACATTCTAGAAGCCTTTTGTCTCCTGCTGCTCTAGGACTGAACCAGGAACTTGTGTGGGATTCACTCAAGGGTCCAGATAAAGGGTTTCAATCTACCAAAGTGTTACACACACAGCCTGAGCACCAAGCGAGAGGTGAGAAAGCAGGCTCCAGCCCCCGCAGAGATAAAGCCTGTGGGCGAGGCAGGGAAGAGCCCCAGGGAAGAAGCAGAGGCAGCACAGCCCATAGGCTTTGGCTGGGTGGATCCCAGTGCCAGAACCACAAGAGGTAAAACCTGACAATGAGCACGGGTGGGAGCCAGGGGCAGGAGCCACAGGCAGGGTGCTGTGGAGGAGAGGGGAGTCTGCATCCCCCCGACCCCGAGCATCAGCGACAATCCGGCAGTATCAGCACTGAGGAGGGGGAAGGCCACGGCCCTGCCAAGCTGCCGCCGGAGTACACCAGGCCCATGCGACAGCGTCACAACACGAAGGGTGAGCAGACTCTGAGGTGACCCTGGTCCCATCCAGGAGAGCATCAGAAACACAGGCTGGAACTCTAGGGAGAGTCTCAATCACCAGCCCCGTCTGGGAGTCAGGCCGGCACTCTCTCAGGAAGTGGGGGCCCTCCCAGGAAGTGGTAACACAAACTGGGCCCTGCTTGGGCCACCTGGTGCTCGTCCAGACCCAGCCCTGCACTGAACCCTCATTCCTACTGTAACCGTCAGGATCTCCAACTACTCACATAATTGTTCTCTTCCTGGGGCTTCACTTTTGGTTTCCTTTTTATCCTTCTACTAATCGGATGTAGCTAATATTCATAAAAGCGCACAGAACCTATCTGTTTTGTTACCACCACACAGGTCAAGGCTTGGAAGCTGCCACCCCCACCCCCAACCCCCCCACACCTCACACCTGCCTCCTTCCCACAAAGATCGCCACCCTTCTACTCCTGATTTTTGCAATAAGCATTTCCTTGCTGTTTCTAGCTTTACCGCCGACAGAGATGATTAAGGATCTACTTGTTAACTTCAGATGAATGGACTCACACTACTGAACGTTTTGTTTGCTTGGCATTGAAATTCACCTGCCACTTGTTCATTTCCGATGGTATGGACAGCCATTGCGGTTTGTTCTGAACAAAGCCACTGTGAACACGCATTCAGGGGCAGGTCTGCAGGTGTCCCTGGAAACAGTCCCGGGAGTGGAACTGCTGGGTCACAGGACGGGTCTTATCTTCAGCTTCACTGGAAAACGCCCAACTGTTTTCCCGAGGCTTCAGGCCAATCTACACTCCCACCAGCTGGGCGTCGGACACGGCTGCTCCGTTCCCTCATCAGCACTCAGGATTGTTTGACCCGAGCATTTCTGCCAGTGGATGATAGCATCTCACTTACGTTTCCGATTACTGCTGTGACTGACCACCTTTTCCCGAGCTCATGCCCCCATCTAGGTGTTCCTCTCGTGGCTGCCTTACAGGTGTTTTACTCTTTTTTCTATTGTGTTGTCTGCCTTGTCTTCATCACAGTCACCTTCCCTGGATGCAGTCCCCTGTTGCTTGTGTTTACTGCAAATCCCTCTCCCACCCCGGGGCCAGCACCGCCACCCTCTTTGTGGTTATCTTCAGACAAATAAAAGGTCTATTAACGGAGTTGAATTTACCAACTTTCCTTAATTTTTCCCTACCCTGAGCACGAGAACCTTCTCATGGTTTCCCAAGTTTTGCATTTAATATCTGTCGTTCTCTCCTCACCAGACTGTGAGCCCTCTGAGAATTCTGGAAGTCAGTAGTTCCTTGACGATGCTCCGCAGAAGGAAGGAAATCCAGGCAGGGCTGGTTGTACACAACCAGCATTTCATCTGATCCTTACAACCTCATTTTCCAAGTGGGGAAACAGAGGCTCGGAGTGGGCAAGTGACATGACCAGGGAACAAAGGGCCCTCAGGTACATGGGTTTTAGAGTTACACTTTGAGAACCAAACTGGCTCCTTCCTAGCAGTAAATCCACAAATTACTCAGTCTTTCTGAGCCTCTGAACTCCTCACCTATACAAGAGAAAACAATTATTTATTACTGTGGGAGAAAAGAAATGTTTGCAAAGATCTTAGCCATGGGCCTCGTTCATACTGAGTGTTCAACAAAGACCAGAACAAAAATGTACCCAAAGTGTAACTCATTCAAACCCCCACAGCTGTGATGTCCATGTTCTTTCTGCCTCCTTAAGAGAGCCAAGCAGATGACCAGAGCCCTGCCCACTCCTCCCAGAGGCCAAGAGAGCCCATGACGATTGTCAGGTGAACTCTAACCCACATATGATCCACCCTCTTCCTGGAATCCGACTCCCACTGACTTTTCCACCAGGTGCTGCCTAGCCCAGCTGTTGACTCAGCTGACATCTGGAACATCACAGCCCACCCAGATCCCAGAAGGGGACAACCCACGCTCTCTGCCAGATTCCTAAGGGATACTCCAAGGCACCTGCCTGAGACCCACGTGGCTAGGGTGGCTGCCCTCCAGAGCGGGAAGGAAGCTGCCAGTTTCGATCTGTACTGATAAGGTGTGTGGCAGACCGGGTCAGTCCCTGGGGAAAGTCCCAGCCCACCTGCTTTTCAACACCTAAAGCCCAGTCATGAAGGCCACTGACTTTATTGATTTAAAAAACTTTACAAGGAGTGACTATTCTGCCAAAAAAGGAGCCAAATAGCATAAAACAGACTGGTGGGGGTGAGGGAAGGGCCAAGAATCCACTCGGAAAAGCCGTTAATTGTTGACATGAAACTAGCAGGGGAAGGAGAAGGGAGATGCATGCAAAAAAGTTGAAATGGTGGGGGAGAGAACTCCCAAAAGACCTTGAAGTACATCAAAAGTGAGTACGACAACCGCAATCTCTTCATTTGTAGAGGACAAGGGAGGAGTCCCCACGCAGCTGCAAACTCTGGAGACTCGATGCTGGGGCTAGGGGCTGGGGGCTCCCCAAGAGAGCCTCACAAAAAGGCGTCACACCACTCTCGAAGGCACCCAAAGCAGTCCCGGGACTGCTTGGCATTGGCACCACATGTGTCCTTCAGCCATTCCCGGAAGAGATCTTCATCTTTCTTTAGCACCAGAAACTGGCCAAGGACCACATAGGCCTGCAAAACAGGCAAAGTAAAGGGCAAGCTGCTAAGTGCTCTGTGGGACCAAGAAAGAATGAGAAGGCCACTTTGTGGCATTCAAAGCACATGAGCCTAGAAGTAGGGGAGGCGGTGGCTGTCTCTTCAGATCACACATCAATGGCCACCCCCAACAGCTACTTTCGCTTTCCTCACCCCCAAAGCACCCGGAAATACTGTAGTCCGCCACCCCCAGCCCTTCCCAGGTGCATGCAGCCAGCCCACACCTTGTCAAAGCCCCTTTCCTCCAGCTTCTTGCCCAAGACTTCACCAATCCCGGCCAGGCTCCCCACTGGCTTTTCCCCCATGGGCTCTGCCACGAAGTCTCGGTGCTTTTGGGAGGTTGTCATCTTGATCAGCGGAACCTGGCAATCCCAAGAAAAGGTAGTTAGGGCTGAAAACCGGGAACTCCCAAGGGACCAGAGCAATGTTTTGTTATGAGAAAGCGGAACCAGCCATTATGGCTGCTAACTCAATTCTCATCAGTTCACGGTTGTGAGAACTCAAGTCCAAGAAGAGCCTTTCCCCCCGCTACGCAAAAGAATGGTTCTGGGTCCTCCCTGAAACTGTCACTCTCTCTGTGACCTTGGCTGGCTAAGAAGGCACTGAGCCCTCCTAGAGCGGCTCCCCGGCCTGAAAAGCAAGCGATGGGTCTCTCGGCCCCGCTCGCCCGCACGCACTGCTCAGAAAGCGCGGGCCGGGGAGAGCGTAAACCTGCTCCTTCAGCCCCTCGGGGTCATCGCTCGGGCTCCCGCCCAGCCCCGCCCGCCGGCCCCGCCCACCTCCCCGCCCTCTCCACGCGCCGCCGCGCCGCGCCCCGCCCTCTCCCCGCACGGCGGCCCGGGCCCTCTCGGAAGGCGCATCTTCTGGCCCACTATGGCGCCGAGGTCCCTCACCTCCCCTCCTCCCCGCGCCCCCTCTCGCCTCCAGCTCGGGGCCTGCTCCGCGGGGAGCGCTCACCAGCAGCTCCGGCTTCTGTAACGGCTCCTCCCGCCACCCGGCTGCTCCCAGCGATACCTCAACCCACTAGAACTTTCTTCCAGTTCCGCTTCCGGGTCGCCTCACGAGCCGCCTTTAAAAAAAAACTCCGAGTTGGGCACTTCTAGCCGCACAGAGCCATAGAGATGAGGCGCCCCCGACCTCAACGGCGCCCTCAGTGAGCACCGCTTTCGGGTCGTCTCGCGGGAAGCCCGGCTGCCTTCTATGGTCTCGCTTCTCGGGCAGCATATCCGGTCTCAAGGAACTGAGGCCTTCGAGAAAACTCCATTGCCCGCCGGGCGGCATCGGGAACTCAAGAACTTAGCCTTGGCCGACCGGGCGGGGGGAAGAGTTTGAGGGAAGGACAAGGCAGGGGAGGGTGGCCGATAGGCTTCCGGTATAGTACCGGAAGTACGGTGCTCGGAAGGGTCCGACTCAGAAGGGCTCCTGTAGTCATCGTCGTCACCGGGCTTGGAGGAGTCAGGTAGGAGTCGGAGGCGCGGGGGACTTGAGTCTACGTCCACGCCAGTGTCGTGACCGCCGGCCCTTTTCTGTGCCCTCGTTGAATCAGCTGCGAAGTGAGTCGTGGGCGAGCTTCTCAGCCTGGAGAACGAGGTCGTTCGGGCAGTGCCCGTGGGAGACGAGGGCGAGAGAGTAAGTGTGGGTCTCTCTTTCTTTTAAGCAGTCCTTTTTAAGATTACTTATTTGACAGAAACACAGTGAGAGCGGGAACACAAGCTAGGGGAGAGGGAGAAGCAGGCTCCCCGCTGAGCAGGGAGCCCGACGCTGAGCTTGATCGCAGGACCCTGGAATCATGACCTGAGCTGAAGGCAGCCGCTTAACCACTGAGCCACCCAGGCGCCCCCGTGGGTCTTTCTCTGAGCGTCTCTCCTTCAGCATAGGGAGGAGGGCAGGGACGGCAGCTAGGGCTGACCCTAAGGAGTTTGCTTTGGGAAACTATCTGCCTGCGTGGTACCAGTCCTTGTCTCCTCAGTACCCGCGTCAGAAATCTAGCCGGCGCCGCAGACCAAGCCGACTTACCAGACCTTTTGTTAACTCGTTTTAACTCGTTCTTGGCTGGGACCATTGCTCTGAGTCTTCTAAGTGGCTTCTGGCTGTAGTGTTTTAAAAAAACAAAACAAAAAAACAGCATCTGTGTTTCACAGCCACATGTACGATGTACAAACGTGTGAGGAAGATACTGTTTATCGCACATTCCTTCCCCATTGGTTGCCAGAATGACTTTTGTAGAACATGTATTTAGTTTCTGTGATTATGTCAATACTTACAACATGAGGGTTGTTTTTTTTTTAAGATTTTATTTATTTATTTGAGAGCGAGAGCACAAGCAGGGGGAGGGACAGAGGGAGAAGGAGAAGCAGACTCCCCACTGAGCAGGGAGGCTGATGTGGGGCTCCTGGAATCATGACCCTGGAATCATGACCTGAGCGGAATGCACAGGCTTAACCAGCTGAGCCACCCAGGCCCCCCTAACAGGAGTTGTTTTTATGTGCCATACGCTGTACTAAGTGCTTAGTTTGCATTATTTTATTCTACGAACAGTGATGGGAGTTAGCTGTTATTTTTCTCTGAAGCTAAAGAAGTTGAACAGCTAGGAAATAGCCAAGGTAGGATTTGAATCCTAGTAATTGGGTTTTCGAGCTCACATTCTTAACCAGGACACAGTCACTTCTCAGTAAAAGGTCTCTCTCCATCTTCAGAACAGTCCTGGGTTTGAACTTGTCATCCACGAAACTCAGGAGGAGGAGCTGACAGTCTCTGCGTCCCTCAACCCCTGCAACAGGACCCAGCATGTCTCAGGCCACCAAGAGGAAGCATGTGGTGAAAGAGGTGCTGGGGGAGCACATGGTGCCCTCTGACCAGCAGCAGATCGTGAGGGTGAGTGGCATGGGGCACAAGCTGCCCTGCCTCCCCCTCCTTTTAGTCCCCTTGGGCCCCTAGGACGACGGTAGGGTGCAGCGCAACTCACTGGATATTTGAGCTAAGTGATGAGGCTCATTAGTTCTGGGTCTCTCTCGGTGCAGGTGCTCAGGACCCCCGGGAACAATCTGCATGAGGTGGAGACGGCCCAGGGGCAGCGCTTCCTGGTGAGCATGCCCTCCAAATACCGTAAGAACATCTGGATCAAGAGAGGTGAGAGAGGCGGCGCGTAGGAGACAGCTGCTTCCTGTCAGCTTGGCCTTCCCCACTACAAGCGGGATCTGCTGTGTTTTTTCTTCTTTCTTACCTGCAGGGGACTTCCTCATTGTTGACCCTATTGAAGAGGGAGAAAAAGTGAAGGCTGAGATCTCCTTTGTGCTCTGCAAAGACCACGTGCGCTCTCTGCAGAAGGAAGGACTCTGGTAGGGTAGTTCCTCTGGTCATTGGCTGTCTCATTTCTGGGGAGACTGATTTCCTAGCTGTGAAATTGGAGGAGGGAAGGTCATGACATCCTAGTCAGGGACAGCTTGAAACAGGTTTTGTGCTGGTCGAGTTTTGTGTCCTTTCTGACCCCGGCTCTTCTCTTGGCACAGGCCTGAGGCCTTCTCAGAAGTGGCTGAGAAACACAACAACAGGAACAGGTGAGAAGGCTTAGGATAAAAAAATGGGGGTTCAGGCCTTGGAGCCTTGAGGAGGAAATAGAAACATTCTTCCTATGTAGAGACCCTGGGAGATGCTCCTAAGTATGTGATTGGGAGGACGGATGGCTTGGAAGTCCCATGTCCTGGGGTGAGATCATGGTGTTGCCTCTTGTAAATGAATGATTTTAAGTAGGTCACTTGATCTCTTAAGCTTGGATTTCCTCGTCTATAAAGTGGGAGCTTTGCGAGGATTAAAGGAGTTAATGCTTGTAAAATTGCTTAGTATAATACTTGGTATGTGGTATGAGCGCCCTGAGTGTTAGCTCGTGGTTGTAGAATCCTTACTATTAAAGCCAGTGGTTTTTGCAGACTTCTGAGGTGAGGTGGAAGGTGGTCTTCAGTCAGTCTTTCTTGACCATGTGGTCTTCCTTTTTGTGGGGCTCCTTGATTGCAGATCTAGTTTTCCTAGAAGGCGTTGGGTTAATCCTGTCCCTTTTCCCCCGTGCAGACAGACTCAGCCAGAACTCCCAGCAGAGCCACAGTCCTCAGGAGAAGAGTCCAGCTCTGAAGACGATTCCGACCTCTTCGTTAACACCAACCGCAGACAGTATCACGAGAGCGAGGAGGAGAGTGAAGATGAAGAGGCGGCCTGAGTCCCTGGATCCACTTCTCTTGCTCAGAGACTAGTTCTTGGCTCCTCTGAGCTTGGACATTCTCAGGGTGCTCTGCAGATCTTCCCCCCGGGATGGGGGACAAGGCAGGACCCGTTTCTGAACTGACGTTTTTGCTCAAGGAGAATTAAACCCCCGGTGGGTGATGACTTGTGCCGGTGTCTGAGTGGCTCTCTAGAGGGAGGAGGGACTCGTGGTGAAGTGAAAAACTGCTCCTTGGTGGGTCCCTCAGGTGCAGGTCCTAAACGAGCAGGAAATGGGAATGGCTGGAATCTTTCCCAGATTCTCTCTCTCATTGAGCCATCAGTAAGCACCAGGCTCTGTGCTGTGCTTTCTTGGATATATTTAATAGTAGCTTGGAACAATCCATCTGTATTACTCGCTGGTGATTAATACCGACTCAGGTATTCAGGAACACAGCTCTAGGACCTAGTGCCCCTGCCTCTAAGAGACACTCAGGACAAATTTCATAGCACCTGGTAAGCTGCTTTTCCTGGCTTTCTGTTCACTGTCTGAGGGTGCGCCGCCTCCATACTGCTGTGAACATCCTCTGCTCGGTGGCCTCTTTGAGGCTCCTCTGTTACTCTGCAGCTGTCCTGCAAACCACCTCATCCCACTTCTTTGAAGCTTTTACCACTGGTTATATACACTCTCTTCGTTGTTGGCATTGATCTTCTAATCACTGTCCACACCCTGAACAGTTTATCTCCTGGCTTCGAGTCTTCCAGCCCTGCTTCTGCTGGCATTTTCTCCATCCCACGGATGGGCCTGCTCAACACCATGGCCCCCTAGTTCCTTATCTTCCTCTCCAGGCTGCTGCCTATCTCATTAGTCACTCCCTGCCCTCCCGCCATTGATAGGAATTGCAGCGCCTTTTGAATTCAAGTATCTGCAGTCACCGCCTCCTGGCTTTCTGGCTTACTTGCTCGACTACCTCCTCTGTGACTACCTCCTCTGTGACTACCTCCTCTGTATCTTCATCCGCTGCAACACCCCCCCACCACCACCACCCACCACACACATTCTTCCCATTACTGTCCTATCTTCACTTCCCTCCTTGTGCAACATGGATTCCATCCACACCCTCCACTCCCTCGTTTCCCTCCCCTGTACTTATCCAGTAAGAGTAACCCTGGCCAACGCAGCTGTTCACGTCTGGGCCTGTGCTCAAGTAACTGCTAGAGAAAACAGCCAACCTAAATTCATAATTATAAACCTCAGGTGGACACTGAGCGCTGCCTACAGATCTCTGGGATGTCCTATTTCACAGCTTGTATGTTGTCTACCAATTCTGCCTTCCCTTGTGAGGTGTTGACCACACACTTCGTTAAGAAATTGTAGCCATTGGAGGGAACTCTCACCTGCTCATTACCAAGCCTAAAGATGTGCTTTTGGGTTGTCTTGTCTTTAACTTTCCTGTGTAACCCAGTGAGACTTAAACCTTTCCTCTTGTGCTTTGGAGCATGTCTGTCTTCTTGCTTAAGGAGTTCATGTGCGTTTTGTTTTTTCCCTTCCTCTCTACTGAATCTTTTGGCATCAGAGGTGCTGTGAACTCTCCCATCTAAAACACAGTCTGAAGAACTTGTCACTGGTCACACATCCTTTCCAGCTACGGCTTTGTTTATCTGCTTCTTGGTCACTTTCCCTCTTATTAGCTTAGTATAGCTTTAAACGTATACATGTCTATATATTTGTGTGTATGTGTACATATACAGAAAACTTCAGATGAGTTAAGAATGTGTACATACATCTAACTTGTCTAAAATTTATTTTTTATGGGAGGCAAATTTTTTTCTAAAGGGGTAGTCATTTATCTCTATACCATCTATTGAATGAGTCTTTCTTTACGGATTTAAAACACCTTTTTAAAATAAACTAAATTCCTGCAAACTCTCTCTGGAGTTTCTCATCTGTTCTGTTGATGTAAGTGCACACACCATGTTTTATGGCATGACTCGTAATCTCAGAGCTCTTTTCATCCTGCCCCACTGTTCCTTGAAAATTTTGCATTTTTCCTTACACAAGAACTCCAGAAGGACCTTGTCCATTTCCATTTAAAAAGCCTGTTAAGATTTTCATTGGCAGGGTTTTAAATCTCAGAGCTTGATGTGGAGAAAAATGCTATCTTAACAGTTGTGAATTTTCCTATCCGGAAACGAAGTGTGTATGTGCTTTTGTAAGGCTATTTTCATATGGGTCTTTCTGGTTTAGTACTAGGAATTTTTAGAGTTATTTGTTGTTGTGAATGGGATCTTTTGAAATTACATTTCTGACTGTTACTGGCATTTAGGAAAGCTGTCTTTTTTCACCTAAGTTAATCTAATAATTTTTTTTTTTTTTAGATTTTATTTATTAGAGATCACAAGTAAGCAGAGAGGCAAGCGGAGAGAGAGAGAGAGAGGAAGGGAAGCAGGCTCCCTGCTGAGCAGAGAGCCCGATGTGGGGCTCGATCCCAGGACCCTGAGGTCATGACCTGAGCCAAAGGCAGAGGCTCAACCCACTGAGCCACCCAGGCGCCCCGATGTAATCAAAATTTTAAAAAATATTTTATTTATTAGAGCAAGAGAGCACAAAGCGGGGGTTGGGGCAGAGGAAGAGGGAGAAGCGGACTGACTGCTGAGCAGGGAGCCAGATGCATACGGGTCTCCTTGGGATCAAGGCCTGAGTGAGCCCAAGGCAGACACTCAACAGACTGAGCCACCAGGCGCCCTCTAATGGAATTCTTTTGTGCTCATGGTTTTTCAGTTGATTCTCCTGGCTTTCTGGGCCGTCCAATCCTGTCCTACTGGTGGTAGCTTTATCCTTTATCCTTGTTTCTTTTTAGGGATCATGGAGGCCAAGGCCTTCAGTATAATGTTGGGTGGCACCCTCATTTTTCTCCCTGTGGGAACTGTTCTCAGGAGTCATGTAACAAAACTCTTGCCTTAGGAGCCTAATAGATAACCTTCATTAGGGCTAAAAATGTTTCCTTCTGTTCTTAGTTTACTGAAAGATTTTCCCCTTTATTTAATAGTGATGGATTTCCAGGCCTATTGAGATAACTGAAAGACTTCGTTTTATTATTGTGGTTCTTTCTATGGACAGACTTCCTTGCATTGAGCCATCCTTGCAATATCATATTAAACCTCCCTCCCCTTAGTTTTAGAGTTTGTTTGTTTCTTTAGGATTTTTATATTTATTCCTGGGACTATTTCACTTCTTATTTTAATGATCTCCCTGTCCCAATTTGGTAACAGTCTTATGCTAGCCTTGTAGAATGGTCTTGGAGACAGTTAATCTTTTTTCTTGGTCCTCAAATAATTTGCAGAACAGGAGTTACATGTTGCTTCAAAGTTTGGTAGGCTTTACTTATAAAAACATCTGTGTTTGGTTCCTTTTTAAGGAGTAGATACTTGCCTGCCTTTTAATTCCGTGGCCTTTTGTCTGTTTGGGTTCTCTATCCTTGAGCCCATTTTGGCACTTTATATTTTTCTGCAGACAGATTTCATCTGCATTTAAGCGTCTTCAGGCAAAAGGGTATACACAGTATTTGTATTATTTGGGAATTTCTTAGCTGTAAGTGACAAAATCTAACTCTGAACTAGCAGAAGCAAACGAGGGCTCATTGACCAAAAGTCTTTTTTTTTTTTTAAAGATTTTATTTATTTATTTGACAGAGATCACAAGTAGGCAGAGAGACAGGCAAAGAGAGGAGGAAGCAGGCTCCCTGCCGAGCAGAGAGCCCGATGCGGGGCTCGATCCCAGGACCCCGGGATCATGACCTGAGCCGAAGGCAGAGGCTTTAACCCACTGAGCCACCCAGGCGCCCCCATTGACCAAAAGTCTTAAGAGAACAGCTGTGGGCAGAGCTGATCTAGGACCACCATGCTTTCACCCGGGCTCCCTCTCGTTTGTTTCTTGGATGTCTCCGCTTTGCTAGGTGGGCCTGTCTTGGGCTCCCTGCCATCATCTTCTGCGGGAAGCTTCAGGTTACCCTCAGTCCTTATAGGCAAAAAGTTCCTTCGTTAGGATCTGTGTCTGTCATGGAAGACCATTGGGTCATCTTGGGTCACTGGCCCTCTCCTGAGCAAGCGCTGTGGGCAGAATAGGGAGGATGGGGTAAGCGGCAAATGAGCCAAGCCTGATCCATATGTACAACACATGCTTCCTGGGGAATAGAGCGGTTCTCTTACCAGAATAAGGGAACACAGGGGAGGGCAGATAAAACCAATAAACATTTGTCCTCCATTTTGTGTATTTTATTTTCTCTGCAAGATGTCCGCTTACGTTACTAGCTGTTCCTTCTGTTTCTTTGGGTTTGTTTGCTCCTTTCTACCTTATTGAGCTGCATGCTTCATTTCAGTCTTGTTTTCTTACATATTTATGGCTGCAAATTTTTCTCTAAGTACTCCTTTGACTGTTACCCGCTTGGTTATGTGGAGCTGTGATTTTTTTGGCCTTATATCTGTAGGCCTGGCCTTAGGGTTTTGGTTTTCTCTAACCCTCAGTGATCGTGTGATTTACCTAAGAGCCTCTATTTACCCTCCCAAAACCTTTTCATCTCCACTTCTCCATCTCTTACCAGCCATTTAGCTCCTGTGGGTTGTAGCTAAGAATCCCAGAGGAGGTAGAGTACTTGTGTTCCCCAGCATCCTCCTGTTGGTCATTCTCTGAAGTGAATTACACTTCTCTCCTCCCAGCTTAGTGGCAGATTCCAATCATGAGTGAACAGATGTCCCCAAGTGAGCTGAGCGTTCTTTTTTTTTTAGAAAAAATTTTTTTAAAGATTTTATTTATTTATAAATAGAGAGGTAACACAAGCAGGGGGAATGAGAGAGGGAACATAAGCAGGGTGAGTGGGACAGGGAGAGGCAAGCTTCCTGCCAAGCGGGGAGCCCAATGTGGGGCTCGGTCCCAGGACCCTGGGATCATGATCTGACCTGAAGGCAGATGCTTAATGACCGAGCCACCCAGGTGCCCCAGAGCTGAGTGTTCTAAGAGCCCTTTCCCCCATGTCCTGGCCAGTCTGGATGATTGGTCGCCTAACAGTACTGACAACTCCTGCAGTTAGGTTTGGGACTTGTGGCCCTTCAGGTTCTGCACGTGTATCACCAACCTTACAGCAGGTCCTTTCCATCAGAGCCTCCCCACCTGCTTCCTCCCTCATCATCCAACCACGCATATATATGGGCCAAGGAGCACACACGGCAGTCTGAGCTAGCCACGTGTTTTTTCTCCTTGAAACTGTAAATGTGGTAAGAGACCTTGACGGTTTCTCACCATAAAACATCCTTGCATTCCTGGAATAAAAGAGGCATGATCTATTTTTCAACATATTGCTGGGTATTTGGGAGCATTTTGGCATTCAGGCTCATAAGTGAGATGGTTTAAGTTTTTTTCTTTCCCGTGCTGCCCTTGTCTTCTTATATCAAGGTTATGCCGATCTTAAAAAATGAGTTAGAGTGTTCTGTCTCTATTTTCATTACAAGCGTTTGTACCAGATTGGAATTTTGCATTTCCAAAATTTTTGGTAAAACTTGCTGTAAAACCAACTGTGCCTGGCATCTTTGGGGTGGGTGGGAAGGTTTTTTAAAAATATACTTTCTTTAGAGAGAGGGCACACTAGCAGGGGAGGGACAGAGAGAGAGAGAGAGAGAATCCTAATCAGGCTCCACACTCAGAGCCGACGTGGGGCTCCATCTCCTGACCCTGAGGTCAGGACCGGAGCTGAAATCAAGAGTCAGCTGCTCCAGCGACCGAGACCCAGGCGTCCTGGGTGGGAAGACTTTTTAACTCTAGATTTTTGTTGACAACAGATTCTTCGGGTTTCTGTTCTTGATACTTCCAAGGAAAAGTATTTTCCTATTTCCTCATTTTATCTGTGTTTTGAAGTTTATTGCACGGAGTAATTTGCAGAATTGCCTTTTTTGTCATCTTGACTGAATCCACACATTGTGTCTTCTTTTTATATCTGATATGATTACACTTTCTCCTTTGCGTCCTGTCAGTCTTCGTAGACACTTCTCTATCGGTCTTCAGAACGCCAGCGTTTTGTCGTCATTCGTCCTCACTGTTCGCTTGTTTCTGTGTTGTGGATTTTTACGTAGTTCCCTGCCCTCATGCTCGCGTGGGTTCATTCTGTGGCTTTTATTCTCACCCTTGACGCCGGACAGTCTGGCTTTACCTCCTCCTCCATACCAGCCTGAAGAAAAGCTGAAAGAACTGTGTGCCTTTTTTTTTTTTTTTTTTTGAAGATTTTTAATTTATTTATTTGACAGAGAGGTCACAAGCAGGCAGAGAGGCAGGCAGAGAAAGAGGAGGAAGCAGGCTCCCTGCTGAGCAGAGAGCCAGATGCAGAACTCGATCCCAGGACCCTGAGATCATGACCTGAGCTGAAGGCAGAGGCTTAATGCACTGAGCCACCCAGGCGCCCAGAACTGTGTGCCTTTTGGTGGGGCCACCACTCTGCCACATTTGCCACCTTGTGTCTCTCACTGCGCGCAACACACGTGGTTTGCACATGGAGTGGTCACGTCTCTTTAACCTCTTTTAATTTAGAACAGAAACCTTAGTGGGGTTTTTTTCCCCATTGAATGGGTTTTTTTAACAAGAGCAGGTGAGTTATCTTATAAAAATGTCCCTCATTTGGATTTGTGTGATCGTTTTTGCATACTTAGATTTGGGTCAAACAATTTTGGCAAAAATAGCTCAGAACAGATATGTGCTTCTTTGCATATCGTAAAGCACAGGAAGGAGAATGGCTAGTTATTGGTGATGCTAATTTTGATCACCTGGTTAAAGAGATGGATTCTAGATCATTTTCCTTTTTTAAAAGATTTTATTTATTCATTTATTTGTTTGTTTATTTATCAGAGAGAGAAAGAGAGAGAGAGCAAGCACAAGTATGGGGAGCAGCAGGCAGAGGGAGAAGCAGTCTCCCCGCTGAGCAAGGAGCCCAACACGGGGCTCCATCCCAGGACTTTGGAATCATGACCCAAGCTGAAGGCAGCTGCTTAATGAACTGAGCCACCCAGGGGTCCCCTAGATCATTTTTCTCTGAAGGTACTATTTTTCCTTTGTGGGACAGTCTTACCCTTTAAGGCCAAAATGTTCTTTGATGCAGCTCTATGTGTGTTTGTATTTAGTTGCTATTTTTTAAAATTGAGTATTGTATTTAGTTTTTTTTTTTTTAAATTGAATTTTTTTATTGAGGGAAACAAGATTTCCCACCGTAACCAATTTTTAGTGTATTTAGTGTTAAATACACTCACATTTATGTGCAAACACTCTCCTTTCGTGGCAGGCTTATTTCACTCAGCATAATGTCTTCAGGGCTCATCCACGTCGCCGCACATGGTAGAGTTCACTTTCTTTTTAAGGCTGAGCCATATTCCATTTTACTATAGATGACATTTTGCTTATTCATTTCATCTATTGATGGACTCTTGGAGTCTCCTTCCGCCCTTTAGCTGTTGCGAATAATGCTGTTATGAACATGAGTATATAAATATATTTCTTTGAGACCCTAATTTCAATTCTTTTGGAGATACACCCAAAAGTAGAATTGCTGGATGATAAGATAAATCTATTTTTAATTTTTTAAGGAAACACAGCCATACTGTTTTCCATAGCAATGGCACCATTTTACATTCTCACTAACAGCACACAAGGGTTCCAATTTCTCCACATTTTTGCCAACAAAACTGTGGTTTTTCTTTTTTTTTTTTAATAGTAGCTATCCTGATAGGTGTGAAGTATCTGGTGTTTTTTTTTTTAAGATTTTATTTACTTTTAGACAGATCACAAGTAGGCAGAGAGGTAGGCAGAGGTGGGGGGAAGCAGACTCCCCACTGAGCAGAGAGCACGATGTAGGGTTCGATCCCAGGACCCTGAGATCATGACCTGAGCCAAAGGCAGAGGCTTAACCCACTGAGCCACCCAGGCTCCCCTGGTGGTTTTTTTTTTTTTTTTTGATATTTTATTTATTTGACAGACAGAGATCACAAGTAGGCAGAGAGGCAGGCAGAGAGAGAGGAGGAAGCAGGCTCCCTGCCGAGCAGAGAGCCCGACGCGGGGCTCGATCCCAGGACCCTGGGATCATGACCTGAGCCGAAGGCAGAGGCTTTAACCCACTGAGCCACCCAGGCGCCCCTCCCCTGGTGTTTTAATTATAGTTTAGTTTTGAGTGTTTTCTAATTACCATTACAATTCCATTTTTGGTCCATAAATTATTATATTTAAATATTTAGTTGGTTATTTTTTTTTTTAAAGATTTTATTTATTTGACAGACAGAGATCACAAGTAGGCAGAGAGGCAGGCAGAGAGAGAGGAAGGGAAGCAGGCTCCCCGCTGAGCAGAGAGCCCGATGCGGGGCTCGATCCCAGGACCCTGAGATCATGACCTGAGCCGAAGGCAGAGGCTTTAACCCACTGAGCCACCCAGGCGCCCCTAGTTGGTTATTTTTGATAATATAAGCACCTTCAAACCTCCCACTACAAAACGAAGTCTAGGACTATGCAATAACCCAAGCAACCATTTGCCTCCACCCTCATCCCAAACTGCCCGTCCCACTTTCGTTCCCCCACCCAAGGCAACCAGCTTGAACTCCCTTTGCCCTGGTCTTCTTTCCATGTGGTTTTCTTGTATCTACATCTGTTTTTTTTTTTTTTTAAAGTTTTACTTTTTTATCATATGAAAAGGATAACGTGCTGAATGTTATTTCATTAGTTCATGAATGACATTTCATTTCATATTACATTACTGTGATTCCCCTAATTGCCGTATGTTGCCGTAGTTCATTTGTTTAACCGCCATTATTTCCTTGTGGGACTGTATCCCAGTTTATCCACTTGCTCTTCTCCTGATGGCCCTTGGGTTCTCCCCACCGCCACCCCTTGTAAACATTCTTGTAGATGTGTCTGTTCGGGTGTGAAAGTCCCTCCTGGGACAGTTCTTAGGCATGGAATGTCTCAGTCGTAATTTAGGCGATGCCGCCAAATGTTTTCCAAAGTGGCTACGTACATTGACATTCGCCAGCGGTGGATCCCTGGGCTGGATTTAATGATTTCTTCCTGTAGCCTCTTGAGTTTTGCTTAATGTATTTTGAGTTAATGTTATCAAGTACAACATATTTAAAGTTGCTGTTTTTGTGACTCAAACCCTCCCTTATGGAGTGACGCTTTCCATCCCTACAGATCCTATCTTGGGTTATCTGATGGTAGCACAGCTCCCCTAGATTTCTTCTGCTTAGTATTTTTATTTCTGCCTGAGAAGTTATTTTCCATCCTGTTACTTTCCATCTATACACATCCCCAGGCTTTACCAGTCTCTAGGACATGTATCTGGATCCTTAAAACCCGAGTCACTCTTCTTCTTTCAACCGCTACATTCAGCTCATTTAACTTACTACGATTGGTATATGGGGCCCATCTGTCATATTTGAATGACAATTTGGATGGCTATAAATTTCTAGATTCTAAATTCTTTTCCTTCAATACTTTGAAAATATTACTTTGTTGTCTTCTTTATTCTCGTTGCCTCGCATGTCATATGCTCTTTCCTCTCTCCGTAATCTCTGAGAGTCTTAAAATTTGAGATGGTGTATGTAGATGTGAGTTATTTCTTTTCTTTCTTTCTTTCTTCTTGAGCATGTGTGCGTGTGTGTGCGTGTGTGCGTGTGTGTGTGTTTTAAAGGCAGACGGCCACATGCAGCACCTTGTTTGGCCGTGTCTGGAGTCTTAGAAGCCTGGCTACCCCATACTCTCCTACATATGGGTCTTGAGAGCTCGTCTGGAGGTCCTACCAAGGACCACTCATTTACCCTTGACCGAAGACCGGTTCTTCTCGATCAGGGAAGCTTGTTCTCTTCAACCAAGCGTGCAGCTTTGGGAAGGACGCACACGGAGGGAGCAGTGAGGGAGGAAGGGGACACGTACCTAACCATTCAGATCAGCCAACTCAACCGCGGTGACTAATGGGGTGACAGATGTCACAGCCAGATCGACCTCACACCCTCCTTTTTCTCCTTTAGGCACTCTTTGGGCTTTATTTTGTATGACTCTAGGAGATTTATCTCCATTATTTCTTCAAGTATTTCCTCCCTCCATGTTTATGTTCCTCTCTAGAATCCCTGTTATTCAGATTTTAGCACCTTTACTTCTGCTTTGCATATCACCTTGCTTTTCTTGTGTGATTTTCTTTAGTCTTTCCTCTTAGAAGATTGTTTTCAGTCTGGTCTTCCGATTTCCCTGTTTTGTTTTGTTTTTTAAAGAAAATTTTATTTACTTATTTATTTGAGAAAGAGCAAACAAGGGAGAGCATGAGTGAGGGGAGGGAGAGGGAGAAGCAGATGCCCCTGCAGAGTTCGATCCCAGCACCCTGGGATCAGGACCTGGGCTGAGGGCAGACCCTTAACTGGCTGAGCCACCCAGGCGCCCCATGATTTCCCTGTTTCATACCTAAGACATATCCCTTCTGTTTGCTATCCCATCTGTTGTGTTCATTACTTCAACTCAGGCTGACTTCTCCAGAAGGCTGAAAGTGCAGTTGACCGTACCAGAAACTTCCTTCTTAGAGGACTCTGGGAAGCCAGTGGCTAACACTTCAGCAATACCCCCCCAAGGCCATGGCAGCGAGGGTATTTTCCCACCAGTGCATAGCTGTCATTGTTGGAGGAGGCCGCTCCTGGGGGCGTTAGCTTCCCACCTGCCCGTGTGAGTGGGTAGAGCAGGCTTCGGTGGCCAGGGAAGTCCTCTGGCAGAGAATCGCAGGTGGTGGCCACTGAAATCTGGCCAGCATGCACGGATCTGTTGTGAGCCGAGGGGATATGTGTGGGGTTTGCGGAGCGCACGTCTCGGCAACAGGAAGAAGACCGTGAATGCAAAGCCTTAAGTGCTGGTGGAAGATACTTTCCGAAGCTGAGGCTAACTCTGTGGGATCTGAAGGAGAGACGGCTCAGTGGGCGCATTTGGTTCACAGCTTCCCGATCTCCCAAAGCCCCTCGTTGCACAGGCCCCTCAGGCATGGCCTTTTGTCTGCCGGCCCCTTTACTAAAAGGCTTTAGTAAAATTTTTAAATATGACCTCTGCTGCCTTCAATATACGAAGAAGCTGAGCTGGCATCGGGCTTCTTACTTTGTAGTTGGAGGCATCAGGCCAGCAACTGACCCTTAGTCGTTGCCCAGATGTCCCCCAGGGAAGTGACCTGGCTTGCAGGACTCTGGATTTTCCCTTAACTCAAAGCCCAACCACCTCCCCTGCCCTGTATTTGAAGAACATGCGAGGGAAGGTGGACATTGGCTCGGTGGGAGCCAGGGTCCATATCCGCGACGTAACGGCAAGTCAGGCCAGCGGCCGTTCGAGCCATGGTGGACACACTGCCAGAGTCCACCGTCCCCACGGAAGGAGCAAATTCGCTGTCCCAGGCTGTCCCTTGAGGGCCAGGAGTGGCAGCAGCCTTTTTCAGTTATTGCTGTGATGGAGTCTGCTGCTGCTAAAATGTATCTGGTCTGCAACCCCGGCTGGCTCCCAGTGAGGGACCAAGCATCAGCAACCTTTTCCTTACCAGTCCTGGGTGTTCAGCATGGACATAGTCCCAGCTCTCACTCTGCTCTCATTAATTCTTGCGTGAGAACAGCGCTCCCTTTCCTCCTAGGGGGAATGCACTGTGGTTCCATCTGCGACCTGGGCCCGGAGCCCACAGGAGGTGGCTGACTCCATATTCCGTCGACATTTCTAGAAGCTACCAGCAGAGGTCACAATCAACACATTCACCCGGCAAGTCAGCGCCTACCCCAGTCCTGCAGCACCTAAGCTATCCGCCCCAACTATGATCCGCCAAGGGCAACAGCAGTGCAAGTCCCCCACCCCGCAGGGAGTCACCTACCAAGGCATTATTCGTCCCCTCCCCTCCAGCACATACAAAATGGAGGATATGCTTGGAGAAAGTGGGGAGCTGCCCTCGTCTTTGAGTTTTCAAGTACCCTATCAGGGTGCTGGGGGACTCAGAGCAGTATCTGTCCCCCCAGGAACCCTATTTTAGAAAATGGCATGGGATTCAGGAGGCTACGGGACCATGTGGAACAGGCGGAGGGGCGAGACCTCAGAACTCTAAAGGCGTATTCTCCCCAGAGGCCTCCTCTGCCTGCTCTTTCAAGTGTTTCCCTGCTAGATACTGCCGCAGCTTTCAGACTCTTACCTCCCTTGCCTCCCGCCCTTGGCTTGTCTCCAAAGCTTCCGAGTGCTTTCCTCTCCCATAATTAAGCATTTTGGTAATCAAGGTCTGCCTTATCAAACCATCTGTGGCCACACGTGGCTTTGTGAGAGAGGGCCTGTGCAGAGAGGTCCTCTGCTTTCTTGGTTCTCTGTGTTCCAGACACTTTTTGGGAACCTCCCGCCCTACCCCCAGCTGTCTCCTCCCCAATCCCCAAAGCAGAGCATGTGTTGGCTTGGAAGAAATTTTACTTTTCCTAGTGTCTTCCAGAGCAGAAACACAGAGAAGGGAAAGGCCAGCAGTCTGAGGATAGGGAGGTAATGCGGTGTGTCCATGCTGGGCAGGGACACATTAAATCTAGAAGGTACAGGGCTTGGGATGCCAGGCTAAAGGATTTTGACAAGAGTCTCTCTCTCTCTTTCTTCAAAATTTATTTTATTTATTTGAGAAAGAGAGAGAGTACGAGTGGGAGGGGCAGAGGGACAGGGAGAAAGAATCTCAAGCAAACTACATGTTGAACACAGAGGCCCACGCAGGGCTCAATCCCAGGACCCTGAGATCATGACCCGAGCGAAAGGCAGCCGCTTAACCAATGGAGCCATCCAGGATCCCCTAAAGGGAATCTCTTGAGATGGCAGAATCTGGTAATTCAGGTCTGAGATGGGGAGACAGGTGTTGCAGGAAGGGTTGGGACCCAGCTTAGCCTGGGGACAGGCCCTGAGCAAGGCTGACTGTCTTTCCAGGGTGTTGCAACTTCAGAGAAATGGCCATCGAGGAAGGACTTGGACTCACCCCAACCCCCGGCCATCCCATCGTATGCCAGGGCAAGGACATGTAGACCAAAAGAATGTAAGAGTTTATCACCAACAGAAGGAAGGAATTTCCAGATGAATGTCAGGAAGAATAAAGTGACTCCAGAGAAGAGAACTGCAAGGCAAGAAGGAACAGTGGTGACGTTGGACTTAGGGAGAGGGGGGTGCGGAGCCTCTTAGAAAGTTAGAGTACTGGAGAACAGGACCCTTAAGAACAGAGAAGGGTAGTAATACGGTGTTCTAAAGGCTCTGTATAGTTTGAGGGGAGACAGATCCTCAAGTAAGCTTTGACTTTGTTAATGCACTTGTTGAAGTGTTAAGGGTAATCTCCCAAAAAATAGAAAATGCGTGTATAACTCCCAAGCCAGGAGAAAGAAAAGGCATTAAAAGGCCAATCATGAAAAAGGAAAGCAAGGAAGGAGAGAAACAATAGGAAGCAGGACAAATAGAAGGTATTAGCTGTAGAGAATAGAAACTGCTCTGTTTTGTTTTTTTTTTTTTTTTGTTGTTGTTGTTGTTGTTGTTTTTAAGGAGAAAAGGAATTTTGTAGACCATTTTAGGTGGCACATTTGGATGTTAATTGTATGTGTCAGCTTGACTGGGCTAAGGGATGCACAGAGAGGTTTTATTTCTGGGTGAGTCTTTTTCTGGAAGAGATTAACATTTAGATCTGCAGCCTGAGTAAAGAAGGTCCCCCTGCCCGAAGATATTTGCCAATGTCTTATCAGATCAAGGGCTAGGATCCAAAATCTATAAAGAACTTACCAAACTAACATCCAAAAAAACAAAAAATCTGGTCAAGAAATGGGCAGAAGACATGAACAGACACTTCTCCAAAGAAGACATACAAATGGCCATTAGACACATGAAAAAATGCTCCACATCAGTGGGCATCAGGGAGACTCAAATCAAAACCATGGTGAGATACCAGCTCACACCATTCAGAATGGCTAAAATGAACAAGTCAGGAAACGACAGGTGCTGGTGAGGACGGGGAAGAAGGGGAGCCTCCTGCACTGTTGGCGGGAATGCAGCTGGTGCAGCCACTCTGGAAAACAGCATGGAGGTTCCTCAAAAAGTTGAAAATAGAGCTGCCGTATGACCCAGCAATCGCACTACTGGGTATTTACCCAAAAGACACAAATGGAGTGATCCAAAGGGGCACGTGCACCCCAGTGTTTATAGCAGCGATGGCCACAATAGCCAAACTATGGAAAGAGCCCAGATGTCCATCAGCAGACGAGTGGATAAAGAAGATGTGGTATATACATACAATGGAATATTACTCAGCCGTCAAAAAGAATGAAATCTTGCCATTTGCAGCAATGTGGGTGGAACTAGAGGGTATTATGCTGAGCAAAGTAAGTCTGTCAGAGAAAGACAGATATCACATGATTTCACTCATTTGTGGAATTTAAGAAACAAAATCAATGAACACAGGAAAAGGGAAGGAAAAATAAGATGAAAATTGGAAGGAGGCAAACTGTGAGAGATGCTGAGCTCTGGGAAACAAACTGAAGGTTTCTGGAGGGCCAGAGGGTGGGGGAAGGGATAACTGGGGGATGGGCATTAAGGAGGGCACGTGATGTAATGTGCACTACAAGTGACATGCAACTGATGAATCACTAAATTCTACTGATGAAATTAATTTTAAAAATTAAAAATTCAAAAAAAACTTTTTTAGTTAAAAAAAGGAGATTCCCCTCCCCAGCCAATCTGTTGAGGACCTGAAGAGAGAAGAAGGTGGAGGAAGGGTGAATTTGCTCTCTGAGCTGGGACATCCATCTTCTCCTGCCTTGGACATTGGCTCTCCTCAGGCCTTCAGACCTGGATTGGGACTTACACTGTCGGTTCCCTGGTTCTTGGACTTCAGACTTTGACTGAGTCACACCATGGGCTCTGCGGGGTCTCCAGCTCGCAGATGGTAGACTGGGGGACTTTTCAGCCTCCATAATCGTGTACACCAGTTCCTATAACAAAACTCCTCTTACCTGTGTGTAGATGCTGTTGGTTCTGTTTCCCTGAAGAAGCCCGACTAGTACGCTCATGGAATGGCAGGAGGGTCAGAGAATCAGTCTCCCAGGTACCACAGCCAGGAGAAGTACCAGCTTGAAGCTTCCAAGTGGGCTCCATTGGGGAAGCACTGCTCCTGGGGGTGTCTTGCAGGGCTGGCCCAAGACCTCAGGATCCACACCCGACCTCTCTCTCTTCTGGAAGGTCACCAAATGTTAGCACTTGCATTCGACATCATTGCTTCTAGTTTCCTTAGAGCTTTTATTTTCCTTTGAAATAGATGATCCATTTTTATCAGATGTAATCGGTGTAATTACACAGTTTTCTTATTTGTGTGTGTGATGAATTATGTCTATAGGCTCTCCGCCTGTATTATTCTTTTGGTATGCTACCAGATTTGATTTGATTTGTTTGTTTGTATTCTAAGTCATCTCCATGCCCAGCATGGAGCCCAACGTGGGGCTTGAACTCATGACCATGAGATCAAGACCTGAGCTGAGATCACAAGTCAGACGCTTAAACTGACTGAGCCCCCCAAGCACCCTGATTTGGCACTTTATTTAGAGGGTCTGCAATTATATTATTTATAACCAAGATTCATTTTTGCAGCATCTTTATCGGATTTGGTCATTACCATTTTATTAACATCATATAACGTGTCAGAGTGCTTACCATCTTTCCCTCTGATCTGGAAGAGTGTAAACAGCGTTTGAATGATCTGCTATTTAAAGGTGAGTTAGAACCATCTGGGTCTGGTGCCTTTTTTGATAGTTCAAAGAATGACCACAACAAAGATTTATATTGTGTTTATTTTTGTTAGAGATTTTATTTATTTATTTATTTATTTTTGGTGAGAGAGAGCGTGAGAAAGAGAGAGCATGAGAGGGGGAGAGGAACAGAGGAAGAGGGAGAAGCAGACTACCCCCTGAGCAGGGAGCCCAACATGGGGCTCAGTCCCAGGACATTGGGATCATGACCAGAGCAGAAGGCAGACGCTTAACCGACTGAGCCACCTGGGCGCCCCTGCACTGTTTAGATTCGGAAAACTAATAGTAGCTCTTCGAAGCAACTCTAAGAGGAAGACAGCAGGTTCCTGGCCTGAGAAACGGCAGACCCTTCAAGAAAACAGAAGAAAGTGAGCTTTTTACTAGTTCCTCAAGCGAGTGAAAGAGTTTCTAGACTTGCCTCAGTTCTCATGCTGGACATTTTGGTTACTTGTGTAATCATTGTACCCAATGTTTGGCCTATCTTAACATGAACTTAGTGTGTATTTCATAAGAGAAGAAGAAAAACTTCCTGGGATACAAAAACCAGCTTATAGGATAACACGGTGAGCAACAGGAATTTTAGTTTTAACAAGTTTAGTTAGTGAAGCAATTTACAATCTTATAAATGGAGCCAAAATTTCTTTGACTTTTTTTTTTTTTGCCTTCACCGTCTTTGATCATCTTTTCAATCTCTTATTTGGTTGTTAATCTATTCACGAACTCAAATTGTTTCAAGGTCAATCTTGGTATTTCACACTATCCTAGGAAGCTATTAATTTCCTCTGAATTTTCCAGCTGGTTGTCCTAATTTTTCTGAAAACAGTCTCTAATGATTACTTTGATTTCTTCTGGATCTGTGATAATGTACCCGTACCCATCCTCTTTCTCAAGCCTATTTATCTTTAAGGGGTTTTGTTTTTGTTTTTTACTGTGAACGTTTTATTTAATCATTTTTGTTTACAAAAATATGGAACACTTCACCAATTTGCTGTTTCATCCTTGCGTGGGAGCCACGCTAATCTTCTCTGTATCCTTCCAGTTTTAGTATATGCGCTGCTGAAGAGAACACTTTAACTTTTGGGTTTTTTTTTTTTAAGATTTATTTGTTTATTTTGGGGGGTAGGGCAGAGAGAGAGAGAGAACTTTTTTTTTTAAGATTTTATTTATTTATTTGACAGAGAGAGAGAGAAGGAGCGAGCACAAGCAGGCAGAGCAACAGTTAGAGGGAGAGGGAGAAGCAGGCTCTCCGCCGAGCAGGGAGCCGGATGCTGGGCTTGATCCCAGGGACCTGAGCCCAACGCAGCCCATTGCCCATTTACCCAACTGAGCCACCCAGGTGCCCTGGAGAGAGAGAATCTTTTTTTTTTTTTCTAAAGATTTCATTCATTTACTTGACAGATAGAGATCACAAGTAGGCAGAGAGGCAGGCAGAGCGAGAGGGAGAAGCAGGCTCCCTGCCGAGCAGAAAGCCCGATGCGGGGCTCAATCCCAGGACCCTGAGATCATGACCTGAGCCGAAGGCAGAGGCTTTAACCCACTGAGCCACCCAGGTGCCCCGGAGAGAGAGAATCTTAAGCAGACTCTGCGCCAAGTGCAGAGCCCAACGTGAGGCTTGATCTCACGACGCTGAGATCACCGCCCGAGCTAAAACCAAGAGTCCGCGCTCAGCCAGCTGTCCCACCGAGGTGCCCTGCGCTTTAAGTTTCTTACTGAAGACGATTCATACGATGGAGTGCACAAGTAGTAAGTACACAGCTCAATATATTTTCACAATGTGAGCAAACACTCCTGTATCCAGCACCCAGATGAAGAAATAAAACATTCCCAGCCAAGCTCCCCTCATTGCCCCGCCTTGATCCTTTTCAGTCTCTACCTCCAGAAGCACGTTGATTTTGGACGGCATAAATTACTTTAAAAAATTTTTTTTTCATTTATTTATCTGACAAAGAGAGAAAGAGAGAGAGAGATCACAAGTAGGCAGAGGCAGGCAGGGGGCGGGGGGAGCAGGCTCCCCGCTGAGCAGAGGGCCTGAGGCGGGGCTCGATCCCAGGACCCTGAGATCATGACCTGAGCCAAAGGCAGAGGCTTAACCCACTGAGCCACCCAGGGGCCCCGGCATAAATAACTTTTGCCTGTTTTTGTAGTAAAGGAAGCAATGTGTGCGGTTTTATGTGTGACTTCTGTGCTGGGCCTCCAGGAGTCATCTGTGGTTTTCACTCCCTCCTGTGAATATTCACCACTTACCCATTCGGCTGTTGATGGACATTTGGACTGTTCCCGGTTTGGGACAGCTATAAATAGTGCTGCTCTGAACATTCTTGTTCATGGTTTTGGCTGAACATACGTACATTTTTCTGTTGCTAAGCTGACATATTTTTGCTCTCTCTTTTTAAACAAAGTTTTATAATAGGCATTTTCAAACATCCTCAAGAGTAGAGGGCATAGGGAGCTCCCTAGAACCCATCCCTCAACTTCGATAACCATCGTGTTGGGAGCCCTGCCTTGTAAGTCCCCATTCCCCACAGTTTTCTTTTCTCCTCTCTCTCTTTTTTTTTTTTAAGATTTTATTTATTTATTTGACAGAGAGAGAGAGCACAAGCAGAGGGAGCAGAGGCAAAGGGAGAGGGAGAAGCAGACTCTTTGCTGAGCAGGGAGCAGGACACAGGGCTCGGTCCCAGGACCCTGGGATCGTAACCTGAGCAGAAGGCAGACGCTTAACTGACTGAGCCCCCACCAGGTGCTCCTTTTCTTTCTTTATTTTTCAGTGTTGGAGGAACTTAACCAAATCCCAGATCTCATTCCATCTTCCCGATTGTACCCACCGGAATGCATACACCCTGTGCATAATGTATGTACATGCATACTGCATGTTTCTCTAGCAGATAAGGGTATTTTTTTTCTTAATGTAACCATCATGCCCGTATCATTGTGTCTTGATTTTCTCATCCAATAGTCTGTGTTCAGATTGCTCTGATGCTCTTATGTATGTTTTTCTAATCCCGCTCGCATGAGGGTCCGAACAGGGTCTACACTGGTTCCTGCGAACGTCTCTGTGTCTCTTTCATCCACCACAGCCCCTTCTCACCTCTTCTTGTGCCTTTTATTTTTGGCCAACTGAGCTGGCCCGCCTGCGGACCGCCCACGCCGGATCTAGCCGATTTCGCCCTCGCCTCGAGGTCTAAGGTGGGCTGCGGCCACCGGTTTCTCACGGAGGCTGCTAGGGACAGGCAGAAGCTATTGTTTTGGAAAGAACACCTCGCAGGTGATGCTTCGGCTTCACATCACGGGGCGGTTCTGTGTTTCATGATGTGAAAACTGACCCGTGGGTTCAGGAGTTGTTGGCAAGGTGCGTGGGGGTAAGGTCCCCTACCAAGCTTCACGGGATGGTTTTAGCGCTGTTTGTGGACGGTGTTCGCCTACATCCTTCATGAACGAGGCATTGCACAATGGTGGTTTTTCAAATGAGATCATTCGTTCTGTATTCTTAGCTGGAATTTCTCTAAAACGAAAAGCTTTTCATTATCTGCTATTTGAGTACCTGAAATAGAAGTACAGGAGTGGCAAGAAAAATCTTGATTTTTTTCCTACTTTCTTTTCTTTTCTCTTCTTCTTTCTTCTTCTTCCTCCTCCTCCTCTTCTTCTCCTTCTCTTTCTTCTTCTTCTTCTTCTTCTTCTTCTTCTTCTTCTTCTTCTTTTCTTCTTCTTCTTCTTCTTCTTCTTCTTTTCTTCTTCTTCTTTTTGCACCGATTTCGGCATAAATATTTGGTGCACGTGCCAGCCAGATCCCTGTCAGGAGAGGGAAACTGTCCCAGCTACTTTAACAGGGAGAATATCATCTGAAGAAACGTTAAACAAGGTCTGTAAGAATCGAGAAGGCAAAAAAATGAACACTGAGCTATCACAGGGCAGCCGGGGAAGCGGCTGGCACCCCTATAGCTGAGGAAACTAGGGGAAGAGTCTGAGATGATTAGACTTCAGAAGCGGATAGGAGGGGCCCCCAGGAGCGCTGCCCTGCTGAGCCTCAAGTTTTGGGGAAACCCACCAGCAGCCCCTGAAGGCAGAGACTAGAGGCTGGGATCCCGACCCTGCATTACCAGCACCGGGCCCAAGCAACTTACTCTGACGTGATCAATTTTTAAAAGTATTATTATGGACTCATGATTTTTTTTAAATGTATTTGAACCCATGGATATTTGTGATGCTAAAATCCGTCCTGTCTCTGGCTGGTGGCAGTCCCTTAAAGGTGGCTCCTCTGCCAATCTGATAAGACCCCACCGTGTTTCATTCCCTGCTACCGAGCCTGACAAGAGATTTCAGGCTTATTTTGCATATTTCCTATCCCAGACCCAGAGTTAGCCTTTCTCCAAAGAGCCCTGGTTCCTTTTGGCCGTGAGTGTCATCTTAAGCCTGTAGTCTGAGTGTCGCTCACTTCTACTGGGTTGTCTCTGCTTCGAGGTCTTTGCAGTGGACAGAACTAAGAAGAATGTATTTCTTTCGAAATAAAAAATGGATTATGGGGGTGTCCGGCTGGCAAGCCTGTAGAGGGTGCCACTCTTGATCTTGGAGTCATGAGTTCAAGCCCCACATAGGGCGTAGAGCCTACTGAAACAAATACTCAAAATTATGACTTCACACTGATATTTGTAATTCAAAAGTAAGATTACAGGATTGTACATAATAAAAAGATTTATATCTGTTATGCAAAAAAATTTTGGCCTCAGATAACATTAACATAATTACTTATTAGCAACGTAAACATATATGTTAAAATAGCTACACCACTCTCAGTGCTAACAATAAGACTATTGAATGTATTTAAGATTTCTTAAATTTAGTTAATTTCTTTTTTTTTCTAAGATTTCATCTATCTATTAGAGAGAGAGACAAAGCAGGGGGAGCAGCAGGCAGAAGGAGAGGGGAAAACAGGCTGCCCGTCGTGCAGGGAGCCCGATATGGGGCTCGATCCCAGGACCCCAGGATCATGACCTGAGCCAAAGGAAGATGATTAACCAACTGAGCCACCTAGGTGCCCCAGATTTAATTAATTTTTTAATGGTTATTTTTATTCTCAGTAGATACCCCAGTAGGAGAGCAAGGTCAAAATGATGTATCGATGAATGAGTCTAGATGGGAACGGGAGCTGCTCGTTTCCTAGCTCCGAGAGGGCTGGAGAGCAGGGACACCCCTGTAGCAGTGAGCACACAGCACCCGGAGTTCGGGTTTTAATACTGCCTTCGCCCAAAGGAGCTGTTGCTTTGGGGAAATGACTGATCCCAGGACTAGGGCAGAGCACGTGCGGCCGGGCCTGGAGGACTTGCTGTACCAGAGAGTAAGGACAGGCTTAAAGAAGGATGGACATGTCAAAAAGACACCAAAGCCAGCTTCCAGGGGCTCCTGCTGGCAAAACCTGGGAAATTTGAGGTGGGAGCTTTTCTCCCCAGCTGGGAGCTAGGGAGGTGGGCTTGGTGGGGGGTTTGGGAACACGCCCAGGAGCTGTAGACGATGAGCTGGGGGAGACCTGGCCCAGTGACGCAGGAGAGAAAGGGAATTTGAATGTTCCTCCTGCTGCCACACACCCCACCCTCCTCTGGGAAACAGTCCCCTCTGGGCCCTTGACTCTGATACCCCAGAGGCTTCAGAAGCCAGCTCAGAGCCAGCCCCTCCCTCATCCTGCTCTGTCAGCTCCTTCTGCCACCGGAGCCGAGCCCTTCCTGAGGATGCCCGCTGGGATAGGTGGGAGCCTAGCTCCTTGGCACAGTGGTGGGCTTGGCACTGAGGGGCACCAGGATGGTATCTCGGGGGCAGACAGGTGAGAACTCTGCCCCCCAGGCTGCGCTCGGAGGGCAGTCCGGAGGGGCACGTTTTCCCATTGCGCTGGGATCCCTGGTTAGCAAGGACCTGCCTGAGCCCCCAGGATATGAAGTGCGGTGAAGGTTTCTGAGTTCAGCAAGCCCCCTTCCGAAGGGGGCAGGTCCTGGTCCTGTGGGCTTGGCAGACATTCCCCCAAAAGTGGGGAAACACAGAAACAGGCCATTAACTGCCAGGGGGAGCCACAGGCTGGGTATGGCTGCTGGGACTTGACAGGGTTGGGAGGACCTGGGAAGAGTGTGGGCCCAACCCAGAGTGAGACCGCTAGAGCAAGGAGGGGAGCCAGCCCGCCCCTGGCCAGCGCCCAGCTCAAGCCTGCTTCGGCACCATGACCAGAAGGGCCACCCCAAGAGCTGAGCTGGGCAGGGAGTGGAGAAGGGGTCCTGGGCGGCCCCTGGGGCTTCTTAGGGTGCTGTGTGCACCGGTGGCAGAGAGGGAGATGCTGGCAAGGGGCTGAACGGGCTTCTGTGAATGAAGGCTGGGGTCTCTGGAGCCCTTGAGGGGCCAGATGCCACGTGGACGGGCACTGGCTAGTCCCCCCTCCCCAGTCCTGCCCATGTCGGGTGTTGCCCTAGCTACAAGGCTGCCCAACCCATCAGACGCCCAGGCGCCCAGGCCAGCTGTCTGCTCTGCTCCTTATCCTTGGGCCCGCCACCAGCTGATGCTCAGGAAATTCGTGTCGAAGTAACAGAAGGGTGAATGTCAAGTGTGCTTTACACCAGTCCTGGAAGCCTGAGATCATGTCCCGTTTTGCAAGGAACGCGGAGACTCCGTGGGAAGTTGCCCGAGGTCAGACAGTTCGTCAGTGGAAAAGCAGCCCTGATGGTTCCTGCCCAGCTGGCTGGCTCCCCGGCCTGGCTAAGAGCTCACCGACCCTCACCCCAGCTGGCGAGGGTCTGGGCAAGTATTGCTGGTGGGGTCCCATGATGAGCCGCAGAGCCGGGACGCGCCCTTTGCTGGGTTCTGCCCACCTCCGGGCTCAGGCCTTAAAGGACTCGGTGGTCCCCAGCCTCTACCTCCTGGGGGCCAAGCTGACTCCTTGCTGCCTTCTGGCCCTAGCCAGGTGGGCAGACAGCCTGGGAGGGGGCTGGCGAACATCAGGGCTGGGAAGGGGCCAGCAGCTGGGACGAGGAGGGGAGGCAGACAGCACCAACCTGGGGGGCTTCCTAGAGGGGCCCCGGAGTGCCACTGGAAGCCTTTCCCATTCCCTGGTTCACCACTTACTAAGTCAGTTACTGGGGTCAGAGTTAGAAGACATCGTGGGCTAAGCCTGATCAGTGTGACCCCGGTCCACCGTGCTCCACGCAAGGCCTCGTTTCTGGGTCTGACAGTGGCGATGACCTCCGCAGGGACGTCTGCCCGCAGAGGGTGAGGCTGAGCTCTGACACAGTCCCGCTGGGGCTGGAGCCGCACCGGCCAGACCGCGCACGCCACCAGACGGGCCTCACAGGCTTCTGGGAGGAGGGCAGGGCGGGCGGGCGGGCGGGGTCCGGAATGCTGCCCCTGCGCGGTGCTCCAAGCCGGCGGGCACCTCCGAGGGACCAGAGGAGCAGCCGAGCCGAAGGCTAAACCAGAGCGAGGCCTCACGAGAGGGACGACGAGCTCAAGGAAGCGTGTGACCCCTTGTTGGCTTGTCCTGAAACTGTCACCAATAGCTGTCCGCTAAGGCAACTGCTGGCCTTTTCCAAGACAACTTAAAGCATCCTTCTCTTCTACTTAGTGTTCGCTTTCGTTCAACACAAACCCACGAACCACCCGTGAGCCTGGCGTGCACCTGGGCCTCGGTGGGGGCAGGACACAGGGTCTGACTCCATGGGAGCCACCGGTCGCCCTGCCCGCGATTCGGGGCTCCAGCACATCCCGGCATCCTTCGGAGCTCACCTCCCTGGGAAACGGCACACGGGACAAGTCTCCATGCAGACCGAGCGCAGGGCGGCACCCCCGCGCAGTCCTCGGCCCAGGGCCGAGATGTGTGTAGCAACGGAGGCTGGGAGAGACCAGGGTGACTGAGGCGCCAACAACACCTCCACTTCTCACCTAAAGCCAGCCATGCGGGAGACAAGGTACGACCGACCTCTCACAACCCGCCAGGACCCGTATGACAAAGCCAAGGGTGGTGAGGAGAGGGGGCAGGGAAAATAAACCGACTGGCTTCTTTGGCTGGCTGGGGCTCAGGGCGGGTGGAGGGCTGTCCTAGAGGATCTGGAGGGTTCTCTCCCTCTTTTAGTTATCCGTGTCCTCAGATGGCCGGGTCGTACTGAGCAGATGCCAGACTCGAAGCCACCTCGAGGAGTCTGGCTCACCTCTGAATGACAGGAGGATGAACGAATGAACGAACTCATTTAATCTTCACGGGACTTTCTATGAAACAGACGTATTTTGACTATACGAACACAGAATTAAGGCTCAGAGAGGTTTGGTGACTTGCTTGAGGTCACACAGCAAGCAGGGCCCACCTGAGGGCGTGTGTGGGTGCTCCTCCCGGCACCGCCTGCCCCTCCCTCCTGGGTCTAACCCTGGAATCGCACCAGGACGAAGGAGGAAAAAATAAGGAGGGAACTTTATTTAATATTAAAGTCAGGGAGGGGATCAGAAGGAAGATCGGCTTCACTTGGTGATGGTGTTCCTGCAGAGAGAAGAGGGGCATGAGTCTGGAAACCGCAGGCCTTCCCACCCGTCAGGCCCTGTGCTGTCCCCTGTCCCTGCCCGCTGCGCCTCGCCACTCACGCGTTCATGCTCTTGCCGCTGCCACTGAGCACGATATACGGCGTCTTCTGGGCCTTCTGCTTCTCCTGGAGCAAAGCCACCGTGCCCAGGGGGGTGTCGCTGGAGCTCATCTTCTTCAGGAGCTGCAGGAGGAGGGCCGATCAGCACAGGGCGGGAGCAGGCCCCAGGCCACCAGCCACTCCAATGCCAGCAGGTGTGGAAGCCACCCCCCGTGTCCCTGGGCACCCACCGCCTCCTCGTCCAGCTTCTTCATCCGCCGCTCTGTCTTCATCTTGCCCGAGCCTTTCCCGTGGAAGCGGTGGGACAGCTGCCGGAAAGCCTAGGGACATGGGCGGGACCGATGTCAGAGCCACCTGTGTCCAGGGGGCAGGGAAGGGGAAAGGACTCACCCAACCCGTGCTGGGCTGAGGGGTGGTGGGAAGGCGCTGGGAGAAGGCCCATGACCTTGGCACCTTCTAGGAGCTCCCTAGAGTCAGGGAGACAGGTTCTGGGACTGGATGTGCTGTGACAGGGGCGCTTGGGATCCTGAGTGGGACCTGCACATGGACACTGAGGCAGCCAGTGGGCTGGGGTTGGGGGGGGGGAGCACACCCAGCTGGGGACAGTGCCAGGAGCACGTGGGGCAGGGATGCGGGACAGCGAGCATGACTCAGCCCACAGCCCGGACGTCACCCCCAGAAAGGCAGCCCCAAGGGTAGGTCAGGCCATAGGGGGGCAAGTGGGCAAAGGAACCGGGCCTGTGACGGGGCCCACCGGGCCCACCAGAGACGGAAATGGGGGCACCGAGGTGCTCACACCTTGCCAGTCCCCCAGCGCCAGCGGTGGGTGGAACCAAGGACCCATGGCGCAGCTCTGCGTCACCTGGGAAGGCTGGGGCCCCGCGTCTCTGTGACTCCGTCACCCCCAGCCCCGCTCACCTCCTTGGGTGTGAGCTTCCGGCCTGTCTCGTCCACGTACTCGATCTTCACGTCGGGCTTGTACCCGTCCTTCTCCTTGAAGTCCTGGGTGAAGCCGCGGTACTCCTCCCGCCGGCTGTACTTGTCGTCGATGGCCCTGGGCCAAGAGATGGGGCGCTCAGGGCCGGCAGCTGCCCGCGCTGTCCCCGTGGGCTCCCCCAGCAGCCCCTCCCGCCGCCCGCAGCCTCCCCCGCCCGCCCCGCCACACTCACATCTTGTCCTCTATGCAGTACACGGCCGACGGCAGGGACTTGTTGGGTGCCTTTACCCGGGCCACCTTCTGCACCGTGGTCTCCAGCAGCCCTGGGGACAGGCGGCAATCAGACTCCGGCCACCACCCTCAGCGGGGGTTCTTGCCGGCCTCACTTCCAGCCACGGCCCCTGCCGCTTCCATGACCCAGTTCCCACCCCCCTACCCGGCCACACCGCGACCTGAAGAGCAAAGCCGTCACCAACAGGGTGACATGGAGCACAAAGGTCAGATGCGGCTATGACCACCCCAGGGTTGGGTGCAGAGGCTCAGCTCCTGGCCCCCGGGGGAGCAGCCCACGGTTCTGGGGGAGCGGTGGGAGCTGCCTAGCCCCTGCCCCGCTGATGCCCGCAGCCCCTCACCTTTGTTCTGACACAGCAGCAGGGCGGCCGCCAGCCCTCTGTTCACGATGGGCTCCTCGTCCAGGATGGTGGTGGACGAGGCAGAGAACTGGGGTGCAGCACACGGGGAGGAAGGTGGTCAGCGGCCGCATGGGCTCGTCTCACCCCCTCCGCCCCCTTGTCCCCGGCACACACAGCCACAGTCCTTCCCGGGCCCGGGCGCTGGGCCAGACTCGTCGCCGCCACACCGAGCTCTGCAGACCCCAGCCCAGCGTGGGACAGCCAGCCCCGCGGTCACGGTCCCCCAGCAAGGAAGGGGCAGGGCTGGGCGGGAGCGCCGTGGGCAGCCAAGCTGTCCTGCTCTTCCCCCCCACCGCCGCCGTGCCCCTCACATCCTGCTGCTGCTTCTCCTCGTCTAGGTTGACGGTGCTCCAGCCGATGTTCTCCTCCCCGTCCGACTCCGAGCCGCCGTTGGCGGAGCGCTCCTCGTCCCGTTCAAAGTCCTGGGGGTCAGAGACCAGGGTCAGCCCAGGGAGCCTCAGCGCCCCCCGCAGCCAGCCTAACCCGCCGGAGCACCGAGGCTTGTGACCAGTTATGGAGAAGCTGGCCAGGACCTGACAGGCAGGGGGGACCCCAAGCAAGACCAGAGGGGAGCTAGAGAGGAGGGGAAGGTGGGGAGGGGTGGGGAGGGGCGGAGCGGGGAGAGGCAGGCTGTCCGAGGACCCACCATGAGCTCCTCCTGCTCCTCCCGGTTGCCCGCCAGCCCGTAGGTGGGGATCTCGCCCAAGGTGCGGCAGAACTCCGACGTGGCATTGAACACGATGGCCCCCTTCCGCTCCGGGTCCTCGTCCTCCTCCCAGCCCCGCTGGCGGGACTCCAGCTTCTTCACAATCTCCACCACCTGGGGGAGGGAGCAGCTGTGGGCAAACCCAGAAGTTTCTGGGGAGGTGCCATCGAGACCCAGAAACCCCAAGTCCTCCCCCGACGGCAGGAAGACAAGCCCTCCGACCCACCGTCCACAGAGCACCTCCGACGGCTCCCCGCTTCCCGACTCCCAGCGGCTCTCTGCACCTTCACCCACCGCAGTCCTCGGCTCCAAAGCCGTCAGTGGCTTCCTGCCGCCCTTTAAATTAATCTCCAAATTCCACCTGGCCCTTCTCCAAAGCCCCAAAGCCTCACGTCTTCCTCCGGGACCGAAGCACACTGGGGCCTCTTGTCGCCCTGAGGCCACCCTCCCTTCACCCCCACAAACACCTGTTTCAGAACTCAAGGTAAGCCGCTTCCAGAACCCTGCCCTGAGGCCACAGGGTGGGAAGAATCTGCCTATGCGGCTCCCACAGGCTTCCAGCACCCGCCACACCTCTGCCTTGCTCCTCCTGTGGGCCACCCTCCTGCCCGGCGCGGCCCCACACGACTGTCCCGGCTGTCCCCTCGACTGCGCCATTCCCAGAAGCGTGCAGGAATGCCCAGGCTCTCCGCTCCCTCCGCCCCGCTGTCTCACTGCCGTCCGGACAGCAAGCTCCTCAGAGAAGTTTCCAGTTACCACAGCCGCTCAGCGCCCCTTCCTCCCATGTTATTACATTATGTGCATGTTTTCAGCGAATGGCTTCATAAACATAAACATAAAACGGTTCTACGGAGCGCACGTGTGTTATTAAAGACGGTGACAGCCACACACACCCAGGCACCCATCGCCCAGTCCGAGGAACGTGGTCCATACTCCTTCAAGCCTCACAATCTCCTCGCCCCTTATCTATGGTCATGATTCACTGGCTTCTCTTCTGTTTTTTCCACATAAAGTCCTATTATTTTGTTGTGCATTTTAAAAACATTATATATCTGAATCTGAATCCCCTACGATGTGATGTAAATATAAATAAATATATACGTATATGCATATGTATCTCACACACACACACACACACACACACACATACACACACACACACACACACACACACGTGCGGCTGGGTGGCTCGGTTGGTTAAGCGTCTGCCTTCAGTTCAGGTCATGATCCCCGGGTCCTAGGGTTGAGTCCCATACGGTGGGGGTGGGGGGGGGGGGGGCCCCCTGCTCAGCAGGGAGTCTGCTTCTACCTCCCCCCCCACCCCCCCGCTCATGCTCTCTCTCTAGCTGGCTTGCTCCCTCAAATAAATTAAATGTTTCAAAAAAAGAGAAAAGTCTATTTTCTAAAATCCATCTTGACCCGAGTGACTGCACTTCTTAGCTTTTCACTAAGGAACCACATTCCACGACAGGAACGTGTCCTCATCTAGTTCCCCCGCACGCCCTGCCCTCATCTAGTTCCTCCTACTTCCCGCCATCACAGACAAGGCGAACACAAGCCATCGGATGCCTGTCTCCCCCAGCACGCGGGCAGGTGTGTGTCCGCGGTACCCACGCAGGAGTGGGCATGCTGGGCCGGAGGGCACGCGCACTTGCCGCTCCAAGAATACTTCCAACGCCTTCCCGAGCTTGTCGGACCCCTCCGTGCTGCAAAGTGCATGTAAGAATTCTGGCCGCTCCAAATCCTGACACTTGTTATCGCCAGACTTTGACGTTCTTGTCCAGTGACGTGGGTATGACTTGGTCCGTCACTGACCTGGCTGGCTCTTCCTTGACCATTCACGAAGCCGGGCCTCACTGGGTGGTGGTCTGTTCTGTTTTGTTGTTTGTTTGTTTGTTTTAAAGATTTTATTTATTTATTTGACAGAGATCACAAGTAGGCAGAGAGGCAGGCAGAGAGAGATGGGGAAGCAGGCTCCCCGGTGAGTGGAGAACCCGATGCGGAGCTCGATCCCAGGACCCTAAGACCATGACCTGAGCGAAAGCAGAGGCTCAACCCACTGAGCCACCCTGGCGCCCCTGTTTTGCTTTTTAAAGAGTGCGCGTGCATGAGAGGGGCTGGGGGGCGGGTGGGGGAGGATAAAGCAGAGGGAGAGAGGATCTCAAGCAGATTCCACGCCCAGCACGGAGTCCGACTGAGGGCTCCTTCTCACAGCACTGAAATCACGACCTGAGCTGAAATCAAGAGTCAGACAAACCACTGAGCCACCCCGGCGCCCCCTCTCATGGGGTATTTTATCGACCATCTAACCTGCCACTTCTGTGAACGGCCCATTGAGGTCTACTGCCCCTTTTTCTGTTTTGCCAATTTGGGTTGTTTGGATATTCTTGGCACCAACCCATTGATAATTATATACACGTGGGCAAATGTCTTCTTCTGGTGACTTTTTAAAAAAAACTGAAGTTCTTAATTTCTCAGTAGTTATTGGTTTTCATCCTCATGGTTTATGCTTTACTTTCAGAATTTAAAAAAATTTTCGCTTGAAATAATCCAGTCACAAAAAAACCTTCTGTGATTGCCCTTATAGGTTGTCCCTAGAGGGGACTTTCTGTCCCAGCGACAGAAGTAGGACACTGGTGGCCAGGGGCAGGGGGGACGGGAGCCAGTGTTTAACAGGGACAGAGTTTCAGCAGTTTCAGCTTTTCAAGATGAGGAGAGCTCTGGGGGTGGCTGTGGGGATGGGTACACAGCACCAGGGGCGCATTTAACCCTTCAGGGGAATCAGACGTCTAAAAATGGTGAAGATGGTCAATTCTTTGTTCTGTGTATTGTAATGAAATTTGCAAAGAGAAAAAAAATCTTTCTCTGCCACAAAGTCACAAACATCATTTCCTTAACCTTGTTCTGGAACATTAATTTGTGACTTTTCAGTTCTTAATCTATCTGTAAGTACATCTTGTGTGAAGTACAAACCCAATTTCACTTTTTTCCAAATGGGTAAGTGTCCAGAAAGCACTTGCTGAACCGAGCGCCCATTCCCACCAGCGCAGCAGCTCTCCTACTCAGGAGTCCGTGCCTGGGCCTTCTACTCGGTCTTGGCCCTGTCAGTCCACCCTTAGGCCACTATTTTATCACCTCAATTACCACAACGACCTAAAGTGAGATCTGTCAGAGCAAAGCCCACCACTTTGTTATTGAAAGCATCTTGGATTTTTTTGGCCCTTTGGTCTTCCAAATAAATTCAAGAATTAGCTTTTCAGGTTCCACAAAAATCCTTTTGGGAATTTTCATTGGAATTGCATATAATCTCTTTACGGAGTCCTAGCCACAAACACGGACATTATGGACTGAACTGTGTCCTCCCAAAATCTGTATGTTGAAACGCTGCCTCCAGTGTGACTGTATTTGGAGATGAGCCTTTAAGAAGATGATGAAGATCAAAGGCGGTCATAAGGGCAGGCCCTAATCCAGTAGGTTGGTGTCCTCATAAGAGAAAGGGACACTGAAGGCTGCAGGCACCCAAGGGAAAGGCTGAGAGAGAACAGAGCAAGAAGACGGCCCCCCGCAAGCCTCAGGGGAAACCAAACCTACCGACGCCTTGATCTTGAACTTCCAGACTCCAGAACTTTGAGAACTAAACTTCTGTTGCTTAAGCCACCCAGTCTGTGGCATTGTGCACGGCGGCCCTAGCTGCCTAACACGACAGTCTGTTTATGTCTTCTTCACGGTCTTTGAAAGATGGACTGCAATTCTCCCCATACGGATCTCGCACATCTTATACTTTTAATTTTGTTGCAATCCTTAATTTAATCCTTTAATTTTGTAGCAAGCTTATCTCCATCCTGTTTTGCTTTGATAGCTTTACCCATAAAACTTCCCCATCCCTACTGCTTTCGTGAAAATGATTTTTTCCAAAATTATACTTTCTACCTCTTCCTTGTGTATGGAAACACCACCGGTTCCCGCCTGGTAATCTTATCCCCAGTGGCCCTGCTAGAGCCAGCGTGGTCTGATCGTCACTTCCCACCACGCCCCGGAGGCCACTTCAGACGAGGGCATCAGGGACCGCCATGCTGCCCGATCCAAATTCTCCGCGACACGTGTCACAAATGCTTACTTGCTTCCTCGAAAGAGCTTCTTGTCATGGGACTCCCAGGGTGACGTCCTGTCCTCTGCTGTCCTCACATGCTCTCCTTCTCCAGCTCTTTTCCTCTGTCCAGACTCACTGTCCCGGTGACTCCAGCCCATCCCGTGGCTTTAACTCCCATCTACGTGCTTACTGACGTCCGCCAGTACCTCCAGTCTCAGCCTCTCCCTTAAAGTTCAAACTCACACATCCAACTGCCTGTTCCGTATCATCACCGCTATTAAAAAAGCACCTTAAGGGGCGCCTGGGTGGCTCAGTGGGTTAAAGCCTCTGCCTTTGGCTCAGGTCATAATCCTGGGATCGAGCCCCGCATCAGGCTCTCTGCTCAGCAGGGAGCCTGCTTCCCTTCCTCTCTCTCTGCCTGCTTCTCTGTCTACTTGTGATCTCTGTCAAATAAATAAAATCTTAAAAAAAAAAAAAAAAGGCACTTTGAACTTAACCAAACCGAACGCTTGGTTAGCTCCCCCAACCTGCTCCTCCCCAAGCTCATCCCATCTCAGGAGCAGCCCTGTCTGTTCCTCACCTCAGCAAACGGACCGCTGTTCAAGTCAGAACTTTCGGGAGTCATCCCGAACGTCTCGTACCCACGCACGACCTTACACACGACCCACTGACAAACACTGTTGGTTCTACGCTCAAAATGCATTCCAGACACGGCCACTTCCCTGTCTCCACGCCTATCACCGCAGTCAACCGTCACTCCAACTGGAGGACGACAACAGCCTTCCCTGGCCTTCCTCAGAGACCGAACTCCACCTGCCAAGTCCACTGCAACGGCAAGCGTCTGCCCGACGTGGCCTATGACCTGCTCCTTCCCTGTCACTCTCCCCACAGCTCCTGCCACATCAGCCATGCAGGCCTCCGCCAACTTCCTGAGCCAGCGCGGTGGCTCCCGCCTCGGGGCCTCGGGGGCCAGGTGCTCCCTCATCTCGGAACTGGGCCCTTACATGGCTCTGAGGCTCACTGCATCTGATCTCAACTGTCACCTCTTCGGGGAGGCCCACCCTGACCAGCTGACTTAAAACGAGCGCGCTCCTTCGCTCCTCCTCTCCCCACTACCCTCTTCCTGTTTCTGCTCCCAGTGGTTCTCCCGCCGGACCTTGTCTTTGTCTTTCACGTCCCCTCAGTAGAACGAAAGCTCCATGAGGAAGGACTTCTGCGTTCTCGGCTATGGCCACCCGACTCTGACCCGCTTTACGGCAGGGGCAGACGGCGGGTCGCCCAGCACCAGCTCTTCTGATTCCCGCTGTCCTGGCTCGCAGCCGGGCCCGCTCACCGAGTGACCCCACTGCTGCTGCTGCTGCTGCTGCGACGGTAGAGCGGCCAAGACCCGGGGGGGCCGACTCCTCCGACGCCCCAGCCATCTGCCCGCGCCTGCCCAGAGGGACCGTCCCAAGTGGCTGCCCCAGTGTCCTCATGGCCTCCGTCTTGCGGACTCCACCGTGCCAAATCGGAACCACCTCTCAGGAGCTAGAGGACTCCCTAGCCCCCTCCTTACAAGCCCTTCTTGGCTTCTGTGCCGCCTTGACCTCGGGGACTGCTGCTTCTCCGCCACCTCTGCAGAAGCCCCTGCCACTTGACCCCACAGGCTGCCCCCGGGGCTCCCTGCTCCCACCTCTCGCTCTCCCAGTGTTGGGGGGGTGGGATGACAAGCATGGACCATGGAGTCAGGCTGTTCAATCCCCAGCTCTGCCCCTTACCAGCCACATAACCCTGGTCCCACTTGCCTAAGGCCTCTGTGCCTCAGTTTCCTCATCTGTAAAACGGAGAGAGCAGAACCTTCCTCACAGGTGCTGCTCTGAGCATGAACGAGGTGGCCCACAAGGCACGCAGGCAGGGCCCGGCTCCGGCTGGCACCCGCCGCAAGAATCATGACCACAAGGCCCCACCGGCCTCTGTTCACCTCACACCACCAGGCCACCCCTCCCAGGACACCTGCCGTCTCCGCTGCCCAAGTGCCCGGGCTGCCTGCCCACCTGCACCCTGAATCTCTGCGAGGTCAGCTCCTCGGTGTTATTTAAGTCTCAGCTCAAAGGTCGTCTGCCACAAGGTCTCCCCGGGATGGCGGACGCAGGCCAGCCCTCCAGCCACCTGCTCGGCCTTCCTGCGGCCGGGCTGCAGGCTCCAGGGGCCGTCGGGAGTGTGGTGTGTGCACGTGTGCACCTGCCGCCCACTGTCCAGCTGTCCTGCCGTCCTGCCCTCTGGCCGCAGCTAGAGCGGAGCACAGGGCGCCTCGCTGGCCGGCTCATCAGGGACTCCCCTGGCCCCGGGACAGCGCACTCTCGCGGCAGGCGTGCCACACCCAGCCACGGAAAAAAAGAAGACAGCGAAGGCTCCAACCCTGAAATATCTTGGAGCAAAAGTACTGCTTGAACTTAAACGGATCCACTGACAGCACGACGTTAAACAAAAAAGATGACCCAGACTAGAAGGCAGGCGCCACGCTCGGGGGACAGGTCACCAGAGACGCGCCTGTCCCGAAGGCCCCGGGGAGGGCCCGCCGCAGCCCTCACCTTCTCAGCGCTGTCCCGCAGCTGCTGCAGCTGCCGCAGGCGACGCCCCTTCTCCAGCTGCTTCTGCAGCTCCAGCTCCGCCTCATCCTCCTCCAGTACCTCCGGGGACCCGGACTGCGGCGCTCCAGCCTCCTCTGGAGGAAACACAGGAGACCCCTGCTCGGACCACCTCCTCGCCCTGGGGCACTCGGCCCGGTCCCTGCCGCCCACCCGCGGCTGCCCGGGCCCTCACCGTCATCACTGATGTCCATGTTCTCCACGCGGGTGTCATCGGACTGCGGGGGCTGAGGGGCTGGCTCCTTCTCCTCTTCCTCGGGGGCCTCCTCGTCTGCCTCGGGCACTCGGCGCCGGCCTCGGCCCCGCAGTCTGCGGAAAGGGACCTCTCCCATGAGTGCGGGCCCCTAGGCCAGTCCATCCCCGCACCGCAACCCTGTTTCCAAGCCCACCTGGAACCGAAGTCCCCATCCTGAGTCTGGTCTCCCAGAGGCAGCAAGTCATCGGCCCGCACGACCACCTCCTTCTCTTTCTTGCGGATCTTTTTCACTCTCCGTTTGGTCTTTTTAAAGGTCACCTGAGAGGAGGAGAGGAGAGATGAGACTTGAACTGGGAAAGTAGGTCCCCATGAGCCCCCAAGAATGAAGACTTAAAAAAATGTTTTCTTCACTAGAGGTGGGGGAGGAAGGGACGGATGGAGGAGTGGGGGAGAGGAAGAGGGAGAGAGAGTCTCTTAGGCAGGCTCCGTGCCCAGCATGGAGCCCCACGCAGGTCTCCATCCCCCAGCCTTGAAATCAAGACCTGAGCCGAAATTAAGAGCTGGACGCTTAACCAACTGAGCCGCCCGGGGATGCCAAGAAAGAAGGCTTCTCTGGCATTCCTCCAGGCCAGCCTCCAGCCACTTCGCACACATACACAAAGTGTGCAACCCGCGTTATCTCATCCCACTTGCAAGATGAGAAAAACCCCGGCACAGAGAGAACAAGTTCCTTGCCTGAGGTCACCCAGCTCCTAAATGGGAGAACCAGGATTGTGAACCTTCTCTTCAGGCTCCAGAGTCCTGCTCTTAATCACAAGGCCCAGCAATCTAGCCATGGGTCTACCTCTGTGTTCATAATCATCCCAAATACGAAATCCACACCCAGCCGTAACGTTACCAGTCAGCCACACCGTCACTAGTCCTCGCACCGGCCCTCAAGAGATGGCTGCTGCCACCCCCATTCCAAATCAGGTGCCTCAGGCTCACAGGTAAGGGACTCCCCGGGGCACAAGCTGGCGATGTTGCGGAGCTCGACTCAAGCTCAGAACCATCCGTCCCCGCAGTCCCTGTTCAGTGTATGGTCACTGTCCCCCCACAGCACCTCCCCACAGCTGCCATACACCACTGACCACGAGGACCAAGCCCCCACACTCGCCCTTCCTCCGTAGCGTCCCCGAGCTGCACATGACCCCAAAGAAGGAGGAATCCCCACCCCAATTACGAGGTGCGGGGGCAGGCCACGGGTCTCACCATCTCCTCAGGTGTGAGGTACTCGGAGGCCAGCCGGGGCCCCACAGTGCTCAGGGACTGGGCCTGCAGCCGCAACTTGGCCCGGATCTCCTCCAGCTCCCGCTCCCGCAGGCCATCAGCAGTGCCCCCCTGCTCCAAGCGGAACGAGTGTGGCCGCTCGCCCTCGAGCTCCTCGTCATACTTGGACAGGATAGAGCGGGGTTTTTGCTGCAAAACAAGAGATACTGGTTGGGACCCAGCTGGCTCCTGAAAAGCCATAATAGAGCCCCCATCTCGATGCCCCGCCTGCCTGTGCCAAGTCATCCACGCTCTCATCCTCTGCGTAGGGCAGGTAGTCGGGCTTCTTCTTCCGCAGCTCCACGTTCTTCTCTGCCCGCTCTTTGTCTAAGAGGTTCACGTTCACCAGCACATCCTCCTCCTCCTGCAGCACACCTGTGGACAGGGCAGGAGCAGCGGACCTTCAAGCTTGCCCTTGACGCAGCAGCGCCCACGCCCCCCACTGGAGCCTGGAGCTCAACCCACCTTTGTCCTTGAGGGTGAGGATCAGAGTCTCCCCTTCTCGGAAGGAATCGATAGCATGTTCCACGGTGAGGCCCTGTAGGTCCCGGGCACTGTACAGGTCCTACAGGGGAGGGGGACCGTCCAGCCAAGTCAGGAGCCCTGACCCGCACAGCCCTGGGATCCCAGCACCCGGGACAGCAGCGCTCCCATCCCCCGCCCCCAGCTACCGCAGGAGCCTCACCTGCCGCCTCTGCCCAAACTCCTCCTCCACCAGGGTGCTGACACCGAACTCCTGGTCCATCTCCTCCAGCAGTTTGGCCTGTGGGATGGGAAGGGGGTGACCTATGACCTCAGGCCATTCAGCATCACTGGAAGACACATGGGGCTTTACCAAGTGGGAGTGCAAAAAAGGGAAGGAAGGCCCTATGCGCCAGCTGCTAAGAATCCAGAGCAGATGCCAGTGACCATGGACCTCCGACCTCTCTGAGCCCGGTCCCCTCCCAAGGACAGGTCTCCAGCCCCACCAGCCAGCCAGGTTAAGAGGCACTAAGCGACCACCCCCAGCTGCCCAGGCGCTCACCCTCTTCTCTGCCAAGTCCTTCTCCTTCTGCAGCTGCCGGCTCCGCTCGATCCAGGCTGCGGTGTCATCCAGCCAGGGGTCGTCCTCCCCCAGTGTCTTTATCTTTCTGAAGAGAGGAGAAAGCAGTCTTCTGGGAGCCCCACTCCTGTTCCCTGCACCCAACTCCAGAGCTCCTGGGCGGCCTCCTCAGGGCCTTCCCTTGCCCACCCTGCTGACCCCCTTACCCCAGCTTTTGGTTCAGGAGACGCTTTTCTTTGGCGGCCGCCAGCTTCTCCCGTAGCTCTTCTCGCTGTCTCAAGGCCATGGGGTTGATGACATCGGCTGCCACGGGCTCCTCCTTGGTGCCCGCCTCTGGAAGGGGGGCCCAGACGTGAGGCTATGCCTGCCCATGGCTGGTGGGGAGAGGAGGGAGCCACTCACCCTGCCCCTTTCCAGTTCAAGGGGCCGGAAGGGGCCGGGTTGGGTGGAGCGAATCCTTCACGTCCCTCCTCCCACTTCAGCCCACATTTCCATGTCACCCCACACAGCATGATGGGATCCTCCACCGCTTACAAGCCTCACCCCTGCCCCCCCGCCGCAATCACGCTTTAAGAAACAAACCCAACACTTGCACAGCCCAGATCAGTCTGCGGCACCTGTGCACGTGTCTCGGCCTGGCTAACTCGGTGCAAGCACACGGCACCAGCCACCTGAACTTAAGAGAATCCCTATTCCCAGTCCCCCATCACGACTACAAGGAAAGGCCTCGTGCCTACCAGCAAGTACGTACGTACGTGTACACACACACACATACACAGCGACTATATGGTGCTAAACCTGAGCCATAACCCCACCCTCCTCAAAGACCCCTTCAGATGGTCTTTCGCCTCCACCCAAAGGCCCTCCCTCAGCCCCATCCACCGCCCCACACTCACCCTTCTTGACGGCATTGACCTCCAAGGGTTTCAGCCCCAACTTTGCCCGGAGTTTACTGAGGACAAGAAATAAGAGTGTTAAGAGCTGTCAACGAAATAGGGACATCGAAGGCATTTCTGGACAGACAGGGGGTGAAACCAGGATGGAACTGAGAGGTCCTAAGGGTCCCCAAAGCAGGGACTGACCCAGGCAGCCTAGGACGTTGGGATGGACACTGGCCTCCAAATCAGGGAACGTGGGCGCCGGCCCGGCCTGCCCCTCACCAGCACAAGGCCAGCTTTCCGCTTGGCTCTCGGCGTCCTCTTCTGTAACTCAAATGGTAATGCTCCAATTCCAGTGAGAATGCTTTGGTGGGTGAAAGACACCCCCCTCCCCGGAAAGCTGCCCCAGAAGCCCTCTGTCTTAGAATATAAAAGCAGAACATGAGCGAGAACCAACTTACTTGGTCTCCTCGATGCTGAGTGACGAGGCATCTCCCGAGCTAGGTCTGGAGCCGGCGGCTGGAACAAGAAGCAGGACTCAGGAGCCGCACGAGGGCCGGCGGGCCGCGTCTCTGGCTCCGGCTGCAGGCTCCCCCTCACCAGCTCCTGGGCCTTACTGGGACACCTGAACACAGCAGTCCTCCCCGACCCAAGCAGCTCCTCTTACGTCAGGCCTAGTCTCTTGAGACCCCGACTCTCTACGTAACCTTCCTCTCCTGAGCCAAAAGGTCCAGCCTTGCTGCATCGTCCACCTCGGCCTCCGCGCCACTTCCGTACGCTCCATTTTCAGCCTGCGCTGCCCTCCTCGGCCTAGCTCTGATCGACAAGATCCTGTCCAAATGCAGAGACCAAATGCCACCTCCTTCTCGAACTCCTGCTCAATTACTGATCAGAATGAATGGCTCTCCCGAGTGCCACAGCCCCATCACTCACTTTCAAGTCTGCTTCCCGCCACAGGTCGGTGACCATGTTAGGAGCAGGACTGTGTCCTCTGTGCAGTTCATCCAGTCAAGAGATACATTTACTGGTCCCTGATTTGTGATGGATGTTGAGGATGCTGAGATAAAGAAGCATTTCACACCTCCACTACCCACATCATGATCAGCAAATACTTCACGAAATGCCACAGACAGAGGCAGAACCCCATCAGCTGGGGCTCCCTCACCCAGCTGCCACCACGGGCTCCTCCTTCCTGCTTCCCCGCCCCACAACCTACCTCCTCCCCTATAGCTCATCTGGATGCTGTATCCCAGCCTCTCCAAGCTCTCTCCAAGGTCACCAGCCTTATTTCTAAATCCAGTGGATTCTTTTCTGTCTGATTTTCCTTCATTTTCTGTGGCGTGTGACACCATGAATTACTCCTTCTTTATCTCTGTTCCCATAGACCCCATGATACAAGATTCTGCGATTCCCTGCCTTTCTGGATACTGAACCACCAAGCATTTTTGTAGCATCGTGCTCCAACTACTACTAAAATGTTGGCATTTCTTAGGTTCTGCTGGCCACTCCTCACTCTCTCGGTGGGATTCATTCGCCACCTAAATACCCACGACTTCCACACGGCTCTATCCAGCCCCAACCCTGTACATCAAATGCAACATTCTCCAAAACTGAACTCTTTCCCCTCAAAAGTCTGCTTCTCTCCCAAAGTCCTCAAGGCCAACAGACAACAAAACCACCCACCCAGTTGCTCAACCCAAAATTCAAGGAGTCCTCCTTATTTCCTTCTTCCCACGCTCATCCAAGTGTTAAGCTCTCTTAATTCCCCCTTCAAAACAGTTCAGTCTGTTTAGGTCTCCCCACCCTACTGCTACTGCCTGGCTGCAAGCCACTATCAGCCCTCATGCGACCTCCAGTCTTGACTCCTCTTGAGCCGGTTCTCAATACAGTGATTTTTGCACAATACGATCAACTCATTCCTCAGTTCAAATCCATGGCTCCCGGCTACCCTCGAGACAAAATTCCAATTTCTATAGGGTCCTTTGTGGTCAGAACTGTTTCATAACTCTCCTACGAACCCTACACGATCTGCCCAATACCAGGTTTCTTTTTGGTTCTACACATGCTAGTACAACTTCATTCATTCATTCATTCACTCAATATTTATTGAGGGCCCGCGATGTGCCAATTTTGAGAAAACAGAAAAATCTCTGCCCTCGCGAAGCTTAGTAGACGAAGACAACCTTTAATCCCAAATAACCGTAGGAACACTCTTTAATAAGGGCTGACGAAGACAGCCTCGGGGTGTCTCGGCGGGCTGAACCCCCAGACCAGCCCGCCCGCTCTGGGACCCCCCCCCCCCCCCCAGCCCCCCCCCCCCCCCAGGCCCCGCCCCTCACCGGCCTCGTAGCCGTCATCGCGCTTCTCTCTCTTCACGCGCCGCTCAGAAGGTTCTGCTTGGCTGCGCTCCCGCCCGTGCGCGCCGCTGCGGGCCTCAGCTTCGGCCCCGCGCCGCCCGCCCCCGCGCTCGCCCCCACGCTCCCGGCTCCGCTTTCGACGTTCGCCGCCGCTGCTGCCGCCGCCGCCGCTCCGGTGCTTGTGTTTTTTGTGCTCCCGGTGCCGCGGCGGCTGCTCGGTGGCGCCTCCAGTGCTGGCCGCCGCCGTCGTCCCGGACGCCTCCTTCTCCCCGCGGTGCTTCTTTGACGACCCCATGGTGGCACGTCCGCCCCGAGCCCGGCCGCCGCCGAGCCCCGACGACGCAAAATGAGAACACTTCCGGGTCGCCCGGCAGCGGCTGTCGTGTTGCCGGAAACCAAGAGTGGCTGCTTCCGTCGTTCACCTCAGAGCCTGCCCCAAAGGTTCATGGGAAGGCCGGGATCGGGGCCCAACTGCGCAGTTGCGGCCGTCTTGGTCTGGGCGGTGGTCTTTAAGCGGGCAGCATGACTGCGCATGCGCCGCTGGGGGTGTGGACGCCGCCTCAGAGCTGCAGGTCTCTCAACTCTAAGCCCTTAAAGCCAGCAACCTGGAAGCTGGAAGCACTTCCTGGCGGCGGGACGCTCCGTACTCATGGTCTTGCAGTGGACGGCACCTGCCGCTCCCGTAGGCGTCCTCCTAGTGGTCTCCCCCCGGGTCGTGGCTCCATCGGGTGTGCGACGACACTTATGTTTTGAGACCCTCCCCCCAGACTTGCTGCTCTGCAGGCCAGCCTCCGAGCCCCTACAACCAGTACTGTCAGCAAATGCTGCCCTCCCTCCTTTATTGGATTTTTTTTTTGGGGGGGGGCTATTTATTTGAGAGAGTGCACAAGCCGGAGGGGCAGGGAGAGGGAGAGAAGCCCGGAGCTGGACCCTGACATCACGACCGGAGCCAAAACCAAGAGTGGGAGTTTTAACTGACTGCCACACCCAGGCACCCCCCGCCCTGCATTAGGTTTTTTTTTTTTTTAAAGATTTTATTTATTTATTTGACAGAGAGAGATCACAAGTAGATAGAGAGGCAGGCAGAGAGAGAGAGAGAGAAAAGCAGGCTCCCTGCCGAGCAGAGAGCCCGATGCGGGACTCGATCCCAGGACCCTGAGATCATGACCTGAGCGGAAGGCAGAGGCTTTAACCCACTGAGCCACCCAGGCGCCCCCTGCATTAGGTTTTTTAATCTGTACTCTGCACGTCCTGCAACTGAGTAGAAAATTCAGCATATCTGTGTATGTGAGCTGCCTACCTCCCTGGGGTGGGGGGGGGGTCTAACTTGAAGTTACTTGAAAGTTAAAATCCCAATTCACATAATCCCTCCTCATACCCCCACCCCACAGTTGCTAGGTCTGGAGGCCCCTGTGCAACCCATCTGTTACAGTGTGAGGTATGCACCCCTTTAAAGGTCCAAACTCCACCCCCCACCCGCCCCAGTTCTCAAAGACAGAGGCCATTAGGTCCTGTGTTCACTCTCCAATTCCTAGGACCCAGCCTATATGTTGGAAAAGGGGGTAGAGGAGTTGTGGCTGTTGCTGTGTGAGATGAGCCCCTCAGGGGCAGCTCCGGAACCGCACTCCTGGGTGATGGGACAAGCTAAGCCCGCTGCCCACCTGCTACCTCCCGCTCCCAACCTGCAGCCTCTCCCAGCAGCACCAGAAATTACACGCGGTATTTTCCATAAAGCATTTAATTGTTTTCTTAGGGGCTGGACTCTTGGTTTGGGCTTGGAGTGGAGTGCCTGTCAGGCTGGCTTCCAGTGCGCTCTGTCTTTGGGGTACTCTCAGAAGAGTGCTCCATTCTCGCCCGCATTGACCTTTGGCTCCTTAAAGACGGAGACACAGATAGAGACCATGAGCTCTAGCTCCCCATGCCCATGCCCAAGGACACCAGGCTTTGGGAGAGGAAAGGCCATTATTGCCCATGTGGGCTCAAATTTGCCTGCTATGCTGTGTGGACTCTGAGCAAGTGATTTCCCCTCCTCAAGCCTCAGTGTCCTTACGAATGAGCCTCAAAATCACTGCTGTGCACCAGGTTGTCCTAAAGCATAAGGGACACTATTTGCGGGGTGATTAGTGTGCCACTCATAACTGGGCCTTGGTGTGTGGTCACTCCGCTGGCCACTCTGTGGCTTACTTGCTCCTGTGTCTTCCAGGAAGCCCCTGCCCCTCGGGTCCTTAGTTTTTTTGTTGGGATCTGGAGAACATACCCTGATCCTGCCTTCCTGGGGGGACATGAAGGACAGGGCCTGGGGAAGGACTTGCTGGCTGCTAGAGCTAGGCAGAGTCCTTCAGGCCGAGTGGGGCAGACCAGGCCAGGACTGAGGCTTACATTTAAGGCGGATCAGTGTGGTTGCCCACGAGCTTTCTCAGCATTTTCCTGGGTGTCCAGCCCAGGCTGGAGGTGGGTAGGGAGACAGCTCAGGGAGACCCTATAGGGCCCAGAGTACTGGAAGTGGCATCCCTTCCCCTTGTACTGGGCACAGCCGGCTCTTTGGCTAGCTAGGTGGCCTCACCTGGGTTTCCTGGAGGTGCCCTCTGTGTCCCCCTTTCCTGCCTCAGCCAGCAGCTGCTCCTCATCCAGTCCCAGTGCTGACAGCACCTGGGAGAAGCGCCGGGTGACCGTGAGCCGGGCGTTGACCTGAGTGGAGAGAAGGGTTCCTGCTCTGCACCAAGGCTGCTGAGGACAAACGGTGCTGGGATACTGAGAGGGTCTCGGGGTCTCTAGATGGACAGTGGCCCAGGGCCCCGTCAGAGGGGAGCCACTCTCATCTTACAACCCTACCCGCTCATCCCACGAGAAGCACCGTTCCCAGGAAGGGAGCATGCTTGTCCCGGTGCTAGCCCTCACCTGCATGGCCTGCTGGAACAGGTAGGGCCGGGCCTGCACTCTGTGCTGGATGCCTCGCAGCTCTGCCTGATACTGAGCACAGCGCTGTCGCTCCTGCCGCCTGAGGGGAGGGAGACGGGCCTCTGGGCAGCTAACCGTGAGCACAAGCCATCCCCACCCTTAAGTGCACCCATCCTCACTGAGGATACCTCATCCTCCCCACCCTTACCTTGCAAAGCAATTTCACTCCCCTCCTTGCCCTGGATTCCTCCTGAGGTCAGGGGGGTGGAAATTATATGCTCCATTTTACCCATGATGAGCCCGAGGCCCAGCAGGGTTGAGGGACTTGGCCAAGGTCACACAGCTGGGAAGTGAGAGACTGAGCCCAAGTCCACAGGCCGTCCAACCAGGGCTCATCCAGGCTCCCAGCCACCCCCAAAGGAGAGGGGCCAGCACTGTCTTCGAAGCAAATGGGCATCTGCTTGCACAGCCCCTCCTCTCCCTGCGTTGACACCCTGAACTCTCTCACACTGCTCCTGTGAGCGAGAAACGGGGGCCGGGGACCGTGGGCCGTGGCTTAGGGCAAGACCCTGCTCTGGGCTCTGGGGTCAGTTTTTTCTGCACTGTGGCAGGGTTTAGACAACTTTGTCACCATTCTCTGTGGTTCTTGTAAGCACACAGCTTAGAAAATGGGGTGGAGGAACAACAGAATTATGTTGCAAAGGAAAGAACACTTCCTGAAAAGATCAGGGTTCCCCAGGGGAGGCACACATTCATTTACAAAAGCCTGGTTTGTGCGCTTGTCTGACATGCGTCTGCTCATCAAGTCCGATATCGGGGCAGCAAGAGGGACCTTCTGGCCACACTCCACAGGGGGCCAGGAATCCTGTGAAGCACGGGAGAGAGGTCTTGGGGTGTGGTGGCAGCACCCACACACAGAGAGGGAGGGGAGAAGCAGACAAGGCTCCAAGACCTCAAGCAGACGTGCAGGGGCCCCGTGGAAAAACACTGCCTTACTGGGCCAGGACCCTTGGCTCTGTGCCAGAAAAGGAACCCTCCTAGTCTTCAAAAAGTAGATGAACTTGAAAACCCATGGCCAGGAACAGAAGTTATTGCAAAACGGAGTCTTCAGCGTTCAAGAAGTAATTTCAGCAGTTACAAAAGGCGGGGGTGGGGAGCGAGCTGGCATTCAGCCTCCGTCTTGCCTATGATGTCATGCATATTTTTCCTTCTTGATTCTTGATGCTGTTTGTTAGCATTGAGAGGACGTCCATGTCTTGGAGCCCCAAGCAGAAAGGAAGCCTGTGACTGGATTTCAGCCCTGTCCAACATCTGTGAGGAAAAGGAAGGCACATAGCCTCCCTACCACAGGGCAACCTCTCTTGAGCCCGCCCCTGCCGGGCAGGGCAGAGCCTTTGCAGCTCAGAGAGAGCAAAAGTCACAGGATGTAAGGGCTGAGAGCCCCGTGGAAAACATCTGCGCTCAAATAGAAAATAAAAAAGGTGTGTGAGAAACACTCCACCTACTGACATCTGTCTCTTGGAGTTCTGAACCTTAGGCTTCCTGCCTTATTGAAAAAATAAACACACAAACCATGAACTTGAGGTCTGGCAAGGATTCCTTTAAAACACTCCTGACTTCTTAAGAGCCCTGGTTTTCTCATCTTCAAAGTTGGAGACGATAAGACTGAGCCTCAAAGAGGAGGTGATCAGAACCCTGTTGAGTCCTTGGTGGCCCAGCTGCAGGGCAGGGACCCTCTGGTCTCTTTGCAGTGCTCCACTCAACCTTGACCTAGCCCTTCTCCCAGGATGAAAGGCGATGAGAAGTGGAAAGGGCTACCCTGCTGCCAGCTGCCTCCAGTAGGTACTTAATGTCTGTGGCACTGGCGATCGTATTTGTGTTATCTGTCTCACTAGGTGGGCCTTTTGGACGAAGACGCTGGCACACTTTCTCTACAGTCCGGCCATTCGAGCACTTGGAGACAGGGTAGAGGGTGGCTAAGTGGCTGTCCAAGTTGGAATCCTAGTTTTGCAGCTCATTTGTGAACTTTGGTAAATTATTTGAGCTTTCTGAGCTCCATTTCCTCCTCTGTCGAATTATGGGACTGACGGTAATGCCCACTTTGTGGGCCTGTTTTATGAGTCTAAAAAAGATTTGCTTTTAAATACACATTTGCCTGGTTCTTTTTTTTTTAATTTTTTTAAATTTTTATTTTTTATAAACATATAATATATTTTTATCCCCAGGGTTACAGGTCTGTGAATCGCCAGGTTTATACACTTCACAGCACTCACCATAGCACATACCCTCCCCAATGTCCATGACCCTACCACCCTCTCCCTACCCCCCACACCCCCCCCAGCAACCCTCAGTTTGTTTTGTGAGATTAAGAGTCACTTATGGTTTGCCTGATTCTTTTTAATGGTCAATATATAGGAGGAGAATAAGAGAGGACCCCACCTGATGGCAAACCACGCCTATTGCCAAGAGTGAGATCAGAGGCACTGTTCCTGTGCTCTCTGAATGATTTCAGTAATATCTGCATTTTTTTAAGTAATATCTGCATTTTGATAATAAGCATGCCTGGCTTTTGAAATCGGAAGAACACCTGTAAGCCATTTTAACAGTGAGCTTCTGACAGCTGCAGGATTGGTACTGTTCATGGGATGAGTGACCTTGTCTCTGCCCCTTCTCCTCCCCTGCTTCATTGTCTTCATCAGTGGCCCGGCCCGCCTGCCAGGGCTGGAGGATGGTTGTGGAGACTCAGCCCCAAGGAAAGTGAGAGCTAGGTCTCTCCTTCGTCCTTCCTCCGGCATCTGATATCTTGCAGTGGCCTCCCTGCCCTCTCCCCACCAGGCCCTCCCAAGCCCCGGCTTCCTACCTCAGCTCCTCCAGCTTGCGCTGGGTGGCCCCCGGCCCCTGGCTCCCTCTGGGCGCATAGGCCGCCAGGCAGCGAGCCACCTGCTGCTGGACCCGCTGCTCCCGGGCCCTCCGCAGCTCGGCCTGCTGCTGCTCCTCCTGCTGCTGCCGCTCCCAGGCCTGCAGCAGGCTTCTTGGGTAGGGAGAGGGAAAGAAGAGGGTGGGAGAAATCTGGGGGGAGCAGTGGTCTCGTGGAGGCCAGGGGCAGGGAGAGGTGTATGGGGGCCTGAGGGAGGGATGGCAGGCCTGGGGGTTGGAGTTTGTCATGGAAGTCTGACATGATGAGGGCTGCATCGGGGGCTCAACCCTCAGGCCCACCTCAAGGCCTTTCCTTACTCTTCTGGAAGCCTCCTCCCACTCCAGCCAGCTGTGTACCCCAAACTGAACATCCTCAGCCCCGTGGGGCTTGGTGCCCCTGTGTCCTCACCCATACGGCTGACTTCTCCTGGCAAAGCAACTCTCCTGAGGACGGGGCCAGATCTTGTTCTTTCCTCTGACCCCCCATCTCTGGTAGGAGCTAGGTTCATGAGTTTTGGTTTGAGGGACAGACAGGCAGATGAATGGGTGGGAAACAGAAACAAAGTCGTGATGGGTCAGTGGATGGATGAATGGTTGAGTAGACACGTGGCTCCACCTGGAACATTCTGCCCCTAGCTCTGGTGGCCGGTTCCTTGTCTATGAGGTCCTTGCTCAGATGTCAGAGAGAGACTCCCTGACCACCCTTTCTACCTCCCAGGTATTTTCCATTTCTAGCTATACATTTTGTTCATTTCTTTATTAATTACCCTTCATTGCACATAAAGTGTATGTGAGAGTAGGGTTCCTTGCCCTGCTCTTTGCCACCAATGTCTCCCCAGCCCCTAGGGCAGTGCTTCACATAAAGAGAAATTCAGTGTTGGTGAATTCATGCATGATCCAATCACGGTTGGACAAATTGGAGGGTAGATGCGCTCATTCACTTGGCACGTATTTCTTGAGCACCAACTAGGTGCCATGTCCCATGTAGGGTGCCAGGGAGGCTATAACTGATAAGATCTGACACCTATCCTCTCAGAGAGCTCTAAACCTGTACACAAGGAGAGACAGGCACCCTGGCACCCCAGTGCAAGGCTGTGTGGCAAGAGCTGTGTCAGAGGCAAGAACAGGGGAGAGCTTCCTGGAGGGCATCTGACTTGGAAGTCGAAAGATGCATCGAGTTAGCTGGGTGAATGAGGGAGAGGGGCAGTCCTGAGAGAGGAGGGAGGGAGAGCATGGGGCATTCTAGCCCTTCTGACTGGCTGGTGTGGGAGATAGGAGCCTCCTTACCGAGAACTCTGGGCTTTGTTCTGAGTGCACTGGGAAGCATGGGAAGCAAGCAGGGGTGACAGAGTAAGAACTGAGGGGTGCTATAGAATGCGGCAATGGATTCTCACCTGCCATTTCTAACCAGTCACCAAGACCTGCTGAGCCAGCCCCCAGATATCTCGTACATGGATCCCCTCTCCATTCATGTGGCCAGTTGGTTCAGGCCTTTATCATCCCTCACCTAGACAACACAACAGTGCCCCTTCCCAGGCTTCCCCCTCTGCTTTCATTGTCTTTTGTCCAAGCCCCAAGTACAGCCGTTGTCTAACTCTGCTGCCCTCATGGCTGTCTTGCCCATCTGTCTCTTTTTCCAGCAGACTTTGACTTTCTTAGGGCTGAGGCCAAGTCTTTTTGTCTTTACCTCCTAAGCATCCATGAGTAGATATTCAACATATGTTGCATTAATCATTTAGTGAATAGGCTAATGGATGGATAGAAGATGGGAAATGGATGAAAAGTGGTTTGTGTCAATAGACACCTGGCCAAGCAGACAGATGTGGATGATGGATGGATGGATGATGGATGGATGATGGATGGATGGATGGGTGGGTGGATGGATGGATGGATGGGTGGGTGGGTGGATGGACGAATGGATGGATGGATGGGTAGGTAAATGGATGATGGGTAGGTAAATGGATGGACGGGTGAATGGATGGGTGAGTGGGTGGATGGATGAATGGGTAGATAGATGGGTGAATGGGTACAGGTGGGAGGGTGGATGGATGGTTGGATGAATGGATGGATGGATAGGTGGATGGGTGAATGGATGAGTGGGTAGATGCATGGACATATCCACAGAAGATTGGATGACTAGAAGATTAGAGAATGGATAAATGAAGGAGTGAATGATTCAGTGTCTCTGGAGAACTGGCTTCTCCACTACTCCCAGCCCTTTCTTCCCATCCTCCTTTTTCTTCCACCTTACCTTGTGGCCTCCTGTCGTTTGTGGAAGGTACGGTTAGGAAAGTTGGCAAACAGGAAAGTCTCCTCATCTTCCAAGGCATAGGTCTTCCCACTCCGATTGGAGGTCTGGACAGCAGTCCGCAGAGCCTTCCAGGGCTGCTTTTCATGGCCTATCCACAGTGGGACAAGTCAGAGAGTAGCCTCCCTCCCAAGTTACTGGGCAATCCCACCCAGAAGCTGGAGCACAGCACAACCCTCTCTTCCCAACTCAACCTCTCTTCCCAACTGTGTGGTTCCCTTGGGACCCAGGCATTGAGAGCCCATACTCACCACAGTCCAAGTCTTGCTGTAACTGCCTCTGCAGCTTCTCCAGGTCCCACGGCCCCTCCAGGTCCTTGGCCCTTGACTTCCTCCTCTGTGATCCTCTGAGGTTGGAGCTTGAGCTGTTCCCCTTGCCCTGCAGGTCACCCTCACTGGAGGCCTCCTTGCAAACGTTGGGCCCCTTTCTCTGAGAACCAGCCCTCCTTCTATAGGGGGCCCTGTGCTCCCCCTCCTCAGCCTCCTCTGTCACCTCTGCAAACCGCTCCTCTTCTAAGATCGAACCCCTCCTGAGGAGGTAGGGCAGTTCCCCAAGGCTCAAGCCCCTCTCTGCCTCCTCAGCACCCAGGGCTTCTAGCTCAGTGCCTTCCTCAGACTCGGATCCTGACCCTGACCTCTTCCCAGATGGCTGGAGGTCCCACTCACTGAGCCCCTCCCGTTCTTGGCTCTTCCCTTTGCCGGGAGAGATGGGGCTGCCACCGCGGGCCCTGAGCTGCTGGCTCCTCTCCAGGTTTGGCACTTCTGTCTTCCAGCAGAAGCCTTGGGCCTCTGGGAGGGTGGCTGTGGACTTGCACCTGGTCTTATACTTGAGAAGTGCTTGGGGCAAGGATGTAACTTGGTATCCAGGGACCGAGAAGGAGCTAGGCTGATGCAGAGCCCGGCTGTCAGTGGTGAAGCTCTCCCAGGCCCATTGGAAGGGGAAGGAGGGTTTCCGAGGAGAAGAAGGGATGAGACTGAGGAAGGAGAGGACAGGGAGCAGGGGTCAAGGTCAAGGCGCCGGCCCCCCATGGGGGACCCAGCATCCCACCCAGCCTGTCGCACAGCTGCTTACTCTTCAGCCTCAGCAGAGCCATGCCCTTTCTTGTTCCGGGCCTGTGGCCTCCGGTCCTTCTTTGTCATCTGCCCTGCGCTCCGAGACCTTGGCTGCTGGCCCAGAATCACACCATCGCCACTCCCAGTCCTCCCCTAGGTGAAGACAGGAGAGAAGGCCCAGCTCCGAGCAGCCTCCTGGACGGCTTCACACCTTCCCCAGGGGACCCTCCTCACCTGTGCCCCCTGGCTGGCCCGCCGGGCTCTTGTTACCACTAAAACTGACTGATCATTACTACTTCCAATATGCAAAGATGCTACTTACTGAGTACCTGTTGGGTGCGTGGCATTTTCATGGGTCACCTCACTTAACTTTCCCAAGGACCCTCTGTTCCACTGTTATCCCTGTGAGATCTCATCTCATCCCAGATGAGAACACTGAAGCTCAGAGAGGTGACATCACTTGACCAAGGTCACCTGGCCAGTAAGTGGAGTCAGGATCAGAATACGTTGAGTCTGTCCCCAGAGCCCAGATTTGTCACCATCGTACAATGCTGCCTCTGGGTCTGGGATGGCTCCTCTGAATGCCCCGTGGGGACATGTCCCCATGGGACTGTCTAAGTCCAGGTGGCAGAAACTCATTATCTTTCCCGAAACCCTCCTCCTCCTGCAGGGATCCCCACGTCGCTCCACTGGGAGACTGGGAGCCTGGGAGTCACCCCTGGGTGTCTTCCTCGTCTTCACCCCGAACCCTTGAGGTGTCCCTATGGTCCCTGCCTGCCTTGGGCCTGGCTGTCTCTCACCTGGCCTCAGCTCCAGTCTCCCTCAGCCCTGGCCTCCACGCCCCCACACAGCCAGCCTGCCTCCAGGCAGTTGGAAGTGACCCCATGGGGCCTCCCTCACCTGCTCAGCCTGGGGGGTGTCTGACAGAAACTTGAGCAGCCCTATGGTTGTCCCTGGAGCCTGGAGCCGCGCGTCCTGCCCTGGTCTCGCCGAAGTGGTCCTGCTCAGCTGCTGGTGGGTGTTTCGCATATTGGTGTCCTGCCCCGTCCCCCACCCGCACCTGCCAGCCTTGGAACTGCCCGCCCCACCATCTCTATGGCAACCAGTTCTCGGCCAGTCTCAAGGGCGCTGGCTAAAGGCAGGCCAGGGAGGGCCAGCCAGGGCAGGCGAGGCCAAAAATGTACGTGGGGCCGATTCCTTCTGGGGTGGGGGAAAGTTCAGCAGGAGGCTAAGGAGTAGTCTAGGCTGGGAGTCCCGAGGCTTGGGGCCAAGCTTGGCCTCTACGGCACTCTTCACGCACCTGGTGTGAGTCCCCTGTCCTCACTCGGACTGTGTTTCCCCACCTCTCTGTGCAAGCGACCTCTAGACTTGACCATCTGGAAGGGTCCTCACGCCCTAAGAAGGTGGCCAGGTGGTGCCTAGGTGGGGCCTCTCCCTCCACCTACCTCCTGGGCTGCCACCCACCCCCAGCCCTGATGGAGGCCTTACAGTAGCCAAGCCGAACTCTCGCTTGGCCTCCCAGGTTCTGATTGGGCAAAAAAGGCCCGGAAGTTGAACACCACGCCCAGGGGGAAGCAGCAGGCAACCAGTGCCCAGAGAAGGCTCTGGAGGGAGTCAGAACTTTTTTTTAAATTTTTTTTGAAGATTGTATTTATTTATTTGAGAGAGAGAGCAAGGGAGAGTGAGCATGAGCAGGGGAGAGGTAGAGGGAGAAGGAGAAGCAGACTTGCCAACGAGGAGCCCAACATGGGGTTCAATCCCAGGACCCCAGTCTCACAACCTGAGCCACCCAGGCGCCCCAAGGGAGTCAGAGCATTTAAATCTTATCCCAAACTTCTAAGCATCACCAAAATGCCTTGACATGATAAATCCCCACGGGACGCCTAGGGCTGACCCGTGTGACCAGAAGCTTAGCGATGTAGGGCCAAGCTGAGGCCCTAAAGACGGAGCAGCAGGGCTGGAGGCCTGGCTTGGCCGCTCACCAGCTCTGTGACCTTGGCAAGTCACCTCTCTCTGCTGCAAACCTGGCAATCATAGGTCCATGCCATAGGGTTGTTGCAAGGATTAAATGAAATCATCAAGGCAGTGCACTGAGCAAATGTTTGTAATGATTATTGTAATGATTACTTCTAACAATAACGGACCGTTACTGGGAGGCAGCAGCCCACAGTGGTTAAGAAAACAGAGGAGGCACTGATGTTCAGATCCCAGCCCAACTTGTGCCTCTGTGTCCTCTAGGACAGCGTAGGGCTGGGTATAATGGCGCCTACCTCCTGGGGTCACGTTCACAGATACATCGATAGACAGATGCACGTACATAGATACATTCATTCATAGATGCAGATCCACAGAGAACATTCCCACAGCTCGTCCTAACTGCTATGAAGAGCTGTTGCTTCTTAGGCAATGGTGCAGCCCCAGTGAGACCAGTAAAGGAAGCAGATCCCACCAGATTCCCTACCTACAGGCATGTTCTTCCCCGAGCTTTGTTTCTGTGGACTCTCCTCTGCTCTCAGACCCCAGCCCAGCTGACTTCCCGGATGAATTCTGGGCCACTCCTTCCCAGGCAGGGAGCAAGTATGGGACTGTAAGGTCGGTATTTTCATGAGATGTGTGCAGACCTCTTCCCTTCTCTAGACACTCTCACTTGTCAAGGGAGCTCCTTCAGTCTGACACAAGCCATCCTTCACCTTGCATCCACCCCCAAGTTTATACATGTCAGCCCTGACTTGTCTCACAAGGTCCAGACGCCTGTCCACCAGCCGCTTGACCTGCCCCTTGGATGATGAGTGAGCATCTTGGCTTGGCATGTTGAAAGTAAGTCTTTCCCCATCTTGGCCAACGTCATATCCATCTTTCCTGTCACTCGGACCAAAGCCCCTGCAGCATCCTGGATTCCTCTCTCACTCCACACGCCATGCGCTAGCAAACCCTGCTGGTACCGTCTTCAGAAATCATGCAGAATCCAACCACTTCCCCCCACCGCCTCCAGGAACACATTCCCCCAGACCCCCACTGGCTCTCATCTGGATCACTACCATGGTCCCTTCACTTGGCTTCTCCTCTTACCCAATTCTATTCTTTACTCAGCAGCCGGAATGATCCTGTTAAGACCAAAGCCTGTCATGCCTTTGTTCAAAACTTTCAGATGGATCCGGTCTCTGATAGAGTAAAAGCCGAAGTCCCATGGCCGCCTAGGTCCTGCTTGATTGTCTGCCCCACTGCCTCCATCACGCGCTCTGGTCCAACCACACTGCTCCTTGAGCATACCAGCTGGTGCCACCTCAGGGCCTTTGCACTTGCTGTTGCTGCTTCCTGAAATTCTCTCTTTCCAGAATCCCTGTGGCTCGCTCTCCCACTTCCTTCAGGTTTCTGCTAATATGTTCCCTGCCAAAGACTGCCTAAGTGGCACTCTGCCCTTACTCTCCTTCACTTCAAATATATTCATATATTGCCTTCATATATATTCACTTATTGGCTGCCCAAGGATGGTTCCAGCAGTTGGCCCCCTCTCTCCTCAGCCACCTTCCACACTTTTCAGAATCACTTCTGTCAAAGCAAATGTGCTATCATTTCTCTCTTGACCTCACTTCTCCTTCCCCAGCACTGCCCCCATTTCTCCATTCCCCTTTGCAGCAAAACCTCCTGACGGGGTTGACCTGAGCCCTCTCCGTCTTAGCCAAGTGGTTATCTATCCTCCCAGTTCTCGAGCCAAACCCTGGACTCTTCTTCTCTTCTCCATCCTATCCGGCAGTTAATCCTCCTCAAAGTGGATTCAGGATTGGAAGACTTGCCCCCATCTGAGCTCACACCACTCTCAACCCTTATCCAAACTTACCATTTTACTATTTTTAAGTGTGCCATTCGGTGGTATGATTATATTTATGAAATGTTGCCCAACCCTCACCACTATCAATCTCTGGAACACTTTTTATGAAAAGAATGAAACTCAGGGTCGCCGGGTGGCTCAGATGGTTAAGCGTCTGCTTCCAGCTCAGGTCATGATCTCCAGGGTCCTGGGATCGAGCCCCACATCTCCCAGCTCAGCGGGGAGAGCCTGCTTCTCCCTCTCCCTCTGTCTCTCCCCCTGCTTGTACTATCTCTCTCTCTCTCTCTCTCTCTCTCTCAAATGAGTAAACAAAATCTTTAAAATAAAATGAGGGGCACCTGGGTGGCTCAGTGGGTTAAAGCCTCCACCTTCCGCCCAGGTCATGATCCCAGGGTCCTGGGATCAAGCCCTGCATTGGGCTTTCTGCTCAGCAGGAAGCCTACTTCCTCCTCTCTCTCTGCCTGCCTCTCTGCCTACTTGTAATCTCTGTCTGTCAAATAAATAAATAAATAAATAAATCTTAAAAAAAAAAAAAAAAGAAACTCTATACCCATTAGATAATAACTCCCCATCTCCCCGGTCCCTGGCAGCCACCATTCTATTTTCTGTCTCTCTGTCTTTGGCTATTCTAGGGACCTCCTATAAGTGGGATCATAGAACATTTGTCCTTTTCAAACTGGCTTCTTCCACTTAGTATAAAATCCTCAGGATTCACCCATGTTGTAGCATATGTCAGAATTTCCTTTTTAAGGCTGAATAATATTCCACGAATGTATTTTTTAAAAAGATTTTATTTGCTTATTTGACAGAGAAAGAGACAGCGAGAGAGGGAACACAAGCAGTGGGAGTGGGAGAGGGAGAAGCAGGCTGATGTGGGGCTCGAAGTTCTGGGCTCGATTTCATGACCTGAGCCAAAGGCAGATGTGTAACGACTGAGCCACCAGGCACCCCATCCACGAGTGTATTTACCACTCATGGGTTTACCCATTCACCTGCTGATGGGCGTTTGGGTTGCTTCCAGCTTTCAGCTGCTGTGAACGGTGCTCCCGTGACAAGGATGTAGAGACATCTCTCCGGGTGCCTGCTCCCCATTCTCCCGGGGAGGCGGGGGGGAACTCAGACGTGGAAATGCTGGGTTAGACGGAAATTCTATGTTTAATTTTTTGAGGGATCATCATACTGTTTTCCATAGTTGATCCCGCCGTTTCCTACATTCCCACCAGCAGTGCCCAAGGGGACCAATTTTTCTATATCCTTGCCAACACTTGCTACATTCTTTTTGTGTCGGTGTTTTTGTTTGGGTTTTTTTTTTTTTTTTTTGGTGGATTTTTTTTGTTCGTTTGCTTGTTTTTTGTTGATAGAAGCCTCCGTGTCAATGAGACCTGTGGTGGTCTTGAAAACTCAAGCCCCAAGTCCTGCAGTGGCCTGTGGGGCCTACGCACATGGCCCCACTCCCCTGTCTCTCCTGCTTCATTCTCTAGTGCTCACCCCACCCACCCCCTTTGCTTCTCCCACGGTCTCACCTCGGCCCTGGCCCTTCCCTCTCCCTGGATGCCCTCCCTGAAGATACCTGTGTGGCTCAGTCCTTCACCTTCTTGCAAGGTAGTGCTCAAATGTCAACTTTTCAGAGACCCCGCTCGGACCACCCTATTTAGGACCACAGCCTGCCCCGTAAACGCACACTCGCCCCTTCTCCCTCAGCTTTTTCCCACGGCACTAGTCGCTTTCTCATCTTCCCCTCCTGCTTTGGGTGATGTCTTTATAAGAGGAGAGCAGGGCGCCTGGGTGGCTCAGGTGATTAAGTGTCTGCCTTCGGCTCAGGTCATGATCCCAGCGTCCTGGGATCGAGTCCTGTGTCAGGCTCCTTGCTCTGTGGGGAGTCTGCTCCTCCTACTCGTTCTGTCAATCTCTCTCTCTCTCTCTCAAATAAATAAATAAAATCTTAAAATGGAAAAAAGAAAAGAGGAGATCAGGACACAGACACACCCAGAGGAAAGCCCGTGTGAGGACACAGAGGACGGTGGCCACCCACCAGCCAAGGAGAGAAGACTTAGAAGAAACCAAACCTGCCAGTATCTGGACCTTGGACTTCTGGCCTCCAGATTTGTGAGAAAATAGATTCCTACTGGTTAAGCTTCTGCCATCTCTAGTGCTTTGTCATGGCAGCCCCAGCAAGTGAATACACCTTCGACTGAATCAGCTTCCTTGCTTGTCCGTCCTTCCCAGCAGCTCTAGGCTCCCTAAGGGTCCTCGTGTTTGTTCACGGCTGTATCCTCGGCACCTGGCGCAGAGCCCACACATCCGGGACCCTCCATAACCGGTTTGTGAGCGACAGGATGAACAAAAACACTCTGCGGGGTGCGGGCCTCTCAGAAACCTTGCGGGAAGAATTTACAAATGTTTTCAGGTCCTTGCCTCTCATGAACCTTCCTTTGGCTTCCAGATTGGGCTCTAAGAGCTGCTTATTAGGTGATGTGAATGCAACGTAATCTTTCAGTAACTGACAGACACGGACACCAGCATCTTTTTTTTTTAATTAAAAATTTTTAAAATTTCATTTATTTATTTTTTTGTGATCACTATATACCCAGTCTGGGGCTCACACTCATGACCCTGAGATCAAGACTTGCCTGCTCTCCTGACTGAACCAACCAGGGGCCCCACACATTTCCTTTATTTTATTTTTTAAAAGGCTTTATTTGTCAGAGAAAGAGAGAGAGAGTGTGTGTAGAAGCAGGCAGAGTGGCAGGCAGAGGCCGAGAGAGAAGCAGGCTCCCTGCTGAGCAAGGAGCCTGATGCGGGACTCGATCCCAGGACCCTGGGATCATGACCTGAGCCAAAGGCAGCGGCTTAACCAACTGAGCCACCCAGGTGTCCCTTATTTTATTTTTAAAGTAGATTCTATGTGCAGCGTGGAGCCCAAACTCACAGCCTCGAGGTCAAGAGTCACATGTTGTGGGCTCCATCCCAGGCCCCTGGGATCATGACCTGAGCCGAAGGCAGACATTTAACTGACTGAGCCACCCAGATGCCCTTAGGAAATTTCACCCAAAGCTGTCCCCCCAACCCTGACTTCAGCCATAACCTCTGGCATGGGGAGCTTCCCTGCTCTGCACCCAGAATGCCTTTCTCCACATAGTCTCCATCACCCCCATTACCATCAGGCACTCCCTCCCACCAAGCTGGCCCTGGCCTGGCTCCCTACCCCCAGTGTCTTCTGCCCCTTGAGACTGGAGGGCTTGCTTCACTCTTGGATCATGGGCAGCCGCTCCCTGTGCAGCTGTCACCAAGACAGCAGTGGCTGCCCCATGCGTCACCTTTCCACTTCCATTTCCCTGGGCACAGTTGGACTCCAACCCTTGGATCTTTCCAAATTTCTGGGAACCAAGTTTTCTGAGCCCCTCTCAAAGCCCCTCCCAGGACCCTGAGATCATGACCTAGGCCGAAGGCAGAGGCTTTAACCTAGTGAGCCACCCAGGCACCCCTGAGCACTATGTTTTTAAAAGCTATGTGCTGATTCTGACTGTCACCTGGTGTTCCATAGTTTGCCAAGGTTGCCTCCTGTTTCCATGAAGGACACCGCAGCCAACGCCCTCGTACATTTCTCTTTGAACACCTGCGCATGAATTTCTGTGGCTTATTTGCCAAGGATCGAAAGTGTAGAGTCTTGGAAGAACTGTATACCTCATTTCATAGTGCTCTCGAGAGACTCTACCAACTTACAGGCCTACAGAAATGACCAAAGATTTCTGTCTGCCCATACCCTCATCAAACATTGGTATGATTCGTTTTTTGAATTTCCACTCAACTGGTGGTCATAAAATGGTACCTCATCGTAATTTTAATTGAATCACACGATTACTTCTTAGACCACATCGTCTTCAGTTTCTTGCCATTTTCAGCCAAACCTTCGGTGAGTTGCCTGTTCATATGGATCGCCTATTTCTCTATTGCGTTTCTTGTCTTTTCTTTATTGACTGGCAGGCGTTCTTTATTCGATAGATTGCAACTACCTATCTGTCAATGTTAGCTCTGACGGTCTTTGTGGAATAGAAATCCTTAATTCTGATGTAGTTGGATCCATAAATGTCTGAATAGAGGTTTGTATTTTGCATGTCTTAAGAATTCCTTTCCCAGGGCACCCAGGTAGCTCAGTCGTTAGGCATCTGCCTTCAGCTCAGGTCATGATCTCGGGGTCCTGGGATCGAGCCCTGAGTCAGGCTCCCTGCTCAGCAGGGACCCTGCTTCTCCCTCTCCCACTCCCCTTGCTTGTGTTTCCTCTCTCGCTGTCTCTTTCTCTGTCAAATAAGTAAATAAAATCTTTAAAAAAAAAGATTTTATGTATTTATTTGACAGAGAGATCAGAAGTAGGCAGAGAGGCAGGCAGAGAGAGAGGAGGAAGCAGGCTCCCTGCTGAGCAGAGAGCCCAATGTGGGGCTCGATCCCAGGACCCTGGGATCATGACCTGAGCCTAAGGCAGAGGCTTTATTTAACCCACTGAGCCACCCAGGTGCCCCAAATAAAATCTTTGGGGGGGAAAAAAAAAAGAAGGAGAAGAAGTCCTTTCCCTACCCCTAGGTGGGGCATTCTCCTATATTTTATCCAAGTAGATCATAGTTGAACATCTGTGTTCAGAGTGAAATACTCTATACTTTCCTTTTCTGACACTGTCCCTAGCTAGTTTGGGAGTCATATGAGGAACTGGGCAGCTTTCTCTCATTCTTTGTCTTTTGGAACAACTGATACATGATAAGGACCATTTGTCCCTGGAAAGTCTGCAGAAGGTCCATGTGAAAGCGTCTTAGGACTCTTTTGTGTTGGTGTCTTAGATGATACTTTTCCTTACTGGTTACTGATCTATTGAAATTTTTGATAATTTTTGTGCTAACTTTGACATTTTGTATTTCTCTGGAAAGGAATTCACTTTGATTGTCTTTATATTGAGTAATATCCGACTATTTGTAACATTCTTTGATATTTCATTTTTTTAAGTTTTTATTCATTTAGGTAATCTCTAGATCCAACGTGGAACTCAAACTCACAACCCTAAGGTCAAGAGTCACACGCTCTACCAACTGAGCCAGCTAAGTGCCTACTGATATTTGTATTTTAAACTTTTGTGGGGCTCAGGGATCAGATCATACGGGGCCTGGTGGCCATGGGAAGGACTCTAGATTTGTCTTAAACATGATGGGAAGTGTGACAGGATATTGGAAAAACCCATTTTGCCATTTTGGGTGGGGGTGGAGGTGGTGAGCAGAAGGAGAAGGAGAGGAAGAATCTTAGGTAGGCTCCACGCCCTGCGCGGAGCCCAACTCGGGGCTTAATCTCAGAACCCTGAGCTCATGACCTGAGCTGAAATCAAGAGTCGGATGCTTAACTGACTGAGCCACCCAGGCACCCCTTCATTTTGTCATTCCTGAAAGACCAGGGCCACCTCAAGAGTACAAAGGGATAGAGTGGATCCTGAAAGGGAACCCTTTCGAGGAGATAGATTTGGGAAGGGAGGCCCAAAACTGCCCTCAGGGTGGGGACCAGGGCCTGCCTTCTAATCTCCGAGTCCAGGGAGAAGGGCTTTAAGGAAGCTTCCTGGAGAGCTCAGCAGGGGCTCCCTGAAGCCATGGCAGTCTGGGGGTCAGGGTCATGTGAGACTTCAAAGAGGCTGTGGAACCACAGAGGGACCTGGCCTGCGGCCAGGGAGCAGGAGTCCTATCCAGAGGGCTTCTGTCATCTGACAGGGGCACCCGATGGAGCTGGGTGTGTGCCAGGCCGAAGAAAACTGGAACCAACCAAAAGAGAGTCCCTGCCCACTTTCCAGGGGTTACAATCGCGGAGGTGGCCTGGAAAGGAGCTGTGAAGGACCTGCAGGGCGAGAGCCCATTTCCAAGAGCTGCCATGCATGCGGCAACGGGCAACCGGCTGTCTTACCCAGAACCAACCAGGGAAGAGCTCTCTGCAATCCTCGTCTCTCCCTCCTCTCTGTGCTCCAACTGCAGCTGGTTCTCACGCTGGGGGAGCGGGAGGGAAGGGAGAGGGGCTGACCTGACTTCTCCCCAGCCTCATCGGCTCAGCAGGGGGCCATAACGGCTGGGGAGGGGAAAACTACATCACCAAGGTTGGAGACTTGGCTACGGCACAAAGCTGGGCCGTCTAACAGAACTTTCTGAAGGACTTCAGGGGGTCATAAGACTGTAAGCAAACAAGGCACAGAAAGTCATGACTTCATTTGTGGGCAGAGAGAGAAGTGCTCTTATGAGCTTTAGAGGGACAGTGGGAAACAGAAATAATCTTTAATTATATCCCATGAATCTTGTTTGGTGAAAGTAGCCCTCAAGTAGAGGGTTTTGAGAGGGGAACTGACGTGAGCTCATTCACGTTTTTATTTATTTTTTTAAAGATTTTATTTATTTATTTGACAGACAGAGATCACAAGTAGGCAGGGGGGCGGGGAGTGCGGAGAAGCAGGCTCCCTGCTGAGCAGAGAGCCTAATGCGGGGCTCGATCCCAGGACCCTGGGATCATGACCTGAGCCAAAGGCAGAGGCTTTAACCCACTGAGCCACCCAGGCGCCCCGTGATTCACGTTTTTAAAAGGTCCCTCTGACTGCTGGAGAGGTTGGGCAAGGGGGCCAGGATGGAACGGGGGACTGTCATCCAGGAAAGGTACTGGAAGTCTTGTGCCCGGAGAGGCAGGGGAGGAGAGGAGAGGTCTGGAGTCTACACCTGGGTCTGCCAGCATTTAGAGGTTGGGAGAGGTCAAGGAGACACGGCCATGGAGCCCAGACAAGAGCCCAGTGGGGAAGAAGTGGAGGGAGTGAGGGATCTTAGCCAAGTGAAGAAAGTGTTTCAAAGAGAAGGGAGTGACTAACTGTGACTAGAGCCACTGAAAGTTCAAGGCAAGGCTAACAGAATTAACGACTAAACTTGGCAACCTTACTTGTTCCCTAGGACCCTACTCTGAGAACCAGACGCAGGAGGCTCATTACAGACTTTGCCTGCTGGAATGTGGTTGGGGTCGGCCTCGGCCACACCACCCAGTACCCCCAGTACCTCGTCACAGAGCCCCATCTGAAACTTTTCCTTTAGTCTAGGACAAACTTTCTTTTCCCTGAAGAACTTAAAGGCGCTCCCCTCTCTTCTCCTTCGAGTTGAGGGGGCTGGGGAAGCTAAGTGACTATACCTCCCATCTTGCTCTGGCTGCCAGGAAGCTCAGAGATGAACATGATATGCAGTTAATAGGGCCAAGAGCATTTTATGAGCTTCGTCTTTATTTGTTTATATTCTTTTTTTAAAAAGATTTTATTTATTTGACAGAGAGAGAGAGAGAGACAGCAAGAGAGGGAACACAACTGGGGGAATGGGAGAGGGAGAAGCAGGCTTCCCGCCGAGCAGGGAGCCAGACATGGGGCTCGATCCCAGGACCCTAGGATGATGACCTGAGCTGAAGGCAGACACTTAACGACTGAGCCACCCAGGCACCCCTATTTATTTATATTCTTCATCTTGATCTTCATGTTCTCTTTTATAGTCTGTTTTCACATTTTTGACTTACCATGTCTACTTTTATCTTCCTGCTTCTTGTTGGAAACTACCTCACATGTTTTGAGTATGAGGTAAGTGTGTGAATTAATTCCGCTCACTCAGCAAGTGTCTAGAGCTGATTTTACTTGTCAGGTCCCTTTGATTTGCGACTGACAGAACTATATTAAGACAAAAAAATAAATAAAATAAATGACCGGTTTATTTTACTAACTCATAAAAAGGGCAAGGGTAAGCCTGAGCTTACTCGGTTTTGTCTGGATGGTGGGACTCAGGTCCCCTTGCCTGTGTGTGTGTGTGTGTGTGTGTGTGTGTGTGTGTGTGTGTGTGTGACTCTCCCCATTTCTTTTCCATTTCCCTCTCTCTGTCACCTTTATTCTCTCTGATGGGAATGTAGGATTCAGAGAGTGCCAGGTTGCTGTCTTTGGACCTTTGCCCAGTGTGAAAAGAAGACTCTTCTTGGGTAGAAAAATCCCAGGGATGGGGCGCCTGGGTGGCTCAGTCATTAAGCAACTGCCTTCCACTCAGGTTGTGATTCCAGGGTCCTGGGATCAAGCCCCACATCAGGCTCCCTGCTCAGCAGGAAGCCTGCTTTCCCCTCTCCTTCTGATGCTCCCCCCACTTGTATTTCCTCTCTCGCTGTTTCTCTCTCTCTCTCTTTCTGTTAAATGAATAAATAAAATCTTTAAAAAGAGAGAGAGAAACAGAAAGAAAAATCCCAGAGAAAGGCTCTGATATGTCCTGCATCGAGTCTCATGGCCATCTTTGCACCAATCACAGGAACCCAGTGGGAAGGGGAGACTGACCAGCATTTCTGGCATTACCCCCGGGTTGGAGTGTGGGGAGGAATTCTCTGAGGTGGGGATGTGATCTGAGGTGGCCTGAAGGAAGACAGACAGGGCAGATCAAACACCCACCACATGTGTACCATATGCCAGGCAACTAGGAGGGATGCAGACATGAATAAAACAAGCCCTCTGCCCTTGAGATGGTCCCAGTCCAACAGGGGAGGTAAAACTCGCACTGACAATTATGATAAGATCAGAAATGGGAAGAACCTTGGAAGAGCAACAGACAAAGGACTTGGAGTATTCCAAGGAGGGCGAGGGACTGCTGATTCTGGCCATGAGGAAGTAAGTTGGAGCAAAATGATCTTTTTGCCACAGACAACTAAGAAACTGGACAAACATAAGAAACAACTACTTTCAGATATTAGAAACCCGGTAACACACAAGACTGTAATCCATGAGACAAGGGAAGCTGGTGAGCCTTACCATTACCTGGGTCATCGACATGTGCTGTCTGCCTAGAGGGGAACCCCCACTGCGTGCAGGGAGGGGACCCCAAACAGGGTCCATCAGTCTCGCTGATTAAGGAGTCAGAGGCCAGACTTTGGACAGGCAAAAGGCAGCTAGAATTTCTGAGATAGAACATTTAAGAGGAGGTACCTATGTAGAAAAAGAGCCCCAGACCCTGTCAAGGGATCTCCTGAAGCTTTAGGAAGGATTCTAGTCTGCACATGGCACAAGGTGAAACCCCACAAAACTGGACCAGAACACATTTCAAGAGAAAAACAATTACTGCAGAGCTGAAGACAAATAATTCCCAGAGCGCACATAGAATTAGAAAGCTTGGTAAGAAGATTCTTGCCAGTCACAGTAAAGAAATCTCACTGAATACATAGAAAATTCAGTAAAGAACCAGATGGGCCATGCCTTAGAGGTAGACTTAAATCAACCCTTAATGAAAGCTACCCTAGACCCACTATAAAAGAGCTTGAAATCAATCTTGAAACGATCAAACCTAACCTTCAAGTAACTCATTTACCAGAAAAAGTCCAATACTCTTCAAAGGGATTCAATAAAATCCAGATTAATAATGTAAAGTTCACAATGTTTGGCATCCAAAAAAAAAATAAAAAAATGTAAAAAAAGGGGGGGGGGGAAATGTGATTAATAACCAGGAGAAAATCTGACCACAAAAACAAACCCAGAAGATGGCAATACCATGTAAACTGATTCAACTCAGTCCCCATCAGGATCTCAGCTACCTTTGGCAGATATTGACAAGCTGATCCTAAAGTTTTGTGGAAAGTCAAGGGGCCCAGAAGAGCCAAACAATCTTGGAAAAGAAGAACAAAGGTGTTAAGACTCACCTTCTCCAATTTTAATACTACTATAATCAAGACAGCATGGTACTAGCATTAGGACAGACACAGAGATCAATGGAGTAGAATTGAAAATTCAGAAATAAGAGCTCTTACACTGATGGTCAGTTGATTTTCAACAAGGGTGCCATGACCATTCAATGGGAAGAGAAGAGTTTTTTTAAGAGATGATACTAGGATTGCCAGATTTTCACATGCAAAAGAGTGAAGTTGGACCCCTACCTCACACCATATATGAAAATTAACTCAAAATGAATCCCAAACTTAAATGTAAAAGCTAAAACTATAAAATTCTTGGGGGAAAAAAAAACCCATATGAATGACCCTTGGATTAGGCAATTGTTTATAACTTAACAGCATTAAAAGCACAAGTAATAAAAAGAAAAAAATAAATTAGATTTCATCAAAATTAAAAACTTCTGTGCTTCAAAGGACACCATCAAGGAAGTGAAAAGGGAACCCGCAAGATGGGAGAAAATATTTGCAAATCATGTATTTGATAGAGGACTTGTACTCAAAATACATAAAGAACTCTTAAAATTCAGCAATAAATAGGCAAACAACCCGATATAAAAATGGGCAAAACAAGCACACAAACAAACGAAAAACAGAAACAGACTCGTGAAAACAGGGAACAAACTGGTGGTTGCCAGAGGGGAAGGAGTAGAGGAATGAACAAAATGGGCAAAGGGGATTCAGAGATACCAAGTTCCAGTTATAAAATAAATAAGTCACAAGGATGAAAATTATAGCACAGGGAGTATCATCAATAATACTGTAATAACGCCGTATGGTGACAGATGGTAACTACGCCGACCATGGTGAGCATTGTGTAAAATATAGACTTGTCAATTCACTGTGTTGTAAACTAATGTACACCTGAAACTCATATAACACTGTATGTCTATTATACTTCAAGGGGGAAAAAACACATTAAAAAATGGGTAAAGGTTTTGAATTGCCATTTCTCCAAAGAATATAGACAAATAGCCAATGAGCCCATACAAAGATGTCCAGCATCATTGGCTACAAGAGAAAAGAAAAAAGAAATGCAGAAAGTAACAGGTGGGGATTTGGAGAAACCGACACCTTGTGCTTGGTTGGTGGGAAGGTGAGAGGGTGCGGCTGCCATGGGAGAGAGTACGGTGCTGCCTTGGAAACTCACAGAGCTACCATGTGACTCAGAAATATCCCGTCGGCTCTTATAACCCAAAGAATTGAAAGAAGGGACTGGAATAGATATTTGTACGCCCGTGTTCATGACACCATTATTCACAGTAACCAAAAGCTAGGAACAACCCAAATGCCCCTCCATGAATGAATGCATAAATAAAATGTGGTGTATAGATTAATGGGATATTATTCAACCTTTAAAAAAAGAAATTCTGACCCATGCCACAGTATGGATGAACCTTGAAGATATTGTGCTAAGTGAAATAAACCAGACACATAAGGGTAAATGTCGTGTGATCCCATGTGTGAGCTAAGATACCTAGAAGAGTCAAAGCCAGAGACAATGAAGAGAACACTGGTCACCAGGGCCTGGGGATAAGCAGAAATGGGGAGCTGGTGCTGAATGGGGCCTGAGTTCCAATTTGGAAAGATTGACGTGATTCTGGAGCTCTAGGGTGGTGACGGTCACACAGCACCGTGGAAGAGGAAGTACATAATGGCACTGCACTGTACGCTTCAAAGTGTGGTAAATTGTACGTGTATTTTGGTACAATAAAAAAAAAAGCACACAAATTGTGTACACATGCCAACTAAAAAGAAGAGATGATCAGATTGCATTAAAAATGCAAGATTCAATCTTATTCTGCCTGCCAGAAACCCACTCTAAATGTCAAGACACAGATGGGTTCAAGTGGAAAAGGATGGGAGAAGGTATATCATGCAAACACTGACCCAGGACCGAAAGGAAGGAGAGACTGCTTTCAGCCAGGCCCCCAGGAAGGCCTCCCGGAGGAGGTGACATTTGAGCTGAGCTTTAAAGGCTTTGTAGTTTAGGGACTGAGAAGGCTGAGTTGAGTGTGTGTGTGTGTGTGTGTGTGTGTGTGTGTCGCGCGCGTGTGTGGTGAGATGAGTGGCACACAGGGAGTTAATTATACTGGCAGAAGGAGGTGAGCTGGGTTTGACAGTTTAGTGTGGTTAGATAATTATTTTGGGAGGAGAGGAAGAATTTTCCAGTCATGAGTGCAGTAGTATTCAAACCCAGGGAGACAGGCAGCCAGAAGATTAAAACCAAGCTTACAAAGGTGAACCTGGACTCACAGTGGGGAAAAACACAGCACTGAGGGTTCTCAACCCTGGAGGCCCATTAGAACCATCTGGGAAGCTTTTATTTATTTTTTTTAAAGATTGTGTTTATTTACTTATCAGAGAGAATACAAGCAGGGGAAGCCCCAAGTAGAGGGAGAAGCAGCCTCCCTGCTCAGCAGGGAGCCTGATGTGGGGCTCGATCCCAGGACCCTGGGATCATGACCTGAGCTGACGGCAGACACTCAGCTGACTGAGCCACCCAGGCATCAAATGTACCAACACCTGGGGCCTCCCAGCCAGTTAGATCAGAATCTCCACAGATGGGCCCCAGGTATGGGTCACCTTCAGAGCTCTCCAGCAATTCCAAGAGCAATAAGGGGTGAGACCCCCCGCACCACCAAAGGTTAAGTACACTGGGTTTGCTCCCCGCCAAATGCTAGCGCCTAGAACTGAGCCTGGCACGGAACAGACGGTCAGCGGATCTCTATACATGTCAGTTAATCCTAACGACAACCCCGCGACATAGGGAAAATGATGATGCCCGGTTCATAATAAGGAAACTGAGGCACAGAGATGTCAGGTCACAAGGTAATGTGACTACAAGGCTGATGAACATTGTGCTATGAAATACAGATAGCGTCACAGAGCCCAAACTCTTACGGGGTGTTCTACTCCCTTAGGGGTGTGGATCCCGAGAAACGTCCTATGGAGGCCCCTACAACCAACATCATATTCTCCCCCACCTGCCCCCCAAGTGACCGGCTTCCCTGCAAAGTCAGATGTGGCTCGGGGTGGGGAGGGGACAGGCAGGGGCAGAGAACCCAGGAGGCAGAAACCGAACTTGAAGCACTTAGAGGAAGGGGAAAGTGAACCCTGCCTGGGTACCAGAGCCACAGCAGAGACTTGGCGGCTGGAAACCCGCAGGGCGCCCTTCACAGGAACAAGGAAGGGGGAAGGACCCAGTGGCCAGGGCCACACCTCTGAGTGCCTGGAACCGTGAGCCCACTCACACCCCATCTGTCTCCCTTCCCTTCTCCCCGCTTTCTTCCCCTTCCCGGCACCTACTACCCAGCCCTTAGATATCGTACTTTTGCTTTTGGTGGGCAATTACACCATCCCCACCTGGAGCAGAAGTCCCCCTGGGAACAGGTTGCCTATTTTTGGTGGTGGGGTATAGAGGTGGTGGTCGATTTAATATCATTAAACAAAACAAAACATAAAAAACAATCACCCGGAAGCCCCTTTTCCTGGTGGAAGTACTCATTCCACCCCTATAGCGTCTTGCCCGATCATCTAGCTGTTGACACAGACACAGCCTTACACGTTTCCAATGAGTGTTATTATTTACATCACGATTCAGGATCCCGGGGTGGGGGGTCACCATGTACCCAGGCCCCCCATCGCCACCCTGGGAGAAGGATGGAGGACAGAGGAGGGGTGGGCGGAGCCTGTTGAGATGTTCCCAGGACACGTGCCTTCTGCTGGTCCCAGGTTGACACCCAGGATTCAGGGAGGGGACTTGCTCGAACACGGAGACATCACCCCCTTTCTCAGTCACTGCGGTGGACATCCAGGTAGTCCCGCCAGCAGTTCCTGGTCTGGTTCTACTTGGGGAAGCGGCTTCCCCAAAAAGGCAAGTTGAGTAGTTCTTGATTTTGGTCTTGATGTCTTCTGATGCTGAGTCCCAAAGACACCCCTGAAGCAGCTCGCAGCTCAATGTGACCCTCGGCAAAGACTCCGGAATCAGACCCGAAACCACAGGCGGTCAAAGCTTTTGTGTGTTTGGGGCCCCTGGGTGGCTCAGTCAGTTGAGCCTCTGCCTTCGGCTCAGGTCATGATCCCTAGGGTCCTGACTCCTTGTTCAGCGGTTTCTCCCCCCCGCCGCCCTTCCACTCTGCTTGTGCGATCTCTCTCTCTCTCTCTAATAAGTAAATAAAACAAAATAAAAAAATAATAAAATGGTTTAAAAAAAATCTTTTGTGTTTCTCTCCCGAGCCCAGAACAGGGTTTGGCACAGAACAGGGGCTCAGAAATAACTTGTTGAGTGAGTGAATGATAAAATGATAAAATGATAAAAACATACATGATCCCATAAACACGCAGGGCCACTGTTTTCCTGTCCTTATGAGACCCTGTCTAGGGAGATAAGTGGGGTTTAGCCCATTTTGGAAAATGACAACTGGCAATATCTTCTGTTTTTATTTAAACTTGGGAACATTGACTGGAGCAGACCATGCTCCTTGGTTTCGGGCACTCAGCGCATCACCAGTGTCCCAAAAAAGCCTCCCTTTGAAATAAACTTTCCTTTCAACCCATCCCCAATCCTATCCCAGCATCCCACAGCCACTCCTCCACCTTGTGTTTGACACTCGCCCTTCCAATCTGCTTTCTCGGTGTCGACCTCCAAATGCATCAGAGACGGGAGGCACCATTTACTTCGTGCTCACTGTGTGTTGGGCACTTTGCTAAGCACTTAATCTATCAAATCTCACATCATCATCACGTGCCCCTGAAGGAGTTGCTACTGTGGTCTCCACTTTACAGATGGGGAAACTGAAGCACAGAGACCTTCCGCCTGCTGCCGCAGGTCACCGCGTAATTGACAGAAATATACAAGACTGTCCTGCTTCTGTGTTTTCAGTTTCCATAAACAAGGTTCTGCTGAGGATCTTGTCCTGTGTTTTTCTGTTTTTCACGCAACACTCTGTGTGTAAGCCTTGTCCACACTGCTCTCTGACATTTAGCCTCTGGCTCTTCGCCACCTCAAACCGTCCCGAGGACACATCAGTTTTCGAGAGCTTTTACCCAGGAGTGGACCTGCTGGACAGGGGGTGGGGGGGGCACACAGGTGTCAAAATGCCCTTTCGAACATCCTGACTCCCACCAAAAGCACCGGACTTCCATTTACCAGCTCCCCACCAGCATCCCTGTTCATGAGGCTTCCTATTCTCGCTGGTCTGGAAGGTGCCTTGTGGGATCTCGAGTTTTCCTTTGCAGCTTTCCGATTACCGGGGCAGGTGCAGAGATCCTTGTCTTTCCTTTTTTTTTTTTTTTTTTTTTAATGACATTTGAACATACACATGCACACAAAATAGCAAGGAACATGATTTCAGAATAGAGTTCACTCTGATGAAAGAAGTGAGGTCCACCCAACTCCCGCCCCACTCCCCAGTTACGAGGAGTCCCCCAAGGGAGTCCAGAGCCCCCCACCATTCTCCCAAAGGCTCTGCCCAGGGAGAAGAGGGACCAGGCCCCTGGTAGAGCATCTGGGTCACAGGTGTCATCCCCCTGCCATTGTGCCCACGGCCTGGGGGCCTGGGACGGTAGGAACTTGGTTCCCTTCATATCCTGGAGCCAAACCTATTGTACCTGAGAAAGGATGGCCCTCGGGTAAGAGGAGGAGGCAGGCCATTAACTCCCACTTCCCCACTCACCAGGCCCCTGAGCCCTGCACAGGGCGCGTGTGGCTAAGTGCTCCTACTGTGCCCACACCACTACCTTCTTCCCCTTCAGGAAGCTTCTGAGGCCTCCTAACAGGCTGCCGCAAAAACACCCCTCAGCCAAGGCAGCCCAAATACAGGGCTGGTGGCTCCTAAGTCAGGCTCCTGGGCAGTGGGCAAGGTCGTGGGAGCCGGGGGAAGCCCATAGGGACACCGGACCCAATCAAATCACAATCCCCCAGGGCTTTGCCCTCGCTGTCCCTCCACCTGGAGCCCTCTCCTTGGTTTTCTACTCTAATCTCACCTTGTCCCCTAAAGCCTATATGGGACGGCTGGGGCCACCCTTCCTGCCCCCGGACTCCCGCCTCCTCCCTTACTGTGCTTCCTTCTCCCCAGGGCGCGCCCCGCCATCTGACATACTCTATGTCTTCCTCATTGTCTCTCCCCCCGCATCAGAAATAAACCCAGAGAACATACATAATCATCACTACCTAGCAGGCCACGGGCTCCCAAGAGATAGATGAAATTGATACGAGGTCATCCTACAAACACACATCTGAAATGTGTGGCTTTAATGTACTTTTACATACAAACACCACCCAGTTCGAGCAGGGAAACATTTCCAGAGGGCTGCTTTGCACCCCCTCCCAGCCCCTCTCCTCCCCCCTCCGTGGTAGCATCACGCTGAATCCCACTGTCTGCCCTGGAACGTCATTTAAATGAATGATCATCACACGGAGTCCTGTGTTTGGCTTCTTTGGCTCAAAAGAACGTCCATGCGATCGGCCCATGCTGTTGCGTGCGATGGTGATTAGGGCTTTTCTGTGGCTCTTCTATTGCCCAATATTCCATCATTTCCTTCATCACACTCTTGCTGCTGGGCATGTGGGTTATCTTGGCCGGGAGCTACAAACATTCCCGTATGTCTGTTGGTGGACACCTGCCTAGGAACGGAACCATGCGTGCGGGGAAGCATAGGTCAGTGGACTCGAGGAGGAGCTGCCCAACCGTTTTCTAAGGTGGTTGCACCATCTGAGATTCCCACCAGCAGTGTGAGCTCTGGGGCCACTAGCTTCCACGCCAGCCCCCAGCGACAGCACGCTCTTTGTTTCCTGCTCCCAGTGGGTGACTACGGCCTCTCCTGTCCCTGCTGCATGAGGATGTGGGGTGATCAAGGAACCTCTGCTGAACGTTTGGCTCCTCGGGTACACTCTAGAGGAGGCCTCTCTGTTTGGCAAGGGGGGTGGGTCTGTACCTTGCACCTGAGGGGGGACAGCCCCTGGCGGCCACGCTGTCTCAGGAGCAGCTGCCCGTTTCACACCCTGGTCACACTTAATACCCCAGGGTGGGGCCAAGGCTGGGCTGACACATTCAGATAGGACTTGGCCCAATGCCCAAGGTCCCCCCAGTGGAAAGAGAGAATGAAGGGAGAAGATCACCCGGGCCCAGACAGAGCCCTGCAGGTGGAATGTCAGCAAGCTGCTGGCCCCTGGTGCCCAGGGGTGCCCGCCGGGCACAGCCATCTTTCCCCTTCCCAGGATGCACCAAGGGGCCAGGCCCAGTCAAGGATATCGTCTCCCCGGGGCCCCTGCCCTCACTCAGGAAGCAGCACTCCTAACACATTGTGAGCGCTGGGTTAGGCCCTTCCCAAAGACCTGTGAGCAGAACCAGCCAGTCAGACACACTGGTGGCTAGACCACTTTTCCTAGCCCCCCTCAGGTGGGACCTTGTGACAGTTCCCGTAGAAAGAGGCAATGGGGCCACTTCCAACCCTGGTGCAAAACACCTCTGTGGGCTACGAGCTTGTCCCTTGAAACTCATGGGTTGAGAACGGTGGGGCCCCAAGATGGAAGGGGCCTGGGTCCTGAAGTCCCTCTTGAAGAAACACTGCCGTTGATCAGATCAATCTCCTTAAGAGTCTCATGTGAGCCAACAATAAAGTTCACTGCCTTTGACCGTATGTATTTTAAGTCAGCCGCTTGCTCTAATAACTAGTGTATGTAGTATAGCATGATAACTAACATAGATAACCCACAGCCCCACTTTACAGAGGAGAAAACTGACATACAGAGAAGCTATAGAACTCGCTTGAGGCTAGCACATGGAGAAGTCAGGATTCGAACCCACAGCCTGGCTCCAGAGGTTACGCCCCTCAGCCCACCGCCCCCGCTGAAGCAGCAGGGCCGACAACACAGAGGCTCCTGGGCGTCTCCCCCTCACCTGGGCCTCCTTAAGTCTTTTGCCTGGAAGGCTGCTCCCAGCGTCCTGGGCTTCTTGCCTTCTCCAGTCGTTCCCAGCCTCTCCGTTCTGGAACCTTCTCAGTTCAGAACCTCATCTCCAGCCGTGGCCCAGCCACCGGTTCCAAAGGCGTCTTCCTCTCCCACCTACACGCATCACACCTGCATGGCACGCCCTCGGCTCTGCAGACCCCGGTGTCCAGCTTGCCCGGACTGGGCCCAGCTGGCTGCCAGGAAGACTGCTTCCGCTCCCGGGCCGCTGGAAACCACTTCCCATTCGTGGTCCCTGCCACCAGAGCTCTTGCAGTCACAGGTGACCGAAAGCCAACTGTCTTTGAGGGAGGACAATGTTTATTGGCTCACGTGACTAGGAAGTCTAAGGTGGACGGGGTTCAGGCAAGACTGGGTCCTGGTGTCTCTCTGAGGTTCCTGGGTCTCCAGCGCTGGCTTCCTTCTCAGTCAGAATCACCCGCCGGCAGCGCCCAACCTACGTTCGGTCAGCTTTGCTACCCCAGCGTGGCCGCTGTCACCCTCACCAGGACTCCGGAAAGGGCTCCCTGCTGCCTCCCGCTGCCATGGCAAAGCTGCCGTCTTGTCAAGACCCTTCCCCAACAGTCCCACCTTGAGTCCCGAGGCTCAGGGCCGCTGGCTGGCCTGCTAGGGCCACGACCCAGCCTCCACCCCTCACAGGGGCCAGAGTGTGCGCTGCAATGTCCCCACCCCTCCGCCTCAGGGAGAGGGGACAGCTGCACTCACTATAGAGTGAGCACGAGAGAGATGCTCCTCAAAAGATGGCAGGACAGGACCAGGGTGACCCCCTGGCTCCGGGCGCCCGGGCCCATCCACGCCTGCCACTCAGCCTCCTGCACCCCAAAGAAGTCAGACCCTGTTGCACCAAAACTGAATACCTCGGTGTCCCTGCCAAACCCACTCAGCGTCCTCCCCCTCGCCCTGGTCAGACGGGGGTCAGCCTTAGGCAAGCTCCCCTCACTGCCTCAGTCTCCCTCCCATCCTTCAGTCCCCTCCCTCACTACGGCCTGTGTTTCTGCTAACTTAGAAAACAAAACCCAAAACCGTTTCTCTGTCCTCGTTCTGAGCCATGGCTCTGGCCTCTGCTTCTCAGCCCTAAGCCCGCTTCCCCTCGCTTCGGCTTCTCACCTCCTGCTCCCGGCTGTCAGCCACGACCAAGCGTTCCCTAAAACCTGCGAGCTGCTGGGACAGCTGACCTCTCCCTCCTCCCAGACACACCTGGACGGGCACCACCTGTGGCTCCCAAGGGCGCTGGGTGTGGCTTTGGTGGCCTGCCCAGGCCCTCCCCTCTCTCCCTGGGGCGGGGTCGCCTCCTCTCAAGGCTCACACGTCTGTCTCCAGGCCCCCAACATCCCATGACCCATTTGATGTCTCCCCTTGGCAGCTTCACAGGCGCCCGAAACTCACCACAGCCCAACTTGTGATCCTGACCCTAATCTCGCTCTTTCTCTGTGTCCTCCAGCTGGAAAAGGGCCCCTGCCCAAGTCGCTACAGAAAGCAAGCTGGCAGTCCCTAAGGGTTCCCTCCCTCTCAGCCCCACAGCCAGTGAGCTCGTGGCACCCGTGAGTCTACTGACGACACACACCTCGAGTCTGCCCTTTGGCCGCCGTGTCTCCCAACAGCCTCACCAGCCCTGGCTCCCTGAAGGCACACGTCTGCCTTGGGGACCCCACGGTCCCAGGCTCTGCTCAGAAATGGGGGCGGACTGACTACCTGGGTCACTGTCCTGCTCGAAAGGGGATCTCTGAGCCCTCAACAGTCCGACCTACCTCTGCTCCCACGGCCCTTCCCACGTGCCCTTCATTGCACCAGGCACCGAGCTCTGTGGTCTACAAGGCCTTTTCCCATTATTTGTCCAATTTGTCCCTCTGCAGCAGTCCAGAAGGCGCAGAAGAGGCTCAGAGAAAGACAGGAACCTCGCCAGGGTCCCACGGCACAATGGAACAGGTCGTCCCCCAGAGTAACCAGCACCCCCGGCTCCGGCCTTACACCACCACTCTGCCCACCTTCCTTCCGCCAGCACCCCTGCTCCCGCCCTGGCCGAACCGTGGCCTCTGGACCCTCCTTTCACTCAGCAGCTGCCCTGCCCGCCACCGCTCTTGGCCTCAGCTCAGCAACAGAGAAAGCAGTTGGATGGACAGGAAGGTGGCCACGGAGCCCTGGACGCAGGCTGGGACAGACACGGGTGTTCCCTTTCATTATTAATTTTTTAATAAATTTAAGAACAGCTCTATCTTCTCTCCTCCCCCCAGAGCAACTAAAACCAACTAAAAGGGGGCATGGCCTGGGGGGCAGAGGGCGCTAGGAGTCATAGTCCTCTTCGTCCTCTGCGTCAGGTGCCGGGGGGCCCGGGGGGGCTGGGGGCAGAGGCAGAGTCGAGGTGAAGGGCATGAAGGGTGTCGGGGGGCTGCAGGGCAGAAAGCAGGAGAGAAAGATCAGGCCCCTCTCCGGTGCCCATTTCTGCCCGCTGAGCCCTGCCTCACCCCCGCCAGCATGGAGCCCATGGCCCTGTGTACCAGGGGGTGGCCAAGCCCAGAGAAGGGAAGGACCTAGAACAGGTCACATGTTCAGTGGGGCTGGGTGCGGGTCAGGAAGGAGACCTTCCGAGAGCAGTCTCCTGCATTTAAGCCCTCCTCAGTTCCTCCCCTCCTGTCCTCCAGATCTGCCACGAGGACAAAAAGGACATGTCAGCCTTGTGGAGTCTGCTAGCCCCCCTCTCTTGCCACTGAGGTGCTTACCTCTGAAAGTGGGCAGGGGGATGGCTGGCCTGGGCTGGAGCCTGTGATGTCTCCTCTTCCCCATCAGTGTCTGTGTCATCAGAGTCATCCTGGGAGCAAGGCAAGGGGCAGAGATGACAAGAAAAGCATGAGCTCATCACTGGAGAGCCTAGACCCTCAGGAGTGGCAAGGACAGAAGACTGAGCTCTACAGCCTAACCTTTACGGGCCCAATTTACAAAAGAGCATAGGTGAGGACGGGACCAGGTGTCCAGCCAACAAGGCCTGACAGAAAACTGCCCTCTCCACACCACAGGGTAGGGCAGGGGGCTGGGGAGGCCTCACTCACCTCCTGCTCCGAGTCCGTCCCCGACAGCTTCTTGTCCTTGCTTTTGCTTCCCATCCCACCATTCTTCCGGCCACCGCTGCCAGGCTTCCGGCCCCTTCGGGAAGGGACAGTCCATCTGCCCAGAGATCTCAGAACTCCCTGACCACCCCCAACCACCCCCAACCCGGGTGGCCTTGGCCTTCCTTGCCTGGACACCTGGCCCTGGCTCCCCACCTGCGGGTACCCTTGTCCCCGTCCATGTGGTTGTCTTCCCCGTCTCCCTGCATGTCAGGCACAGAAGCCACCAGGTCCTTCAAGAAGTCAAACTGCTGCTCCAGCTCAATGCACTGCTTCCTGGAAGTGGTGGGGAGAAGACGGCATTCAGGTGGGGCCCAGATGTCTGGGCCCTCAGCAAGGGACAGTAAGGGTCTTTGGATGTCAGGAGAACGGAGCCTGGAAAACCTCCACCCCATCTCCACTAAGGGACCTTCCGATTAGGCTAGACCACCCAGCCCCTCCTCCCCCAGTTCAAACCCACCAGCGTCTGAGGCACTGCTGGTCTCCCAGCAGCCTCCCACCTCCCCTAAGTGTGTGAACTCCTAGGGCAGGATCCCACTGGGCCCGACCAGCTCCGGGCCACTCACAGGTGGGATGTGGTCATGGTCTTGGCATTTCGGGACTGGGTCACCTGGCAAGCCTTCTTCAACAGGGACTCCAGGAACAGCTCAAGCGCCCGCGCTGAGGAGCGTCAAGGAGAATACGGGTGGGGGATCCCCAGCCTAAAGAAGGCGACCCCGGGCTTCCTCCCTACCCCACGTCCCTCAACCTGGCCAGGCCCCGACAGGATACAGATGATGACAGGCACCGCCGCTGCCACCTTCCCGATCTCTTCGTCAGTTTGCATGATCTTCTTGATCCGCGCCTGGGAAGGGGGCAGAAAACTCGGACCCTGTCACCTCCGTCCCAGAAAGGGGTGCTGGGAAGGGGGGATGAGAGAGGGTATCCGGGAGAAAGGGGGCGGGGGGGCCCCGACGCCAAGAGAGCACGGAAGGGGGCGGGGCGTCCGTGCCCCCGAACACCGCGACGCGCCCGCCCCCCCACCCACCCCGGCTTGGGCCCGAGCCTCCCGGGAGCCCGGCCTGCTTGCCCGGGCCCGGCCACGTGCTCACCGGCGGGAACCGCGCGTTATACTTTTTCTTCTTGCTCGGCATCTCAGGGCCTCTCTCGCCGCACCCGGCCCAGCGCCGCCGCCCGCAGCTTCCCGGCCCCCGGGCCTGCTCGCCACCCGCCTGCCGCGGTTCCCCCGGGTCCTGGTGCCGCCTGCTCCGCCCCCGCCGCTCCCCACGAGGTCCTAGCGCCGCCGGTCAGCACGCCGCTCTCAGGGCGGGAGAGCCTTCCCCTTGGAGCCTCCCCGGCGGTGCGCGTCGATCCCGGACGGGACCGCCACTCCCGCCGGCCCCCCAAGCTTAGGAGAACGAACGTTAGCCCCGCCCCCGGATCCCGGCCCCGCCCCCGGGGTCAGCCCCTCCCCTCTCAGGCCCCGCCCCGCGGCGCGGCCGACCGGCCCGGTGGCCCCGCCCCGTGCTGCGCTTGTCTATAAAGTTGTTGTTGAGACAGCGGGCGCTAAGATGGCGGCGGCGGCGGCAGCCGCGGCGGGGGCGGGGCGCGGCGGTGGCGGCGGCGGCGGCGGCAGCGGCGGCGATGCAGAGCCCCGGCAGGAGCGGAACCGGGCGCGGGGCTGGGCCGGCGCGGAGCGCGGCGAAGGCCGGAGGTGACGGCGGGGATGCGGGACGGGGCAGGGCTGGGCGGAGGCGCGGCTCGGGCTGTGGGCGCTAATGGCGGCGGGCGCGGCTGGCCCGAGGCTGGCGCATTCCTAGGCTCTAACAAGCTTGGGTTCCAGTCCGGCTGCCGCCCCGTTGGCCTTGGACCGGGCACTGCTCTTTCTGAGCCTCAGCGTGCTTGTCTTCAGGTGGACCCGACAGCGCCATCCTCGAGGGTCTGGCCCTACTGGGCCTGCCTCGATGCTGCGCGAACGTGCGCTTCTTTGCTTCCCTCGTTAAATCCCAGCGCTCCGGATTCCTGCCAGTTATTGACAGGGCCAGGAGGTGTAGCTGGGCTGTTTGCTCCCCAACCTGAATTCACATTTCGGCTCTGTCACTCATTGCAGGTGTGACCTTGGGTAAGTCACTTCTTTCTCAGCCTCAGTTTTTGGTCTGTGCATCAGGGAGAGTGATAATGAGCTGAGCAACAGCCTTTATGGAGCCCTTATTCCACCTGGGGCGTTTAAGGCTCGACAGCTCTAGGGGACAGGAACAGTTGTCAGCTGTAGAGATGAGGTAACTGAGGCATGGGACCTTAAGTCTCACCCAAGGCCACAGAGTTTAGCTCATTGGCCGCACCTGCTAGGGCCCAGCCAAGCTGTAGATGTGTCCTGGACCTGTGCTAACTCGGTTCCTCTATAGCAGGATGGAGCCCGGTGAAGAGATGGAGGAGGAAGACTCTCCAGGCGGCCGTGAGGATGGCTTCACTGCTGAGCACCTGGCCGCGGAGGCCATGGCAGCGGACATGGACCCCTGGCTGGTGTTTGATGCCCGCACCACACCTGCCGCCGAGCTGGATGCCTGGTTGGCCAAGTACCCACCCTCCCAAGTTACTCGCTATGGGGACCCTGGCTCGCCCAACTCTGAGCCTGTGGGCTGGATTGCGGCATATGGGCAGGGCTACGTCCCCAACTCGGGTGATGTGCAGGGCCTACAGGCAGCCTGGGGAGCTCTGCAGACCAGTGGGCGGCCCATCACACCGAGTACCCTGCGCCAGCTGGCCATCACCCATCACGTGCTCTCTGGCAAGTGGCTGATACACCTGGCACCTGGCTTCAAGCTGGACCACGCCTGGGCCGGCATTGCTCGGGCTGTGGTCGAGGGCCGGCTTCAGGTGGCCAAGGTGAGCCCACGGGCCAGGGAGGGGGGGCGCCAAGTCATCTGTGTTTACACGGATGACTTCACGGACCGCTTGGGTGTGCTAGAGGCGGATGCGGCCATCCGTGCAGCAGGCATCAAGTGTCTGCTCACCTACAAGCCTGACGTCTACACCTACCTGGGCATCTACCGGGCCAACCGCTGGCACCTCTGCCCCACTCTCTACGAGAGTCGTTTTCAGCTGGGGGGCAGTACCCGTGGCTCCCGTGTGCTGGACCGCGCCAACAATGTGGAACTGACCTAATTCGGCCAGTCAGGGGAGACCACCTTCTGCCCCCCTTGCCCCCCCCCCCGCTAGGGATGGATTCTCCCGTCTTCCTCCTCTTTGTCCCACGGAATTTGAGCCCCCTAGCTCTGAGGACTGCGTCAGTCAGTCGGTCAACCGGGAACTGCCTGCATCTTCGATCCCCTTGAACTCTTGCCCTCTGTTCAGGGCTGACTCAAGTCCCCGCCAGCTGGAGGCTCTGGCTCCCTGAGGGCCGGACCCTCAGCCTCTCTTTTCACTGCTGCTCCCCTCTGTCATCCAGGACCACAGACTGGGTACAGATTCCCAGGAGGAGAGCCTGCCCCGGCCACCCTCATCCCCAGCTGTACCTCTCCTGAAACCTTTCCTTCTCCTCCCTCACAAGAGACAAAAATGAGTGCTTCCGGTCCCTCTTGGAGCCTTCACAGTCCAGGGGGCAAGGGCCCGGCGGGCTTAAGCATGCTATTTCGGGGGGGGGGGGGGAGGGTAATTGTACCCACTCAGCCCTTGGCAGAGAGAGGGGATGCCAGGGCCATGGACATGGGGCCTGCCCCTCCCCTGTCACCTTAAACAGCCTGCACCACCTTCCTTCCTTCCTTCCTTCCTTTACTATTTTGACATGTGCCTGCTCCTGGCATTTCAATAAAACCCAGTTTGGGTCTGTGTCTTGAGTGTTTTTTAAAATACTGGTTGCCTGCTTTGGTTTCTGAGGAGAGGCCCGGCCAAGCGAGACTTCTTCTCAGCCCTACCTGGGAACCCCTAACTGCTCCCCAGTAATAAGATTCATCTCCCTGCCAAGGCTGGGAACCTCCCTGAGAGCCTCTGCAAAACCAGTCCTTCTTCTCCTCCATCCCAAGAATCAGAATCGGTTTCTTAGTGGTTTCCCATAAATCTAGGGGCTTGACCCAGCAAAGTCTGAGGGGCTACTACTGGGCCCTACTGGGTGTATTTGTGTCAGTTAAAGAAGGGTACTCTCTTGGTTCTAGCATTTCTAGGTTAAGGAATACAGCCCGGTGAGTGGAGGATGGGCTAGATTTCGACAGCCTAGGTTGGACTTCTTACGCAGTAAGCAGCCTGCACAGCTGTAAGGAACTCTGGACATTCTCACGTTTTGCCTCACTTCTCCCACCCTGACTATCCTGGGCCACTGGGCAGTTTGCAAAGCACTTCATATGTCTTATTTAAGTCTCGTAAGCTGCTTAGGAGATGTGGGTCCCATTGTGTGGTCAAGGAAATAGAGGCCAAGAGGGAAAAGGAATTCTCCAGGGTCGTGTGGTGAGCTGAGCAGAGGAGGACTTAGCCCCCGGCCTATGCCTCCTCCTTGGACTGTTACCCAGGGCCTCGCCCACTGTGAGTTCTTCACAACCCCCAAGGCACAGTCATTCACATGATCGTGGGCAGCACCACTCGGTTGAGGCTACTGTAGTCTGGGAGCCTGGCCTTGGCCTTGGTTGGGGGCCAAGATTTCTGGCAAGGAGCCCCTTGGGACGCTGCTCTCGTGCCGTGCCGGAGCTGACTCAGCCTCCAGCAGCCTCACCAAATTGGAATTTGGAGCAGGGGAGCGGAGATGCCACCGGGCTGACTGGGTGGAAGTGGGTGAGTCATGAGATGCTGCCTCAGCCCCCTCCCCAGCTTCCTCCTCACCCCGAGTTTCCCCAGCCCTGAGTTGCCTCAGCCCAGCCCTGGGCAGTCCCAGGTGGTCTCTGATTTGGAGCCCCGTTACCCTGCCTCCCTCAGACAAGCAATGCTTTGCGCTTGACCAAATTGGGCCAAGGCTCCGGGGGGTCCTGCCAGGCCCTGATGGGTCCCACAAAGCAGCCCAGGTGGTATCAACAGCACCTGATGGTCCTTCCCTAACATTTCCTAAGCATCTCGCAAACTCTCCCTCTCTCTTCCATCCTCATGGCCTTGCCTTAGCCCAGTCCTCACTCTCCCTCCCACCACCGCAGTTTGCCTCCGTTGCCCCATTCTCTCCGACTGACCCCGTCTATCCCCCTGCAGCCAGCTCTCCTGCAGAGCTACCTGTGCCCCTCTCCTACTCAAAGCCCTTCCATGGTTCCCCATAGCCTGCAATCTGGAGTCCACTCTCCCGAGGCAGCCATGACCCTAGACCCCTGCCGAGCCCCAGCTCTCCTCAGGTACCCCTTCCCGCCTGTGCTCACCCCACTGGAACCAACTGGCACTTCCTTCACCCCTTGGCATGCAGCCGTGGGTCTCAGGCTGTTCCTTCTGCTTGAACACCTGTCGTTCAGCAAGGATTGGGAGGTTACTTATGTAATCACCCATTTGATGCTATCTTCCACTGGCCCCCAAGCCGCGTGCCCAGACTGGGGGTCTCAGTGAAAGCAAGAACAGCATCTAAGGGGCGCCTGGGGGGCTCAGTGGGTTAAAGCCTCTGCTTTCGGCTCGGGTCATGATCCCAGGGTCCTGGGATCGAGCCCCACATCGGGCTCTCTGCTCAGCAAGGAGCCTGCTTCCCTTCCTCTCTCTCTGCCTGCCTCTCTGTCTACCTGTGATCTCTGTCAAATAAATTAAAAAAAAAAAAAAAAAAGAACAGCATCTAAAATCTCAGCCCTGTCCCAAGAGCCTAGCACAGTGCTTGACCAGAGCAACCTCTCCATAAATCAACTAAAATCCGAATCCAGATTTCAATCTGAATCCAGCCTTGCCTGTTCCCCCGGACTCCTCTCCTCCACTCTCTGCTTCACTCTTCTCCCTCCAGAAGCAAACAGCTACCCGTTTTCTTGCAGTCATGCTGGGCATTCTCGCTTCAGTGCCTTGCTCATGCCCTCCATTTGGTGTGCCTGACCCTCCCATGCTTTCTTGGCTAAACACACCTCACACCTACCAGCCCCTCCTCCCAGAGATTTCTCCTCCATCATTCACCCACACCTCAGGCTCCCGTAACACCCACCCCACTGCGGCTCTCATCTGTGTGTGGGGGGACCCCCCCCCCACAAGGACAATGGCTCCACTTTGTCCCGCATGGGGTCTGCAGGGTCCAGCATAGGACCTGGCCGAGCACAAGTGCCAGATACACATCGAATAAGTGAATGAATGAATGAAAGTCACTCTCTGTCTCCGAGCCTGTTTCCTCATTCCGTTCATAACAAGAGCCAGGCACTGTGCTGAATGTTTTCCTCTATCCTCTCCTCAAAGTCTCACGTCGCTCTGTTATTACTGCCGTTTTGCCGTCGAGGAAACTGAGGCCCAAAGTGGTTCAGTGATTGGTTCCAGGTTACAAAGCCATAAGGGGCAGAGCTAAGGTTTGAATCCAGGCCATTCTACCCTGACGGCATGGCGGAGCCGCCACTGCAGGAAAGCTCCACCGGAATGAGGGGCTGCTAAGGCAAACAAGCCCCAGCCAGGACTTAGGATCCGACTTGTAAAGCACACAAAGTGGGTTCTCAGAACTGCCGGGGAGAACAGACTGGGCCAAGACTTAATATTCCTATTTGACTGATGGAGAAACTGAGACCCAGAGAGTACAATGACTAAGCCTACCTGAGCGGGAAGGCTCTCCCATCTCCCAGGCCTAGGGGAAGGACCGCTCCCCTACCAGGCCAGGACCTCCCCAAGATCCCCCCCTCGGGCTGGCAGGGGATTCTGCCCTGTTTGGAGCAAAGAAACAGCCCAGGCCCAGGGTGGGCTAGGCTGAGTAAACTTGGACAAACCCCTATGCTCAGCCCTCTTTTATAAAACCGCATAAAGGGGGCGCCTGGGTGGCTCAGTTGGTTAAGCGACTGCCTTCAGCTCAGGTCATGATCCTGGAGTCCCGGGATCGAGTCCCGCATCAGGCTCCCAGCTCCACGGGGAGTCTGCTTCTCCCTCTGACCTTCTCCTCGCTCATGCTCTCTCTCACTGTCTCTCTCTTCTCTCAAATAAATAAATAAAATGTTTAAAAAAAAAAACCACATAAAGGATGACTGAGGCCCGGGAAAGGAGACCCCCCCACACACACACAATCTACCTCCTCCCACTCACAAGTCCTGTGTACCCCAAACACCAGGTAGGAGGCTCTAGTGGGGCTGGCCGGGGGATGGGGAGGCTATCTACCCGACCCCTGATTTCAGTTGGGGTAGGGGCTGAGCCAGGAAAGACAGGAAACAGCTGAGTTGGGAGAAAGTTTCAGCCCAGGTTTTGGTGAGGTCTGGGGGATTTTCCCAGCAGGGCAACTACACCCCACTCCTGCCTGCTGGGAGGGGCCCTGGCAGGGACGAGGCTTGGGTCACAAAGCTGATTCATCCAGGGAGGGAAACTCCCCACTTCTCTGACGCGCATCCCCCAGACACTGAGGGGGTAAACTGAGGGCACACAGCCCAGCAACCCACTGAACCCATTCTCCCTTGTGACCCCCCCCCGCCCCCCACCAGACAGAGGGACAGGGTCAGCAGGCAGTGGGGTAGGGGACGAGGGGCAGCTTCCCAAGGAATGACCTCAGAGACTGGAACCAAAGCAATGGCCAGACAAGGGGTGCCTCTCACCCCCTTCCCTCCCCCATTTGTTTAGTTGAGGACGCTGGGGCTCAGATAGTAAGAACAAATGGGCACATGACCTAGTCGGTACCTGGCGCTCCTCCAAGCAGTTTGCACACATTAATGCATTTTGGTCCTCACAGCCCTCATTTTACCGAGGAGGGAACTGCAGCCAGAAGAGGTAAAGTAACTTGGCCACGGTCAAGGTTAGAAACGCTCTAGCAGCCTCCACAACTCCCCAAAGTGCTCCTACGTACCCCTGCGGCAGGGAGCTCAGTGACTGAGATGTCACTGAGCAGCTCTGGCTCCTGGGGACTCTAGAGGACAGACATGTCACCCACTGGGCCCTGGCTCTTCCCAGGCTAAAAAGAGAAAGCTTGTCCTGCATGGGGGAAAAAAATCAGCCAAACCCCCAGAGGCCAGGAGAGGGCAGAGAAGAATTCCCGCCAAAATCTTCCTCTCTTAGGGCTTTGACTCCTTTCCAAACCCCCATCCTTTCCTCCAGAGCCAGAGCCTCCCTTTCTGGCCTGCCAGCCTCACTCCCCTCCCCGCCGCTGCACAGACACGCTCACGCAGGAACACACAGGCGCTGGCTTGTGTGCTTGGAGCCCAACCTCTAGACCCCTGCCCCTCAGCCCCAGCAGGCTGTGGTCCTGCTGGGTGTCAGAGGGGCCCTGAGAGTTGTGGCTTTATGAGGCATGGCCAAAGGCCCTCCATAGGCAAGTTCTGCCCCATCTGGCTCCCACTCACAGGCCGCGTGACTCACCCCCCTTGCCCCCCATGACTCAGTTTACATGGGTGCCCAGAGGTCCTCCCAGCGAGGGTGGGGTGGTTTATTGGCCCAGCCTAGGTCTGCCAGCCTTTTATCCCAGGATGAGCGTTTCATCCACCTCCTGGCCTGGAGCAGGGACTGGCACCCTGGAGCCCAGGGGTGGGGGTAAGCCCCAGGTCCCAGAGGGTGAGGAGAGCCCAAGAACTTGGTGACAGGTCCTAACTACCCGGGGCTTAGGTCTGCAGGGAGCAGGAGCTGCTCCAAGAAACCTAAGGGCTAGGCTGAGCAGGCAGAGCAGTTCTGAGTACTGACAGCAGGACCCTTGATGCCCCCCATGCAGACGGGATGGTCCACGTGGCACAAAACTTGACAGCAAGAAATTGCGATCATGCCCTGAACCCTTCTACAAGAAACCAGTCCTCTGCTAAGTGCCATCCACATCTAATCTCATTTACTCCCCAACAACCCTGAAAAGCAGGTACAATCATTATATTATTTTCACAAAGAGGAAAGTGAGGGCATAGGGAAATTAAGAGAATGGCCTGGATCACACAGCCAGAAAGTGGGCTGGGGCTCAAACCCTGGCCACCTGACTCCAGAGCTCTTGTGGTTGTCCTCTGCTGCTTCCCCAAGCTGTGCGGGTTGGAACAGGGATGAGGGACCCGGGGGTCTGTCCTGCCCTCCCCCTCCCCCAGGTGGATCTCCACAGAAACTTCTGGTTCCAGGGCCCACAGGGTGTCAATTACTCATCTGTAAGAAGAGAAAACTGAGGGTCCCAGAGGAAAAGGAGCTGGTCTGAGGTTGCAGAACAGATCGGAGATGCAGGCGGTGGGGACCAGGTCTTTGATGCTCTCCAGGATGCCCTGGGCTGGAGAGGTAGCTGGTGGGGGAGGGAACCCCAGGACAAGAGTGGGGACATGGTAGCCCTGTCCCTGACTCCTGCTTAATCTTAATCCAGCCCTTTCCTTCTCTGGAACCTCAGGGTCCTCCTCTGCTTCATGGGGCTGAGTCTGCGGCAAGGTGGCATGAGCCTCAAAGGACAGCAGAGGGACAGGCACTTGTGTGTGCTCCATGGGCACCTGGGGAATGGATAGGGTGATACCCAGGCCCTGGACACAGCAGCCCAGCCCTCCTCATACCTCACCCTCTTCCTGGCCCCGGGGCCCACCGCATGACTGGCTCTGACCTTGAGAGTCTAGAGAGCCAGGCCCAGAAGGCCTCCCCAGAAGGGACTCCAGCCCCCTCTACCCTGGATTCCAGCCTCAGAGAACAGGGCACAATTCACTTCCCTGTTCAAACACCACTCAATTGTCCCCCTGTCTTCCAGCCCAAGTTGAATTCCTCAGGCAGGCGGGCATTCAAGGACCCTGGCTTTGGCCTCGCTCTGCCCACCCTTCCCGCTCACAGCCCAACACAGATTCCACCACGCGCTCTGGATCTCAGAGCCCTCCGCCCCCCCACCCAGGCTTTTGTGCCCACCGACTCCAACCCCAGGAACAGCTGCCCCAGCTTCAGATACACCTCTGCCGGGAAGCCCGCCCTCCCCCAGTGGGAAAGAATCCTTCGTTCCTGGGGGTTCCTCTCCGGCCCCTGGTGCTCTCCCGCTCCTGCCCCCAGCATTGCCCACCTACTGCCCAGGTGGAAACAGCCCAGGCTATTTTCCAGCTGTTTTCCTCAGTGTCTGATCACCTCTTGAAGCTGTCGGTGCCCTGGGGCCAAGACCAAGTCTTTAATCATCTCTACCTCCCCCACAGCTGGCTCCACTTGACTTTATATTCAGTTCATTCAGGAGAATGGATACAGAAACTGGTCCATCATGCAATGGGGTCGCACCCAGCCATCAAAAGGAGTGAACTACTGCGCCACGCATCCGGGGGAGTCTCGGCATAATGGCGCAAGACAGACGGCGGCCAGAAAAGAGCTCACATGAGGAACTCAACCTAGGTCAGGGACTCACCGAAGGCCTCCTGAGGAAGCGGTGGAGAAATGGAGACCTGCAGAATGCGAGAGGCTTGGCCGGGTTGGGGTGGGGTGGGGTGAGGAAGGGCATCTTGGGCCCAGGGGACGGCCTATGTGAGGGCAAGAGGCTCTGTTCAGCAGCAAGTTTGGGGCACATCGGGTAAGTGGGTAGAGCCTAGGCAGGCAGCCTACCTCTGGAAGGACCTGGAATGCCATGTTAAGGGTTCTGCCCAGTTTCAAAGGGCGGACTAACAAGGCAGTGAAGAGAGTGAGGAGGGCGAGGCGGGAAGGACTAACAGGCACTAGAGACTGACTACTTGGGTTCAAATCCCGGCTGCACCATTTCCTCACTGCGTGGCTTTTAGCAAGTTGCTTAATTTCCCCTGGGCCTCCATTCTTTAATCTGTAAAATGGGTATAACATCATTAGCTATCTCTACAGGATGGTTGTGAGGATTAATACATTACTTTAAACAGTTCGTAAGAACTCAATGAGTGTGAGCCACTAGTGTTATCCTCATGGCCCTACAAACCCCACAATCAACCTAAAAGAACAGCAGGCTTCTTTCCAGGCCTCAGTCCTCCTGCATAGAATTCAAAAGGTACCAGTGTTCAGAAGGGTCCAAGTCTGAGAGCGAAATGGTCAGAATATTAAAAGAGTCCCTCAGGTTGCCAGGGTGGGAAATGGAGAGGAAGGAGCCTGGCTGGAGGCTGTGGAGAGTGTCCAGGAGAGAGAGGATGGGGCCAGAACCAAGGGAAAGAAATGTCGAAGTGAACTAAAATGTCACCTCCAGGTGGGGGGCGGCTGCAACTCTTATCCACTGCTGGTGGCGGGTAAAATGGTCCAACCACTCTGGAAAGACTGTTGGAGAAAATCGAAGGCAAATGTCCATGTACCCTGTGACCCAATAATTCCACCCCTGGGCACTTATCCTGGAGAACAGAGTGTGATCGGCCACCAAAGGACACATCCATTTATACGAAGAACAGGCAAAAGTCATCGATGATGCTAGAAGTCAGAATAGCGGTACCCATGGGTGGGGAGTGGAGACTGAGGGGGGTGGGGTGGGCACAAGGAGCTTGGAAGCTGCTAGAAATGTCCTCTATCGTGACGAGGGCAGTAGCTACACGGGGTTACATACATGAGCTGAACATATTGGATAAGCACACTTCACTAGATGTGTATCAAACCTCAGTTCAGCCAGGAACCTAAATATAAGAACAGAATTATAAAACAATTAGAAGAAAACATAGGGATACATGTTCAAATTTGGCAGTGGATTCATAGCTCTGACCCTGGAAGAATGAGCAACAAAAGAAAAAACAATTGGATTTCATAAAAATTTTAAAAACTTTTGTGCAGGGGCACCTGGGTGGCTCAGTGAGTTAAAGCCTCTGCCTTTGGCTCAGGTCATGGTCTCAGGGTCCTGGGATCGAGCCCCGCATCGGGCTCTCTGCTCATCAGGGAGCCTGCTTCCTTCTCTCTCCCTGCCTGCCTCTCTGACTACTTGTAATCTCTGTCTATCAAATAAATAAATAAAATCTTAAAAAAAAAAACTTTTGTGCATTAAAAGACATTATGAAAAATGTGAAAAGACAACCTACAGACTGGGAGAAAATAGCTGCAGATCATATTTTTGGTAAGGGTTTGCTAGCCAGAATAGAGGAAGAACTCTTATAATGCAACAACCACAAAAAAAAAAAAAAAAAAAAAAAAAAAAAAAAAAAAAAACAAACAAACAAAACACCAACTAGGGGTGTCTGGCTGGCTCAGTCAGTAGAACATGGGATTCTTCATCTTGGGGTTATGACTTTGAGCCCCACATTGGTCATGGAGCCAACTTAAAAAAAATAGAAATGGACAAAGGATTCGAATAGACATTTGTTCCTAAAATGTATATAAATAGCAAAAAAGCACATGAAAAAATATTCATCATTAAGGGACATGATCTGTTATTAAGGAAATGCAAATTAAAACACAAGATACCAGGGGCACCTGGGTGGCTCATTTAGCCTCTGCCTTTGGCTCAGGTCATGATCCTTGTCCTGGGATCGAGCCCCACATCAGGCTCTCTGCTCAGTGGGGAGTCTGCTTCCCTCTCTCACTCTGCCTGCCTCTCTGCCTACTTGTGATCTCTGTTTGTTAAATAAATAAATAAAATCTTAAAAAAAAAAAGATACCATGTCACACCCTCTAGGATGTCTTTCATTTCAAAAACGGAAATAATAAATGTTGGCAAAGATGTGGGCAAATTAGAAGCTTAATATACCCGCCAGTATGAATGTAAAATGGTGCAACCACTTTGTAAAACAGTCTGGCAGTTTTTCACGAGGTGAAACAGAGAATTACCATATGAGCCAGCAGTTCTACTCTTAGATACATTCCCAAGATCAATGAGACATCTGTCCACACAAAAACTTGTACACAAATGTCTATAGCACCATTAGTCATAATATCCAAAAAGGAGAAACATTCAAATATCCATCAACTTATGAATAAATAAATAGTGGTATATCCATACAATAGAATATTATTCAGCAATAAAAAAAAGAACAGTGTATTGACACATACTACAACATAAATGAGCCTGGAAAACATTATGCTAAGTGAAAGAAACCGGATGCAGAAGGTCACATATTGTACGATTCCATTTATATGAAATGTACAAAATGGGCAAATCCACAGAGACAGAAAGAGGATTTGTGGTTCCCAGGAGATGGGGATTGGGAGTGATTTCTTTTTTTTTTTTTAAAGGATTTCATTTATTTATTTAACAAAGAAGGAGATCACAAGGAAGCAGAGAGGTAGGCAGAGAGAGAGAAGGGGAGGCAGGCTCCTCACTGAGCAGAGAGCCCGAAGCGGGGTTCAATCCCAGTCCTTGAGACCATGACCTGAGCTGAAGGCAGAGGCTCAACCCACTGAGCCACCCAGACACCCTGGGACTGATTTTTTCATGGGGATGGGATGATTTTCGGGATAATAAAATAAGTTTGAAAACTAGGAAGAAGTGGTGGTTGCACAACATTGTGTGTGCACAGAATTCTATTGAAGTCTACACTCAAAATGGTTAATTGTATGTTATGTAAATTTCAACCCCGTTTATAAAATAAATAAACTTTGCTTTAAAAAGTGAATGGAGGGCTCTTCCTCCCAGCGGCCTGGGGTGACCTCTGAACATGGTTCGCTATTCGCTTGACCTGGAAAAGCCTACGAAATCATGCAAGTCAAGAGGTTCAAATCTCCGTGTTCACTTTAAGAACACACGTGAGACTGCCCAGGCCATCAAGGGTATGCATATCTGAAAAGCCACCAAGTATCTGAAAGACGTCACTTTGCAGAAGCAGTGTGTGCCATTCCATCGCTATAATGGTGGAGTTGGTAAGTGTGCCCAGGCCAAACAGTGGGGCTGGACACAAGGTCGGTGGCCCAAGAAGAGTGCTGAATTTTTACTGCACATGCTTAAAAACGCAGAGAGTAACGCTGAATTTAAGGGTTTAGATGTTGATTCTCTGGTCATTGAGCACATTCAGGTGAACAAAGCCCCCAAGATGCGGCGTAGGACTTAAGGGCTCATGGTCAGATTAACCCATACATGAGCTCTCCCTGCCACATTGAGATGATCCTTACTGAAAAAGAGCAGACTGTTTCTAAACCAGAAGAGGAGGTTGCACAGAAGAAAAAAGATATCCCAGAAGAAACTGAAGAAACAAAAACTTATGGCCCGGGAGTAAATTTGCACAGAATAAATGCAAATTTTTAAAAAAAAGTGAATGGAGGGGCACAGGGTGGCTCAGTTGGTTAAGCAGCTGCCTTCAGCTCAGGTCATGATCCCAGGGTCCTAGGATCGAGTCCCACATTGGGCTCCCTGCTTAGCGAGGAGCCCGTTTCTCCCTCTCCCTCTATCCCCCTCCCTGCTTGTTTTCTCTCTCTCTCTTTGAAATAAATAAAATCTTGAAGAAAAAAAAGTGAATGGAGGGGCGCCTGGGTGACAGTGGGTGAAGTGTCCGACTCTTGATTTCAGTTCAGGTCATGATCTCAGGGTCCTGGGATTGAGCCCGAGCCGGGCTCCATGCTCAGTGGGAAGTCAGCTGGAGGATTTCTCTCTCTCTCCCTCTGCCCCCCCCCCACAATCTCTCTTCCTCCCCCTCAAATAAATAAACACATCTTTAAAAAAATAATAAGTGAGTGGAAAATGAAACACATAAACATCACCTCCTACAGCCTGGGGGGCACTGACAGAGCTTGCTGGGTGCCAAGCACACTCATCCATTACCTCCTTTTCCTCACTGCAGCCCCAAGAGATGGGCATTCTCTGGGGCTCAGAGAAGGAGGTGGCTGAGCCAGGCTCGCACAGGGTGCCAGGGGACAGTGCCCTGCTGTCTCAGACCTCCGGGCCCCTAGACTCCTGCAATCACAGTGGCCCCTTGGGAATCACGCCTGGCCTCCCTGGGTGGGAGCTGGTGAGGTCAGGGGCCAGGAACGTTACTGCAGCCACGAAGCAGGAGTTAATGACTGAGGAGCTTGGAATGTGCTGCCTCTGAAAGGACCTCCTTGTGGCTCCACCAACGGTTAGAGCAGGAAGGGACTTTCAGAAAACCATGTAATCACACACACACACACATGCGCACACACACACACACACACACACACACACACACACACACACACACTGATTTGAGATCGGAGGCCTTGCTCTGTCCCTGTCCCCAGGATGCTGGGCAAGTGGGACAGGGTGGTGTTTCTGGATCAGGCGGATGTACGCCATCAAGGCTGACCTGCGTCAGTCCTCACATGTGCCACCACTTGGCCGCCTTTGTCACCTTGACCCATCCAACCTGGGCTCAGCCAAAGAGTTCAAACATCAGTTAGTGTGTGTGTGTGCTGTGTGATTGCCTTATCCTATGATCAGAACCCCAAGGGCTCCTGCTTCTGGAACTTTGTATTAACACGTGTATTTGTTTTTGCTATTCGTCAAGTTCTTACTATATGCAGGGCTAAACATGTGATATTATTTTATTTCTATTCTTGAACAACCCTGAGATGTAGTCATCATTATGTTTCCATTTTACAGAGGCTCTGAGAGATGGTGTGTCTCATCGAGGTCATATAGCTGGTGAGCAGCCAAACCGGAATTCAAACTCCAGAACCTGGAACTGTCTGATTCCAGTAGGCATGTTCTTTTCCACGGATCACACTGGCTCAAATCTCTCTCTCTCTCTCTCCCTCTGTCTCTCTCACCTCTATATTTCTCAGTCTGGTAAACTGCTGTTGGCTTCTTTTCTTTTTAGAGAAAGACAAGCCTTGAGTAGAACAAGGGCAAGGGAGAGGCACCAAGCTGGGAACCACCTTCTGAGTGCACAGCACGTTACAGCTTACAAAGCACTTTCACATTTATGATCTCATTTGATCCTATAGCAACCCCATGAGGTCAGCAGGAGGCTCAATTATTCCCACTGGGACTGGGACTCAAAGGGAAGGTGACCCACCCAGGGTCATAGAGACAGAAAATGGTAGCTCTGGGACTGGAAGCCCAGGGCCAAGCTGGCTTTGTGTCTCTGCAGTCAAATGCTCTACCACTGAGCTATACCCCCTGGCTTTGTGTCTCTGAGTCCTGAGTGCACCCACAGTCAGTGCACCCACCCACAGTGCACCCACCCTGGCCTCAGTCCCCAAGGAAGGGCAGCCCAGGACCCTGTTTTTCTCCAAACTCTTCCTTCCTTGATGACAAAACTAGAGCTGGCCAAACGGAGGTAGCCGTGGAAAGCATGAGAGCCCAGCTCTCTTTCTGTAGTTGTGGGACACTGGCAGCTCCTTACTCCCGTTGGGCCTTAGTTTTCCCATCTGTAGAATGGGAGGAAGCCCAGAAGCTTTGGGGTGGTCCTCTCAGCACTGACATTCTGCACTGGTGAAAAAAGTGTCTGGGAGGACTTGGAGAAATCTTGCCTGAGTGTGGGCTTGGAGCTCCCACGGCCCTGATTCGGCAACCTGCTTCAGCCCCTCGCTTTATGACATTAGGCACTTCTTTTCAACATACCTCAGCCTTAGTTCCCCCATCTGTAAAATGGGGAGGACCATGGTACCTACTCCCCACGGTGTTGGCTTTAGTTGTTGAAATTTGGCACATCTCCAAATAAGGCTGGTGACCACAGAGCCCCCAAGGAGCGGTGACAGTATTTTAAAAAGATGGCATTTAACAGACCATAGGACAAATGCGTCCCATGCCCGACTCTGCAGCCTCTTAACCTCTTAGGGAGGCTCTGAATCAAAACTTGTTATAACTTCTGAAATTATCCCAGGAGTAGCACAATCGAGTCACCTTGTATTTGTGGGTAGTTCAAACCATTAACTTGTCCATCGTAAACGTTTAAAATAGACCACCCTTTTGGTAACCCTGGTTTATCATTTACCCACTTTTTAGTATACCTGAACCTTAAAACAATGCCAGCAGGTGTGAAGCCTTGGACGGCAGTTAAGTACGAAGTAAGCACCCCGTAAATAAAATAATAACCAGCCCAATCACATTTATAATCCACTTTACTGTTTGCAGACCCCTTTCTCATTCATCAATCCAACCTCCCACCCGCCACAAGGTGTGATTCTTTCGTGCCATCTGACGAATGCCAACACTAAGGCCGGATCCGGCGCTGAGTGGGCTCCGCGGCGCGCGCCTGGGCATGGGAAGGCGGGCCCAAAGCCTGGGCTCGCGTACGGAGCGCGGCGCCCAGCCGCTTACAGGTGCGTAAATCCGCGGGGAATCCTCGGCTCCACCTGGGCGCGGCGAGGAAATTGCACCATGTATGGGCAACTACGTCAGAAGGGGCTGACCCGCCGCTGTCCTGGGGGACTCCAGGTCCGTCCCTTTCCCCACGACAGGGCGGTCACTGGACTGTAGGAGGCGTAGACAAATTCAGAGCGGACTGGCAAAAGGCGGAGCGTCTGGGGAGGTGGAGCCCTGAGGTGTCCAGCGCCGTTGAAAATCGCCCGCTCCCCCCTCCCAATCGAAGTGGTTCAGCCCGAGAACTTTTCATTCATAAAAAGAAAAGACTCCGCGAGGAGCAAGTGAGTCAGAACCGAAGCCGGCGACGCGGACCCCACAAAGCAGCCAGCCAGGGCATGTTCCGAGACTTCGGGGAACCCGGACCGAGCTCCGGGGCCGGCGGTGCGTACGGCGGCCCTGCGCAGCCCCCCACTTCAGGCCAGCAGGTGAGAGGGACCCGATGCCTGGGGTTCCCGGGTGGACAGCGCCTGGGACACTGCGGTCGACTCCGCACACTCTGGGACTGGGGCCGCGAACAGGAGTAGGGACTGGATCTGGGGTCCTGGCCATGGCCGTGGCCGCGGATTCTCCCGCGTCTAGAGACACGTTTCCCCCACAGCCCAGGGGAACGCGCGTGGCAGGCGCGACAAAGATCTGCGAACGTCCCCTCTGTCTTGCCCCCTTTGCCTTCGCTGTCTACTATCTATCTGTCCTGTTGTCTCTGTTACCTTCTTTCTTTCCTCCCGTCCACGACTGATTTCTTCGTCCTGTCCGCGTCAGAAAGGCGCCCCTTAGTCCGGGATTAGTCCCAGCTCGGACAGGAGCAGAGGGTCTGATCCATCGCGGACTAAATCCCCCGGGATCCGGAGTCTAAGCTGACGCCGATAAGTCCTCACAGAGGAGGGGGGCGACATCCAGCGGCAGGCTACCTCCGACAGACCGGGAATCCTCGACACTGTCTGTGACCGTCTCTGTGTCCGTTTGTCTGTCTGTACCCTGTCGCCAAGTCCCTATTCCTTTCTGAGCCTGGTGGGCTCCGGGAGACTGGTTCTCCGCCCCTAATTTACAGGCTGGGGCCGGAGGAGGCTGCGAGATGCTGGGAAGTGCGCAGGGTCTTGCAGCGGGCAGCTCCCGCGTCTCCCGACTCTCGGCACCAAACGACGCCCCGCTGCAGGCTGGGGGGACTTGGGTGGCTGCAGGTGCCCACTTCCTGTCGAGGGGCAGCGCGCACGTGTCGCTAGGGGAGGGAAGGAGCGGCGTCCGTTCCGCCGAGTCACAGCGGCCCAGTCACGGTGGCTGACTCACCCGGGGCGCCCCTCCCTTCCTGGCCCGCAGCAGCCCGGGGCCCGACTACCTCGGGAACGGGAGATGCCCCGGGCAGTGCCTCAGTCCCGGAACTGGGGTCACCGGGCCACTGGGCCCGCATCGCTGGGCAGGGGACACCACTGTCTGGACTTGCCTGGGCTTGTGGCGCGCTTCCCGGAGGCCTGGGTGCGAAGGCCCAGACCCAAGTCCTCCCCAACACTGAATCCCCATCTCAACCCTTTTCTCAGATTTCTGGCTGAAGGAAAATCTTGGCAGGTAATACACGGAACGCTTACAGTGCAGCCCACATGGTTCGGGGAGGTTTCATTGAATCTAAGAATTCACTGAGTTGAGAACCCACCATTATTTTGTGCCAGTAAATTTTCCTAAAGCTGCCAAGTGAACTGTGATTTCAGAGCTACTAAAGGGCATCTCTTAGCATCAATGAGATGCCATAATCCTCACCTACAACCATATTAAAAACAAGGCACATGGAGGTTAAATAGCTTGCCCCGAGTCATGGCCAGTAAGGGGCTGAGCTAAGAGCTAACTGGGACAGCCTCAACCCAGGCCAGTGGTTCTTGCCCACCACAGCCCCATGCACAGGGCACCGGCCACTTCCCAGGCCCTGTCACGCCCATTCTCTCACCCAGCCAGCCTTGGAGATAGGAGCCAGAATTCTCCTCTTTGTACAGATGGGATTCAGGCAGAATACAGGAGTACGCCTGGGCCCAAACTTCACTTCCCACTTACTGGCTATGTGTCTGTGGACAACTGTCTTCCTGTCTGAAAATGAAGACACTGTTGTGCAAATTAGATGAGTCAGTAATTTGTCAAGTTGGTTGGGATGGTGCCTGGAATCCATACTTTATAAGCATTGGTTCTGATAGGGAAATGAAAGCACAGCAAGGTTATGAGACTTGCCCGAAGTCACACAGCTCATAAGCAGAGACTTGTCACCAAGTCAGTCTCTCTGTCAGGCTGTGCTCTTTCCGGTCTCTCAGAACCAACAGCTGCACTGAGGGTGGACGGCGGTGTGGTTTCTGTCCAGCAGCGGCACCTCACTCTACACAGACCTCATCCCTGGCTTTCCATCTTCCATCCCTCAGAAGTTCCACCTTGTGCCAAGCGTCAATGCTGTGAGTGGCAGTCAGGAGCTGCAGTGGATGGTGCAGCCTCACTTCCTCGGACCCAGCAGCTACCCCAGGCCTCTGGCCTACTCCCCGTACAACCCCCCACAGCCCCGGCCAGGAGTCATCCGGGCACTAGGGCCACCTCCAGGGGTACGACGCCGGCCCTGTGAACAGGTACGTAGCAGAGGCATTGCGCTGGTGCTAATGCCCACAGGGGTGCTGAGGGGCAGAGGACAAGTTCTTGGCAGAAAGGACACAGGCGTAGAAAGGGGGGAGGTGGGGAGGTTAAGTCCACTGGTGACTCCTGGTCAAGGCAGAAAGTAATAGGAGCCCCTGGGGTGATCCAGAGGGCAAAGAGGTCACTTCTAGATCAGGGAAAGCTTTCTGGAGCCTAGAAGGATGGGTAGGATTTGCATAGATAGAGATGAAGGAAAAGACATTCCGGGTAGAGAGGTTGGCAGGAGCAAGAACAGGGATGAAGATGAGAATGTAAGGTGTACGCGTGGAGCAACAGATGGAGAAGCGGGTGGACGGGAGAGGGTCTCTACCCGCTGACATGGATGGTGATGGTGAGCGCATGCTGTCTACGGAGCTGGGGAGAGAACAGAAAGGGGAAGGTTCCCTGCAGCTACTCTCTGGGTGTAAGTCTCCCTGTCTCATTTAATCTTTGCAAAAAGCCTCTGGGGAATGCACTCTGGTTTTCTCCATTTTACAGCTGGGAAATGAAGGCACACCGAGGTAGTCACTTGTCCAGATCATGCAAGTAGTGAGCAATGAGACAGGTCTTTCCAATTCTAAAGTGAGATCTTAACCATCAAGCCACACTGTCTCATCCAGAGCTAACAGGCTCGAAGCAGAGTGAGCTGGGGACTCTTGGCTCCCCAACCAGGGCTCCTGCCTTCACAGTGCTAAAAAAAATAAAATAAAATACAGTTCCTTGCCAAAATAAATAAGAGATAGAGGGTCTTTAAGGGTGTGGCTCCTCCTTCGTTTTGGTATATGAGACTGTAGTGGAGTGAGGCTTGTGCATTAAGGAGCTTGACCTGAGGTCAGGATCTTGGAAAGATGTGCAGTTAAGACAGACCTTTTTGACCAACTGGAGAAGAGGGCCACGCTGTGAGCCCAAAGCAGGCTCCTGGACTTCTTCAGCCCTGTGCTTATGGGGCTTTTAGTTTCTGGGACTCCTAGACTGGGGCTGTGAGCTCTAAGTGGGGTTCTTTTGGGGGAGGTGGTCTCCATCAGCCGCCCTCTTAATGTGGAACAGAGTGAGTGGGTTTTAATTTCTGCTCTGGGACCATAAACGAGTTATTCATCCTCTCCAGGCTTCAGTTCCTTACATGGAAAGTTTGGTTAAGAATCTGTGTAAAGCTGTTCACCAGCATATAATAGGTTCCTAAAAAAAGACAACTTACTCAGTGGCAACACTCACCAACCTCTCCTAGTGCTCACAGCCTCTGGGGAAGAGGACACTTGGTTATCTAGAGACTGAAAAGAATGAGGGTCCTTTTAAAAAGAGCGGCTGGGCCCCAGGGGCTCAGAGTAAGAAAGGCCACTTCTGGGTGGGAAATGAGAGTGAAAGCTTCTTGAAAGAGTGGGGGTATCTCAGTTGAGTCCTGAGAGATGGAGAGGGGTAAAGGTTTGTGGAATGTGTGGGTGTGAGGGGGTGGGCATTCTGAGAGTAATCAGAGGAGGCAAAAAGCTGGGTGCGAGGAGGAAATCTGATTAATTCAATCTCACTAAAGCGCGAGTGCGGGGAACCTGTCCCGGTGCTGTGTGGTCCCTGAAGCGCGGTGGGGGAGGGGGACTGCACTGCCATACCGTCGGCCAGGGTCCTAGCCCTGGGCCACCCCACAAGGCGGGTGCCGGGCGACCAGTGGCCCAGGGTCTACCTCAGTACTCCCTCTACCCATCCAGATCAGCCCGGAGGAGGAGGAGCGCCGTCGAGTGAGGCGCGAGCGCAATAAGCTGGCGGCGGCCAAGTGCAGGAACCGGAGGAAGGAACTGACCGACTTCCTGCAGGCGGTGAGGACCGGCCGGCGCGGAGGGTGTCCAGGCCCCGATCCACCGAACCTCCGAGGGGCGCGGCTCCCCAGAGCCTGAGGGGTCCCAGAGGGCACCGGGATATGAAGGCCCCTTCCCCCAGGCTCCCGTCCAAGCAGTCCTTCGGAGAAAACCATGAGGAAAAAGCGATTAAAAATTAGTTACAGCCCATCTCACTCCCATCAGAGGGAGAGGAGGGTTAAAGCTTCGGCAGACAACCTCCTTCTAAGATGCTCCCGGGCCTGATGGGAGCCGAGCCCATTTTTCTCCCAAGGACTCATGGGAGTTGTAGTCCAGACTCTCTGGAGACCCATCCCCACCCCCAATTACCACCACCTCCCGAGGCTACTCGGTATTCAGCCCTTATCTTCTAACTCCTCTCCTAACCCTCCGCAGGAGACCGATAAACTGGAGGACGAGAAGTCCGGTCTGCAGCGAGAGATTGAGGAGCTGCAGAAGCAGAAGGAGCGCCTGGAGCTGGTGCTCGAAGCCCACCGCCCTATCTGCAAAATCCCGGAAGGGGCCACGGAGTGCGACACTGGCGGCGCGGGCGGTACCGGCGGCACCAGCGGCCCCCCAGCACCTTCCCGCCCTGTACCTTGTATCTCTCTTTCCTCGGGGCCCGTGCTTGAACCCGAAGCATTGCACACCCCCACGCTCATGACCACACCCTCCCTGACTCCTTTCACCCCTAGTCCGGTCTTCACCTACCCCAGCACCCCTGAGCCCTGCGCCTCAGCCCATCGCAGGAGTAGCAGCAGCAGCGGGGACCCATCCTCTGACCCTCTGGGCTCCCCTACCCTCCTTGCCTTATGAGGCACCCCAGCCCCCCTACCGGCGGGTGCCACTCTAGCCAACGTCTCCCCACCCACTGGTCCAGCTGGTCTGGACTGTATCCCGTGCCCATTCCCAGCAGGCTCTTCTCCATCCCTCCAGATGACACTGGGCATATTCTGCGTCCTCGTTGAGCCAGCTTGGGGCCAACCAAAGCTACCCACTGTTTTTCCAGAGCTGGCTTCTCTAGCACAATTTGCACTAAATCAGAAACAAAATATTTCCCATTTGTGCGAGGGAACTCCTGGCAACCAAAAAGGACTTTGTAGAGCCCTTGAGGTCCTCTAGAGCCCCAAGCCCTTCCAGACAACACCTACAGTCATCACCCTCTTCCTCTAGTCCACCCAATCCTGCTCTTCACAGGTGATACTCTACCAGCCTAGAACACTAACGAACTCACCCAGCCCCACACTGCCAGCAGCATCAAGTGATCGAACGAGGGCATTCTGCTGGCCCCTCCTGAATGGCAGGAGAGTGCCAGAGTCTTCTGTGATGAGCCAACCTGCAGCCCCCCAGCTCTGAGAAGACTTCAGCTCCAGGGAATCCAAGCCTCCACAAGGAAGGCAGCTGCTATTTATTTTCCTACATAGAGTATTTTTATACAAACCTACCAAAATGGAATAAAAGGCTTGAAGTTCTGGCCTGGTCTCATTGAACCCAGAGGCGAAAAGGAAAACATTTGGAATCAGAAGCCCTAGGTTCCGGTCTCACCTCTACGGACTTACTGCATGAGTTTGGACAAATTATTTGATATTTCTGGACCTCAGTTGTCTTATCTGACGAATGAGATTACATCTGCGCTGCCTCATCTCCAGGACTGAGGGGAGAAAGAGAGAGCTGTTGGGTGCAAGCCAAAAGGATTATCTTCTTCCTCCTGATGGAGGCCCACAGCGCTCCTGCGCGGACCATAGGAGGGCGCTGTTACGCCCCTTCCAGCCTCGGGGGAGGCTGCCGACTGGGTTCTAGGCCCCCAACACCTGCTTCCTGCCCCATTGTCTTGGACAGGAAGGAGCCGGGAAGGGAGCTGGAGCCACTTCAGGGGCCGGATCACGGCCTGTCCCGAGGCCTAATGGGGGGAGCCAGGGGCTTACCACGGTCCCACATCCCGCCCCAGGCTTGAGGTCCTGGGAGAGTCAGCCGCCTTAGTTCTGCAGCCCCTCCGGATGGCAATGGTACCCTGTCTCAACGTCCCCGCCCTCGTTCCCACCCCGGCGAGTCCCAAACAGACGCTGCCCGGGCCACGGGCTCTGCTTCCGTTCCAGTTTATTAGCCCCCACCCCGCCCCCAGCAAGTCCCTCCGCTCCAGCCTCCAGTTCCCCTGCTGCCCCACCAGCGAAAGCGAGGGGCCCTCCTTAGTGCCAGAGTTTCCAAATCCATGCCAGAGGCCCCTCGTACTCAGGCGGCACGGCGTCCAGGTCCCGAGGTCCACCGCAGTCCCGGCGCTTGGGAAGCAGTCTGGTCGGGCGTCGACGTGAAGGAAGCTGAGCGCTCAGTCATCTGGGGAGCAGGCGAGGGGCAACTGGTCGGGACTGCCCACGCTGCCGGTGCTGGAGCTTCCATCGCCCAGGTCGCGGGGCCCGCAGGGAGGCAAGGCGAGCTCGGGTGTCGGCCCGGCGCTTGAGCCCCCAGCGCCGCCGGGGCCGCCTCGGGGGCCCCACTCCTCGCCGAGAGCCAGGCAGAGCTCCTTAAGCGCCAGGTTCTCCCGCAGCAGCTCCTCCTGGCGGCCCTCCAGCTCGGCCAGCTTCTGCCAACAACCGCCCAAGTCCTCGCGCACAGCTCGGGATGCTTGGGTCCCGAAGAGCTGCCACTGGCGCGCGGCACGCCGCCCGCGCTGGCGCTCGGAGTCCAGGAAGCAGCAGAGGTCGCGCAGCTCACGGTTCTCGGCCTGTAAGCGCCGGTTGAGCTGCTTGAGCTCGCGGATCTCGCCCAGGTGACCCTGCAGCTGCCGATTCACCTCCTGCATGAGGCGGCCGCGCTGCACCAGAGCCGCCAGACGCGCCGCCTCCTCCCGCCGCAGGCGCCGCACCAGCTCTTCCTTGCCCAGCGCCGCCATCTCCTCGTCCGTCAGCTCCTCCAGGCCGCCCGCCTCGGCCTCCATGGCTGCTCAGGCCTCTGGAGCATCGCCTGCCCGCCGCCGCGGCCCAGGAGCCCACGTCGAGCTCTGCGCTCTCGCGGTTGAGCTCCGGCTCCGCGGGCGGCAGGCTGTGCCTGTGTAGCGTAGGCTGCAGCAGCCGCCCGGGGGTGGGCACGCGGCGGGGCGCGCGCCGGGGCGGGGCCGTGTGACGTTAAGGAAGGACAGCCAATCCACGGAAGGCTCCCCGGAAAGAGGCGGGATTTGAGCGCAGAATACAGAGAAAGAGAGATCCCCTTCCCCGCCCACTCCAGACCGCTGTGTTACAGACCCTTTTGCGCCGTGGGTCTGAGCGCCACTACCCTCCGCGACAGGTAACCCCAAACTAGGCGCTTGGTACTTCCCAGTTCCAAACTGCCTCAAGTTCTCGCCTAGGCCTCTCAGCTCCTTCTGAGAACCAAGACTCCGACGTCGGCCACAGACTCATGCCCACTCCCCGACGGAACCCAGACGGTTCTTGTTACCAACTTTCCTTAGTTCATACTGGAGATTCTCCGCTCAATGAACATCGCTCCCAGCCCTTCGGAACCCTGAGCCCAAACGTGCCTGACTCATCCTCAGCCTACACGCTATTGGAACGTTTCCTGCCCTGGGGGGAGGTGCATATAGGGATTCATTTATTCAATAAACTTTTATTGTATGCAAAGCCCAGACAGAAATAAACTTGACTAAGATTCTGATCCTGTCCTCAAGGGATCTTAATTTATTTTTTAAAGATTTTATTTATTTATTTATTTGAGAAAGGGTGAGAGACAAAGAGAGCACGAGCAGGAGAGGGGGAGAGGGAGAGAGAGAAGCAGACTCCCCGCTAAGCAGGGAGCCTGATCCAGGACTCAATCCCAGGACCTCTGGGATCATGACCTAAGCCGAAGGCAGAGGTTTAACCGACTGAGCCACCCAGGCCCAAATGGGGTCGTAATTTACCGGAGGAGACAAGCTCTGTAAAACCAGAAGTAAATGAGGGATGGGCATGGTCTGAGGGATCTCCATCCCCCAAAAAAGGTTTCCCCAAAGGGGTGGTAATCTGAGGGGCCCCGAAAGACATATAGGGCATTGCCAAGTAAAGAGAAAGCTAGTTCAGGGAGCAGGAATAGCATGGTGAAAGATGCTGGGGGCCTAGCTGCTTTAGGGACGGTGAAAGTAGCTGGATGTTTTCGAAAGGTAGTTGTGTGGAGAAAATGCTAAAGGGAGGGAGAGAAGCTAAAAAGGTAGTTGGCTGGAGCGTTGCCACAGGCCAATAGGATTTTAAGCAGAGGAGTACCATTTTAAAACGTGCATTAAAGAATTATTCAGGCTGCTCTGTGTGGGATGGATCATGGGGAAGAGATGTAGGCAGAGAGATAAGTAAGAACAGTGTGTCAATGGGCAAGGTAGAGCTCTGCAGGAGGACTGGGCTGGGACAGTGCCAGTAGGGGTGGAGAGGACAAAACATCCTAGAAATATTCAGGAGGCAAATCAGCAGAACTGAACGTGAAGAATGAGGACTCCGGGAGAAAGTCCAGGGTTCTGGCCTGAGAACTGGGTGAATGTTGGGACTGTCACTGAGATAGGAACGCAGGAAAGAAACAGACTGGAAAGAGGGCGGTCTAGCTTTTGAGGGGCCTGTAGGGTAGACTGCTTAGAAAGAGGAGCATATAGGCAGTCCTCCTGACGTGGACTCCAGCCAGAGCTCTGAGCTGCAGAGTAAGAGAGTTCATTATTAGTGCGGGGAGGGTGGAGGGAGGTGTTAGGGAGTGAGGGAGTTAAAACCATGGGAGCAGGTGCCCTACGCCCAGATGAGGTTCTCAGCCGCAGAATGGAGTGAGAGGCTTCCAGCAAGGGCCCTTGGAGATTAAGTCAAACATATTTTTTGCAGAGAAAAGATTTAGGACAGAAATCTGTGAAACCCCTACATTTAAGATACACATCAAAGTAGGGAGGAGAAAGTGGGAGAAAAGCCAGAAGGAAGTGTGGGGGAAGGTTGCCGGCGCAGGGGAGACTGTCCGTCGGCCTCGACTCCCGAAGTCTTCCTGCAAACTGGGCCAGGATGAGAGTGAGGGTTGGTAGGACGGGGCGGGGGGGGGGGGGGGGGGGCGGGGACAAGGAGCCTGGGATTGCCCCTCCCGCTAGGAGGAGGTGCTACTCCTCTTGGCCGCTTCTGCCCCTACCCTCTCTGTCCCGGAAGTGGTCCTTCTCTGGCTCCGGGTGCCCGGAGCCGAATCTCGGCGCTCCCGGAAGTAGCCTGCAGGCGGCGCGCCCGGCCCGGGCAGTGCTCGCTCCGAACGGGGCGCTGCGGCTGCACCCGGGTCCGGGCGTCGCCATGACCAGCGAGCTGGACATCTTCGTGGGGAACACGACCCTCATCGACGAGGACGTGTATCGCCTCTGGCTGGATGGTTACTCGGGTGTGTGGGGGGCGTCTGCGGGGCGGGTCAGGAGGAGCGGTTGTTTGGGATGGGAGAGGGGGCGGGGCCAGGACTCAGGTAGTTTGGGGGAAGTGGGCAGGAGTGAGGGATGTTTAGTAGGAGTCGGACTTGGGATCCCCCGAGGGCCTGGGGGTTCGCGGAGCGGGGCTTAAAGCTAGCGCCCACTCCCCAGTGAGCGACGCGGTGGCCCTGAGGGTGCGCTCGGGAATCCTGGAGCAGACGGGCGCCACGGCAGCGGTGCTGCAGAGCGACACCATGGACCACTACCGTACTTTCCACATGCTCGAGCGCCTGCTGCACGCACCGCCTAAGCTGTTGCACCAGCTCATCTTCCAGATCCCGCCCTCCCGACAGGCGCTGCTCATCGAGAGGTGGGACGCCAACCTGTCTGACCATATACCCATTTTGCAGGGCGAAACCGAGGCCCGGGTTGGGACGGGACGTAATTACACACGGTCTGAGAAAGTTGTGACTGGGAGGAGCCAAACATAGGTCCTGCCGGCCCCCCCCCCCCCCCGTTTCCCTCCTATGTGGAAAGTCAGTGGTGTCCTCTGCCTCCACGCAGGTACTATGCTTTTGACGAGGCCTTTGTGCGGGAGGTCCTGGGCAAGAAGCTGTCCAAGGGCACCAAGAAAGACCTGGACGACATCAGCACCAAAACAGGCATCACCCTCAAGAGCTGCAGGAGACAAGTGGGCGCCGCACCCCCGTCCCCCAAAACAACATCCCATGTCTTCACTCCAACCCTTTGGTCGTTGCCCCAGCTCCATTCTCCTTTCCCATCTCTGACTGTGGCAGGGGCTTTATACCCAGTCTCTTGTCCCTTGTTTTGCTCTTCCAAAGCATCTCCTACTCCCTGGCAGGAGCTGCTCTTTCAGAAGCTCAGATCCGACCACAGCTTTCCCCTCTTCCTGAACTTTAATCGGCTTTCCCACTCCATCCTGGGTAGTAGCCACACCTCTTGGCCTTGACCTTCATGCTCTTCTGTGATCTGGTCTCTTGCCAGCCTTCTCAGCTTATATTTCTCCAGCACCTGGCTTTCTTTTTGTTCCTGCCACTCCTCCCTGGAGGGTGTACTATTCTTGGTCTCATCTGCCCCCTTGAAATACAAAGCAGAGGGTCAGATTGGACATTCTCCACAAGGCTTTTTGGTGGCCCAGAAGGGAGAAGCAACCTTTCTGGGCCTTTAGTATTTCTTCTCTCTGTCCTTTGTGTACTCCTTCTGTACAGCTTAGCATTTGCTCTTTTTTCTTTTTTTTTTTTTTTTACTTCCTGGATCTTAGCCGGGGGGGTCAGTTCCAGCATGAGCTCATGAAGGGCTGGAAAGCATGATATAAAATAAGGGGAATTCAGAGGTAGGAGTGAGTAAACATTTATCCAGGGCAAGATGCTTGAATCGGTAACAGGTATTAGCAGTTAATCGTTTACTGAAGAATACCACATGCTGGGGCGCCTGGGCGGCTCACTGGGTTAAGCCTCTCCCTTTGGCTCAGGTCATGATCCTGGGGTCCTGGGATCGAGTCCTGCATTGGACTCTCTCTCTGCTCAGGAGGGAGCCTGCTTCCCTTCCTCTCTCTCTGCCTGCCTCTCTGCCTACTTGTGATCTTGTCTGTCAAATGGATAAATAAAATCTTTAAAAAAAAAAAAAAAAGAATACTACACGCTAAGTCAGCATCTGTTGACTGGTTAGATGCATAGGTGAGGGAGGGATGTTCAGTAATCGCTTTATCAGATGACCAGCCTCTGACCAGTCTTCCCTCCCTCCTCCCCTAACTGCCCTGCAGTTTGACAACTTTAAGCGAGTCTTCAAGGTGGTGGAGGAGATGCGGGGCTCCCTGGTGGACAACATTCAGCAACACTTCCTCCTGTCTGACCGGTTGGCCAGGTGAGGGGCCAGCCAAGGAGCCAGCCATCTCCCCTTCCTGCTCGCTCCTTCCTTGGGCCACGAGGCAGGTCCACCTTCCCCACCCCCACCCACTTGACCCCCTGGCTGTATTGGGCAGTGGCTCTCCTATTCCCGGTCTGTGCTTTGGATCAGACTGGCTGTTTACCAGGGGGGCTGTCGCATGTAAAGCCTGTGGTGCAGCCCCTGGGGCTTAGGAAGCGCTCAGTAAATGGTAACTGTTATCCTCAGGTCTCCCCCCGCCCCCCTTAGGAGACCTGGGCTGAAACCTTCTCTGTACACATACAGGGAGGCCCAGAGAGAAGTGGCTTGAAGCACGTCACATAGTGAGCTGGGGCAGAGACAGGCCAGAAATCAGATGCCCCGGCCAATGTCACAGGTGCGAGCTGCTCCCTAAAAAGGAATTTGAAACCCTGACAGGCCCACTCTCCCATCTTTGCAGGGACTACGCGGCCATCGTCTTCTTTGCCAACAACCGCTTCGAGACAGGGAAGAAAAAACTGCAGTATCTGAGCTTTGGCGACTTTGCCTACTGTGCTGAGCTCATGATCCAGAACTGGACCCTCGGAGCCGTCGGTGAGGCCCCCACTCACCCAGCTGCCCAGACACCTCCCCACCCTCCCAGGGCCTGTGTCCCCACCAGCAGTTTCTCCTGCAGGCCCTGGTTTCCAGCGACCTTTCTTCACGCAGCCATTGCTACTCATAGTCCCGTGTCCCCCTGCACAGCTCATCCACAGACAGAGTGCCCGCCACTGATTTGTGGCCTGGGGCAAGTGACTCTGCCTTTCTGACACTTCCTTTTCTGTCTCATGGGGGTGTGCTGAGGGGGCAGGTGTGGAAGGCTTGGGACATCACTGGAGGCGTTTTTACCCCTACCACAATTCCCTTGCTGGGCCTTCCCCAGACTCCCAGGTGGATGACATGGATATGGATCTAGACAAGGAGTTTCTCCAGGATTTGAAGGAGCTCAAAATGCTTGTGGCTGACAAGGACCTTCTGGACCTACACAAGAGGTGACCCTGGGGGGTCCTCTGGCCGGGGCGCGAGTGGGGGCCCAGGCACCTCCAGACTTACCCTGTCTCCCTGCAGCCTGGTGTGTACTGCCCTTCGGGGAAAGCTTGGTGTCTTCTCTGAGATGGAAGCCAACTTCAAGGTCTGTGGCCCAATCCGGCCTCTGTCCCTTGGACGTCTTCAGCCTCACTGCACTGTCCCCAGCTCTGCTCATGCCGGAGATTGACTGGCGGGTAGCCCTGCTCCTCCCCCTACCCACCTCGGGCAGCGGGGAACACACTGGGGAGTTGTTGGCTTGAGGGAGGGAGGTAGATTTGGGGAGGGGCCTGTCCCTTCCACTAGCCTCTGGGCTCAGCCTGCAGCCTCTGGGACAGAAGGCAGAACTCCCAGGCTATCTGCCCCACAGAATCTGTCCCGGGGACTGGTGAATGTGGCTGCCAAGCTGACTCACAATAAGGATGTCCGAGACCTGTTTGTGGACCTCGTGGAGAAGGTGAGCTGTCCTGCCCTGCTGCCCTCTGATCCCCAGCCTGGCCTGTCCCTGGGCTGTACTGGTACTAGATATTTCCTTGGGCCCACAGTTCGTGGAACCCTGCCGTTCTGACCACTGGCCACTGAGTGATGTGCGGCTCTTCTTGAATCAATATTCGGCGTCCGTCCACTCCCTGGATGGCTTCCGGTGAGAGAGCCCAGGCTTCCTTTCCAGCTTGGCCTTGCTGTAGCCAGCCTCCTGCCAGGGCCTAGCCCTCCTACAGACTCAGGGTTCTGTCTTTTGCCCTAGGGGTGGAAGTCTCTGTGTGGGCCACCCCACCTAGAAACTGGGACCTGACCTTGGGCAGGGTCCTGAACCTCTCCACACCTCAGTTTCCCCCGTAGAATGGGAGGATGATGATGATAATGAGCGTAAGAGCAGTGTGAGGAGGGAGGGAGCGCTTAGGTGTATGAAGCTCTTGGAGCAGCATCTGTGGTGGGAACTCAGGCGATGGCCACTGTCACTGTTTCCGTTGCAGGCACCAGGCCCTCTGGGACCGCTACATGGGCACCCTCCGTGGCTGCCTCCTGCGCCTCTATCATGACTGAGGTCCCCTCCCGCCGCCCTGCCCGAACTGACAATAAAGCTGCCACGACTTTGGAGGAGCCTGTGCACAGGAGTGTGCGTGGGCGCGCGCACACCTGTCTCAGTATCCCGGTGACTGTGCATAGGGATGTTTGGGGACAGGGGCCCCACAGAGCCTAGGATGTGTCAGAGTGTGGGGTGTCTGCTCTGCCGACCCATTTCCCCACCCCAGCTGAGTTCACGTGCAAGGCAAGGAGCTCATCTTGGTTTATTCAAGCCATAGCAAGATCAGGAGGATGGGCAAAAGCCTTGGGTGGGGCCAACGAGGAGGCAGCGGGCATAGTGGGAGAGGGCTGAGGCTCGGCGGCACAGGCTCAGCGAGGGCAGGACACTGGGGCCTTCTTCCCCTGTAGGTCCACGCGGGCTGTGAGCGGGAACTTGGTGATGCCGCACGTATTACTCCCACGATGCAGCCGGAAATAGCCCTAGGAAGTCAAGGGGACATGGGGCCAGAAGTAGGGGAGAGGCCTGACCTGCCCTGTCCCCTCAGGAAGATCACACTCACCTCCTCACCCCATTCAGCACCCCAGGAGTTCTTCAGGATCCAGTATGGGATTGGGCGGTGAGGATGAAGCCGGGAATGGCCTCCCTTTGCCCTCCTCCTCTCCGTTGAGTTGGTCTTCCCAAAACCCACAAGCAGGACAGAATGGTTCACAAGGTAGGGGTCACAGGTGGCAGGTGTGGCCTTGATCACACCCTTCTTGTATTGCTGCAAAGGCAGAGGAGCTCAGTCTGGGGCCACCTCCCCTAGGTGCCCCTCCCCCCTTCCTGACCCTCTCCCACCTGCAGTAGCTTCATGTTGATGGTCACGGTGATGGGGCCATGGGTGGCCAGGTACTGGGCGATCGCTGAGGGGCAGAAGGTGCCATTAGGCCCTGCTTCCCATGTGCCCCCTGCTCTTGGCTCTTGGTTCTCCCCGCCTCCCGACCCCCACCACTCTGTGCCTCCATCTCTGTCTCTAGCCCAGTCTTTTTGCCTCTATCCTGGTCTGTCTGTCTGTCCCTGTCATCCTGCCCCCAGGCCTGCCCATGTCCCCCCTCTGCCGCACTCTGCTCATTGTTCTGCAGCATGATGAAGTCCTGGATCCAGGCCACCTTCTTGTAGTTATTGGCCAGACACTTATGGCGTTTGAGGCTCCCCCGGAATGGGTAGTCCTTTTCGCTGGCCAGCCCACCTGGAGATAAGCAAGGCCAGGGCGGAGGCTCAGGGCCTGAACATCCCTCCCCCGCCAGCCCCACCCCTGCCCCCCAAAGCTGACTAGAGAGGCACTCACTGTTGTTGAGGACAGTTATGAACGCGTCCCATACGAAGCCACCCTTGCAGCCATCCCCGCAGCGGTTGCAGTCGAGCAGCTCTGGTACAAGAAAGGATGGCGTGGGCTGACTGCACCCTCCATTCTCTCCCCCATCACATGCCCCCCTCTTTCAGCCATACCCTGCACGGAGACTTGCACAGATCGGTTGTATCTGATGCACCACAGGGCCTCGATGTTGCCCGCGGCGGCCATGGCCCAGCAGCAGTTGCAGTTTCCCTGGCCGGGAGGGGGGCAGTGGGAAAGTGTCCGGGCCTCACCCCCCCCACCCCCCCACCCCCGCTCCCGTGCCACTGAGGCTGGACTGGGCCAGATGGGGGTGGATACCTGCTGCTTGATGGGTGACTTGACGCCCTTCAACTTGCGCCAGTCGCAGCTAGGGGGCACTGACTCCACCATCACTTCAGACCCCACCTTTATGCCCACACCAGGAGTCTCTCCAGGTGTTATCTTCTGGTGCCCATGGAGCTGCTCAAACTCCTCCTCTGGGGGATGGACAGGGCCACCAGGGTCACAGTGTTGACCCCTTTCCCCCATACTGTGCCTTTTCCGCTCTAGCCATCCACACTCGGGGTTATTTGAGTCCCCATAACACCCAGGGAGGCAGGCGCCCAAGAGGGTATCAAGGCCCAGAGAGAAGCCAAGTTTCTTCCTGGGACACATTCCCCTGCACTTGCTGCCTCCACCCTGAGCTGGACTAGGACTCAGACCCGGCCCTGCTTTTGTGATTTGGGGCAAGCCAGCAGGCCTCTGGTCCTCAGAGTCCCTCTCTCTGGGAAGTGAAAGCCGAAGTTCAGCCCTGTGCATCGGCCAGTATCCCCGGAGAAGTCTCGGCCTCCCCACCTACCACCTAGGGTCCAGGAAGCATCCAGCACCTGTGAGGTCACTGAATGGAGTCATCCCAAACTCGGCCGTGCCCAAGTCTTCTGCCTCCATCTTCCGAGCCTGGGCGAGGTTGTGTGCAAAGATCTCCAGGCGACGAGCATACTCTGAAGCAAAAGGTGGTGGTTCTCAGCAGCCTCCCAAGCCCCCAGAGGCAGGAAGTGGCTGCTGGCTGAGCACCCTCCCACTCACACCCACCCAGGTGAACACTGGCTCCTTTCTTGTGGCCACTGCAGGCCCCACTGCAGACAACTGGGCCAAGGAAGTGGCTCCCCAGCCCCTCTAGGGTTGGGTTTTCCCCAGAGGCAGTAAAGGGGACATCTGCCCACCCACAGGGAAGACAAGTAAAGGGTCTGAAGGCAGAGTGACTCAGAAGGGAAAGGTGGTCAGAGACTGGCTTCCTGCCAGGTCGTTCTCTGCCCCCTCCCACACCTGCCCCACACCTCTGATGGCAGGGTCTGAGCTGGAACTTGATGAAGGTGGGGAAGGATAGGGGCTTATGGGTTCATGACATGGGCAGCCTGGGCTGGAACTTAAGCCCAGACCCCCCCCCCCACCCGCCCGCTGCCCCGTGAAGATGAGACCCAGAGGGCAGGAGCAGGGCTGGGACCTCATGGACATGGTGAGTGAGTCCCCAGCTTGGGGACAAGATGAGTATCTTTGGTGTTTCTGAATGAACTCATGAGTAGATGGTAGTTGGCCTGCTGCGTGGAGTGACAAGAAAATGGCTGTGGAAGTGGGAGATTCTCTGGGACTGGGGTAGACCCCAGTAGCTGCTTCCTGCCCTCCAACTTCATAGCAAAGAATGATCATGGCCCTCTTTGTACATTTAGGAAACCAGGGAGGATACCCCTAGCCCTACCAGTTGTCTTGCTGAATGGCTTTGGCCCAGCCCATTCCCCACCCTGAATCTTGGTTCCTCATTTATTAAATGGGAGAAGGGGAGGGGGTAAACTGGGGATGTACATGCCCTGTGATACCTTTGGGGTTTGAGTAACTCCGGTCGTATTGGGCGCGGAACAACTCGAAGACCTGTTTCAGCTTCAGCAAGTCGGGATCTAGGTCCTGAGAAGGAACCAAGGGGATGGGGTGGAGGGGGGGTTGTAGAGAGCAGGTGAGGAGTCATTGCTGGGACCAGACCTCGCCTTCCAGCCTTTCAGGGCTCAGGCTAGGGGACCAGTTGCTTAGCCTGCTCTGTCCCCGTGTTAGCTTGGGCCCCATCGTGTCAGTCCCCTCTCCAGCCTCAGTTGCTCTCTCTGAGAAATGGGAATAAAGCCAGTTGTTTCTGAGAGGGTGAGCCCCAGGTAGGAGCCTTGCAGAGGGAGGAGCATAGGAAGCAAGGAGAGCGGCACTTACCTTCTCCCAGAGGGAGTCCTTGATGTCTTGAGCCAGGCCTGCCACCAACAGGGCCAGGAGACAGGAGAGGTAGACGGTTGGTGCCATGGTGTAGGCCATCGTGCTGTAGGCGAGAGAGTGCGGGGAGCAGGAAGCTGTGCTAACCAAGCTGGAGGGGCTGAGAGGGCGGAGCTGGAGAAACCACCACGGAGAAACCAGGCTGCGAGAGGGAGGTGGACCCCTGGATCACAAGAGCTGCCTCCGGCCTTCAGGCTTTTGTCCTCTACAGCCCTCAGCCCACCTGTTGCCCACTACGCCTTGTTCTTCAGTCCGCAGAGCTCGTCTGCCCACCCTGTCCTGGGCAAGTCTAGGGATACAGATGAATCAGTCAGTCCTTAAGGAAACAGGAATAGACAGATCCAAAGTGAGCCGTTGCCATGTGTGGCCGTCAGTGTCACGAAGTCCAAGGAATACAGGGGCCCTCAGGCTTCGAACCCTGGGTGGGGCTGAAGGGTAGTCATTGCCCCCTGGGGGAAGCACTCTTACTCATCCTGGGGAACGAAGTCAGCTCAAGGGTCATCCTCCAAGAAGCCTACCCTGCTCCCTGTCCTCTGGTGGAACCTGTGGCCCCTCGAGCGCCTGCTGTGCCTCTGCCCACTTGGTTTCTGTGTCTAAGCCACACTAGAAGCATCTGACGCACCTGCGTCCGCAGCACCCAGGCCAGCACTGGGCCCGGAGCAGCCTTGATGTGTGTCTGTAGACCTCACAATTGGTTGTCATGGTTGTTTTGTTTTGTTTAGTTTTTTTTTTTTTTTTATGATTTTTTAATTTATTTGACAGCACAAGTAGGGGGAGCCGGGGGCAGAGGGAAAAGGAGAAGCAGGCTCCCCGCTGAGCTAGGAGCCAGCATGGGGCTCGATCCTGGGATCGTGACCTGAGCCAAAGGCAGATGCTTAACTATCTGAACCACCCAGGTGCCAGGGTTGTCACGGGTTTTCAATAGTAAAGTTCAGAGGCTGGGGCACAGTAAGCGGCAGCTACTGCCGCTCCCTGTTCCTCGTTCTTCTCACAGTATGGCAGTGGGGGTGAGTGGTTTGGGCGGGCCTGAGGGGCCAGACTGACTGCAGAAGGGATGAGGACAGGGAAAGTCAGGGTACTGGAGGTCAGGAGAAGCACTGCAAGGAGGCAATGCCAAGTGGTGGACGTACGCGTGCCTGATAGTGCCAAGACTCAAAAATGGAGTTGCCAACTGTGTACCCAGTCATTCCCCTCCGGGCCTCCCACCCTCATCTCTAAGTGGCAACAATTCCTTTGCGAGGAACGACTGTGGGCACCTTTGACCCCAGCTGACACAGAAGAGGTATTCAAATGGTGGGTCCTGGGCAGAGAGCCAGGGGAGTCTTGGAAGCAGAGTGACTTGAGTTCAGATCCTGTCCTTAGCACTTTGGCTGTTTCTGGACAAATCTCAGCCTCTTTTTTTTTTTTTTTTTAAGATTTTATTTATTTATTTGACAGAGAGAGATCACAAGCAGGCAGAGAGGCAGGCAGAGAGAGAGGAGGAAGCAGGCTCCCCGCTGAGCAGAAAGCCCGATATGGGGCTCGATCCCAGGACTCCGAGATCATGACCTGAGCCGAAGGCAGCGGCTTAACCCACTGAGCCACCCAGGCGCCCCAAATCTCAGCCTCTTTTACCCGTGAAACAGGGTGATAACAGCACCCCTTCACTGGCTTGGCAGGAGGATTTCATGAGTTGCATGCTGGTACCTGGGAAGGTTACACCTTGACAACCAAGAACTATTATTTTTATTATTATTTTTTAAATAACAGCTTTATTGAAACATAATTTACAGGACATAAAATTCAGCCTTTTAAAAGTATACAATTCAGACACCTGGGTGGCTCAGCTAGTAAAGCAACTGCTTTCAGCTCAGGTCATGATCCTGGAGTCCCAGGATTGAGTCCCACATCAGGATCCCTGCTCAGCAGGGAGTCTGCTTCTCCCTCTGACCCTCTCCCCTCTCTCAAATAAATAAATAAAATCTCTTAAAAAAACAAAAGTATACAATTCACTGGAGCTCAGTCAAAGAGCACGCGATTGTGATCTTGAGGTTGTGAGTTTGAGCCCCCATGTGAGATAACTTAAGTAAAAAAAAACAAAAAACAAACCCTTGATACAATTCAGTAGTTTTAGTGTATTTGCACGACTGGACAATCCTCACCGCCATCTGATTTCAGAGTATTTTCATCACTCCAAAAGAAACCCCATGTCCATTAGGAGCCGCCCTCTAGTCCCCCGCCTTCCCCTGGCAAACACTAATCTAATTGGTCTCCTAGGTTTGTCTATTCTAGATGTGTCTTGTAAGTGGAATATGACGATGTTTGTGTCTGGCTTCTTCCACCTAGGGTAATATTTTCAAGATTCATCCTCATTTAGGCACACATCAGTACTTCATTCCTTTTTATGGCTGAATAATATTCCATCACATTACCATATTTTGTTTATCCATTCATCATCAATTAATGGACATTAGATTGTTTCTACATTTTGGTTCTTACGAACAGTGTTGCTATGAATGATGTATATGAATCTTTTCCAGTGGACATATGTTTTCAATTCCCTTGGGTATATAAAGAAGAGTGAAATTTCTGGGTCATGGGTAACATTTTGAGGTCCTGCCAAACTGTTTCAAAGAGGACCATTCCCACCCACAGTGTATGAGGGCTCCAATTTCGCCATATCCTCGCCAACACTTGTTATTGACTATCTTTTTGGTTTTAAAGAGCTATTATTTTTTAGCACCCTAGCCCCTGTGGCCCCCAGGATCTGGGGAGGGAGGGGCGTGCACTCTCCGATTTACCTTGAACCCCAAGGGCTAGACCTTAGGACCCATGTGCCCCCATCAGTACACCCTCTCCCTGGGTAGAGCTGCACTGGGGGCGACCGTGAAGATAAACAACGGTGGGATACGGAAGAGACCGCTCAGCAGTTCCCGCACTTCGTCTGCCCCCAGGCAGGAGATCCCGGGACACGCGGCCCTTTCCCGTCTGGCCCCGCCCTGAGACGTGGGCAGGAAGAGGCCCCGCCCCTTCCTGGGAGCCAACTCCGCCCAAACTCCTCCCCGAAAGGCGCGCCTTCTGCTCGAGAGAGAAGGCAGACACCCCGAGGTTGGGGGGTGGGGGTGGGGACCCGTTTGGGAGGAGGGCGGGTAAGGCACTGGCACCGGACCCTGGCGTCCTGTACGCGCAAGCTCAGCCCTGCCTGCCTTCTCCGGGGCTTCCATTCATTCTGGGCCAGAAGGCAACTGCGGACCCCGTTCCCAAACTGTTGTAGTTTCGCGGACCGACTGTTGGGAGGAAGCCCATCTTCCAGTGAAGGGACCACCTGGCTGACAGCCCTAGGGATGGAGGCGAGAAGGGACAGAGTTGGACAGTTTTGGGCCTGGGAACGTCTTGTCCTCTGGCGAGGGTGTGGGGACCCTGAATGAAATTTTGATAGTCCCAGAGTGACCGTCCGGGTGCACAGAATAAGATTCTGGGGGGCGGAGGGCGAGGATCTAGAAGCCCCAGGATTAGGTGGGGTCCAGGTGCCCAGGATGACATTCTGGGAGGCGCAGAGTGTGGAGGCCCCAGCATTAACATGTGGTTGCCCAGGGTGGAATTCTAGGAGCCCAGATTAGGTTGGGTCCAGGTGCGCAGGATGACATACAGGGGTGCGCAAAGTGAGGGCCTAGGGGCTCCGGGATGAGTCTGGGGCCCTGGCATCAAGGCCATACCCCCAGGATGGGGAGCTAGGGGGACCCTGGCCCTGCGCCGGGAGGCGGCTCCGGGCAGCGCCGCGGGGGACCGGGTGGGGGCCTGCGGCTGGCCGGGGGCGGAGAAGCGGGGGGTCGGGGTCCCTCCCCCTGGCGCGGGCTCAGGAATCCGCAGAGGGGCGGGCGGAGGCGCCGGGGTGGGCCGCGCCGCCGCGGGCGGGCGGACGGGCGGGGGGCGCTTCCTGGGGCCGCGCGTCCAGGGAGCTGCGCTGTCCGCCCGTCCGTCTGTCCGCAGGCACTGCGGGAACCACCGAGCCGCCGGAGACGCGGGCCGCGGGGGCGTCGCGGGCTCAAGTGAGTGGCGGTCCGTTGGGGGAGGGCGCGAGCCGGAGTCTCGGCGGAGTCGGCGTCAGCGCAGAGCCGAGAGGCCCGCGCTCCTCGGCCCGCGCCACTGGGGGACCGGGCGGGGGCGGGGCGGCTCGGGACGGGTGGGCCCCGAACCCCGGCCTGCGGGAGGAGTGGGCCCTCGGCCCTGGGAAGCTCCGGGACTCCAAGCCCGGTCCCGAGCGGGAGGCGGCTGGGGCCGGGGTTCTGAGTCCTGGTACGGGGAATGGGGGGGAGGTGCGTGGCAGAAGCGTCCTGACCCCCCCCTTCCCCTACTACCCCTCCACCACCACCACCTCCCAGCCCCAGGATGCTCCCCTTCGCCTCCTGCCTCCCCGGGTCTCTACTGCTCTGGGCGCTGTTGCTGCTGCTTTTGGGGGCAGCGTCTCCCCAGGATTCGGAGGAGCCCGACAGCTACACGGTGGGGACAGTGGGGCCGCTGGCCTGGGATGGGCTGGGTAGGGACACAGAGACCAGGATCCCGGGGTGGCTGCTGCGGGGGAAGACTCTCCCCTCCCCTGCTTGGTGAAGCGGCTGAGGGCCATTGTTTGGAGCAGGCTGGGAGGGTGTCCAGGCTCAGGCCCTGATCCTGGCCCGATCATTTGAAGGGGACTGGGGATGACTGCTGGTCATCTCTGGTCCCTTTGTAGGAATGCACAGATGGCTATGAGTGGGACCCCGACAGCCAGCACTGCCGGGGTGAGTGTGCTTGGGGGACTGACCCACCCCCAGGAACTGGGAAAGGGATTGGCACCTTAGTTCCAAGAACAGCATTGGGGAGCCCTGACCTGTCCTCTGCCCAGCTTCGCTTGGCAGAGGCCAGCTCTGATTCTCTGGGGGCCATCTCAGCTAGGGATGGAGAAGCCATGCAGGCCCCTCCCTCTCCGAGAAACCCAGGACACCCTGCCCCCACCCCTCAGTAGGCGGGAGAGCAACAGGGCACTGCCCAGAGACGCTGGGTCTTGGATACCTCTGACTACTCTCCTATCAAGCTTTGTCCCATCATGTCCTGGGAGGGCAGTGTCTGTGGGGTGGGGGAAAAGAGGCCTGCACGTCACTCTTGGGCTGAGCCAGGGCCAGGGCTTTGGGGAGGAGTAGAGACCCTCTTAGGGACAAGAGTATGGGGGTGCCTATGTGAGCAAGCAGGCCTCGGGGAGGGGTCCTGAGCAGGCTACCTTAGCTGAGAGAGGAAAGGCCTTGCCTGGGCCACACAGCTTATAGAAGGCCGAGCTGGGCTCCTGCCTGCCACCCACTTCACAGCCAGCCCGAGAGACTGGCTGTGCCCAGCAGGCGCCTTTCTGCAGATGTCAACGAGTGCCTGACCATCCCTGAGGCCTGCAAGGGGGAGATGAAATGCATCAACCACTATGGGGGCTACTTGTGCCTGCCCCGCTCAGCTGCCGTCATCAATGACCTGCATGGCGAGGGACCGCCACCACCAGTGCCTCCCGCTGAACACCCCAACCCCTGCCTACCAGGCTACGAACCTGACGAGCAAGAGCGCTGTGTGGGTGAGTGAGGATCCCCTTGGCTCCAGGGCTTTCAGTCCTCCCACCAGGCGTCACTGCGTCTTAACGACTCAGACCACAGTTGCTCCCTTGCTTAAAGGCAGGGGCTAGCCGGATTGCCCTCCAGGTCCTCACTTCGTGTGGGGCCTGCCGCCGGTGGTCCCAGCTCCTGTCCCACTGCTCCAGCCAGCACCTGGAGCCTCCTTTCTCAGTTGCTGGAGACCCACTGCCAGAGCTCTCCTTCTCAGCTTCTGCCCCCTTCCCCTCTTCCTGATCTGTACCCCACCCCCGGCTGCCATGAGCCTTGGAGGAAGGCCCTGGAGTCAGCACTCCTGGGAGTCTGGGCAGGGTCCTCTCCTGGTGGCTCCCAGGCTGACGGACGGCCCCCGATCTGTGTCCTCCCCGTGAGGAGGTGTCAGTCACGTTGGGTGGTGCATGGGCTCCCGGGCGGGGGCTGAGTGGTGTCTCCTACAGACGTGGACGAGTGTGCCCAGGCCTTGCACGACTGCCGCCCCAGCCAGGATTGCCATAACCTGCCCGGCTCCTACCAGTGCACCTGCCCTGATGGCTACCGCAAGATTGGGCCTGAATGTGTGGGTGAGTCCGGAAAGAGCGTCTCTAGTCCCTGCCCCATGCCCTTGGCCCGGCTCTCACCCTTGCACCAGACCCCCTGTGCCGGCCCACCGTCAGGCTCGGCCCTCATCCCCTGCCACCTCTGCCTTCCCGTCACTGGTCATGGGACTGGGAGGGTCTGTGAGTGAGTACCCGCCGACCAGTGCCCTCTGCCCCCTCCCCGACCTCCCTCCTAGATATAGACGAGTGCCGCTACCGCTACTGCCAGCACCGCTGCGTCAACCTGCCCGGCTCCTTCCGCTGCCAGTGCGAGCCGGGCTTCCAGCTGGGGCCCAACAACCGCTCCTGTGTAGGTGAGGCTGGGCCAGGCTAGGCTCCTCGGTCCCCGGGCGGGGCGGGACGGGGGCGCCGGAGCTCTCTTTCTGACCGGCCTGGGGACAGTGGGCGCTCTGGGCAGCATTTTGGCTTCCATCCTTCCTGGTTTTTTTGCCCCTGAACCCCCAGATGTGAACGAGTGTGACATGGGGGCTCCATGTGAGCAGCGCTGCTTCAATTCCTATGGGACCTTCCTGTGTCGCTGCAACCAGGGCTATGAGCTTCATCGGGACGGCTTCTCCTGCAATGGTGAGAGCTCCCCGCACCGTCCTCGTGGGGCTTCTCCGAGGGGCTCCCAGGCCCCGTGTCGTGCTGTGTTTCTTTCCTGCCACACAGCCCTCCATTTGATGTCTCCCTGTCCCGCCCGTTCCGCACCCACATACCTCCTCTGTATTCCGTGCCTGGCTGATTGCCTGGTACCTGCATACTGGCCTATCAGAACTCCCAGCCTGGGGTGGGGTTGGGGGGAAGGCACGGGGTGGGAGGAACACGAGGGAGCACGGAAGCTCATTGGGGAGGCTGACAAAGGATGTGGGTGCTCCCCTCTTTGGGAGTCAAGTGGACGTGCATTCAAATTCTGGACTAAGGCCTGCCACTCTTTTGAGCCCATTTTTTTCGGTAAAGTGGATTGTCTTGAGGATGAGGCGGGACATAACAAGACAGGCTTCATCAGGCCCCAAGCCACAATGTTTTAAAGTGAACTAGCGTTTGTTGAGAACCTTCCCTGTGTGGCCCATTTCCCTTACATACTTGGCCTTGTTTAATCCTGCCAGCAATCCTGTGATGAAAGTATGAGTTTTTCCTTCCTTGGCAAAACAAGGATGGTAGTATCTCTCCTGAGGTTTGGGGGTAGGGTTGCTAAAAAAAAAAGTTGTATGCATAAAGTCCTTTAATGAAGAGAAGTTAAGTGACTCAGCCAAGGTCACACAGCTAGGGTGAGGTGGCACCAGGGGTCCACTCTGGACTTCTTACTCCTTGTCAGCCAGCCAGGAACTCTGTTTATGTTATGTTTTGCTGCTGTACGGGCCCCACTGGTGCCTGGCTCCGTGCTAGGCCGCATGAGGGGACCCAGAACGGGACCCGTGGCTCCTGCCTGTGAGCTCGTGGTTGGTGGGAGGGGACTGTGTGCTTAGGCTGGTTGTGGGTTGCAGGAATTTGGCAAGTTACTGGAAACTGTAACAGGCTGGGCCCTCAAGGCACATCTAGTCTAACCCACTCATTTTATTGACAGGGACTTTGAGGTTTCCCAGACTCGGTCAGGACTTAAAGCCAAGCCTCTAGATTCGCAGTGCTTCCATTCAGGACTGTCCGGCGGTGCTGGGGCAAAGAGCTCTGGGAGCTGGGCGGTCTGGGCGGAGCCTCCTTTGACTCCTCTGTCCCCGTACTGAGCTTTGAAGGTTTTGTCTCACCACCCCTCCGTCTTTCCATACCGAGCCCAACACAGGGCCGGGCTCTCTGTATAAACCTTTGTGGGACTGAACTGGGAGGACTGCCCTTGGTCCAGAGCCCTCATCCACACTGTCCCTCAGATATCGATGAGTGCAGCTACTCCAGTTACCTCTGCCAGTACCGCTGTGTCAATGAACCTGGCCGCTTCTCCTGCCACTGCCCGCAGGGCTATCAGCTGCTGGCCACGCGCCTCTGCCAAGGTATGGGTGGCCCCAGTGGGGCGGGGAGGGTGGTATCAGGGGCTGGTGGCCTGACATCTAGGTTCCAGCCCCCTTTCCCCTGACACAGACATTGATGAGTGTGAGTCGGGCGCACACCAGTGCTCTGAGGCCCAAACCTGTGTCAACTTCCATGGGGGCTACCGCTGCGTGGACACCAACCGCTGCGTGGAGCCCTATGTCCAGGTGTCTGACAAGTGAGTCATCGCGATGCCAGACCCCCCCCCTTTGAAAACTGCAACTCCCAGAGGGCTCTGCGGCTGACGGGCCACCGTTTGGCCTGGCCAGTGCCTCAAGGGTCTATGGGAATTGTAGTCCTTCATGAGTAAACCATGCAAACTGTTCTGACAAGAGTGGGAGGATCCTTTGGGGGATCCCTGTTTGTAGGGTGGGACCAGATTCGGGATATGGGCTGGGACCTCATTTGTGTCTCCATTTCGGGGTCTCTAGTCGCTGCCTCTGTCCGGCCTCCAACCCTCTGTGCCGTGAGCAGCCCTCCTCCATCGTGCATCGCTATATGAGCATCACCTCGGAGCGCAGTGTGCCCGCGGATGTGTTCCAGATCCAAGCGACCTCGGTCTACCCTGGCGCCTACAATGCCTTTCAGATCCGTGCAGGAAACTCACAGGGGGACTTCTACATTAGGGTAAGGCTTTCCCCTAACTGCACCCATCAACTAACATGCGTAATCCAAAACTGAATTCCAGGCAACCTAAGTGAAAGAGTCCCCTATACCACCATGCCCCGCCTCTTCTCTCAAAACCCCGCCCCCCGGGGAGGTGGAATTTCTGTAGAAAGGTAGGGGTATTCTAAATTCCCTCGGTACAAACTACAGGTTGTTAAATGCAATTCTGACCAGGCACTTGGACACTGGGGTTTGAGTCCCTGCACTGGTTTCCGTATGTGACCTCAATTTCTTCACCCTTAGAACAAGGCACTGGCATGGGACATGCCATTGGGACAAGGCACATGCCTGTCCAGGTAACAGACACAGCAGAGTCTGGGGAAGGCAAGCAAATGGAGCTGGGCCTTGGAGAGAGAGGCAGCAGGGGTTGGTGTGGGGTCTGGGGTCCAAGAACCCAGCTGGCTGCTGGCGGAGCTGTTAGGAAGGAGGGGTCCAGGCCTGATTCACAATGAAAGGGGTCCGAGGGTTTATCTGATATCAGTCCTTGTTTTCTCTTTCTGAAATTGGATGCTCTGAAGGGAAGTCTGCCTGCTCCAGGTCACCAAAGGCCCCATCACTCCCAAGAGTCTTTCTTCTGGCCTTGAACCATCAGTTGGCTTTGGTCAGACAAAAGAACTAGATGGAAAGTGTGGGAAGAGCACCAGTGGGAGATTTCTGAGGGCGGGAGCCTGGGTGCCCAGAGCCAAGATGTCATGGGTATCACAGAGTCAGATGGGAGCCTGAGATCACGGCCTGACCGGCTCTCTACTTCACAGCCATCTGCTTGTGGGTTCAAGATATGGGACAGGGAGGTGATGCCAGGACAGGGTCCCGGCGTGTAGGTTGACGTGATCTACGTGTCCCCCCACCCACTGTGCCCTGCAGCAAATCAACAATGTCAGCGCCATGCTGGTCCTCGCCCGGCCTGTGACGGGCCCCCGGGAGTACGTGCTGGACCTCGAGATGGTCACCATGAACTCCCTCATGAGCTACCGGGCCAGTTCTGTACTGAGACTCACCGTCTTCGTGGGGGCCTACACTTTCTGAGGAGTGGGTGGGGGGACCCTCAGGGAGGGAGAGGCTTCCTGCAGCCGGAGAGCCTGGGGCTCAGGGATGTCTGTGCTCGCTGCAAGGGCAGATGCTGTTGTGAAGAGTAGAAAGAGAAAGGCAATAAAGGGAGAAAGAAGGAGTCCTGGTGGCTGAGGTGGGTGGGGAACATCGTAGTGAACCCTGGATGGGGGAAGGGGCCCGGCTGTGGGAGGCGGGCCAGTCACCCAAAATGGGGGGGGATGTCTCTTTCAGGCTCAGGGGCCCCACAGAGAGGAGCTGGGAACTGCATCCCCAAGGCCAGGATTGGCCGACCATGCACATTAGAACCACTATGAGAAGGGAGGTAATAAGGCTGCAGACTTCAGGACCCAGCCCAGGAACTGGGGTTTGACTGGTTTGCGGGGGACCTGGGAAACTCCACTGTAGACAATGGAGGCCTTGGGTTTTACTCCCAGCTTGGCCTCAAACTATCAATTTGGCTAAACCCTGGTAGCTTCTAGTGCCTCAGTTTTCCAATCCATAAAATGAGGCAGTTAAACCATGAGCACTTTCCAGACATTTCTTTTCCAAAATACAGAACATGTTACTGAAGGAAATGTTATTTGATCGGGGAACTCTGAAGACATAAACTAGATTCAAAGTTGCAACGCCTCACTGACTCCATCTCCCTGGTAGTCTCAATGCTCCCCCAGGGAACCCCAGGGTCCCGAGGAGCTCAGTTTAAAAACCAGTGGACCTGCTGGTCTCCCCAGTTCCTGCCTGGATACTTCACAAGGCCCGTGGGGCCCAGCATCATCCCCATAAATACAGAAAGCTGCAAATACTTATATTTTTATTGTGGCCAAATAGATTCGGATTAAAAAGCTGGCTAGCCTGTGAAGGTGGGGGGTGGGGTTGTGCGGGCAGGCAGAGTCGGCCCTCGTGGCATAGCTCAGGTCAGGGGGCCGTAGCAGCAGTAGAGCTGGGACAAGGTCCTGCTCAGAGCGGGCCCCAGATTCCTGCACAAAGAGGCAGGGGAGGGTCAGGCCATGGGCCAGAGCACCCCAGCCCTAACCCCTCCCCCCGGTTCTTTTCCTTGCTGTCACCTCTGCAGTTGGCCACACTTGATGGTGCTCAGCAGCATCTCCTGTTCCTTGGGGGTGGCACAGGCGTCATAGGCGGCCAGTAGGCTGGAGGTGGGGTGGGGTGTTTGAGTTTCTAAAGCTTGACAATAGGGGATAGCTGGCCTGCTCCGGGCGGCTAGGCCACCATCGTGGGAGCCAGACAGAAGGAGTCAGGACTGTTGCCATACTTCCTGAGTCTGGCATTCAAGGCCCTCTTCCATCCAGCTCACCCTCCCTTCATGGAGCTGCAAATGTTCTCACTTGACCCCATCTTTATGGCCCAACCCCCTCCTCTAGAAGCCGCCTCTGCTGCACCCGGCGGAAAGTGTCCATCTCTCCTGGAGCCTCCCCTAGGTGCCTGAAATACCATCTGGTCCTAGCGGGCTCGGTCTGCCTTACTACCTGATCTCTGGGAACTCAGTCGGGTCTGTCCATCTCTGGGTCTGTCCAGCCCTGGCACAGCCAGACCCCACCACAAGGCACTGGTAGAGCCAGGTAGGGTAGGGGCGGAGGACCCCCGCCCCCCAAGAGCTCTGCGGGGGCCTACCTGGCGGGGGTGCTGTACTTGTCTACTATGGCTGCTGCCTTCTCCCCACTCACTCCGCGCACCTGCATCAGCTGCCGGGCGAAGACCTCGCGCACGGACTGGGCCTAGGAGGGGGGAGGACAGGGTCAGGAGTGGCCCAGGGCTGGGCCACATGAGGAGGAGTGGGCCGAGGCAGTACCTTGTTCTTGATGGCACCTGCGTTGAAGTCACTGAAGGTGAGGAGTGAGCACAGAGGATTTGGGGAGGGCCCCAGCCTTGATTCAGAGGCCTCGGAGGCTCCCCAGGGGCGACTGCTGAGGGTACGGCCCTGAGGGGAGAGGAAATTGAGGCCCAGACAGAGCTCTAGGGGACCACCCCCGGCCAGTCCTTGCCCAATCCTAGGCCTCAATGGGCCAGCCCGAACACCAGGCATCTTGCTCATTTCATTTCCTCAGGGGAGCCCAGGGCCCAGGGACTGGGGGGGGACAGGGACAGGGGCACCCGCTCACCTGGTACAGTCTCTGGAGGCCCCGTGTCAACAGGGCCAGGTAGGCAGCTGACTCCTTGAGGTCTGCCGTGCGCTTCACAAAGAAGCCATCGATGACCTGGGAGAGAGGAGCCCACCCAGGAGAGGAAGGGGCTTCCCGGCTGGAGCCATGGACTATGGGGTCCCCGCCAGCCTGGCCTGGCCCTCCGGGCTCACCTGAGTGTTGGTGACAGCCTGCAGCAGAGTGCTCTCGGGAAGGCTGAGGTGGTCTGCTGAGCCGTGCTCCTCTACCAGGTACACTCGGTGGCCCAGGCCACAGCGCTTTAACCGGAACTGGGGAGGGACACAAGGTGGGGGGGGGTCAGGTTCCAGCTGTCAATTGTGTCACACTCAAAATCGTCACCAGTCCACCTCTTCATCTTCCCTAGCTTTTCTGCCTGTCTCGGGGCCTCCACCTTTGCTCACACTGTTACCATTGTCGGGAAGAGCCTCCCATCATCTCTGAATGACGGGCGTTCTCCCACGCACTCGGCCCACACACGGCCTCTCTGTGCAACCAGCCCAGCAGCCAGTACCCAGACTGAGCCGCTTTGCTTCCACTCCTGGGGGTCTGGGTCTTGTTTATCCTGGACCGTGGGCATTGGCCGCCCCAAGCGCTCTGGAATATGTTCCTCAGTCCAGCCCAGTCACCCTGTGCACCTACTGTGCGCCCACAGGGGCCCGAGAGCTCTGATCTTGGAGCTGGCTGGGTGCAGCTTTAATGGGGGTATGGGTATGGGAGCTCTGCCTTGAAGCCAAACACCCCCGGGCTTCAGAGGGGCCCTAGAGCCGATAGGGAATGGGGGGCATGGCGAGGCCATTCTAGGAACCTTCTGCTCACGGAAGCGGCCATCTATGATGCTGCTACACAGGTCATCCAGCCGCTTGCGTTCCACGATGTGGTCCAGGACGAGCTCCCCAGGTCTTGCTGCCAGGAGACCAAGAAGGGTTCTGTTGGCTCCTATCCCCGCACCCCCCAACCCCCCAGGGCCCTGCCTCAGATACCTGCCCTTCGGTCCACACCCGTACCTGGGTCTCTGGGCCTGGTCTCTTGAGCCACCCACACGAAGTCCCCGACGTGCAGCTTGCGCACCATGTGGGGCACACGCAGACGCTGTAGCTCGAGGAGCAGCTCTGGCCTGTGCCCCGCCCTGGAGTTGTGAGACAGGCGGCCTAGATCAGGGCAGGCCCCTGCCACCCACCCCCCCAGCATCGCCTCCTTTGCTCCTCCGCCCCCAGCCCCCTCACCTCTTGGCTTCGCCGGTGTCCACACACAACAGCACCCTGTACTCTCCAGGCTCAAGCTCCAGGGGCGGCTGCTGGACACTCCCTTCACTGGCGCCACTACAAGGGGGAGGGGGGCGTCAGCGTGTCTGAGGCCAGGACACCGGAGCCAGGCAGCCCCCCAACACTGCCGCCCCCTGCAACCCAAGTGGGTGCGGCAGCTCAGCTGGAGATGATGGAGAGAGAGCTGGCCTTGTTTCTGGGAGACCTCTGCCCCACCCCACCCCCCGACCATGACCCCCCTTCTCCCTCCTCCTCACAGTTTAGCAGAGGCCGCTCCTGGCACTTCTGGCTCCTCCCCAGGGGGCTCCTCTGGCCTGATATCTATGTCCAGTGATCTCAGGCCCTCTGACTCAGCCAGCTTCCGAGCGAGCTCCAGACCCTCCGCCGTCAGCGAGTACCTGATGAACACAGATCTCCCTTCTTCACTCACACCTGGCACGCCCTCCTGCCTGGCCCCAAACAAGTCACCCTGGCGACCCCTGCCCAAACAAGTCACCCGTGGGCTGTGTTCTCCTTCCTCAGATAGCCTTCTTGGGACTTGCCCAGGGACATGTCTCGGTCTGCAACAAGCACATCTCGGACACCCTGTCCCTCCTCTCCAGAGTGCTGCTCTTGCGTCTCTCCCCAACTAAATTCTAAGACGTGTCCAAATGCTGGGTCCTCAGCAAAGGCATTCTGCTCTTCCAGTAAAACCTGTGGCACCTCTCCTTCCCCCTGCCTAGTGCCTGGTCTCTCGGGTCCTCTTGGTACTCTCATGATATGGGCTCCTGCAAGTAAGGTCCTCCTTTCCCATACCCAACTCAACAGCACAAGGCCTGCGATTTGCTGGGTGACGGCAGGGCCCCACTCAGAACGTCATGCCTGTTCTCCCCCCAATGCCCAACACACACCTCCTGTCTCCCCCTGTAGTTGACCCCACCTGGCTGGCCGGTGTGACCTGAGAACGAGGTTTCTGTGCAGGAGGGAGCGGAGGGCTGGCCAGGGTCGAGTATTCCCAGGGGCCACCTGTCCATAGGGGAAGAGAGACCCTTAGAAAGCTCCTGGTGGTACCATAAGTCCAACTCTCTGGGCTCCAAGCCACCACCTGCTCCCAAGAAGGGAAGTCCCTGGTGGGCTTAGGGTCTGACCCGCCACCACTCGGCTCCATCCTTTCCCTGCTCAGGGCTCACCCTGGGGGCTTTCTGGGCACACCCCTGCAGCAGCTCCTCCTTGGCTAGGAAGCCGTGGCCACTAGGATTCTGTAACCAAGGCAGAAATGTAACTCAGATAGGGTCAGTGCTAGGGCCGACCTCCTCCAGGAGCCTCAGGCCCCAGTGCCTGGGTGCTCCTGCCTCCCGGGCTGGCCACGGGCTCACCAGGTGCTCCCTGTAGAGCAGCAGCAGGATCTCGCGGGCACCTGAGTGCCGAGCCGGCCAGTAGCTGCCTGAGCCCCCTGCTTTGGGCTGGGCTGGAAGCTGAAAGAATCACCGTGGCTTTGAACATGGAAACCAATCAGCCATTGTGGACTGAATCCCTGGCAGGGCCGAGGTTCAGGTCCTGTCTCAGCAGGCTACACAGCCCCGAATGAGTCCCTCAGCCGCCCCTCAGTTTCCCTGTCTGGAAATTGGGTCAGATGATGGTACGACTTGTAAGGCTGGGATGAGATGGTAGGAAGGTTGGGGGGGGGGGGTGGGCATGGGGTGAGGGGTGTAATCTGCCTGACCCAGCCCCAGTTTTACCACTGGTTGGGGAACAGAGGTGGTAAGGCAAGAAAAGCCAATAATAGCAATCGTCATGACTTACTGGGCTTGGCCTAAATAGTCTGATTCTGGAACTCTCACCTGACTCTATTATCATTCAGTATCTCTATCTACAGAGAAGAGAACTAAGCACCAGCGTAAGTCATTTGCCCAAAGCCAGGCATCACTGGTGGCAGAAGTGGACCCAGGCATAAGGTTCCCCCAGCCAGAAAATCTTACTCCTGGTGCTCCCACTTTCCTTTTCACTCCCCTTGCCCACGTCTCACTGGCATGGAAGCATCCTGGACTGTGGCAAAGGGTCCTTCCCGGGCTGGACTCTTCCCTCCAGATGAAATTGGGGCATGGTCACCTGCGGCAACGGAAGAGAGTCAATGCCATGGAACCCAGCAGGAGGGAAGGTCTGGGACACTGCCAGCTCATGTAGTAGGCGACAGGGGTGAGGTTCTGCTAGCCAGCCACTAACCTGAGGTCAAACAGCAACTTGGACATGAGTGGGGAACCTGAAGCTAACCCAGGTGGTTACGGAGGCTACGCCTGGGGGGAGGCTCAGGGGACCACCGACCCTGACTCTAGCGCTCACCGCCTGATGCTTCGTGCTGCTGCAGCCGCTGGTCCAGCATATGGCAGAGTCTGTCTCCGAAGTGCTGTAGGATCTTAGCTTCCTTGCCGCTGCGCAGAGGCAGTGGGTACCGCCTGAGGGAGCGCAGCGCCTGGCGGGGGCAGGGGTACCGTACCAGGTCAGGGCGGGCCTGGCTGGCTGGCTCCGCCCGCACCTGCCCGCACCTGTCCATCTCGAGCCCGGACGCACCTTCTGAAACACGAATTGCGTGCGGCGGCCCCTACTGGCTGCCTCGTCCCGCCATTCGGTTAGCCAGCGTACGAAGAGCGGGTTGGGGCAAACCCGCAGCGGGCGTTTCCGGCCCAGGCGGACCGGCGCTGCCATGAGCCTCAGGGAGGGTCCTCTGGCGCCTCGCGCCGACCCGACTGGGACGCCGCCAGTTCTGAAGACGGGATTCGAACACCTGACTCGGGAGGGTGAGGGCGGGACCTCTCCAATCACGTGGCCCCACGCAGGGCACTAACTAGGGAAGAGCCTCCTGCTGCCCTCCCCGCCCCCGCACTACTCTAAGCGGTTGGTGCCGAGCGCTTTCTCTGCGACCTTTCACCCTCTCGCCCCTCCCGTCCCAAACCAGTCAAAAGGACGGGCCCCACCCATACCCTCCCGCCCCCAGCCTTGTCCCGCCCCTTCCTCCCAACCCAGTTCCGAGAGCTGGGGTGGCGGGGTGGGGGTGGGGGGTGTCCTCTTTGTGCGGAGACAGAAAGGCCGACAGCGCCTCGGTGTGGCTGGGAGGGCTGGCTGGGGGTGGTGAACCTGAGGCTGTCCGTTTCAGTCTCACCTTTGCCGGGGATGCTGGAGAGGGACTGAGCTTCTGAAAAGCCCAAGAGGTGGGGGCCGGGGCGGGGTGCAAATGAGTGCAGGTATATTTATAGGACGGACATCTAGAAAGCAGTACTGGGGATGAAGATACAAAGGTAATGTAGGAGGAGCTAAGGACCCTCCGAAGAAAACGAGATCCCCAGCTGGGGTGGGGGGAGCGAGGCGTGGAGATCTAGCAATGGAGGAGGGGAGCGAAGTCGGGGATATTCAGGGAAAGCCAAAGCTAGGAGGACGGAGGGGAACAGAGGACAAGTAGAAGGGGGACATATAGGAGGTGCTGCGCCTCACGGTGGGGGGAGGGGGCGGCCTGAGATAGGTACGTGGTTAGATTCAAGGGAGCAGACTGGAGGTAGAGCCAGAACGAAGGTTGAAAGGGAGAACACATAGTCATTTTTGTGACTCATTGGAGGTGGGAGACCCTCAAGGAAGTTTAGGTTTAGGATTATGCAGAAGGGTCCCAAGTTGAGGAACAGGTACGGCTCGAGGATCTCTCCAGGGAGTTAAGTTCTCCCCCAGCTGTTTTACGGAAGTCGCGAGGAGCTGGGGTCGGGCCTTCGAGGAGTGGAGAGGCGGGCACCACAGCCCCAGGCCCGCCCCTTCAGACTCCGCCCAACCGCGAACCCGGCTCCCCCCACCCTCCCAGCCAGCTCCGAACTCTCGCCTCCCTCCCGAGGCTGCCTTATAAGGAGCCTCCGTCGGGCGTTCGAGTTGGCCCCACCCCCTCGAGTCTCTTGTCCTAATAAGGACATCTAGGGCATCCCGTGGCTAGGGGCGGGCGGGAGCATGTCTCCAGGGTAACTCCGAAGTCTCTCTCCCCCTTCTCGTTACTCTTGGAAACTCCGAGGCTTGAAAAAAGTGGAGACAGTCTCCTTTTCTGGCAGGGTCGCTTACCGGGCTGGAGATCGGGCGGCGGCCTCCACCTGGGGCTCCCGGGAACTCGGTTGGTGGGCGGTGCAGCGGGATGTCCCTGACTACAATCCCCGGCATGCCCTGCGAGGTGCCCCACTCCCGGTCTTGAAGACCGGGCTTCCAGCTCTTCATTAACACTCTTTATTCTGCTGATGGGATCAATACCCTTAGTTCCCTTGTTTGCCACTCTGTAGTCTTTCCGCAGAGCCTAAGACTAAGGCCTAAGGTCGTCGTTCGAGGCCAACGAAAACTCACCGTAGTCCCCACCCGTTTCTTTTTTTGAAACTCAGGCTAACACAGAGCTGTGTCTTAATTTTTCCGGGTTTTAAATTAACTGTATACCTGGCTTACAACGCGAGAACGTGATTCAAATCTGGTTTAATATATATGTTTTCTTTTCACTCTCTCTAGTAAAAGGCACACGATCTTTGAATTGATCGCACGACCCCCTGCCCTTCTCCCTTTGTTTCGTGAACTTGCCAGACGTCTTTAAAACAAGGACAAAGCTCTATTTTCAAAGACTTCCTTGTAGCCTTTCTCTTGTGTGTTTTCTCTTATTCTAATTTTATTTAAGTTGCATATGGCCTTTTCTCAGGAGACGAGTGGGTTTGTATATAAAAGGTGCATACGAAGGTTGAAGACCCTTTGAATTTGCGATTCTCCTTGCTCTATCTAGGACAGGATTCCAGGCCAATAAACAGTTGCTTCAATTCAGAAATTTTCAGACCATAACCTGCCAAGATGGATTTTAGGAAACAGTTCCGCCGCGGGTGACCAGCGGCGGGGTCGAGAGCTCATTTTCGGGTCACATTACCTAGCGCGGGGGGCCTTTGCTCAGCGGAGCGTTTCCTGGAAAATTCGACCAATGGGCGCGCTCTCCGTGCCATAGCCACAGTCCCTCTCGGCTGTCTCGGACTACGTTTCCCAGCATGTAATGTGGCGCTGGGAGGCCGGCTGGCTAAAAAGACTCTGTTACCCAGTGAGCCCGGGGACGGCGCAGGACCCTCGGACTTCATCTCCCGTCGGCCCGTGGGGGGAGCGCCGGAAGCCCGCCCCGCCCCTCATTGTGCGGCTCGTACTAAACGGAAGGGGCCGGGAGAGGCCGCGTTCAGTCGGATCCCGGCAGCAGCTGCAGCGGCTCTCACCTCTCCTGACTCTCCTTGCTATCTCCTTTTCGCTTCCGGAAACATGGTGAGCAGCAGGCCATGGCGACTGAGGGGAGGCGGCTGCGAATCGGTCGTCCACGCGCGGGGGAGGGAACGGTGGAGCGACGTCGGCACCCCCTCCCCCAGCGCCCCGGGCGGGATGAGGGTCTCGGGCTGAGGGGCGGGCGGTGTTGGGACGCGCGTGCGCGCCCGCGGACGCTGGGGAGGGCTGGCTCGGCCGTCGCTCGCGCGCCCCCTGGACTCCCTTCCCCTCCCCCACCGCGCTGCTGCGCCCGCGCGGACACCGGCTGTGGGGGAGGGGGTCCGCGGCGCGCGCGCGCCCGCCCCTCGCGGAGCAGCCGCTGGCGCGCGCTGAGCCAAATCGATTCACGGGGGCGCGCGTTCGACGGGAGCACGCGACGTCGGAACCCGGCCCGGGGGCGGCGAAGGAAAAGCGCGCGAGCGGTCTCAGCGCGCGCGCCCCACCCAAGCGCTGTTCCTGTCTCCGCGTCACCCTCCCTCGGCTGGCGGGTCTGTAGAGAGCAGGTGGCAGGGATGTCTGCGCCCAGGAGGGGCGGGGGCGGAGGGCCAAGGGGATGCGGGGGCGGAGGGGTCCGGGTGCTGACGTTGGGGATTAGGGGCTTGCACCGCGCGACCCGGAGCCACGGGTTTGCACCGCGGAGATCACGGCCCTGCGAGGGAGCCCACAAAGCCATCTGGGTTCTCCGCTCTGTATATCCGGCAGAGGCTGGAACGGCACGGTCCGCCGGCGCGTGCGCACACGCTCAGGCCCCGCCGCTGGGCCCGAAGCCCTGGACAAGCGGGGCCTTCGGCTTTCCCGGATGGGGCCTGAGGGTGGAGCCGAGTTTAGGGAAGTGACCCAGGCAGGCACCGCCCGGAAACCACCCCGCCCCCTGTGTTCGGCCCCAGGGCTACGAGAACTGAAGGTTGTGTAACTTGTCCAGGCTCCGGCCGGCTGCGGAGGGGGCTGATAGGCCGGTCGGAAAAGGCGATTCCTCGGGGTTGAGGCCCTGGGGGTGCTCCTACCTTCGGGTACTGCTTTCTCCCGGAGGGGGCCTGGCCGGGCGAGCGCTTTTCCCCGCCTACTCCGGAAGCGGCTGGTCACGTGGCCGGCTTCCTCTGCAGTTCCCGGCGCGGGGGGCGCCGCAGATTTCACTGTGGGCAGTAGCCCCCCTCCAGGCTAGGGTGCCCCTCCTCCAACACGACCCAGAGTAGACGTTTAAAGAGCTCTCGAGCGCCGCGGTATTTGGTTTTGACCTGCTAACTTATGTCAGCGGTCTTCGGGTCCTACATTTTCCTCGGAGGACGGGGAGTTAATGGGTTAGGGTTTTAATTAGGGACTGTGATTCTTGCTTTGGTTGAAGATGATTCCAGCAAAGAGGATGGTTTGTGAACAACTGCACTGACTAGTTCTGATGGACTTAACGAGAACTGTTAAACTCCTTGGTGTCCTGTCTACCATTGTTGGGTCCTCGTTCTCCCTCCAGAAGAGGTGGCTCTAACCTGGGTGCCTGGGTCTCCCTTTCCTACCTGTGAAGTTTTGAGTCAGCACTATTATCCAGAAGCTGAGATGGAGTACTGTGAGTAAGAAAGGAGCCTGTGGATTCTTTTAATTCTGGGCTGACGTCAAAGCCAAGGTTCTGCTTCTTACAGGTTCTCGGTTTCTGGACTGTAAGATGTTGGGTGAGGAGGAATGATGTTGAATTAGATGATAAGAGGTTTCCTGTATGGCTGCCGTTCTGGGGTTGTGTCTCATTTGGTCCTTGGATGGTGGCTTTGTGGGGTGGCAAATATTGACACTTGTCTTGGGAAGGAGTAATGCTCTCTTGGTTGAGGACTTGTTGGCATCCGAGATGGATCTCTTAAGATTGCAGAGGAGATCTTAAGATCTTTCAAGGGGGAGTCCCAAAGTCTTTCTTTCTTTCTTTTTTTTTTTTTTTTAAGATTTTATTTATTTACTTGACAGAGATCACAAGTAGGCAGAGAGGCAGGTAGAGAGAGAGGAAGGGAAGCAGGCTCCCGGCTGAGCAGAAAGCGGGATGCGGGGGCTCCATCCCAGGACCCTGGGATCATGACCTGAGCTGAAGGCAGAGGCTTTAACCCACTGAGCCACCCAGGTGCCCCCCAAAGTATTTCCTTTCTGAAGTATATGTGGCTCGTCCCCTAGGCCTCCGGCGTGGCGGTCTCCGATGGTGTCATCAAAGTGTTCAATGACATGAAGGTGCGCAAGTCCTCGACACCAGAGGAGGTGAAGAAGCGCAAGAAGGCAGTGCTCTTCTGCCTGAGTGAGGACAAGAAGAACATCATCTTGGAGGAGGGCAAGGAGATCCTGGTGGGTGATGTGGGCCAGACTGTAGACGACCCCTATGCCACCTTTGTCAAGATGTTGCCAGACAAGGACTGCCGCTATGCCCTCTACGACGCAACCTATGAGACCAAGGAGAGCAAGAAGGAGGACCTGGTGTTTATCTTCTGGTGAGCTTCCCTGCGGGCGCTTCTTTCTGTGGCCTCCCTAGCTCTGCCTCACCCTGCTTTCTCAGCATGGGACCTCTGTGTTTGGCGGGGAGGACATTGTAACAAACACTCGTCAGTAGGGAACTTGAGCAAAGCCCGAGTGCTTGAAGTCCTCTCTAACTTGAGGGCACTTCCAGACTTGGAGAGAGAAGTTTGTTGCATATTCTCTGTCGTTTCCCTCCAGGGCACCTGAGTCTGCACCCCTCAAGAGCAAAATGATTTATGCCAGCTCCAAGGATGCCATCAAGAAAAAGCTGACGGGTAAGGGCCAGCATGGGTGCCGCGTACCTTTTCGTTCAGGCTTTGGCTGCAGAGCAGGGTGAAAGGCATGGTATATGAGATGCCTCCCCCCTCCTCTTCCCTGCCTGCTGGAAGGTAACCTTGTCCCTTCCATCTGTTCTGATTGGCTCCTTCCCAGCCCCAACTTCCCCTCCCCCAACGCATCCTGCTCACAGATGCTCCCTTTCTTCCTCACAGGAATCAAGCATGAATTACAAGCAAACTGCTACGAGGAGGTCAAGGACCGCTGCACCCTGGCAGAGAAACTGGGGGGCAGTGCCGTCATCTCCCTGGAGGGCAAGCCTTTGTGAGCCCCCTCCAGCCCCCTGCCTGGAGCATCTGGCAGCCCCAGACCCTGCCCATGGGGGTTGCAGGCTGCCCCCTTCCTGCCAGACCGGAGGGGCTGGGGGGATCCCAGCAGGGGGAGGGCAATCCCTTCACCCCAGTTGCCAAACAGCCCCCCTCACCCCCTGGACCTTCCTCTTCCCTCTATCCCTGACGGTTCTGGCCTTCCCAAACCGCTTCTGATCTTCTGATTCCTCTTGGGTTGAAGCAGACCAAGTTCCCCCCAGGCACCCCAGTTTGGGGGGGGCCTGTATTTTTTTTAACGACACCCCAATTCCCCACCTGTTCCTCCCTTTTCCCATGCTGCCAACTTCTAACCGCAATAGTGACTCCGTGCTTGTCTGTTTAGTTCTGTGTATAAATGGAATGTTGTGGAGATGACCCCTCCTTGCGCCGCCTGGTTCCCCTCCCCTTTTCCCCTGGTCTTGGCCACCCGTGGAAGCAGGACCAGTAAGGGACCTTCAATTAAAAAAAAACCAACACACACACAACAATAAAAAGGCTCACTAATGGGATGTTTGTTTCAGGCTTGGGGCCCAGGGGACCTTGCAGGGGAAGGTATGCTGAGATAATGAGCAGTGTCTCTTCTCTATACGCAGCCTCCATCCACCCCCTTCATTTGGTCACAGCACCTGGCTGAGCTGTCCTCTGACAGTTGTCGCTCATAGGTGGTATCACTGGTTGGGCCCAAACTGTTGGGGTCTTAGCTGAACTGGGGTGTGTCTGCTGCCGTCTGCAGGAGCCCTTCGGGCAGAATGGGCTTCATACCTGAACACTGTCCTGTAGCCTCTTCCCTGGGTAGGCAGCTGGGCAGTGAGGCCTGTTCAACCCCAGGCTCAGGCCTGCCCAGTGTGGGCTGTGAGATTGCGAGTTACAAAGTGCCTCTTGAGCTGTTCTGTCTTCAGGGTTCTCTCTGGTTTTCCTCTGACTTCTTTCGTGGATGGCTGACTCATCTATGAGGGCTGGGTCCAGCGGCTGCTGTGAGTCAGAAGCCAAGTTGAGCATTTGGCCTTCTGGAGATGTGACTGGAGTCCGGGGTGGGGCCAGGTCAGGTGGAGCCCGGGACTTCAGACCCAAGTCTCCTGGGCCCCACCTCCCTGTGTTTAACCAAGAGGGTGTTGGCTGGAACCCCAAGCCTTTTGCTAGCATTGCTGCAGGCTCTCTGTACTTTGGGTTTTCACCAGCCGGGGAGGTAAAGGTATCCTATAAACGTCACCCCAAGGGTGGGCATGCAGACTTATTACATGGACGCGTGCACACCCAAACTGGGGGGAAAAGAAAAAAGCCTGTTAAAGCTGGTTCCTTAGTTCTCTGGAGTTTGCCAGTGTCTCTTTTTAAGTGGGAAGCAGGAAGGGTAGTTACTTTTGGCACTGGTTGGGGGGGTGGGGTTCCCAGGGTCTGGTGTCCATAGTGCCCTGGTTACATTCCTGGTGGGCCCTGGAGCTGTGGGAAGTAAGGACTAAGCAGGCTTCCTT